>NC_000069.6:100091225-100691225 GCF_000001635.26 Mus musculus | reverse complement strand
CTTATCTATTTAATCTTCGGGACAACTCCATGAGGTTTGCAAGTTTTAAATGAGGCTTCTCATTTTTAATATTGCAGATGAAAAAAAATTAAGGGCAGGGAACATATTCAAAAAATAACAGGTAAATGGTGAATACCACATTAAACCTGAGTTTTCCCAGCACCAGAGCTACATTCGTTTGTTATATGTAGGCTACCTCGCATATTTTAGTCATCTTTGATTCCTTACAACACAGTAATAGCACCAGAATACATAAATCAACAAAATATATTCTCAAGCTAGCTGCCCAGAGTAGACTTGAAGTAACTTTAACATATGGATTTATAAAGACTGTTTGACCTCTTTTGGCATCAGATTCCTCTTTATAAATATGGATATGAGCATCCCATTTTGAAGGTGCCTGGAGAGGTTGCTGAATTCAATAGATCTTTGTTGTCAGTTCTGTACAGACCATTCAACTTACATCTTCTCTCCCTGGCTGCCTAAGGAGATAGCTGTTCTCTTTGGTCCACCCTGCTTATGTCCCTGGTGCAAGCCTTTCTCTTACCCTAAAGATGGATTACTTTTGGTTCCTGATCTTTTATATTTCTAAAGTGAATGAAGTTTCATATGGTAGGGGCAGCCATGGTTCCTCCATGTAAAGACACACTAGGTATTGCTCAAAACTTGGTTGCAAGCCACAGAAACTAATTCCAAGTGAAAAATAAATTACTAGGCTTGTGTAATTATGTTAGAAGCTTCCTGTGACAGATGCTTGAGTTAATCGAGTTAGCAAGAGAAGAGGTTTGTTTTGGATCGTGGTTGGAGGCACTGGTTCACGATCCCACCAACCCATTGCTGTTGGTCCTCTGGTAGAGGTACTGGTGACAAGAGCAGGGGACATATGGTAAAGCTGGGAGCAACACAGAAAAGGACAATCTCTTCAAGGATACACCTGTAACCATCTAAAGATGGTGTGCTCCTGGGGACATTACAGACCCACACTTGAGCATTCTGCCTGTAGCCTCCAAAAGCCTATGCAATCTGCTCATCTCCATGAGTTCCTGGTAACTTAGCTTTTCTATGGCTGCTCACAAGTCCAACTCCAACGTCTCAAGGCAAACTCAGTGTCTTTGTCAGGGTTTCTAGTCCTGCACAAACTTCATGACCAAGAAGCAAGTTGGGGAGGAAAGGGTTTATTTAGCTTACACTTCCCACACTGCTGTTGATCACCAAAGGAAGTCAGGATTAGAATTCAAGCAGGTCAGGAAGCAGGAGCTGATGCAGAGGCCATGAAGGGATGTTCTTTACTGGCTTGCCTCCCCTGGTTTGCTCAGCTTGCTTTCTTATAGAACCCAAGATGGGATGGCACCCAGGGATGGCACCAGCCACAATGGGTCCTCCTCACTTGATCACTAATTGAGAAAATGCCTTACAGCTGGATCTCATGGGGGCATTTCCTCAACTGAAACTCCCTTCTCTGTGATAACTCCAGCTTGTGTCAAGTTGACACCACATAAAACCAGCCAGTACACTCAGCCATGAGCCTTTATAGAAATCAATATGAGCTGCAGCATTCCAAGGTATAGAGAGGCACAATATAAACATTATCGTTCCAAAAAGGAAGGATAGCAAGACATCAAGAAACCCAGAAGGGCTAAGACCAAATCTTAACCGCTCCATTTCCAGCATCCATGGTAAGCTCTGGTGAGATCAGAATCTCTGAGGGGCTTTGTGGCCCCATCCTCAGATTCTGCCTACGGCCTGCAGAGTCTCTTAGCACAATGGTTCTCAGCCTGTGCATTGTGACCCACGGGGGGGGGGGGGGTGTCATGTGTCAGATATCCTGCATTCCAGAAATTTACATTATGATTCATAACAGAAGCAATATTACAGTTGTGAAGTAGCAATAGAAGTAATTTTATGGTTGGGGGTCACTGCAACATGAGGAACTATAGTAAAGGGTTGTAGCATTAGGAATGCTAAAAACCACTATCCTAGCAGATTCTCATTCCATATTGCAAGTACCCATGACTTCTTAGGGTCTTCCATGAGCTTTGGACATTGCCTTGTGGGGTCTGCTTGCAGAAACAGAAACTTTGGCTCTGATGTCTACTGTACATCAGTACATTCAGGCTTTGACTTCTCAGTGCAAACAAATGCTTGGGTTTTGTGTGCTTGCAGAACCAGCATTACAAGGTAGGAATCAAGGTCTGTTGAGTGTGTGAACTATATCTGAGCCTGCCTGGGCCAAGGTCGCCGAGTGCCTTGCTGGATAGTGACACGGACATGAATTCCTATGCAATTTTTTGGGCACCCTAACTCGCTGGCAGATCTGAGCACTCAAGTCGGGGCATGTGCTGACTTCCAAGTCCAGTGCTTTCATCTTGACTTCTCTCCAGGCAGCCTAACCGAGATGCATAGACTAAGATCAGGGAAAGGATAGTTAGCCAGAGGAAGGTTAGGCATGTCTGCATTTATACATCACCTAAGTGGGAAACTTGTGATTTCCCATTGAGCTAATGAGTTTTTTTTTTTTAACTATTATTTTGTGTGTGGATGTTTGCCTGCATATGTGTGTTATATATACACACACACATATATTCTTCTACACAACTGCAAGGTCACTGGTAGATTTATCCCCCAGTAGTAGTTCAACAAATTCATCTTCTATAAGGAAGCAAGCAAGCTGTACATCCTTAGGCCCAGAGTATCTACCTAGGCTTATTTGGGCTTGCTAACTTTCATGCAACTAACCTAAAAATTTCATAGCTTCGAACTACAAATTATCCCTGATCTTCGAGGAAAATGCTTTCTAGATGCAAATAGGAGTGGAAGGAGCAAGGCGGGAGCCTAGTTATTTCTCTAGGCATTCACTCTCGGAACACCTGGTAACTTCTCAGCTGACATCTTTCTTGGAAACCTTGGAAACCAGTTGAAATGCTGAAGGAACAGGTTCTGTAAGTAAATAAGAACCCAGCTTGTCTTTTTGCATTACCCCCTGCTTCTCCCCATCCCTGAGTTTTGCTTAAAATCGGGCTAGGTGATGATACTTCATCTAGGAAGCCTGGATCAAGGTCAAAACTGTTTTGTTTTGTTCTGTAAACAACGAAGAGTCAATATGAAGTTAATACACACGAGGAGCTCTGATATTGCAGTGCTTGAGTGGATCCCGGGAATGGTCCTATCAGTTTGAAACCTGGAAGGATACATTTTATTTTGTTAACATTTAATAATTCTGATCTCGTAAAATATGAATTAACTTAAATAGATTTGTAAAAGGGAAATTACTGTTTTATCTGCCACTTTGGAACCTTGTCTACATCTTTGATCAAAGCCTAACTAAGCTTTGAAAATGAAATATTCTCTTTAGGCATCTGAAATGAAATTCCTCTTTGTTGAATACTTACCCCCTACCCCCACCCCAGTTCACCTTCTCTGCTTTCTGTGGATTGCCCTCACATGGAGGGATCAGTCTGTGTTCAACCTGGTCTGACTGGATCCACCTCCTGAAATTTGACCTTCACTTTCTCAAGTACCATTCTTTATAAATTTTTAATTTAATTAATTATAAATGCAATGCAAACAGAACACATGGGGAAAATTATATATAATACCAATGTCTTAAGAGTTATAATCTTTTCTAAATATTTCCCTTTACTGTATTTATATGCATATTCTTATATACTTGTAACCATAATGAATACATTTGCAGCTTGTTTTTTAAAAAACATTCTTTTAACACCTTCTTTTTAGAAGTGAAAGAAAATGGAAAGGGGAGTCAGGGGAAGAAGACAGAGGGAGAGTTGGAGAGGTAGAGAGGGGAGGAGGCAAAAGGGGGAGGGAGCAAGAATTGGTAATGGTTTGGAGGCTAGTGTAGGAGTGTGACAAAATAGTTGGCTGTATTTGAGTATCTACAAAAATCTGTAAAATTAACACTTTAATCTCTCAGAGAAAAATAGGCAAGGACAAGAAAGAGGACAAGGCATACAGAAGACTCTTCATCAGCTATAAGTCTGGAACTTCCAATGTCACATTTGTAGAATGTTTGGTTTTGGTAAATTTTTCTTGCAGCTAACTGTAGTGTTAGCTAGGTAATAATAACTTCTCAAGGTTTATACAACTTGCTGTCTCGTTCAGAGGTTGGTGTTTTATTTCCATCTTCTCGTGGAAATGAGTGACCTCAACCGTCGGAGCACAGTGTTCCTTTTGGTTGGGCTCTCAACATTAGAGATCTATGAGACAGTCACACTGTATGAACTCCGCAGTTTCTAACATCCATTCACGTGTCTCACTCAAATCTCATTCACTTTGGATCCAGCGGTGGCCCTTGGGAACACGTTTACATCTTGTGCTGGCTTTATTTTGTAAACCAATGACTTCTTTTGTCCTGTGGTAGGAAGGTAGGGTTTGCAGAGCTTCTAGAAATGCCTAGTGGAATGTAGTTCTGAATCCTGCCAAGGGACATGAAGTTTTCCTTGATTTCTAAGGCTGACTTCCCACCCCTGCCATTTATGGGCCTCCTCTCCAATTGCCAGCTACCAGTTAGGATGTGTGCAAGGAACAGAAGGTAAATTTAAGAAAAAAAAAAAAAGCTAAATGCAAACTAGATGCAAGAATACATATGCATTGCTAAGAAGCCTATATTATACTTTATCACAACCTGGTTCTTCTCAATATTACAGATAACAGAATTGACTCAGATTGTTTCAAGCCTCAACTTCAACAATATTGTCCTTTTGGGTTTTAACACCTGCTCATTCATTCATCTTTGTTATCTTTGCGGGGGGAATGGTAGTGGTGGTGGTGAAGATGACTATAGAGTGTATATATAGTCTTGGGACTGAACCACCAGGAATCTCCTGTCTGACCTAGGTCGTCCGATTCCTCAGAAAGGAACCCAGTAGAAAGCGCAGGGCTGCCATTTTAACACGAATCCGGCACGTGGCCGGTGCCACCTCCTTCTTCAACCAGCCTCGCGTGCCCAAGAACGCGTGGAAGTTTGAGACCTTGATGTTGAACCCCGGCCCCGAGTCACTGATAACTGAGGGAGGCATCAGCCTTGGCCCCCGTAACCCGTCAGTCCCAGGAACCCCACATTCCAGCGCCACTTTCGCGATCCAAGCGCCTGGTCCTCCTCGTCCGGCCGCCGGGGCTTCCGGGGGCTCCGGGCTCTCGGCAGCGGCCAGGCCCGAGCGGCCCGGCGGGCGGGGGAGGGGCGCGGCGGCCGGGAGCGTGCGCGCGCACCTCACACTCCGCCGCCCGGGGACGCCCACTCGCGAGTCGGGGCGGCTAGCCGGGCCCGCGCCCCCCACGGCCGAGCCGCTCGGCCCAACCGGTGTCGGCCGCGCAGCCGCTCTGTTCTCCTCCGGCCTCCACAGGCCAGGGACCAGCCCAGGGCCGCGGACCCGCGCCGCAGTCAGCGCGAGCGTGCGAGCCACCCGAGGCCGGGCCCTGCCGGAGCCGCCCTGCGGCCGCGGGAGGCGCGGCTGCTCGCTCGCGCGCGACCGGCCGCCCTCCCTCCCGCCCGCCTCTCCCAGGCGGTGCGAGGAATGAGCCGGCGCCGGCCCCGGGCTGTCGGTCTGAGGGCCGCGGCCCGGCTACCTCGCACGCCGCCACCGAGGCGCAGGGGCTCGGCCGCCGCGGCTGGGCTCGGCCGAGAAGCGGGCGGCGGGGCTAGCTGAGGAGGAGGAGGAGGAGGAGGAGGAGGAGGAAGAGAAGAAGGAGGAGGAGCCGGGTGGGGGCGGCCGCTCGGCTGAGGAGGAAGTTCCGCTCCTGACAGAGCGCGCGGCGGCGCGGGCGCTGTAGTGTTCGGGACGCCGTCGCCCTCGCGGCCTCGGCTGAGGGTCGTCGCTGCTACGCCCGGCGCCGCTGCTTGGAAGCCGCGGAGGCTGCGGAGCGGTGGAGCGGAGGAGGCTCCGGAGGGGACCGAGTGGAACCGACCTACTGCAACTCGTCGTCTTCGCCGGGCGCCTCCCGGGGCGGGCAGCCGCCTCTGAGCATCGCGCCGGGGCGCGGGCATGGCAGAACCCACCTTGCAGCTTCTCTGCGGTGTGGCTCGCCCGATCCACTCTCGGGAATGAAGAGGAGACTCGCGATCATCCGGTGAGGCACCGAGAGCCAAATGGCGAGAAGATCTGACGGGACAGAAACCAACGATCGCTTGGGAGGTCACCCGGGCTTCTGGATGTAATCGGAGAGCGTGAAAGAGGTGGCCTCGTAAATAATAATAATAATAAAAAAGCACAACAATCCTTTGAGAGGAGGGAAATTGAGTTTATTCTTTTTTTTTTTTTGGCCGAGGTTTTGAGAAACGGTTCGATGTGTTGTACGTTTGATATAAGATGAGAACTTTATAAAGTATTCCGTCCAAGAGCCTAAACGATGACTACCCCAGCGCTGCTGCCCCTCTCTGGTCGTAGGATACCACCTTTGAACCTGGGGCCGCCCTCCTTCCCACATCACAGGGCTACCTTGAGACTCTCCGAGAAGTTTATCCTTCTCCTCATCCTTAGTGCCTTCATCACCCTGTGTTTTGGGGCATTCTTCTTCCTTCCAGACTCTTCAAAACACAAACGCTTTGATCTGGGCTTAGAAGATGTGTTAATTCCTCACGTAGATGCCGGCAAAGGAGCTAAAAACCCCGGCGTCTTCCTGATCCATGGACCCGACGAACACAGACACAGGTTCGTTTGTTACTTAAATTATGGTACTTCCTTTTGGGAGAGCAAGGTACAGTTCACTGCTTTCTTGTCTCTCCCCCCTCCCCCTCCTGCCCCTGTGAATGATCAGGGTGTTGAACGTTGTTGGTTCAGAGCTGCCTGGGTAGAACCATACATAGACTGGAAGGACTCCTAGGGTTCCTTGGTTTTTCCCGGCAGAACGAAGTGTTCAGTCAGACTCTTCTGCTGTGGACAGCAGGGAGCGGAGATACAGGGAGTCAGCATGCGCGTATTGAGAACGTGTTTCTGCCTTTCTGCCACCATGTGAAGTCACTGAATCTTGACAGCTTGCTAGACTTTGCTCAGCCACCAAGTCCCAATCTCTGGCTTGTGCTCTGATTTTTTTTTTTTTTTTTAAATGTTAAAAGGTGGGGTGTGTATATCCCTAACCATAATTTGGCCAGTTATTCTGAATTGAGCCCTTGGCAGGGTATAATCAAGATGAAATGAAATGGAAGCTCTGCTTCCAGCCTTTAAGTCATTTCTAGATCTTTACCTAAAAGGAGACTTTGGAGACAATTCGCTTTTTCCAAACACCTCTCTCCTCTCATAAGCTAATTCTTGAATGTGTGAAAGAGAAGTATGTATGAGACTTCACCCGAATGGTAGAACCCCTGTAGAAAATGGGTAGTGGTTTTAACCTAGTGTGAGGATTTTGAAAAAGCCTAGGTTCAAATGTGAGCCTAAGTTAAATATTTGGGACAATACACTATTGTAATGAGGGCGTTCTCACTTTGTCTGTGAAGTTAATAATTACTTGCTTGCTAGTTCATTGACTTTTGGCCTTATTGGAGTACTTCTAATAATACAGTTTCATACCATTTTTCTATACTTTGGGATATTTGATATTTTCAACTTACATACTTTAAGAGGTTTTTCTTTAAAACTTCCCTTGCTTTGTAACTGTGAAAAACCTTACTTGGTCTGGGAAATATTTGCTGAAAAAGAAACGTTGTTTTTCTGGACCTTATTTCCCATGGTATGTATATATGATGCAATGAACATTTGGGAAAAAAATGTTCAGAGCTTTTTGACAGCAGTGATGTATTAATGTCATTTAGCTATTATGATCTGCTGTCGTGTACTGATAAGTGGCTTCCTTTATATTTTATATGGGTAGAAGTTTGCAAATTTTTACTTTAAAATTGATATTAAGAGAGTTAAGAAAAGTTCTCAACTAGTTGAAGTTAAAATACATTCAAATGAAAGTGTGTTTATGTTCATTGTACTGCACAAATTCAAAAGAATCGTTTAAGTCTCATAAGTAACAGTTCTTAAACTTTATAGCCCAGGAATATACATATATTAGAGCCCAGGAATATGTGTGTATTTATTGTTACTCAGAACCCCTGGTTCCTGAGTTTGGCAGTGGGAACAGAGTTGTAATGGCCAAGGGGTGGTTATTGAGCTGCATTTTCAGCTTGGGATAGGAAGAGTCAGGGTGACGGAAAGGACACTGTGCTGTTGGATTTGCTTGCCTACCAGCTCAGAGAATCAACTCCTGTGTGGGGAGTTGAAGCAGTGAAGGAGGCAGTGCTAACGCTGGCTGTGGCAGGAACAGTTTGTGCTGCTCTTTGTTTACACTTTGTTGTTGCTTCCTCTCACCTGAAAACAGTCTGCTTGGAATAATTTTACTTTGAGCAAGGAATACGTTTAAAATGACAGAAACTAATGTGCAAATATGATCTTGATTAAAAGTAATTCAGAAAGATAGTCTTATAGAATTATTTGTAACTAAGATCATACTTATTTTGTGTGTAGTATCTTAGAAGGTAAAAATTGTGTTATGTGTGTGTGTGTTGTGTGCATGCTAGGGACAGGGTTGGGGAGCCTTGCAAATGGAGGGCATTAATTCTTGTTACTAGTGTTTAAGAGATACTCGTTGGGATAATGTTTCTTTCTGAATGCATAGTTAGTGTAGTACCTTGGTGTTTTAGTTCAGTTGTTAGTCATTTTACACTGACTAAAATTTGTGAGTTTTTTGTTTTGTTTTGTTTTTTGAGCCAGTTTTTAATCAGCTCAAATTGTTTCCTCTGTATGACAGCGACATCTACTTTATGGGCTGTACTGAATGAGATAATACGTGCGAGTCCTTGATATAGTTCACAACTTCAGCCAGTTGTCAGGGAGACTTAGGTTATTATCACTTATAATTGGAATGTTTGAATTCTGACTTTGCTTTAAGTGTTTTATGTTTCTGAAAATCTAGGTACAGTTTGATAAATATTTTAAAGAGTACACCAGAATGTTTCTATCAAAAGGAACATTTTATAATGACATTATTTTATAACTGTTATTAGTTAACAACAAATAATCTACTGTTCAGACTGCTCATGTAGAGCCTCCTGTGTGGATGGGCTAATGATTCAGGGATTCAATGATTTTGGTTTTGGTTGTTAGAAAGTTGTACTCAGAGCAACCAGAGTTTGTAGGGAGTGACTGTCCAGCATTTGGAGTGGAGGGGGAGAGAAATGAGAATAGGAAGGTTTCATTGAGGGGGAAGGGGCTCTGAAACGGTGAGAAAAAGAAAGCTAGATGAAGCAGTGATGGGAGGAGGCATGGTCAAGCAGGCTGCACAGGAGAGCCCTAGTGGGAAAAACCTGGCGTTCTTACGGGTACAGGAAATGTTCCCGTGACTGACGAGGTAGACAGTGTGGTTGTGTGGCCAGGTGCAGAGAGTAGACAGGGCAGATGTGGATTTACAATTCCTGCCTATCCCCTAGTTACAGAAGCTTGAATTAGTTCCTGGCATGCACAACGTGGGAGATTCATGTGACAGTCTAGATTTCTGGCTTTTCTTAAAAAAATTTGCGACTGGAGCAACACTCAAGTGTCTATTTTCCGATGGCTAACACTCAGTCGGAATCTGGCTCCCTCTTGACAGGCGTGCGCTCTCCATTTTATGCCACTCACTTAAGGTGTCAAGTAACACAATAAATCAATGCTCAGCCTGCCAGTGGTTAAGTTTGCATCTCTAGGCTGGACTGTTGCTAAGTATTTTGGTCTTCATTCTGAGTAGCTGCTGGGAAGTCACAGAAGCAAAATGAAAAAAAAATTCATTTTGAATTTAAAAAAACAAAACCAATTACTTTTGTGCAGGACAACCAAGGTTGAGGGTCTAGGACACAGCAAATTGACTGTGGCCATATTAGTAATTCTGTGAGAGAAGATAAATTAGTGAGAAATGAAGTTAATTTTAGGGACCTGTGGTTGGCTGAATATAGAAGTTAAGGTAGGAGGAGAGAGTGGAAAGTAACTTCTGAGTTTCTTTTTTGTATGGTCTTGCATTAATACAAACTTTTTTTTCTATTAATGCCTTTGTTTATTTTTATTACAATTTTTTGCCTTTATTTAATAATGATTTTATGTGGTTAATGTTTGCTTAGCATGTTCCCTTTTGTTAAGTAGCTTACACAGTTTTTCAATAAACTTTTTATATGTTTATAAAGCATTTTTAAAGTACCAGTCCACTGTCAAGGTGATAATAGCACAAATTGTATTAATAGTTTAAAATTACATTTGTGATTTTAAATCACCACAAATAGGAATTTGTTATACTGCTCATTTATGTTATTACAATATATGTTGATTTACATAAAGGGTATCTTTTTAACTTGTGTATAGACAGTTTCCTTTCATTTTTCAGTCTTTCATTTGAAACTGACATTGCTTATATAATGACATTGTACAAATGAGGTTGACCTCCCCATGTGTTTGTTTAAAACATTGAACATATATTTGTAAATTATCCTTTAGTTAGGATCATGTTAGTTCAAATTGAATACTTGAGAGTTATGTGTGTTTATTTCTAGTTGCTGTCTGTCTGTCTCAGCTGATGTTATTACATTACCTGGTACAAATTACACACTTGCCCCTGTCCCTCCGGTAAACCATCACACACTTAGGACAGGGTTAGGGGGCCTGAGTTACCCTTGGGGGAGCCCCTGTGATTTCTCCAGTCCTCTGAGGACTGGGAGTCTGGGCAGTGGCTGGAGACTGGGTGGGGAGTGCAGCTTGGCTGACAGCAGATCTTCAAGGCAAGGTCCCTCACCTTGGCCGCCTGGCTGGGGCTGACGGTCACAGCTGCATCCCACTGGGCCTTGAGCAGCTGGCTGGGCTTCAGAGCCTGGAGAGCTTCTGGGGAGACTCTTCCATACTTTCCAAAAGAGTGTAGTTCCCACCAGGCTTATGAGAGCTAAGAGGGTTGGCAGCATGACAGGTAGGCTCTGAAGTTGTGACACTATGGGCAGAGCCTGGTGTCTGATAGTTTTCTTGTTTTTGGAGACAGGGTTTCTCTGTGTAGCCCTGGCTGTCCTGGAACTCACTTTGTAGACCAGGCTGGCCTCGAACTCAGAAATCTGCCTGCCTCTGCCTCCGCCTCCCGAGTGCTGGGATCAAAGGCATGCGCCACCACCGCCCGGCCTGATAGTTTTCTTAAAGGGAAAAAAATGTAGGCTTTGGAGTAGAAAGGACCTAAAGTGGAATGTAGTTTCTATTTGGTGGCTATGTGACAGTGTAGTAGATGTAATCATCTTGAACCTACAGTGACCATTACCAGTCACATCAGACTAGAGTGTACTTTAGCCAGTGTTGAGGTGGCTTAATACTAGCACTCTGGAAGCAGGGCAGGAGGATCTCTGAGAGTTCAAAGCTAGCCTGATTTACATAATGAATTCTAGGCTACCCAAGGCTATATAGTGTCTCAACAAACAAAAACTCCAACAAATGTCAAAACCCACAGAAGTGTTGTAATGAGAGATTCTTGAATTCTCTCCTCTTTCATATTTTTATTTATGTATGTGTGAATCTCTCTCTCTAGGTTTATTCTGTGCAAGATTGCACTTACCTGCAGAGGCCAGAGGTGTTAGATCCCCTGTAGCTACAGGCGCTGGAGTTACAGGCCTTTGTGAGCTGTTGGATGTGGGTGCTGGGAGTCGACCTTTTGTGCTCTTAACCACTGAAGCAGACCCTCAAATTCTTTATTCACATCCAGATTGCTGGCTTTTGCTTATTATCTGGCATTGCTCTTTAGTGCTCGTATTCATTATTTCCTAGTCACTGTGACTAGATGCTAGACCAGAAGTAACTTAAAGGCAGAAACATTCCTTTTGCCTCAAAGCTGAGGAATGCAGCTCGTTACATGGCAGTGGGAGCAACTTGGACTGTAGTGCTGAGGAAGCAGAAAGGAATCCTAGTGCATGGCTGGTTTGTTTCCCTTTTTATTTAGCCCTTGAGCCTAGTCCAATGGATGATGCTCCCCAACCATAGGTGGGTATCTTTCTCAGTTAAATGTTTCTGAAAACACCCTGGACAGACATACCTGACATGCCTTGCAGTTGTAGAGGAAGCCCTGAGCGAGTGAGTGTTGTTGACATGGGCCCAGTCTTGCCAAGGACTCTGAGTAGACCCATGGGAAATCGGCAAACCTGTTCCCATGCGGTTCAGGCTCAGAAAAGCAAAGTTTGACTGTTTACTGATAAGTGATCAGGGTGTATGAAAGCTAGCAACTACATGGTTACAGCTGGAGACTGCTTGCCAACAGAGACCCCCCCCCGACCCCCCAAAACTAGCCAACTCCTCCTCATATGCTGTAAATGAATTCCTGAGGTTCTGGATTCTAGAGGTAGTAGCTACCATTCCATCAGCCTGTGTACACCACTCTCTACCTGAGCCCATCTTTTCTGTACATGGGTCTGGATATATATTCTTCATTCTCTCACTGACCCTAGTCAAGGTTTCTGGACCTAAGCCATGCAGGATGACACAGTGCCTTATTAGTGAGCTAGGTATTTATTAATTTAATCAAGTTGGCAGTTGAAATTCACCATCATAAGTCTGCGTCCTTGTCAACTTGCCCAAACACATCTTTTTTGTTTGTTTGTTTTTTTGTTTTTTTTGAGACAGGGTTTCTCTGTATAGCCCTGGCTGTCCTGGAACTCACTCTGTAGACCAGGCTGGCCTCAAACTCAAAAAATCTACCTGCCTCTGCCTCCCAAGTGCTGGGATTAAAGGCATGTGTCACCCCTGCCCGGCTCAAACACATCTTTTTAGTTTTAATATTCTACCTCCACCCCCTATAGGCTAATGGCTGCTTCATAGTGCAAAATATATTCATTCCAATTTCAGAAGTCCTCAGAGTCTTAACAGTTTCAATGCTATTCAAAATAGCTAAGATCTCTTTTGAGACTCAAGGCAATCTCTTAACTACAGGTCTCTCAACTCATAAAATTGACAACAAATAAACAAAAAATCCAAGTTATTTATTTCCATATACAATGGCACAGTATATAAACATTCCTACTCCTAAAAGTAGTAATGACATTGCAATGAAAGAGAGGGCTAAAGTACAACTGAAATCAAGCAGGACAAGTGCCAAATTCTGTAGCTACATGTCTAGTATCCATGGTTCCTGATAACATATGGACTCTAACAACGTTGGGTAGTCCTTCCCTTCTGGTTCTATTGTCTACAATACAGCATACTTATCCTGTGCTAGTCTATGCCTTCCCTGCAGTTGTTTTGGCAGATATACCAGGTCCCAGCATCTCCAGCTTCCTGGGATTTGTTTCTGTTGTAACTTAGGTTTCACCCTCATAACTTCATGCAGTGGCTTCTTAGAACTTCCTTGCAGGGTATCTGATCTTGTGTTGCCTGGCTTCAGTAGATTCCTGGAACCTTGGTACAAGCCTCCATGACCCTGTAATTCTTTAATTTTGCATGTGTGTGAAACCAGCATTGTGTGTACAACCCTGCCAAGTTTTAATGCCAAGTCAAAATGTAGTCTGGCACCCTATTTTACAAGGCCTCTATGTGCATTGGCAGTTGAACTTGGGAAGACACTTCCCTAGGCAGGTATTTTCTAGTAGGAAACCCCTTCAGCAGCATTCTGAATGCAGGCTCTTTTCAAAGGAATTTGCATTTTACTAGCTAAGTCTAAGTCTTCAGTGGGTGGGGTCTTGCCCTAAGAAGGAATATTTCTCTCTCTCTCTTTTTTTTTTTTTTTTGGTTTTTTTGAGACAGGGTTTCTCTGTGTAGCTCTGGCTGTCCTGGAACTCACTTTGTAGACCAGGCTGGCTTCGACCTCAGAAATCCGCCTGCCTCTGCCTCCCGAGTGCTGGGATTAAAGGCGTGCTCCACCACGCCCGGCTGGAATATTTCTCTTTTAAAAATATTTTAAAATTTAAGGTTTGTGTGTGTGTGTGTTGTATACATGCTGTGGTGCAAGTGTGAAGATTAGAGAAGGGAATGGTTCTTTACACCATGTGGGTTCCAGAGATTGAACTCAGGATATAAGGTTGTATGTAAGTGCCTTTCCCGAATGACCCATCTCTTTGTCTCTAGAGGGACCTTTTTTGTTGTCCTAGTACAAAATGAGTGATTTCTCTTTGATTGCCTTACTCTCTCAACTTCCCCTCTTTTAAAGAAAAATGGTTTTTAGGTTACCTAACTATATGTATGTACATAAATTTTGCACATATGTGCTGATACCCAAGGAGGCCAGAAGAAGGTGTTGGATTCCCTGGATCTAGGGTTAGAGGTAGTTGTGAGCCTTCTGATATGTGTGCTGAGAATTAAACCCAGACTCTGTGCAAGAGCAGTGCATCCTCTTAGCTGCTGAACCCTGTAATCTCCTTCATAACTGAACATTCTTTGCCTATGTCTACCATGTCTAGAACTTTAAGCTTACGTATGTTCCTTTTCTTGTTAAACTGTGTACTTTCCCTATTTCTCTATTCTCCCTCATTATAAATCAGGGCAAGAGCAGTGGGTAGTAACCATGCCACAGCCTCAACACTCTGCTATAGTGAAATTTCTCTGCTAAACAAATTAGTCCATTATTTTTTAATTTATCTCAAGTTGTCTGGACACAAGCAAGACACAGCTATATTCTTTTCTAGAATGTAATATGAATGTCCTCTAGTCCAGTTTCCAGCTGAGTTTTTATTTCTGTCTGAGGCCTTGTGAGCTGTGACTTCGCTTGTTTGCATTTTTATTGGCTTTCTGTTCCTCTGTACTTCTCCCAGAATGGCCTGTTAAGTTCCATTTACAGCATTCTAGAACATCACCCAAGGACTTAACGTCTTACTAATTTTGACTCCTGTTGCCCCAATCCACCCATATATATATATATATATATATATATATATATATATATATATATATATATGACAGATAGAAACTATTTACAGTAAATCAGATTTATTTAAAAAGTGTTCTTTGGCTTTCATATAACCTTAAACACAAAAGCAGGTTTGCATACTAATGATATGGATGTGTTT
The DNA here is from genome assembly GCF_000001635.26 of Mus musculus. Classification (NCBI taxonomy): domain Eukaryota; kingdom Metazoa; phylum Chordata; class Mammalia; order Rodentia; family Muridae; genus Mus; species Mus musculus. The sequence goes on along the minus strand of NC_000069.6, from coordinate 100,676,245 downwards.
AAATCTGTGGCCACTTTAAAAAAAGAAATCCTAGTTAAATATTTGATAATGCAGGAAATAGAACATCTTCATTTTTCAGTTGATTAGTATTTTAATTTTATAATCATCAATGCTGAGAATTCTGTTTCACATAAATTAGTATAAAATGGCAAAATGTATAAAAGCATTTTTCTGTCTGTCTGTCTGTCTATCAATCAGTCATCTATCTATTGTATATATGTATGTGTGTGTGTGTGTGTGTATCTGAATATGCACATGCCATAGGACTCATTTGGAGCCCACATGGTTGACAGAGGATGGCTTGTGGGAGTTAGTTTTCTCTTACCACCATGTGGTTTCTGAGGATCAAACTCAGGTCATTAGGCGTGACAGCAAGTGCATTCACCTGCTGAGCCATCCCGCTGGCCCACAAAAGGCACGTTTAAAGGTGTTTTCTGAAATTGCTAGAAATTCTGCCATAACCTCAAGCCAAAATTCATTTAATGATTTTTAAAATAAAACTGAAATCAGCAACTGACATAGCATCTTTAAGAGTCAAACCTTTTAATATTATACAAAGATAAACTAATACATGCTGATTAAAATACTAGAAGAATTGGCTTTCATAGTTGAATTTCTATTTTTTAAGGACAAACATATACAATAAAACATTGCAGCTAACAGCATACAGTGTCCTTGAAACAGTTTATTGACATTGCATGGTGTATCACATCACAAGTGTCCATGTCGTGTATTCAGAATCAGGGTTGCAGTGAAGTCATGTGATGAACTTGGATGAGCATTGCTAGAGACACCTCAGAATCATTCCTGTTAGCTGTTGAGTACATCTTTGGTTATTGCATATTTGCTGTTGCCATATTTCCATGCCTCCTGCATTTAGTTGTGCGTTTCCATCTGTGCTCCTGACCCACATTTTAAGAAGCTGAGTTCTAGCAGAGCCGAAGTCTTCTTATCTCCTCCTGTAGACCAGTTCCAAAGGGCTCTAAAATGTGTGGGCAGGCTGTCACAGCAGTGACAGGCCCTACTTCTCGGTTCTAACTTTCTGTATTAATTACTTTTCTTTGCTGGTGCCAAATACCCAATAGGAAGCAACTGAAGGACAGAAAGGTTCTTTTTGACATTTAGTTTAGAATGCAGGTTGGGGAAGGCATGGTGGGAGAGGCTTGGCTCAAGGTCCTGACCAAGAAGTAGGGGAAGGGACTGTCCATGTTCATCTATCTCTAGCCAGTGGATGGTACTCTCCATCTTTAGGGTGGGTTCCTCAATCTAGTTAACTGTTTTTGGAACTCAAACAGACATGCTCAATGGAGTGCCTTATTAATGCCCTCAGTGTTTATTGTTTTAATCAAGTTCATAATTTAAATGAGTCATTATAGTATGAGTTACAGATTTAAATAGCAGTATTTCATTTTTAATTTTCTTCCTTTTTTTTTTTTTTTTTTACTCCTTTGATACATTTTCTGTGTCTTTAAACCCCTAATATGTTTAGTTTATATTTTAAGACAAGGTCTTGCTATGTAGCTCAGACTTGCCTTTAACTATTGACTTTCCTGCCTCAGTCTCCCAGGGTGGCACAATAATAGTGATATATACAGTATTACACCCAGTGCCTCTCTCCTTCTTAAGACTTTTGGCCCTTTTGAGGGTTTGCTGTTTTGTCTTGTGTTATGTCTGTCGACTATTCCATGACCTATTTAACTCTTGGTTATTTGTCTTGCTTCTCTTTACTTATATATGGATTATGTAGAGACTGTGAACTTCTTATTTGTGATCAACAGACTAAAGTTGGTGCTTTCTTATTATTTTTATTCTTTGGATAGGAATACTGAATGACTACTTTTTTAAACTTCATAGTTGAAGAACAAGTAATTTGTATTCATAGACTTAACTGTATTGAGGAGTAAGTTTTTTTATGCAGTTCTCAAGTTGAGAATAGAGTTGGTAGTGGATAGTCTCCATGATTCCTTCAACACACAGAGCATAGCTTGTTTTTCCTGGTTCCTCTGTACAGATCCTCCAATAGTTTATCTTAGCTATAATGAAGGTTATTGGAGTGTAAGGTACGAGGTGTGAAGAGCTCTGTAGATAGGAAAGTCTAGGTAGTGCTCTAGACTTTTCAGACGGTTCTGATCTGTCTCAGACACACAGTTGGCCCTTCACTGGCATAAGGGGTACTTGCTAGGGAGGTAGATGAGTATTAAGGACGGCCTGGTTGTTTTAAATCAAAGTATAGTTGTAGATTAGTAAAGAGGGCATCTGGTTTCTGATGCTAACTTTGTGATGGCTGCTTGGTTATTGTTTGTTTTTGATTTTTTGATAGTCTGAGTTTTTTGTTTTGTTTTTTTTCTCCACTTTAAATCATTTCTTTTTCTTTCACAAGTGTAATCTGGGAGACACTGTACTGTGAGCTGCCCACTCACAGGATAACCTTTTGTATATTATTTAAAACCTAATTTTCATATGAAGCAAAAATGCCTATAGCTCTGCATTATTAGTTTAGCATTTTGAAACAACAGGATGTTTTTTAATTTTTGTATTAGATATTTTAAGATATGAGTATTGATGCCATAATAGGTGGACGGTATTTATTATTATTGTTATTAAAACATAAGTGTTTTAAGGAAATAAAGTTTCTTTTGGCTTTCTTAAGGGTCTATGGCTAGAAAGCTGGGCAGTGGTGGCGCACGCCTTTAATCCCAGCACTCGGGAGGCAGAGGCAGGCGGATTTCTGAGGTCGAGGCCAGCCTGGTCTACAAAGTGAGTTCCAGGACAGCCTGGGCTATACAGAGAAACCCTGTCTCAAAAAACAACCCCCCCCCCCAAAAAAAAAACCCAAAACCAAAAACCAAAACCAAAACAAAACGGTAGAATATAATTTAGGAGGACAGTTTATGTAACAATCATTTCAGTCAACATTGGACTCTGGGTCTATACAGGAATAGAACTTTAGTAACACTACAATGGGACAAAAAAACAAAAAACTCCATCACTTGACAGAAGCCTAGCTGAACAAGGAGTAAGGGAAAGGGGGCTGCAGAAGGCTGGGGCTGGGGAGGACTGGGAAGCCACAGGAAAGCCTTCAGCAGAAACTTGCAGACCTGAGTGAACTCTAAACATTTCAAAGCACCAAAAGGTTTGCTTAGCAAAGAAAAGTGATGGTTGTACATTATCTGTTTATAAGCAGAATATTATTGTCCATAATAACTGTTATAAATCTATGCATTTGTACTTTTGAAATACTTTGAGTTTTTAAAATACTTTTCTCTAATAATATTTCTTTTGCTGTTGCTCTTTTAACCCTCAGTTTTTGGTACTACTATTTTACTTATTAACAGCTCGACTTACTCCTTTAGCTCCTCTGCTATTATTAGACTCTAAAGATTTTTTGAATCTTTCTCATTTTTATGGTCTACTTAAAGGGCTATGTAGTTGCTGCTTATTTATCTGTCTTTCCCAATACAGTCCTTGAGGACAGATGACTGTATTTTACATTTCATTTCCAATGCTGCATAAAGGCCTGCTGTTAAAATAACAGTGAAAACTATTAGAAATAATTCATATTTGCCCAATCTAGAACAAACTTAGTCCTTGAAATGTATCTAAAACTACTCTGCATTGAATTTCCATTTTTTTTTAAAGGGAAAAGAGTAGAAACGTGATGAGTGTTTTTATCCTTTCTAGTTTTCTCATCAGATTTGTAAGTGGACTTAAGTAATCTCATTTTGACACTCTAACATTTAAATCATGTCTAAATTTGTAAAAGTTTCCTGCAGAAGCTATGCATCTACTGAAATCATTGAGTGATTTAAAAATTTAGGTACATGTTATATTCTTTATTGATTGAAGATGACTAAAATATCCAAACTCAGTCTCTGTATTTCTTGACTAGGAAAATGATTTTGTTACTTTGGTTTTTCTATTTGTGTAAATTCTGCTAGAAATATTTTGCTGATGAATTTTTGCTGAAACTTTTTGTTGGAATATTGTTGAAATGAAATGTATAGTAGAGATTGTTCATTCAAATTGGGCTTTAAGATTTAAGAAGATTAAACCTCTGAAGGAGGTTTTTAAATAAATCTTTGTACTACTATATAGTCCAGAGGACGGCATCGTTTATTTAATAGTAGCATTTGGCTCAAAGGCAAGAAATAGAGGCTCTGATTTTAGTTTTGGCCTTTATTATTGTTAAGATATGCTATTTTTTTTTTTTTTTGTGCCTTGATGTACTTATTTATGAAGTGAAGGAATTGATAGAATCAGGTTTTGCTCATGAATGTTATCTAAAAGTAATTTTATGCAATAGGGAACTGGCAAGTGTGGGGTACTTTATACAGCACATGAACTGATGAGACAATATGTTCTATTTGATAGAAATTAGTGTCATTTTTGTACATAAAATAAGTTATAAAATATTTTAAAGAAGTGACTAAAATTTGTTTATAATTTGATTATACAGTTTATGCAAATTTAATAAACTAAAATGAGGGCTAAGGTGATGGCTCATTGGGTAGGAGTGATCAGGGCACAAATGTGAGGTCCTGAGTTCAGATTCCAGAACCTATGTAAAAGCTAGGGGTAGCCATGAGCCAGGGCCACAGTGCTGTGGGGAATGGATTCAGGAGGCTCACTGGGCCTTGCGGGTCAGCCTAGCCAAAGGTCAGAAAAGGAGGACTCTAGGACTCTTGGTTCAGTGGGAGACCCTGTTTTAAGGGAGTAAGATGGGGAGGGCTACAGCAGGACATTCTTAGGTAAAGCTGAGAACAAGTGAGATGGCCATTTTACAGTTCTTATTTCTCATTAGTGTTAAGCAATAATTTATTGAATGTTCTCTGTGTGCCATCTTGAAGGAAGAGTTCAAAATATTTACAAAAGTGTTTCTAGGTGTCACATTTCGGAGCTGTGCTGATAGTCACGCGTTTTGATTTACTATTTAAGCCTTGAGGGTGGACTTTGGTAAAAACAGTCCCTGAGTGACTGAGCCACCAGGCCCTTTAAAGGTTTTCACTGCCTCTGAGGGATAGATGGGCTCTGATTGAAGACTATCATTTTCTAACCTTAATATTGAGAGATGTCCCTGAAAATACTTGCTTTCTCTGTTCAGCAAATCTTACAAGTTAGGCAGTATTTTTTTAAAGGACTAGGGTAATTTGGAGATGATATGGGTTATTGCTTTGCTTTTTGGCATTTCCACATTTATATATTTATAACACCCTCTATTATTTTTGTATCTCTTTTAGTTTTCCCTTAGTGGTACTGATACTACTATTAAATTATTATACAGCAAGTGTTTTGAGTTTTTATTATGTACCAAGTAATATGCTAAGTAATGGGGGTTTCTGTGAAATACAGAAGATCAATTTTTGACAGTGGACACTACTGAAATCCAAATTTTAGATTCAAATTGTAATATCATTTTTAATGTGTTTACCTATGTGAGGTTCTGCTCTGTTATTTGGATAGCTGCTTTAGTTTGTGTTCAGGTTAGTCTTTGATTTTGCATTTATTTTTGTTTTCTCTAATATATTTTGTGTCATTAACTTGTGTATTTTGATGTTTGGCCTGGACTGTCTGGAAGTAAGTGGCAGATACGGCTAAACTTTTTTGATTAGTAATGGACTCTGGCATATGAAAAGAGAGGCCAGACACAGTCCTAAGTCCATACATAGTTAAGCATTGTAGTTTTATAGTTGAAGTGTAAGACATGGAGGTATTGTGGCTTTATTTGAACACTTGTTACATGTGCGTGCATGGCTCTCAATAGTAAGGCAGAACAAGATGAAAAGTTTGTGTTGGATATATGTTTGCTGATGTGTTTATAAAAACTGTCAGGTATTTTTCTATCGTTTTGTGATGCCACAATAAACATTTGCTTTTCACAACCCAGATTTTCATCCTCTAGTTAAAAATTCGGTAGCAGCACATCAGGGTGAGGTAACCATGAGCGCCTGGTTCTCTTGCAAACTCCCTGAAAAGTGAAAATTGATTGAGGCTTCATGACAACATTTAGCTACCCTGACAAATCTACAGTGTATTTTTCTTGATTTTGCAAGTCTAGGAAATTATCTTTGGAAAAACATTGCATTGTATATATAGTGCAAATGTTGAAGAATGTCCCTTGAAGCTGTCACATGAAAGGGTAAATGACCCAAATTTCTGTCAGTGTAGTATTAAATAAATTATAATGGCTTCATATTTAAAAAAAAAACTTCTATAGATCTTTCTAGTTACTATCAATAAGGTCACAGTTTTCATACTTTTATATTACTGCATTTTAATATCTCATGTTGAGTACTCCCATATCAGTCTTGGTTTTGAAAAGTTATGAAAAGTCATCATACATAATAGATGAACAGGTACAGTAAATGTCAGGGTACTCAGCATTGAGTGTGGTCAGTTCTTAACATTTCTTATTTCAGCTGAAGATTTATCTCTGAAGTCAGATTTTGGACTGACACTGTCATTGTCAGAGCTTGGTTTTATATGTTCATTACATGCCTCACACATTTTTCAATATTATGATTTGTATGTATTGATGTTGTGGCTCTGTTTCAATTATCCACTTAGGTATTCTGTTGTATAGTTAGCTGTGAAGTTATGTGTTCCTCAGTTGAGAGATTTCTAGAAAAGATTCATTTACTCTGCAGAAACATTTGGACTGTATTATTAGGTGCATCTATTTTTCTTCAAGATAAAAATGTGTAATTACTGGGTTGCAGTGTTGTTTCAGTAACCTGTGACATTTAGAGTTCTGGGTTGACACTTCCACCTGTGTCTTTATAAACCCTGGTATTATTTGACTAAAGAACATTTTACCAACGTGATCACCTTTAGTTTGTGTTTTCTTGATTATTTATGAAGTTAGGATATTTGTGAACACATCACTTGGTTGTTTAGGTTTGTATTCTTGGACACCCTCTCTCTCCTTTTGTGTTTGAGAAGGTATCTCTTTGTGGCCTGGCTGCTTTGGAACTTCTGGGCTCAGCGAAGGCATTCTTTAGCTTCAGCCTCCTGTCTCTGGGATGACGGATGTGTGCTAATACACTTAACTATGTTGACTTTTCTTAAAAAATTGTTTTTTGCCTTTTTCTTTCACATTTGTAGAAATTATACGTTCTCACATAGAGAGTTCTTTTGTTAAGTGTGTTGAATATTTCTTCTTGCTATGGGCACCGTGCTGGTGAGTTTTGTGAGCCTGACACAAACTAGACTTACCTGGGAAGAGAAAACCTCAAATGAGGAATGGCCTCCATTGGAGTGGCCTATGGCCATTACTAATTGATGTAGCCCAGCCCACTACTGGTGGTCATCCCTGAACAGGTGGCCTGCACTGTGTCACTGTGAAAGAGGATATTAGGTATAGTAGTCATTTTGTAGGTATTCTGTCATTTCAGGTATACACACACTCATGTCATCTGTGAAGAGTCTTAGTTTTACTTCTGTTCAGTTTTGCATGCTTTTTATTTGGTTTTCTTGCTGAAATTTTATCTGAGCATACACTGTAGTGCTGATAGCATCTCCATTGAGTGCTGTAGCTGGGGCTTCATGTTGAAGTTTGCATCTTTTTCTAGTTGGTTGAGTACTTTATTATAAAGAGTGTTGCATTTTGTCACATGTCTTCATTGATTTTTCTTCAACTGTTTTTGCATTACTGGAATAAGCTCCACTTGTTTGTTATGTATAATCCTTTAAATATGATATAGGATTCAGTTTGCTAGAATTTTGTTGGGGATTTCTACACCTGCATTTCTTCTTTTTTTTTTATTTTATTTTATTTATTTATTATATGTAAGTACATTGTAGCTATCTTCAGACACTCCAGAAGAGGGAGTCAGATCTCGTTACGGATGGTTGTGAGCCATCATGTGGTTGCTGGGATTTGAACTCTGGACTTCGGAAGAGCAGTCGGGTGCTCTAACCCACTGAGCCATCTCACCAGCCCTACACCTGCATTTCTAGGGGATATTTGTGTCATTGTATTTTCTTGTGATGTCTTTGTTTTTCTTGGTTTTCAGGGTAAGACTAACCTCATAGAACGAGTGAGGAAGTATTTTCCTCTCTGAAGAGTTTAAGGATTAATGTCAATTCTTTGGCTGCTCAGTAGAATTTACCTATAAAGTCATGAATATTCTTCAGGTAAAGATTGCTTTCCAGGTAGACGAGCAGGAGGACTTCTTAGGAGAAACTAATGGGATAGGCCTTGTTTGTTGTGCATGTTGGTTCTCAGCTTAGACATAACCTTGCAGAACAGGGTATGGAGATGGGTGTCTTGCTGCATTCCAGATCTCTTCCTAGATTTCTAAAAGTGCCTTGGTTGTGAGTGCTTAATGGTATATAGTAATTGTAGGCTTCGTGGCCAAGTTCTTATATTCCTTGTGTTCCATCCAGCTATGACTTCATCCAGCTATATCTCTTCATGATATACTCATTCCTTTAAGTCTAATGTAGTTTTCCTTTGCTTTATTAATTTTGTATGTCTCCCTGCATGCACACATGTGTATGCATGTGTGTATGGGTATGCAGGTATGTACGGGTATATATGTATGTGTATGTGGGGGTGTGTGTATGCATGTGTGCCTGTGTGTGTGCAAATGTTTGGTCAGAGAACAACTTATAGTTTGGTCGTCGTCTTCGATCATGTGAGTCTCAGGGATCAACCTGAGCTCTTCAAGCGTGGCTATTAGAAGCCTTTACCTATGGAGCCATCTCTCTGGTCTCGTGCTTTGTTTTTTGAATGCTTACTAACATTTGGTCATTGTATACTATTGAATCCTACAAGTGGTTTTCTCTGTTCATGAGATACAGTGGTCACTAGTTTTATTTATTTACTGCTTTTTATCTGATTCTAGTGTTAAAGTAATACTGGCCTCATAAAATGAATTAAGTTTTTCTCCTTTAGTTTCCCAAAAGCGTCTGTGGAGCTGATAGTAATTTTGCCCTAAGTCCTTGGTAGAAGTCTTCAGTGAAGTCATCCTAACTGATGTTATTTGTGTGTGTGTATGAAAGATAGCTGTTGTACCTGTCATTTCTAACATTGGAAACTTGTTATGATTTCAGTGCCTTTCACCCAGTAACTAAGAGAAATGTAGGGACATAAAACCAACTTGACTTGACATTTGTATATTCTTTTTTTCTTTTTCTTTTTCTTTTTCTTTTTCTTTTTCTTTTTCTTTTTCTTTTTCTTTTTCTTTTTCTTTTTCTTTTCTTTCTTTCTTTTTTTTTTTTTTTTTTTTTTTTTTGGTTTTTCGAGACAGGGTTTCTCTGTATAGCCCTGGCTGTCCTGGACCTCACTTTGAAGACCAGGCTGGCCTCGAACTCAGAAATCCGCCTGCCTCTGCCTCCCGAGTGCTGGGATTAAAGGTGTGCGCCACCACACCTGGCGATTTGTATATTCTTGAACCGGGGAGTGGCATCATTTGGAGGTGTGACCTTGTTCCAATAGGTGTGACCCGGTTAGAATAGATGTGTCACTGTGGGTGTGGGCTTAAGATCCTCATCCTAGTTGCCTGGAAGTCAGTCTTCCACTAGCAGCCTTTGGATGAAGATGTAGAACTCTCAGCTCCTCCTGTGCCATGCCTGCCTGGATGCTGCCATGCTCCCACCTTGATGATAATGGACTGAACCTTGAACCTGTAAGCCAGCCCCAATTAAATGTTTTTATAAGACTTGCCTTGGTCATGGTGTCTGTTTACAGCAGTAAAACCCTAACTAAGACACTACCCAATAATTGCAAAATGTACATTCTGTTAAATGCAGATGTAGCTGTATCAGTATAGATCTTTTTTTGGCTATAATAAAAGGACTTGGGTCATATGAAGTATGCTCTTAGCCTCAGTGAAAGCAAAACACCTTGGTAACATGATGGTACTGGATAATCTCCCAATGTCTGGGAACGGATACCTTCTGAGTCCTGGGTCAGAGGAGATGAAAAGTGCAGTTGGATGAGCAGTAAGGTTGCAGTGGACTCCAAAGCACTGGACTGTGCACTGAGCTGTGAGTTGTGTGCACAGAATGAAACAATCTTTATCCTTATTCTGAGATGCACTGTGTGATGTCGATGGAGCTGCTGCACATTAGGAAGAAGCCATCCTGCCATGTATTTATTTGCTTTTGCGATAGGGTCTTGGCAGCTTAGGCTGATCTAGAGCTCACTATGTGGCCCAGGCTAACCTCAAATGCATACTCTACTTGCCTCTGCTTCCCAAGTGCTGAGATTATAGGCATACATCATCATGCCTTGCTATTGGGATATAAAAGTGTACCCATTTAGGCTGTTCACTGACAGAATGCCAGGAATTATTTTGGTTCACAGATGCAGAAGTGTCAGTCCATTGTGGTGTGGAGGACATGGTGAAGCAGAGCAGTCTACATCATGGTGACACGGCAGGAAGGAACGGGGCAGGGACAGTATGCCTACCAGAACCTGCTTCAGTGGAGTTAGGGGTCAACACCTGAAAATGTCAGAACCTCCCAAAATAATGCCACTAGCTGAGGACCTACGCTTTAATATGTGAGATTGTGTATGTGGTTCATTTTATATTAAAGCTATAATACTCATGTAGAGTTAGGTGGGAGCTTGAACTGTCTCCTTTAAGTGATGACTTCCAAATCTACCTGTCCACCCTTAGGTAGCTGAATTCTGTGCTTTGTTGACCTTTGACTTAGCATGACTCAAGTCATACTTATCTTTCTCACTCTTTCCTTTTATCAGTTTCTTCTGTGTGTGTATGACTGTGCATGTGCACATACATGTGTCTGTGCATGCATGGGAAGGCCAGAAGTAGATGTCAGTGTCTCCTCTTGCTCTCTACCTTATTTATTGATTTATTTTGAGACAATCTTTTACTGAGCCTGGAGCCGACACATTTGACAAGAGCAGCTGGCTCCAGGGTCCTCTTGTTTCCACCATACCTGGACTGCTCTTAGAGGTGTGCATTGAGCTTTGTTTATTTTGTTTGTTTGTTGTTTGTTTTTATAAAGCAGGGCATGGAAGCACATGCCTTTTTTTTTTTTTTTTTCTTTCCTTTTCCCACTGAGTACACCTGCTGTCTTCTGACACACCAGAAGAGGGCATCGGACTCCATTACAGATGGTTGGGAGCCACCATGTGATTGCTGGGACTTGAACTCAGGACCTCTAGAAGAACAGTCAGTGCTCTTAACCTCTGAGCCACCTCTCCAGACCTTCAATGAGATTTTGCCAAGATTACAGGCATGCATCATGGCACCTAAGGTTCCGTGTGATGTGAGATATGTTTTTGTATGTTTGTTTGCTTGCTTTTTGTTTCTTGAGGCATGAGTTGAGGAGTGAACTCAAGTCCTCATTGCTTGTATGCCAGGGTCTTTACCAACAGAGCCATCTCACCACCCCCTCCCTTCTTTACTCTCTGTATTAATTAATGCTATTCCTTTCTTTCAAGTCACTACAGAAAAATACCACTTTTAACTTCCTTCTCTTATTTATTTACCCAAATTTATTTATTCTACCTTTTTAAGATAAAACCTTTTCTTTCCCTTTTCATATTTATTCACCCAAATTTATTGATTTTTCTCTTTTTAAGATAAAAAGATAACTGTGTCTGTGTGTGGGTATGAACTTACGTGTGTGAGGAGAGCATTGTATTCCTTGGAGCTGGAGTTAGAGGTAGTAGTGAGCTGACAGACATGGGTGCTTGGATCTGAACTTGGGTCTTCTAGAAGAACAGTAAGAGCTCTTAACCACTTAGCCATCTTTCCAGTCCCTTTGTTCTGACCTTCTAAAATCTCTAATATTTAGAGCTTTTACTTCAAATCTAATTTAGCACACCCCCCTTCATCTGTGTGGTGTCTTTGATCTTCTAGTTCCTTTTCCAGTCTCTGTTTTTTCTCTTAGTCAATCCTGACAGCGTCTTCTAAGACTAAAGTGCAGTTGTGTTGTTTCAAATTGAAGTTCTTTAGTATCTTCCTCTTGTAATCAGGATTTATGTAACTGCTATTCATGCTTTTGCCATCCCTACCCCTACCCTCACCCCCACCCATTTTCTTGTTAAGCTCAGTCTGTCTGTCCTACTGGTGTGTTCTCTTCTAGCCCATATGGTTTGCTTTCTTGACTTTAATAGACAAAGAACTTTGTCTAGTATGTTGTGCCCTTCTTTTGTGCCATCATACACTCTACTTTCTTGTTCAGCCTGGCAGAGTCCCATTCTTTTAATTTCTATTTGACAATCACATCTTTCTCTGCCTATATGCAAATCTGTTTTCAGGTCATACTCTGTATTGTTAACATATAGTTATATTTTCCATGTGTGGCTTACATTTTCTGTAACAGTTGTTGTGTCCTGTTTCCTCTGTTGTGATTTACTCATTGTGTACATACTCCGTTTACACATTTGATTTGCTCCTATCAGCAAATCCTCTCTCTTTCTCTCCTCTCTATCCCCTCCCCCCCCTCTCTCTGTGTGTGTGTGTGTGTGTGTGTGTGTGTGTGTGTGTTCCCAGAGCCTATTAAAATTACTCTTTACTTTTGGGGCATGCTGGCTGATTATCATTGAATTTAGTGAGTTGTAACCATTCATTTGAACTAAAATTATTATTAAGATGAAATCCTATTAAGACTCATGTTAGACTGATCAGTAAGTGCTCATTATATAAGCAGAAAAGAGTTAACAGCCAAATTGGTGATGTGTACCTGAGGAAAGACAGTGAGTTTGTGTTGATGGTCATGGGCTGCATCATCATGTAGCAACCAGTGCTTTGGAGCCTGGGAAGCCTGGTGATAGATTGGCTTTGATGCTTGGGCCTCAGTGGATTTCTCAGTGCTTGGCTTCAAATCTCAAGTCTTTTTCACGTGGCTGATGCATTGCTTGTATTGAGACAGTTAGACTTCTCCATTAATATGTCTGAAGCAGAGGGCTCACTCTTAAGGAATGGGGAGTCCCAGTGGTACGGTTTGTTCTCCGATTCTTAACATAATCAGTATACTAGAAAGTACATGATTTGGCTTACCATAATAGTGTACAGAAAGTTCTTTGTTGTTCATGTAAGAGTGCTATTCTGTGCAGATAGAGTACATCCATTTGCTACTGAGAATCATCTTAGACTGAATTGTGAATAACTCCCTTATAATAGTTGGCACCATTATATCCTGGCGACCTCTGAGTTTGAGAGGTCCTTCTGTCATGGCCTTGAAGGTGAGGCATTTTCTTTTTAGAAGATCTTAATTTTCTGCAGGCATGTTGCATTAAATTGTATAAGATTTCAGTTGTGTTGTTTCACTGTTTTCTTTACCAGTTGCTAGTTGTCCTCTAGTCATTTACTAAACCAATTCTTGCTCTGTATTGTACATTAGTAGCAATTTACATAACTTAGCTATTTTTAAAATTTTTCCTACATTCTATGAAATTTTCCTCTAATATTATTAAAACAAGATGCCTGAAAAAGGCTGTTTCATAGATAATTTAAAAATTTTAAGGCTGTTAATCTTAGCAAGAAAATAATAGACATAACCAAGCTCACCTGTGGACATAAACATGATATTACCATAGATGAGGCCATGAAGTGGACGTTGCAAGGCTTGGAGTCTAGAAAGATGGGAGCAGGGGCTGTGCTGGAAAGAGAGTGTTTCCTGAGCACGGGCTGGCGGCCCCTCCTTGTTGCACTCTTAGTTTTGTAGGTTCCTGTAGACTTGTGCCTGCTGGGACAAAACTCTTTTTCCTTCCTTCTATTCTTTCTTTCTTCCTTTCATCTGTTTATTTTTTTGCTGCTGACAGTTTCCCACTGCAGTCAGGTAGAAGCTGTGATAGCATCTTGTTCGCTCATCTTGAAGGAATTGCTTTTGTAGTTTAGGAATGATTATATTGAGTGACAAGAGTTATATTTGCCTTTGGAAAGTATCTTTTATTTGGTTGTTTTCTCTTTTTCTGCTTTGATATGAGGTATAGCCATCATAAATGGATATTGAATTTTATTTTTTTGTTCACTTCTAATGGATGATTTGGTTTTATTTCTTTGATCTACTAGTGGACAAATTTTATTGGTAGAATTTTCTAAAGCTCTTAATATTTCAGAATGAAATCCAGTTATGATGTGTTAGCCTTTTTCTAATGCTTTTCTCTAAAATGCTAAAATCTAAGGAGTTCAAATTTTATTTTTAAAACTAATTATAAAAATTATGTAAATTGTCAGTTCCCACATGTTGCTTTCAAATGTACTTCACTTGTGGTTGAGCAATTGAATCTAGCATTTAGCTAATAAAGTAAAATGTTGGGAGCTATTATTACTATATTACATGACAATATTATTACAGCTAGATGTTCTGTACCACATGAGTTTTAACATGGGTTTGAGGATGAATTTGGCAAGTTGCTTGCTTTAAAGAATTGTTATAGATAGCCCTTTGACTATCTCAGCACTTTGGCTAGGACTTGGAACTTTTTTGCTTTATTTCTTTTTGAGCCTATGTTACCTGCCTGTTGTGGTAAGCTTTCCATGACAGATTTGAACAGAAACCAAAATCTCTGAACATAATAGTTTTTTTTTTTGTCTTATTAGAAAAGATATTTAATCACACTTCCCAGCCTCTAGTCTCTCGTGGGTTAGGTGCATCTTCTCTCCCAGAGGCCAGACCAGACAGCCCTCTGCTGTGGATGTGTCAGGGGCTGGTCCAATGACTAGCTAGTGTATGCTGCCTGGTTGGTGGCTCAGTGTCTGAGAGATCTCAGGGGTCCGTGTTAGTTGAGACTGCTGCTAGTCTTCCTATGGGGTCACCGTCCTCTTCAGTTTCTTCCAGCCTTTCCCTAATTCAATCACAGGGGTCCCCGACTTCAGTCCAGTGATTGAATCTGTGTCTTTCTCAGCTGCTTGTTGGGTCTCTCAGAGGACAACCATGCTAGGCTCCCATCTGTAAGCAAACAGTGGGATTGTTGTATATTCTTGGGCCAGGGAGTGGCACTATTGTGTGGCCTTGTTGGAATAGGTGTGTCACTGTAGGTGTGGGCTTTAAGACCCTAGTCCTAACTGCCTGGAAGTCAGTCTTCTAGCAGCCTTCAGATGAAGATATAGAACTCTTATCTCCTGCAACATGCCTGCCTAGATGCTGCCATGCTCGTACCTTGATGATAATGGACTGAACCTCTGAACCTGTAAGCCAGCCCCAATTAAACGTCGTCCTTATAAGAGTCATTGCTTTGGTGGAACATTAGGAACTAACCAGTACCCCGGAGCTCTTGACTCTAGCTGCATATGTATCAAAAGATGGCCTAGTCGGCCATCACTGGAAAGAGAGGCCCATTGAACACGCAAACTTTATATGCCCCAGTACAGGGGAACGCCAGGGCCAAAAAGGGGGAGTGGGTGGGTAGGGGAGTGGGGGTGGGTGGGTATGGGGGACTGTTGGTATAGCATTGGAAATGTAAATGAGCTAAATACCTAATAAAAATGGGAAAAAAAAAAGAGTCATTGCCTTGGTCATGGTGTCTCTTCACAGCTGTAAAACCCTAATTAAGACAGTCAGTAATAGTGTTAGGCCTTGGAGCTTCCCCTTGAGATAGATCCGAAGTTGGGACAGTCAGTAGACCTCCTTTCCCTCAGTCTCTTCTCCATTTTTGTTCCTGCAGTTCTTTTAGACAGGAACAATTTTGGGTCAGAGTTTTTGACTGTGGAATGGCAACCCCATCCCTCCACTTGATGTCCTCCCTCCCTCCCTCCCTCCCTCCCTCCCTCCCTCCCTCCCTCCCTCCCTCCCTCCCTTCTTTCTTCTTCTTCTTCTTCTTCTTCTTCTTCTTCTTCTTCTTCTTCTTCTTCTTCTTCTTCTTCTTCTTCTTTTTTTAAAATAAGGAACATTTAATTGGGGCTGGCTTACAGGTTCAGTGATTTAGTCTGTTATCATCAGGATGCTCTCCCTTTCTACTGGAGGTGGACTCTCCCCACTGTTGGGCATTTCATCTAAGGTCCGTCCCTTTGAGTCCTGAGAATCTCTCATGTCACAGGTCTCTGGTACATTCTAGAGTGTCTACCAACTTCTCACCCCCTAGGTTGCACATTTCCATTCATTCTGCTGGCCATCAGGGCTTCTCTCCTGTCCCTCCACCCCCCACCCCCAGTACTTGCTCATGTTCCCTTTTCCCCTCCTCCTCCCCTCTCCCACCCAGGTCCCTTCCTCTCTCTTCCTCCTGTGATTGCTTTCTTCTCCCATGTGGGATTGAAGTATCCTCACTTGGGCCCTTTGGCTTGTTAACCTTCTTGAGTTCTGTGGATTGTACCGTAGGTTTTCTGTACTTTTTTGGCTAATATCCACATATTAGTGAGTACATACCATGCATCTCCTTTTGGGTCTGAGTTACCTCACTCAGGATGATATTCTCTAGTTCCATCAGTTTGCCTGCAAAACTCATGATGTCCTCACTCTTAATAGCTGAATAGAATTCCATTGTGTAAATGAACCACATTTTCTGTATCCATTCTTCCATTGTGGAACATCTGGGTTGTTTCTAGCTTCTGGCTATCATAGATAAGGCTGCTATGAACATGGTGAAACATGTGCCCCTGTGGCATGGTGGGGCATCTTTTGTGTATATGCCCAAGAGTGGTATAGTTGGGTCTTCAGGTAGAACTATCTCCAATTTTCTGAGGAACCTCCAGATTAATTCCAGAGTGGTTGTACCAGTTTGCAATCCCATCAGCAATGGAGGAGTGTTCCTCTTTCTCCACATCCTTGCCAATACGTGCTGTCACCTGAGTTATTGATCTTAGCCATTCTGATTGGTAAAAGGTGGAATCGCAGGTGCACATAGTTTTGATTTGCATTTCCCTGATGACTAAGGACTTTAAACATTTCTTTAAGTGCTTCCCAGCCATTCCTCTATTGTGAATTCTCTGTTTAGTTCTATACCCCATTTTTTTGATTGAGTTGTTTGGTTTTTTTGGAGGTTAGTTTCTTGAGTTCTTTATATATTTGGATATTAGCCCTCTATCAGATGTGGGGTTAGTGAAGATTTTTTCCCAATCTGTAGGTTGCTAATTTGTCTTATTGACTATGTCCTTTGCTTTATAGTTTCATGAGGTTCTCATTTATCAATTCTTGATCTTAGAGCCTGAGCCATTGGTGTTCTGTTTAGGAAATTCTTCTACGTGTGCTTCCCCACCCCCCAACTCTGTGCCAGTGAGTTTGAGACTCTTTCCCACTTTCTCTTCTATGAGATTCAGTGTATCTGGTTTTATGTTGAGGTCCTTGATTCACTTGGACTTGAGCTTTGTGCACGGTGACAAATATGGATCTATTTTCATTTTTCTACATATTGACTGCCAGTTAGACCAGCACCATTTATTGAAGATGCTTTCTTTTTTCCATTGTATATTTTTGGCTTCCTTGTCAAAGATCAAGTTAGCTAGAGCAATAAGACAACAAAAGGAGATGGAGGGGATACAAATTGGCAAAGAAGAAGTCAAGGTGTCACTATTTGCAGATGATATGACAGTATACATAAGCGACCCTTAAAATTCTACCAGAGAACTTCTATAGCTGATAAACAACTTCAGCAAAGTGGATGGATATAGAATTAACTCAACTCAGTAACCTTCCTTTTTACAAATGACAAATGGGCTGAGAAAGAAAATAGGGAAACAACACCCTTCACAATAGTCACAAATAATTTAAAATATCTTGGGGGTAACTCTAAACAAGTGAAAGATCTATATGACAAGAACTTCAAGTCTCTCAAGAAAGAAAATGAAGAAGACCTTAGAAATTGGAGAGAGGTCCCATGCTCATGGATTGTTAGGATTAACATAGTAAAAATGGACGTCCTACCAAAAGCAATCTACAGATTCAACACTGTCTCCATCAAAACTTCAACACAATTCTTCAAAGACATGGAAAGAGCAATTCTCAATTTCATATGGAAAAACAGAAAACCTAGGATATCGAAAACAGTTCTTAATAATAAAAGAACTTCTGGGGGAATCACCATCCCTGACCTCAAGCTGTACTACAGAGCAATAGTGATAAACACTGCATGGTATTGGTACCGAGACAGACACATTGGTCAATGGAATAGAATTGAAGACCCAGAAATAACTTATGGATACTTTTGCCTTTAAAGATGTAGGCCTTGTCTTAGAATAATTTGATGCCTTTTAAATTTTCACTGTCTTTTCCAGAATTTGTTGCTTTCTTCCTCTTTAGAGAAGCTGAAAAGGTATAAGAGTGCAGGTCCCAAAGGACAGTGACAATGTAGCCTAGTCATTACTTAGCTCTGTATATGGCTATGTGTGGGGAATGTGGAGTAATGAGAAGGGTAGGGCATGAAGGGATGAAGGAACCACTTCAGAACTTTACTGACTCTCAGCCAAGGGGTCTCTCATCTCTTCCAGTAATCATGTGTGCTTGGCAGAGGCCTTCTGTCATACTGAGAAAAGGAGGCTCAGAGAGGTGATATGTGTTTATTGTCACCCTGCTAATGAAGATGCCACAGGCCTCACTGATTGCAGAGTCAAAGAGATGTCCTTGGTTAGTGTGTTCTGTCTTGCTAAAAGGGCTCTGAAGACTAAAGTGATAAGGAGATTGTCACGAAGTAAGTTTTAGAAATGTGTTAGACATTTCTTTCACAAAGCTCAGGCCCTGTAAAATGGTCTTGATTCGTTGAGAAGCTTTGAAAAGACAGATGGGATATATTCTGTATCCCATGCCATCCACTTCAGCGCTGACTCTAGATTACTGTATAATTTGCACTAATCAGCCTGTTTGCAGAGGTTTGGGGGTGGGGGGGACGATGCTTTACAGTTATGCCTGTAAGCCTTTGCAAACACCGTGTTAGCCCCTGGTTTCCTTCTTCAGACTCTAGTACTTGTCAGGAAGACAGAAACTGCCCTTGAAAGAACCATTAAGCCCTTTGCTTTTCTGAACCTATGTGTATGCCTGTGCTTGCATAGAGTAAGTTGGGGAGACTTAACTGAAAGTGGCAGAACACCTAAGTGGGAGGAACTCCACAGAGTCTGAAATCTGGGGCAGGTAGTTGAGGGCTCCAGCAGGATCTCCCTTTTTCTTCTCTCTTTGGTCCATGGTGGCAGTTTGTTCTCATGCTGATTGTCTCATGGTTGTAGCTGTTTGAAGAGAAGGATGAATAGTTGGGTCAGTTTGGACTTAGCAGCCAAATGGCAGGTTTTTTCTTTTTCAGTTGTCCATTTCTTAATCCACAGAGAAAAATATTTCCTGGTAGACCCCCTTTTTCTTATTTATGAAATTAGGATTATGTGGGCAGGTGGGAAAGATTTGGGTGGCGTGGGTGGATTATGATGTATAACATTGGGCAGGCACAATTCTCTGTTATTTTTGGTAAGGTAGCATTGTTCTTCTTGCGCGCGTGCGATGAATTGAAATCTGAAACACTTGTGCTCTCAATTATTTAGAATAAGAAACACTGTATTCACCACTAACTAAATTAGAACTTTTATTTTTAAAAAAAGCTGAAGAGAGTTTTAATTAGTCTTCCTCAGTTGGGAATTGTTGCATTATTAAATCTTGGCCATTTGTAGAGTACTTTCAGCAGTATATGCTGTACTAAATAAATGAAAGTTTCCACCTCTAATTTCCCTTGGTCTCTTTCTTTCCTTGGTCCTGGGTTCATGTTGTCTCCTCTCTGCTGTTGACCACCACTGACTGACTTGCTCTGCCTTCTCGCTGCCCTCTTGTTCTCCTTGCCTCATCCTTGCCCTCTTTCCATGGATCCCTTCAAGTTACTGGTTGTAGTTCCTCAGGTCTCTGTTGTGGAATTAGAACTTCTTTGTAGGCTTCCTCTCTCATTGTAAAATATTAACTCAGCATCTAGAATACATTTTTCTTCTATATATTCTGTTCTTTGAGCAGATGACTTTCTGCTACCGATAATTTTTACCTTTTAATGTGGGGGACTAGAAAACAAGCCTTAGAGTTTAGTAGGAGAATTTTAAGGTGTTAAGTACTACTCTGACCTTTTTTTTTTAATTTATTTTTATTTCCCAGGGAAGAAGAAGAGCGTCTGAGAAATAAGATTAGAGCTGACCATGAGAAAGCCCTGGAAGAAGCAAAAGAAAAATTAAGAAAGTCAAGAGAGGAAATCCGTGCAGAAATTCAGACAGAGAAAAACAAAGTAGCCCAAGCAATGAAGACAAAAGAGACCAGGGTACTGCCGCCTGTCCCTGTCCCACAACGTGTAGGGGTCAGTGGTGGGGATCCAGAAGACATGGAGATCAAGAAGAAAAGAGACAAAATTAAAGAGGTAATAAGCTGAGGTTGGTGATCCAGAGACATGCAGTTTTGTGGCTGACTGGACACTGTGGTGTTGTGTGTACATCCGTTCATTCCTCAGTGTGACTGTAAGGATTGGAGGGCTCTCTTTTTCTTTATTGATCATAATATAAGTTTTTGAAATTGGCTCAAGTTTGTTTAGATGGTTAGATGGCTTCACCATGCTAGAGATCTTTTGAAGCCAGGGTTTTATAAAGGAGTAAGATCTGTGTATAAGTTTATTGAATAAGCAATTTAAAATATTCAGTTTGAATGGATTATACCAGATGCTGTGCAGAGCCTTTCATAAATGAGATTTTAAGCAATTCATGCTGTTTGAGCCATGTTTTAAGGAACTGTACTGCTATTAGGACCATGTTCCTTCCAAAGATTCTTCATGGATTAAATGATAGAAAATGGTTGATCTCAAAGGTCTTTAAATTTATTTAGCCCCAGAAGTCTTTCAAGGAATTTCTAGGAATTACAGATTAAGAGGATACCAACTCTAGTGAATTGAGTTAAACTGTGTTAATTGGGGTTCTTGATAATGTTGAGTAGAGTTTATAGTTACTGCTTGTGAAGCAGCTTCGTCAGGTGTAACAGCATCAACAAGAATACATTCAATGTATACAGTCACATATCTCTATATAGTCTGGGATGGATATGTTTTTAATGTATTTTAAAGTCTGTCAGTTTTTCTCACTGCCATGACATTTTTGACAGAAGCTACAAAAGGAAGGGACGGGGAAGGAAGGAGGAGAAGGAAGGAAGGGGAGGGAGGGTAGGTGGGCGGGCTATTTTTGGCTCAGTTAGACATTGTTGCGCCAGGGAAGGTGAGATGGCTAGTTATGTTGCATCTGCAGTAAGGGAGCAAGAGAGCAGTGAATCCTGTACTCAGCTGGCTTCTACCCTTTCCTTTCCTCCCTTTCGCCCCCAGTTTCAACCGAATGGGAAGGATGGAACCTCCCACTTTCAGGGTTGGTCTCCCCTCAGTGAAGCCTCCTGTAAACATCCTTATTGACATAGCCAGGGCTGTTTCTTGAGTGGTTCCTTATCCTGCTCAGTTGATGTTCCATCCTGATGGCCATCACCCTTGGCCTTGGTGTTGGAAGCCTTGCCCTTGATGAGTGAAGATGGGTGGACATGTTAATTTTTGCCTGTCACTGTGGTCTGTTTTACACAATGGCTGCTTAGTATACTTGTCTTGGGAGCATACTTTTTTTTGACAGCTTTTTGTTCAGATACCTTCATTATCCATTTTCAGATGTCATTATAATGTTTTGAGATATTTTCTTACATATGTAATAATTTGGATTGATAATCACATGCATTTAAGGGAGTTTAAGGCTCAGGCTCGGTAGTTTGCCAGACTCCATAGAGGTTAGCTTAGCAATGCATTGGGGCACAGCTTGTCCCATTCCTTTACCAGGCTTGCTTTGACTTACTGTTTCTAGTGACTTTTTGTACATAACTTCAGATTTTCCTTCTACATAATTATCCTTTTTGAATAGTGGTACTTTTCCTTTTTCTTTATTTCTGTTTCTTAGCCTACTGCACAGGCTAGACCTTCTGCTAACTATTTTTTGAAAGAAATGGTGAGAATCAGCAGACTGAGTTAGGTGCTTACTCTAGAGCACAAGTGCTTAATATTCAACTGGTAGGCATGCTGGGTCAGTTCAGGTTTCTTCAGGGTAGCCTCTTAGTGTGAGGATATTGCTTTGTAATTACAGTTTAAAGGTTTTTTAAAAAATTTTATCATGAATGTATATTGAATTTTGTGAAATGCTTTGTCTATATTTTTCTAAAAAAATCAGATATTTGTCTGATTTTTTAAAAACTTTTTTGTTAATATGGTAAATTTTATTTACTTTTTAAAAAAATGATAAACTCACCTTATATGTCTGGGTACATGAAATCATGTTAACATATTTTCTTTATACAGCAATATTTGTTTTAGAAGAAAATTTGTCTGTATTTGTCTGGAGTTTTCTTATAATGTTTTTGCCTAATTTTGGTATTTGATTACATAAAGCACGTTTTGAAGTGGTTTAATGAATGGTATGTTGTTAAATGATACACCACAGTTTACTGTTACAGTAAATGTTGTTGTGTAGCTCACAACTACATAGGTTGTAAGACACTGAACTGATGCTGGCTGGTACAGAGTATTTATTAGTTTAATGGCTTCAAATAAGGGCATTAGGCATGGCTGATTCTAAGTCTGTAATAATGCATTTGTATTTGTCTCTTTTCTTTCATTACTTGGTTTTTCTTTGATGCGAGAGAGTTAGCCGTTATCAGGATTAAATTATATAAACCTGTGAGATCCTAAATAAGATAATCTTCTGCTTCCTACTGTTAGACTAATATGAATACAAAGGACTTGATTATCCTACTTGATCCATATACCCATCCAGTCACTATGACTGAGAGCAAGGTTTGGCAGCTCACCACATGTGGGCTAAAGCTTTTCATTTGCCTGTTTTTGAAAAACCAATTTTAGTTGGAATACAGACATGGCCATTTGGTTACATATTACCTAGGACTGCTTTTGTAACGCTTTAAACCTTCTGATCTCTGTTCTAAAGGTAAGAGATTGTAGAATCAGGCTGGATTAGTTGGTGGTGGAAGCAAGACCCCCTGATTGACAACCCAGTCATTATCACAGTGAAGAAAGAGGGACTGTTTCCCCAAGTATTAGCACTTTATGAAAGAAAGGAATGCCAGATAACTACCTCTCTTTCTCTAAATAGCTTTCTGATTACATCTAATGTTTTGTTGTGTAAGTTGAAATTAAGTATAGTTGCTTTTCTTAGGGTTTCCGTTCCTGCAATGAAACACCATGATCAGAAAGCAAGTTGGAGAGGAAAGGGTTTATTTGGCTTATACTTCCATGTCGCTCTTCATCATCGAAGGAAGTCAGGACAGAAACTCAAACATGGCAGGAACCTGGAGTCAGGAGCTGATGCACAGGTCATGGAGGGATGCTGTTTACTGGCTTGCTCCTAAATGGCTTGCTCAGCCTGCTTTCTTACAGAACCCAGGACCATCATTCCGGGAATGGTACCACCCACCATGGGCTGGACTCTTTCTCATCAGTTACTAGTTATGAAACTGCCTTACAGCTGTGGAGGCATTTTCTCATTTGAGGTTCCTTCCCTTCAGATAATTCTAGCTTGTGTCAAGTTGACATCAGAGTAGCCAGCACAGTAGGTATGTGTGTTTTTATACTGAAACATGTTAATTGAGTAATATGCTAGTGTATGAAACATTGCAGAATGGGTAAAAATATAATATCCCAACTCTAAATTATATGAGGAATAAAGCAGTTTGTGGATAGCTTCAAATGGTGTATTACAATTTTTCTCTTCTCAGATGATGAAACATGCCTGGGATAATTACAGAACATACGGATGGGGACATAATGAACTAAGGCCTATTGCAAGGAAAGGCCATTCCACTAACATATTCGGTAAGGTAACTTCTTTGAATTACTTCCCACCCCCACCTCCTATCTTTTAAAACAAAATCTGGCTTTTAAAAGTACTCTCCAAGGTCTCTGATTCTGTGCAGTTATAATATGAACTTTTTGTTTTTGTGTGTCAAGATTTAGTTCTAGTTGCACTGAAATACATAGCTTTGTGTTAGATACTCTATTTACACATAGGTACTTCATATCTTTATCTAAGTATTTTGAAGGTCTTTTTCCCCCTGCATTTTCTTTTGTTTAATGTCATGAAAAGTAGATATCTGTTTGCAATTTTTCCCCTTTAAGACGGTAAAGTACTACTATTAATACTCATAAAGGAAAAGGAAGCAGTGTAGAGGTTCCAGTGTGCTATGAGATATATTATTTCCCTCCCTTCTTCCCCCCCCCCCCCCCGGGTAAAAACAAATGTCTTAAAAAAATAAGTTGTCCTCCTGGGTGGTGGTGGTGCATGCCTTTAATCCCAGCACTTGGGAGGCAGAAAAGCAGACAGGTTTCCAACTTCAAGGCCAGCCTGGTCCACAGAGTAAGTTCCAGGACAGCCATGGCTACAAGGAGAAGCTTGTCTCAAAAAACAAAAACAAACAAAAAGAATTGTTCTAAATTTAGGAGTTGTGTTGGGAACAGAAAAACATTTTGTAGCTAATCAGTGGTTACCATATTTTTTCATAATATATTTCATTTAGCTGGTATCTTTTAATGAAATAGAGTATATTTTCTCTGCAAAAATGTTACAGATAAAAAAGTTCCTGTTGCTTTTGTAGATGTCACAAATGATGGTCTACTTAAAGACATAGACTTATATTTTATATTATACTTAAATTATCTTTCAGAGACTGTCCCTGAGCAGTGATAACCAATGAGCCTTAGTATTAAAGGATTTGAGGATAAACATGTATAGAAAATAAGAGGCAGATGTGGATTTTCTTCATTAAATAAGAAAGGTTGTGTGTGTGTATGTATGTGTGTGTGTGTGTGTGTGTGTGTGTGTGTGTGTGTGTGTGTGTGTGTGTAGAAACATCTCCCTCACTCCTTCCCAGGACGGAGGTCAGTTCTGGTCTTCTATTATGGCGTTCCAGAACTCAGACGCAGGTTGCTAGGCTTGTTCAGGAAGTGTTTTTACCTGCTGAGCCTTGCCCCAAGCCCTCAGTTTTCCCTTTACCCAGTTTCTCATTTGTTACCCCAGATTTTATTATGACTTTGTAGAGTTAAAACTGTAGACCAGACAGACAAACCAGCAGACAAAGCAACAGACAAAACCCAAGACAGTTTTCTCCAATCCATCTCCTGTCACTGTCAGTTGAGTGGGCAGGCACTGAACTTACACTCACAGTGTTACAGGTTGCAGGGAGTTAACCTAAACCATGTCTTTCCCTAAGCTTTTATTGTAAATGGTTCTCTCCTGTGGTAACTGAAATCAGTGCATCCTGCCTTGACTAGTTAATCCTTGCCACCAAAGCACTTTGCAGATGACAGAAAACCCATCTCAAAATGACTTGAACCAGTCCAGTCATCTCAGCGGAGTCCTGGTGTAGAGTTGATTCAGCTCAGGCTCCCCCTCCCCTTCTCCTATATGCTGGCTTCTTAGGAGGAGAGGCTCAGCATTTGGGGTTTCATGTCTTTATACTGTGTACTGTATTTGTAGAATCAGGGAAGTGTTTGGATTTCTTAGAAATAAGATTGAAAGAATTTTAGATTCTTGTTTTCTCTAACTGATGGGCCGTAGTCATGTGTCTTACCCTCTCTGGGCCCACTGCTACAGAGGACCAAGAGTAGAAGAGACTGCTGCTGGCTATAGCTTAGCACAGGTCCTAGCTACCCAGACATGGTTAATAGAATGAATCCTTTGATTTTCTGAGACAAATTTTTGCTTGCTTATGTTGCTCTATAACTTAATATCTTCCTACCTCAGCTTCCCAAGTGCTAGACTTACAGGTTTGTACCACCATGATTGACTGACATGGATGCTTTTTTTATCTTTTTTGTTTTGAGACAAGCTTTTTCTGTGTGTATATTTTGCTGTCTAGAACTCACTCTGTAGATCAGACTGGCCTCAAACTCACAGAGATCTGCCTGCCTCTGTCTCTGGAGTGCTGGGATCAAAGGCATGCACCACCACCTCCTGGCTGCATGGATGCTTTTTATTTGATATTCTGGAGATTTTTTTGTGGAGTTATATTAAAGGACTTTTTGCATTTTAAAAAGAGGGATTTTGATTTAGCAAAGTTTGACTTTGCAATGCTTTTAAAAAGCTACTTTTGACTTTGTACATATATGTATATATGTACATATAGAAGTATTTTTTCACTTTTGATTTAACTAGGGCTTGATAGGCTAATATTTTGTTATTTTTGCTTTCATGTTTATGAGGTATATTCTGTAGATTGTTTCCTTCCTCCCTCCCTCATTCCTTCTTACCTTCTTCCCTCCCTCTCATCCATCCATCCATTTATCCATTCATTCATTCATTTTTGAGAAAGGGTCTTACTATATACCTGGGTGTGAGACTTCGGCTCCTGAGTGCTGGGATTTAAAAGGTGTCCACTACAGGGGCTGGAGAGATGGCTCAGCAGTTAAGAGTACTGACTGCTCTTTCAGAGGTCTTCAGTTCAATTCCCAGCAACCACATGGTGGTTCACAACCATTTGTAATGGGATCTGATGTCCTGTCCTGGTGTGTCTGAAGACAACTACAGTGTACTCATATACATAAAATAAGTAAATACTTCTTTAAAAAAGAAAAAAGTGTGCACCCATGACACCCAGATGTATATTTTTCTTGAACTGTGTTTTTGCTTTGGTTTGGCAGCAGGCTGTTGCTACTTTCAAAATTAGTTATGTAGCACTTTGTACAGAGTAGAACTGTCAGTCTTAACATTGTAGAATGTGTGGTAATTTTATAGTGAGTGGCTTTTTGAATATTTTCTCACACATATAGTCAGATCGCTGTCCCACTAATCTAAGATTTTGAAGTTTATTGTGAAAATAAAGTAAGACTTTTGGAATTTTATCTTGTTGCTTTTTTATTTCCTATTTTGATGTTTTGTTTGTTTCTTTCCTTCTGAAAAACTAGGTTAGGAATAGATGTTTTATATGATTGTTTTTATAGAACCATCTTTCAAATTAGTTCTTTCGATACTCTTCTTTGTTTCTAATATATTTCTGCCTTTAGCTTTGGTAGTTGGACTCTGTTGTTCATGGTTGCTGGTCCTTTTCCTTCTCAGTAGTGTTGAGAGTTCATTTATTTTCGTTTGTTTTCATTAAGTAGTAAAAATTTAAAGTTATTATTTTTTCAGAACCTTTTGACAATCCCATAAATTAAAAAATTGTTATATACCACTCCCTCCCCACCCTTTTGAGACAGTATTTCTCTGGGTAGCCCTGGTTGTTGTAGAACTTGTCGATCAGGCTGTCCTCAAACTCAGAGATTCCCCTGCCTCTACCTCCTGAGTGCTGGGTGAGATTAAAACGTGCACCACCACGCTTGGCTGTGTTACACATCTGCACTGTCATTTTTCTGTTAGTTTACACATAGGTGATTCCAGTTATTTTGCGTTTTTTCCAGGTGAAACCTTATGTTATCTAGCAAACAATGGTTTCATTTTCACTCAGGTATTCCTTAGCTCTTCATTTATGGCACAGACCTACTCTGTGTAAGTAACTCGGATGGTGCGGGCAGAGTATGTATGCAATGCGCAGCGTAGACAAGGAGTTGACTAGTAACTAGCAACATAGCTGCTGCAGCACAGGATGGACAGCAGTGCTGGCAGGCCTTAAAGGAAGGAGTCCAGTAAGTCTAAAGAGCATACTAACAGTTATCTTTTAGATGGATTCAAACAAGTATATGAGAGAAAAGCTTTTATCATAGTAAAAAAGCTGAGGATCAACAAAAGTAAATGAAAATGTGTGTGTAATAACTCCAAATGGGCATTCGGATGATACTGGCATGAACTGAGTTTGGAGAAAACCAAATCATGTTATCAGGGTGTTGTATACTTGTTTAATTAATAGAAAGATAGATTATTGATGAGGTGAAGGAATTATTAGGGACATTTGAACAAAAAGGTATGTGACTTAAGGACAAAGATCAAAAGATATTTGTGCCTATAGCTTTAGGCCATTGAGGGGGAAATTAGTTTTACCCACACCCCCAAGAGAGAGAAAAAGGAAGAAAGAGAAGAAAATCCAGTAAGCTGTCCTGCCTTCTTCTCCTGTGTGCAGGGCTGATCTGAGTACCCATTGGGTTGCTTCGCTTAGTTAATTCCTCGTGACCTGCTTTCCGAAACTAAAGACTAAGATTGTCTGTTAGATGTGGTGGCATCTTGTATTTTGATTTTTCTCTCTATATTTTACTTCATCATTTCTTTTTCTTCTATCTGTTATTTTCTTTTTTAATTAAAGAGTATTAACATAGTTGGGTATGGTGGTGCATGCTTTTAATCTCAGCACTTGAGAGGCAGAGGAAGGTGGATCTCTGAGTTTGAGGCCAGCCTGGTCTACAAAATGAGTTCCAGGATAGCCAGGGCTACAAAGAGAAACCCTGTCTTGACAAACCAAACCAAACCAAGCCAAAAAAAGTAATAAAATTTATTATAATTATTTAGTCTTACGAAATTTTTAAAAGATTTATTTTATTTATATAAGTCTTATGAACTTCTTATACATATATGTCCCCCCTTTTACGGGTTTAAACCAGAAAGACATGGCTTATGTTGTCTTACTCTGTCATTTTGAATAGTCCCCTTTTCTTGAATCATTACCCTCCTCTTACATTTTTCATACTTTAGTTAAGTATATACTCATATTCTGACCAAGACAGAAAAACAAGGAGACTATACTGTTAGTTTTCACTTAATTTTGTATTTGCTCCCCCAATCTTATCTTTTGTAAACTCTATCAAACTGTTTCTACCTAATAGAAAAGTAAGCAATGACATTACTTAAAAGTAATCTTTGATTTACTCTTAATATGTACAAATTAAAAATAGAACTTAGATGAAGGGGATTTTTTCAGTTTAAAAAAATTATTTTATTTATTTACATTTCAAATGTTGCCCTCCTTCCCAGTCTCCCCTTTGCAGCCCCCCCCCATTCCGTTCCCCCCTCCCTTTTGCCTCTATGAGGGTGCTCTCCCACCTACCCACCCACTTGTACCTCACCCCTTCTAGCATCCCTTCTCTGGGGCAACAAGCCTCCATAGGACCAAGTGCCTCCCCTCCCATTGATGCCAGATAAGGCCATCCTCTGCTACATGTGAAGGGGGAGCCATGGACCCACCCATTACTCTTTGGTTGGTGGTTGAGTCCCTGGGAGCTCTGAGGGATCCATTTAGTAGATATTGTTGTTCTTCTTTTGGGGTTGCCGTCCCTGAAGGGGATGTTTTTAACAACAGCTGTTTCTTCCTCCTAAATATAGGAAGCTCACAGATGGGTGCCACCATAGTGGATGCTTTGGATACCCTTTATATCATGGGGCTTCATGATGAATTCATGGATGGGCAAAGATGGATTGAAGAAAACCTTGATTTCAGTGTGGTGTGTATACCTTGGCAATTTATCTAATCCCTTAACTATAAAAGGACAGTTTAATGCTCTGATCTGGGATATTTGTATCCTCTTAAATTCATATTAATCACTCATGTGTTGGAACTGGAAAGGTTCTTTGGGTAGTGATGAGTTCATCAGGACAGAGCTATTATGGATATAAGTAGTTCCTTATAATGTAGTTCTCAGAGAACTACTTTGCTTCATACGTGCGAGGTCATGTAAGTACCATTGTGAATCAGTTGAGTGGCGCTTACCAGTTACGGAATCTGCTGGTGCTGTTGATCCTGGACTTTCCAGATTCCAGGAAGGTGAGAAGAACATTTCTATTAGTTATCAACTGCATATGGTGAATGCTGTCCTGTTAAAGTAGATCTCATGGGTGAAGATAGCAGTTGTGGTGCTGTGAACATGGTCTCAGCAGTTTGTTGAACTGTGTTAAGTCTTCATTCTTCTTTTGGAATTATCATTTGTTTTGTTACTTTTATCATCTTTTCTCACTGTCTTCATATTTCTTGCAATTATTTAAAGCCAGTTAAGGACATAATAGCTGAGGGAGAAGCAATGAACTAGTCTAACTAATTAACTGCTTTACATTATAATGCTTAGTTTATAACATTTATAATAGTGATAGAATAATAGAGTATACCTATTATTATTATCATTATCATTATCATTATTATCATCCCTAACTATTGGAGAGTTTCTTATTAATGTGATGTTTCTGAGAAATAGTCCAGGAAGCTGTGCACATGTGACTGGAAGGCAGGCAGTCTGACTTTCTGTGGTGTAGGAGGGACATGCCTCACTTCTACAAATCTCCAGGGCTCCTTTGACCTCATTCATAATGTCGCAGCCAGTGTGACCATCTGGGTAGCTGGATGTCCATAGCAGTGCTGCATGTGGAGATGTGGAGGCCAGTGCTTGATGTTAGTGAAGTCTTCCTTGCTGGCTGATTGCTTTCCATCTCATCTGTCACTCAGGGTCTCTCACCTGAACCCAGTTTACCTGTTGGCTAGTCTAGCTAGCAAGCTTTCTCTGGGGATCCCTCTCCCCAGCTCTGCCTGTTTGCTGGGATTATGTGGAGGACTCCCATTCATGTTTGGCATTTATGGAAGTGCTAGAGATTGGAGCTCCAGCCCAGGTGCTTTCATGGGAGATGCTTTACCTTCTGAGCCACTGACTGGTCCTAGAAATGCCCTAATGTCTAAGCCTAAATATAAGCATCTAGGTGCTCTATTTAGAATGTTTTCTCTATTCCCCGGGTATCAGATCCTCTGGGCATGGACTTATAGATAGTTGTAAGTTGACATATGGGTGCTGGGAATTGAACCCAGTTCCTTTGGAAGATTAGTCAGTGTTCTTAACCACTAACTAGCTCTCCAGCCTCTGCTTAGTTCTTTTTAAAGGGTGTTATCTATTGGTATTCATTATAAAAACTTTTTACTATATTTATGTATGTATGCATGCCTCAATGTGATAAAATAATAGAGTGGAGAGTGTCTTTCCTTCCACCTTGAAATTGTACAAAATAGTTTGTGTATTACATATGTAAATTTTTGTGATAAATTTGCTTCAGTTTGTTTGCCTTCTAGTTTTGTTTATGATCTTTTCTTGTAGATAATTTACATTTTAGAGAAATTTCAAATTCATAATTGATATATTACAAAAATTTTTACTTTATTCTTACACATTATGTGCTTTCTTAAGTTTGCTTGTTGTCAAATTTTCTTCTACTTCTGTATTTATTTTTCTTTTAAAATTTTTATATATCCATTCTTCATTTTGATATATATGTGCTGTGAATGTCAACACTGGTTTCTGACATAGGAGTGGGTTTTCAACAGTGTTAATTTATTAACAATAATTCTACTGGTCTTTGGCATCTCCTTTAATAATTATTAGGTTATTAGGTACTAGCAAAGTACTAAAAATTCTTGAGAAGAGATAGAAATAGAGTTTATGCTATAATAATTAAAATAAATGCAATAGAATCATTAGAGGAGGTTTTTTTATTTTTATTTTTTGGATTTGAGATTCATTATTAAGGAAGTGTGGAGGCCTTCACAAGGAACCAACAATAGTCAGTGGTAGTGAATCCTAGGATAATTTCACAGGATTGTGTAGGGTACATCAAATGGCCCATTGATTTTGGCAGTTAGGAAGCTGTGGTGCTAACAATAGAGGAACTTGCGTGAGCTAACAAATGGAAGTCAGGATTTGTGACATGAGAAATGGAAGTGCAGAGTATTAAAGCAAAACACACTGTAGATGAGAAACCAGTGAGCTTCTAAAAAAGTAAAAACTTTGAAAACTGTGAAGTACTACATGTATGTGTGTATTTTCACTTTGTCTCCACAGAATTCAGAAGTGTCTGTCTTTGAAGTTAACATTCGCTTTATTGGAGGGCTCCTCGCTGCATATTACCTGTCAGGAGAGGAAGTGAGTAGAGTCAAGTAATACTTTGTTGGTTTGTTTGATTAGAAGAGATATGAATGGTGTAAAAGAAAATGTTTTTGTAATTTGACTACAACTGAACTAAAGATTTTATTTTCTCTTAATATAAATTTTAGAATTTACTTACTGGTTTTTACAAAATTAAAGTTTTAGTTGGGTTTTATGAGCTTAGAGAGTTGGCAGATAAATAGTTTTGGCTCTTTTGATTTATGAACATTTTGTTTTTATTTTAGAATTTTATTTAGGTTTTTGAAAAAAATCCTCATGTGTAGGAGTCTTATGTCCGTATGTATTTCTATACACCATGTACCTGCCTGGTGCCTGTGGAGGCTAGAAGAGGGCATTGGATCCCCTGGAGCTGGGCAAAGAGCAGGCAGTTGTGAGTTTCCATGTGGGTGCTGGGAATTGAACCCAAGTCCTCTCTAAGAGGAGCCAGTGCCCTTAACCACTGAGCCATTTCTCCAGCTCCTAGTTTTTTTTCTTTTTTTTTTTAAGGGTTTTATCTATTGGTATTTCTTATAAAACATTTTTATTATTATACATTAAGTTTGTTAAATTTAACTCTATGAGTATGGAGGTCATAGGCCATGTGCAGAGTCTGTTCTAGATTTTTCTAGCTTCACTAATTCTGGAAGCTCTAAATAGAATAGATTCTTAGGGATGTTCTTTGTGAAGAACAATATTATTAGTAAAAAGAATTGACTTATTTTTCTCTGTAGAGAAGAGCATTTTTCTTACCTTAATGCATTTCTAAGATATCTTTTATAAAGTTTAATAGGATTTGTCAGAGTAGTCATCCCTGCCTGGCTCTTGATCTTAGGGGGAAAGCATTTAGTTTTATACTATTAACAAAATGTTAGCTATATTATTATTATTATTATTATTATTATTATTATTATTATAGATACCCTTTATCATCTTGAAGATATTGTCTCACACTTCTAAGTTTGCTGGGCTTTCCCCATTAGGAGTGGGTGTTTTATTATCAAATTATTTTGGCATGTAGTAGGATGATTGTGTTTTTCAGTTTTTAAACCACATTTATGTCTTTTATTTTATTGATTTGTTGATTGATTGATGGGGTGTGCATATATATTCATGTGTAGAGGTTAGAGGACAGCTTGGAGGAGGTCTGTTCTTCCCTTCTGCCCTGTGGGTCCTGGGGATTGGAGTCAGGTAATCGCCCTAGTGGCAAACATTTTCATTCTCTGTGTACATGTGGAAGCCTGAAGTTAGTGTTGAGTGTTGTCTTGCTTGCTCTCACTAGAGACCAGAAGTTAGAGATTTGACTAGTTTAGTGAGCCAGCTTGCCCCAGGGAATCCTGTATATACATTGGTATTATAGGTAGGCTGTCATGCCTACTCTGCTTTTTTAGTAGATTCTGAGAGTCCAAATTCCAGCCCTCACACTTGTACGAGTGTTTTACCCCCGAGCCATCTCTCCAGCCCTCATCTTTTAATACTTTGTGTCTGCCAGTTTTTGTATTTTGCATAAGTAATGCTGGTTTCTTAAAATCACACTCTCTCTTTTTTTTTACTGGTAAGGTTTGTGTAAACTTGATTATTTTCCTTAAAAGGTAGAAGTTTCGTATGAGGTAACCTAAGCTTTGATTTCCCCTACTGTCACATTTTATAACAATATATTCAAATTATTTGGTAGCTATAACATGGTTACAAAATATAATGTGTTTTGTTTTTGCACTTACACAGTGATGCCCCATCAGTCATGCCCAGGTATTGGTCTCATTTCATCACTGGGAAATTGGCAGTTAGTGAGTAGAGCAGCTTAGGGAGCTGGCTTTAAACACTGCTGCAAGGAGGAAGTTTTGGATCAAGAAGAAAGGTGAGGCCTCATCTTCCTGGGGAAAAATCTAGTTCCCAAAAGCTTTCTGAAGAAGGCCACCTCTTGACCTGGGAAGGAGAAAAACCCAGATGTCCTAGTTGGATGTAGGTTGTATCAGGATAGGATTGAGTAGCAAAAATTACAGACTCAATCCAGAAGACTGAAAACTTCTGGGAATCTTAGGAGAACTAAGAGTGTGAGCTATAAACTCCACCCTTCTCTAGTTCTGAGTAAAAACCTCTTTGCAAGATTAAAAGACTAGATCCAGAGCCCAGCTTTGCTCCAGGGCACAGAGAGAAAACACTGAATAATAATCCCTCTGCCAGTCAAGGGGGAAGCTAGACCTGCAGACCCAGAGATCTGTACACCCATAGTGACCATGCTCAAACTACTTTTGAAGCTCTGTGGCAAGGTCATGGTATAAAATGAAGCTGTAACTAAAATAGAGTTTTGTAAGCTTTACTTAATAAAATTTAAATCACTGTTTCTTCTACTCTGTCCTTCTCCTTTGGAACTGTTCCCAGTCTCTTTCAAGATGAAGGACAGGGCAGGAAAAAAGAATCAGGAAATGCTAAGGGCAGCAAATGAGGCTACAGTTGGGATTGATCTAACTACCCACCTGTAGGTGTTTATTTTTTACAACTTACTTTAACAAGGTTCCAACCTTCCCTCTAGCCCATCACCCAGCAGAGGCAGTGGGAACAAAAGGTTATTAGGATACGGGGAAGTAGGCCTATTTAGGCCTTGTTCTCAGTCTAGTCTACTAGCAAACACCAAACATGATTCAGCAACTGTAGTTCAGTCCACTCAGAAGACACCACACACACACACACACACACACACACACACACACGAATCAGCAAGGGCAGTTCAATCTAGAAGAACTCATCTGAATCTGCAGCCAGTGGCAAGAAGCCGCAGGAACCTCACAAGTCTTGGCAAGTTTCTCTCTCTGAAGATACCACAGTTCACCTGCGCTTAGTAGCGCAGTGTAAGGAGAACCAATATATGCGCGTCATCAGCAGAGAATAGTGAGGTGGAGCGAGGCAAACCAACACTTGAGCTCCCACTGTCTGTGGGGTCATATTTATATTCTTTCTAAACATTATGCATCCTTTCACGTGTTTGCTATAGCAAAACATCTTTTCACGTGTCTGTTTTAGCAAAATGCCCTTTCACCTGTCTGCCTCAGCAAAACATCATTATAACTTGAGTCTCCAAAGAAACCAGAAATTTCTACTTTACCCATGCTTACTTACCCTACAGAAAGAGTTCCTTCCTCTCCCTCTGCTGGACACATGGGCCTTCTAGTGCAGGCCAGGCAGAGGAAGAAGGAAGAAAGAACACAGCATTTTCTATTCTTCCTACTCAATCCTTTGTCAGCAAAGAGTAAGGAAGTTGAGTAGACTGTAGAAGAGGACTGTGGGCATGTGGGCTAGTCCGAGAGGAAGAGGCCGAGTCTGGTTCTCTGTGCCAGTCTTTCTCTGAAGGCATGAGAAAGACAGACTAGAAGCATGGCGTGTGTGGATATGGGGAGGCACCCACAGCTCCAAGGATCCATCTGAGTGTTGGTGGGGAACTGGATGGAAGATCATGGGCTTATGTTTGTTTTGTTTTGTTTTGTTTTAGAGAGGGTTACTAGCTAGGAAAGGGAGGTCTTCACCAAAGCAGTGACTACCTTTGTGATACTTAGCTGATTGTTCACAGTAGTCAAGATTCTGTAGCTAGGGCCACACTGTTCTTATACTGCTTCTGGGGATTTTCTACGTGACCATCCTTTCATTTATACTTTGTGTACAGCCAGGAGGAGTGTTTGCAGCAGAGCCTGCTTAGCTACATTTTTCTTTAGCATTTGACCCAGTAAGATCAAGAGACAGTACAGATTAGCCAGAAGCATCAACTTGTTTTCATGGGAGCTTCTAGACACAGGGTAATAGACCCCCATAGTGCCTTGTTGATTTAGACTTAAAGTGTGTCTCTGTGTGTGTCCATGTTGGACTCCCTGGAGCTGGAGTCATAGGCCAGCATGAGTTGCCCAATTTGAGAACTGAACAGGAGTCTCTTGAAAGAGTAATATGCTCTATCTCTGAAGCCCTTACTGCTGTTTTTATACAACTGCAAGGATATTCTGTTTGTCTTACTGGTTTGTAATTTCTTTTAAAAATATATTTCTAAAATAATTTAAAAAATATGCCTACTTTAAAAATATATCTTTGTGGTATTTTATTCTTTATAATTGACTTACTATTGTATTGTGTATTTAATGTATTAGAGACTATATCCATGGCACATTGTATGAGACAATTTAGTTATGAGCTATACACCAGCCCTCTCGCCCCCTTTAAATTGATTTGTTTTGCCTGCATGTATGCATGTATGTGGATCATGTAACTGCATGCCTGGTACCAAGGAGGTCAGAAGATGGTTTTAGATCTTCTGGAGCTGGAGTTACTATGCTTGTAAATCATCATGTGGGTCCTCAGCCAGGAACAAGTACGCTTAACTGCTGAGCTGTCTCTTCAGATTCATACTCCAGCCCCTTTACAAAATTTGAGACAAGTCTCACAGAGTTGCTAAGGTCACTAACGTTTCCATCTTTTGCTTTCACCTTCTGAGTAACTGTACTACAGGTGTGTTCTGTCATCTAGCAGAGCTTAAGGGATTCTGTTGGTGGCCGTTTTTGAAGATGGTGATTCTTGGTTCTTTTATATAAAAATGGGAGGAAGAACATAGGAACATTTGAAGACTTTGAAGTTAGAGGTTGTTATTTATCTGGAAGTACTGTTTTATGTGTGAGTGTTTGATATACTTGATTAATTTTCATATCAGTAATGAGAACCAAAATTAATTTGAGAAGATTTAGTAGAGGGAAGCTTCAAACTTAATTCTTCCATGTTAGATTCTCTGCAGAAAAGTTGAAGCAAACATTGAAATTTTGGTTGCTGATGTCATGGACAAAACCAAATAGTTAAGGAAATACGCGTTGCTACCATAGTTCTACCATTGTATGTGTGAGCCTCGAACTGTAAAGAAGGAACAGGGGAGGGAGCACGTACGGGCTGGAATCCAGAGCTTTGCTTTCTTAGCTTGCATGCCTCCGCCTCCCCGTCCCCGACAGTGGTATCTATGAAGCTCTTTACCTGTTGTACTGTAAGTTTCCTCGTGTATAAAAGCTGGCTTGAGAGTGGGCCGACTTGGTGTGGGCAAGCACCTGTGTGGTGCTGAGGACACAGATGCTGCCTCTGTGGAGAGGTAGAGCTCAGAAGGTTGATTTTCCTTTGTCAATGCTTTTGGAGGTTTTAGAGCATCTTAGCGTGGAGGGCATGGCAGTGTAGAAAAGGAAGCCAGGAAAGGAATAAGGACTAAGCCAGGATAAAGTAGGGCACCCAACTGCACGTGTCCTGTGACCCATTTCCTCCTTCTAGGGTGACTTTCTACCGTTCACCAGTGTGCCAGCATATGAAGTCCACTTACTAGACCAGGCCTTTCTCCTGACTCTAGAAGCACTTCACAGCTGTGTGGGTCTTAATATAATCAACTTGGTAACATTAACCAGAAGTTTGTGAGGGTAGTGAAGATTTTTACTTAGTTGAAAATAAATAACACAAATTCTTAAGATATGTTCTCTCAGGGGTAAAGACATGCATTTTTCCTGACTTTCTTATTCAGTAGACTTACATTAATATATGTGATCATTTTGATTTGAAAGTCCTCACCAGACCTGTTACTGTGGCTTCAACATTGAATCTGCATCTGTGATGTACTAAAAATAAATGCATCATAGAAATAATTTTTATTTGGCATTATCTGATGCTGAACGAGTAGGAAGTAGGTGCCTTTCATCTGAGCTGAAGTTGACTATCATTTATAGTGTAACAGAGAGCTTTTGTTGTGTTAGAGGTGTAACTAGAATAAGCAATGGTTTACCTGCATCCCATTTTCTTGTGTAGGGAGATGCATGAGGGTTACATGCTGTCCTAATAGCGCTTCTCTTTCCTGCTGATTTGTTATCATCATAAATGTGATGTGTTATTTTTCTCAGAAAAAGAGTTTTCTATTAACTATTCACAAGTTAAGAACTTTTGATGGTTTATGATGCTTACTCGATACAGATCTATGGCATTTCCTTAACAAGGTTGTCTCTCTTCATATCTTAAAATAGTATCAAAGTGCTTTCCTAGCTAAGAACGCATAACTTATATG
The DNA here is from genome assembly GCF_000001635.26 of Mus musculus. Classification (NCBI taxonomy): domain Eukaryota; kingdom Metazoa; phylum Chordata; class Mammalia; order Rodentia; family Muridae; genus Mus; species Mus musculus. Next base: position 100,638,479 of record NC_000069.6, on the reverse strand, counting down.
GGAAATGGTACCTGGAACCTGTCAGATAACATAGAGAAATTGTTAGCTGGAGTTTAATACACACTCATAGATAATAAAAACAAAAGAAATAACAGCAATAAACTCTGTCTTTACTGAAACATAAATATACTGAGTCAGTTTAGGGTATTTTCTTGGACAAATGAATAGCTTTTAAACCTAAAGCACTGTTAAATAAAGTCATGAATAAAGGAAAAGAAATGTTAAGTATTCATGTTTTCTGGTTTAAATATCAAGTTGTTTTGGAAAAAGTGATCTTGCCCCAGAAATAGCTGCAATTTCTATTGAAATTTTGACTTTTTTTGTTCTCTACAAATGTCCTAGTAATTGGGTAAAATATTCCACTAAACTTTGCTGACTGAAGTAGTTTGCCTTCCATTGCTGTGATAAGCACCATGACCAAAAGTTGCTCTCCAAAAAGGAGAGGGTTTACCTCCCCTTACTGCTGCTCATTCATTTAGAGAGGAAGTCAGCAGATCAAGGCAGGAACCTGGAGGCAGGATCTGAAGCAGAGGCTGTGGAGGAGCACTGGCTGTTCCTTCTAGGTTGCTCAGCTAGCTTTGTGGAAAATTCAGGCCTACTTGCCCCAGGGGTTGCAGGGCCCTGCCACGCCAATCATTAATTAAGAAAATGTTCCACAGTTTTGCCTACAAGACACTCTGATGGAGGTATTTTCTTGATTGAGGTTCCTTTATCCAAGATGACCTTGGCTTTTGTTGACAAAACTAGGTAGTATACTGACATAAATATCTTTAAATATATTCATTATTTTCCTCTTTAGTGTGTTAGGTCACATATGCATTTGTACACAGTCTTGTCATGTGTGCTTGAAAGTTTCAGTGGTAATACTAATTTATAGTTGATTGTGTTTGTGGTCACTTATTTGATTGAAAAGACAATTTCTAGCATTTGTAACAGGTAGAAATTTTGGGGTAAAATTTATGAGAAGAGAGTGCTCTGGAGGAAAATCCCCAGATGCTGTACACAGCTCTACCTGATTGGCTAGGTCCTAAGAGTAAGCCTATATTGAACAAGCATCAAGCCTCCTGATGTCACTCGCTCTTGATCTTGAGCATGCCTCTTGCAGCCGCGACTGCTGTAAGGAGCAATGATTGGGTTTTGAGTTTAGTTATATGCTTTAGAAGATGTAAAGCAAGCACTTCTCAGAGGATATGACAATATTTAAAGTCTCAGAGTACAATTTACAGTCACCAGGTTTCAGTTCAGAATTGCTAATGTATGAGGAAACAAGGGAACACATTACTTCCACATGAATGTTGACCTGTCTTGGGCTTACCCAGATTAGTCAATAAATGTTTTATAGAATCTTTCACAGCTAGACTCAATTGCATGGGAAATATTCTTGAAGTTATTGCATAGATGAAAGTTTTAGTTAAAACGTAAATCTATGAAAGAGAACATTAAAAGTCTAGAAAAGAGGAATATGGTATCCAAAAAATTTACTGTTTACAACTGTTATTGAAAGTAATATCACTAGACTTGAAGGTGCAGCAATATATTATTTAGCACAAAGAAAGATAATAAAATCAGAAAGAAAAAAAAAACAGTAAATGCTTCAGAAGTTTGGGATAATGTTAAAAAAGTTTGATATACGTGTGCTTTGGGTAGAGATATTGAAAAACAACAGCTATATTTTTTCTATATTTGGTGGAAGACTTGAAATTGAAGTTTCCTTAGCATGTATCTTAGTTAGGGTTTATATGAAACACAATGATCAAAAACAGCTTGGGGAGGAAAAGATTTCTTTCATCTTAGAGTTGTAGTCTGTTGTGAAGGGAAGTCAAGGCAGGAGCCTGGAGGCACAAATTGAAGCAGAGGCCATGGAGGAACGCTTGTTTACTGGTTTGCCTCCCATGGCTTGCTCAGCCTGCTTTCTTGTACACCTCAGGACCACTCACAGTAGGCTGTGCCCTCTCACATTAGTCAGTAATTAAGAAACCCACAACAGTCTTCCTTATAGGTTAGTCTGATGGAGACATTTTCTCAATGTTTTCACTTACCAAACGACTCTGGCTATGTCAGGTTGACAGAAAATCTAACTAGGACATCATGACTAAGCACACTTAGTCATATCATAGTCACACAGCTAGAAACCAGGGATTAAAACAGAAGTTTGAAAGCACTCACAGGACAGAATGATACCATGGAAAACTATGCTTTAAATGATTGAAGACCATGAAGATTATTTTTTATCAAGTACCTTTAAAATGATGTATTTATTTAAAGCAAAAAACCCAAAAAACCAAGAAAACAAAAACAGCCCAGAATATTCCATTACAATGTTTAATATATATCCTCTATGAAATAATGAAATAGACTTCACAATAAAAATTACCAACAGAGATGAAGGCTGCTTCATGATAAAGGATGAATACATCAGGAAAACTCAACAGTCCCAAAATTAAATCAGTAGCTTACTCTATTCTGAGCACTTAATAATACAGCTTCAAATGAATGAAACAGAAATGGATAGAATTAAAAGATTTCTTTTGAATTCTTGAAGTAAAAAGGCAATTCCACAAGGACTGTTAAACCCTTAAACAGTTTTGCAAATTGATAGGACAGACAGACAATAGGTAATGATGTATACAAGTCCTTAGCACCAGTAACAGCTATGTTAAGTGAATTGATGTTTATAGAACACTCATTCAACAACTACAGAATACACGTCTTTTTAAGTACATACTACATGCATATGCTGGACATCAAAGCAAATTTCAATAAAATTGTAAAAACGTTAACATATTTGTTCTTATGTGGTGGCTCACTATAATCCCAGTTCTCTAGGAGGCTGGACTGAGTCCAAGTCTAGCCTGGTTTGAGGCTTTGGGAAAAAAATGCCTTCAGGTGATACACGCATCAAATAAAGAATTGCATGGGAAAGTGAAAATGTTATAAAGTTGGTACTTGGAAAGTATGAATAAAATTGAGTATAGCTTTTAAGCTAAATATATTAAGGAAATAATAGAAGATAGCCTACCAAGATCAGGAATAAGTGTTATCTCCATGGTTAGGCTTTTGTTTTGTTTTTGTTTTTTAAGACAGGGTTTCTCTGTCTCGAAACTCACTCTGGAAAACACTCTGTAGACCAGGCTGGCCTCGAACTCAGAAATCTGCCTGCCTCTGCCTCCCAGGTGCTGGGATTAAAGGCGTGCGCCACCACTGCCAGGCTGGTGGTTAGGCTTTCGTTGCAGACACCATAGACACTCTTAGGAGCACAAAGGTTCTTGGGCTCACAGAGAGCACTAGGGAAACCAGGAATGCTAAACATGCCCGGTTATCTTTTTCAAGGGAAAAGATGTAACCTGTTTTTCAGTAGCCTGCTGATCTGTGCTGTGTGTAAGGCCAAGCTGCAAAGAACTTCCACAGGGAGAGCCAGAGCTGACTAATAGTTTAGTGACCTTCATACTATCTGTATGGCCTGTTGCCTCCCCGAGCTCCAGCAACCAAGACCAGAGGTGGCTCAGAGCCCACATGACCTCTGTGCTCTTTGTATGAGCACGACTACACTAGATCCTCCCTAGGTCCTTAGTATAACACGTACAGCCAACTCCAGAACCCATCTTCATGGAAGAAGTGACATGTATTTTGAGAAGAGTTTCTATGTAATTATGCATTGTTGTGCATGGGGGATTGTATTACACTAGAAAACCCTTTTCCAGTTGTACTGCACTTAAATATGCCTACAGTAAACTGCCAGAAGTGTGAACCAACACCAGCTAACAAACTGTGTTAATTGGGATTTTCTTCTTGCCTCCTGAGGATTGTCACTCAGCTGACCCTGATGCTTGCTGAGACTCCCTACCCCTCCACACACAAAACATTAAAAATGGGTTAGTGGTATGTGTGCCCGATGTTGTTTTTCAAAGATTTTAGGTAAAATGGACAAGTCCTCTAAAAAATATGTCCAAATTGACTCCTCCTCTTCCTTTTCCTCCTCTTTCTCTTCTTTCTCCTCCTTCTTCTCTTCCTTTCTCCCTCTCCTCTTTTCACCTCCTTCTATTTTTTACTAGTATCTATTAGTTGTACAAAATAAGCGCTCTCATCATGCCATGTCTGTACACATGACGTGTATAATGTACTTTGATCTTACTAACACTTACCCTGCTATGTTTCTGTCTCCATTCCCAGTGGTTTCCTGCCCACCTTCCCAATGGTAGTCCCCTTCCTTTTCCAGATAGTCCTAATCTCGTGGTTTTGAGCATTGATTCCACATGTGAATGAAAACAGGCTAGATTTGTCATTCTGAGTGTGCCTTATTTAGCTCAACATGAAGACGATCTAGTTCCATTTCCCTACAGATGACATAATTTTGGTCATATATATGTTGTATGTGTATATGTAAACTTAATTATGTATATATATCACATATCCTTGACCCATTCATCTGGTGACGGGCAGGCAGGCAGGCAGGCAGATTGTATAACTTGGCTCTTCTCTTTCAGAAACTCAGGAACTTCTTTTGATGGTGTTAGTGATTGACTCAGGAGCTCCTAGAAGCTAAGAAGGTGTTCTGTCCTGTACAGGGAACACTGTCCCACTCTTCTGAGGTCATAGTGGCACTGATAGCCAAAAGAACATTACCGATTTGTAAACATTGTGAACATATAAGTAAAAATACTGGAAAAAAATTAGTAAAGCTAAACCAGTAAGAATATGGAAAAATTATCGGAAGCATAAGTTGGGTTTATATTCAGAAAGCAATGCTGATTTAATGTCAAAACAAAACAGTTAACATAATTTTTTATTTTAAGTAACAAAATGAAGAAAAGTAATGAGCTATTTGCAACAAATTCAGCAAAACCAATGTGACTTTGATGGCATGTATTAATAGAAATACAGTGAGATGTTAATCACAGTTAACACTGGACTAGCATTGCAGTTTTAAAGTAGAAGTCAAAACCACATTATGTTACATACATTTTTTTAAGATTCCTTCAAGTTTTTGAGATACCCAGTAATGTCTTCAATCTTTTTTAAAAAAAAATTTGTTTTCTAATATTATGTAACCAGAAACACACATCTCCTGGAGGTGGGGGTGGGGGGCTGTGCCAAGTCAAAAAGAAACATTTACAGCAACTCAAGAGCATCTATCAAGACTGTATTACTAGCTTTTTGTTGTTAAAATTTGAAATATGCTTGCATGTTGATGAAGATTCTGTAGCCCAGTTATCTTTTTTTCTATTCTCTGTCTGTCTGTCTGTCTGTCTGTCTCTGTCTCTCTCTGTCTCTCTCTCTCTGTGTATGTGTGTGTGTGCATGCTATGGAACACAGTTTGCTTGTGTGTTCGTGTATGTGTGGGTTGGGGGGGGTGCACATGTGTGCGGGTGCATGTGGAGGCCTGAGGTTTATGTTGGGAGTCATGCTGAATTGTTCTTCCAGTCAAAACCAGAGCTTGCTGATGTGGCTGGTCTTGTTAGGGAGTCCACTTACGGATCCTGCTTCAACTTGAGTTTCTGGACTTAAGGTGAACTGCCATGCCCACCAGAATTTATGTGGGGTTTTGGCAGTTTGATTGCCAGTCTTGATTCTTTCATGGCAGCTGCTTTAGCTGCTGATTCATTTTCCCAGCCTTCTCTTAGATTTTTGGGGGGCAGGTAAAAATACAGATGATGACCAGAACTATGCCCTTTCTTTGTAACTGTGTGTCCACTGAGGCTGTCACATGCTGGGAAACCTTCCTCAGTATCCACTCTAGTTCCTGTGTACTCTGTAGTAAGGATGATGTGTGACTGCTTACCACACGCCTTCTTATAACGTGTACATTGTGGTGTGCATACGGCAAGAGGTAGTAATGCGCAGTACTTACTATAATTGATGATTATTTGTGCTTTCGTCTCAGATATTCAAGACTAAAGCAGTGCAGTTGGCTGAGAAACTCCTTCCTGCCTTTAACACACCTACTGGGATTCCCTGGGCAATGGTGAACCTGAAAAGGTAAACAGTATTTTATTTGATTATTTATGTTCCAGAATTGTTAACTGAATTTTGACATTTTTGTTCATGGAGATTTCCAATTAGCTATTCCACTATGCTTTCAAGTCTTACTATTTTTTTTTCTTTGTACGTTTAGAAGAACATCAAAGCCTTTCCTTAGTTTTAAGCTCTGTCCTTTACTTTGAGACAGGTCTTCTGCCTGAATTTCATTCCAGTTGCTAGTAACTTGTCTCCAATTCTGTTTAGTGTTGTAATGTATTAAAAGTATTTTCCCTCCCCCTTTTCTTCTTACATACTACTTACTGTTCTAAGGCAAGATAGAAAGCAACGTGCCTAGAATCAAGACAGTCTGTTCTGGAATGCCATGCTAAGGATAAAGGAACACACAGTTCTGATGTAGGATGCTCATTATAGTGTCTAGGTTCAAGGCTGAGCAGGAAGCCTTCAAAATAATTATTCTTTGTTATCAATTTCATTCAAAAACACTGATTTTTTTTTAAACTTAGAAATGGATGAAATACTTTATTTGTGTTACTTTATGTAAGTCAAAAATTTGAATAATCCCTAATTTTAATTTTCATTTAAATCATTTATGCTGATTGAAATTTTTGCTGTTCATGTTTCTTCCAGGTAGTACTTATTATTTATCTTAAAATCACCTGAAAATATGACTGTTGGTCTCCTTATACTCAGATACCATAGAACAAGTTGAGAATGGTCTTTGTCTATAGGTGTGAACCTGTGGCAGTCTAGATCGTATGCGCTTGTTGTAACTATAGTCTGCAAGCCTTTTCTCCTTGCTTCATGGCCAGCTGCCTCACTCTGCTGCAGTTTCCTTTGCTGTGCTTTAGCATCAGTCTGACTCCTGATAGTTCTTCTGCTCTTCTCTTCCCCTACTGCCTTAGACTTGATAGAGTACAGTTTGGAACTTAAGTTCATTATACTGTTTTTATTTACCTCATTACCTTTATAAAGTAGCAACTGTGGGCATTCCACTGACACAGCTGTTACTTCAGTATTTCAGTGACACTGAGAGAGGGCAGTGACATGTCTCCAAATGTTTATTATATCCAGAAATTTTCTTTCATATAAGCTTTTTGTAGCTGTATGTGCATTTGCATGTATGCATGCATCTGCATGAGTATTATGGAATAATTTTATGGTCAGAGAACAGCTTGTGAGAATTTATTTTCTCCCACCATGTGAGTTGCAGGTATCAAACTGAGATGGTCAGGTTTGATGAAAGGAACTTAACCACTAAGCCATCTTGCCAGCCTTCATTTCTTTTTAATTTTTAATAAATTCTTTTTTTTAAAGATTTGTTTTATCTGAAGAATAAAACTTCCCTTTGAAGCAGTTGTTTCGCTCTTGTTTGGCCTCCATTGTTTGTAAGTGATGACTTGAGCTGTTCTTGTGTATCCCTCGATTTGTTTCCTCTCACTCTGCCCTTCCTATTTGCTGTTTTAATATGTGAAAAAGTGCTCTGATATCATTTTTCCGACTTTTGATTTCCTTCCAAAGCTCAAATTCATTGCACTTAAAAGCCATCCTACAGCCCCATAGTTCTTTTTCGTTTGATAATCCATTTTCCACCTATCTTTATATATTATATTTCCTTTTATGTCATTTCTGAATTTCTTAGGATCTCTAAAATTGTGTATAATATTTATTTTTCTAATTGAAAATACTGATAGGATAGCATTGGAAATGTAAATGAGTTAAATACCTAATAAAAAATGGAAAAAAAAAAAAAAAGAAAATACTGATAGGAAACATGGTAGATCTTTTAATTATTTAATTTAGGAACTAAAAGACTTCAAATATAACACAGTACAGCCTTTATTTAACCAACTTTTTCTTTTCCTCCATTTTTTATTTTTATGTATTTTTAATTGGAAATAGATTTTTTTTCACACAAGATATTATTATGGTATCTTTTCTTCCTACTCCTCCCAGTTCCTCCCCACATCTCCTTCCATCTTGATCCACCCCAAATCCTTAGAAAACAAGCTGGCATCTAAGGAATAATAATAAAGTACATTAAGATAAAACAAAACAAAACAAATTGGAATAGGACAAAACAACTAAGTGAGAAAAAGATCCAAAGAAAAACCACAGGAGACGCACAGTTGAGAGACATGCATGAATCTCATAAAAACGTAAGACTGAAAGCCATACTATGTATGTGAAGGACCTATAAGGTGAAACAAAGGATGCCCTGATGTAACTTTATGAGAGAGAGCATCTCCTAAGATCCCATTGAGTTTGTTTTGTCCCGGCCATCTAGGCTGGGCATGGGGCCTACCTTCAAGTGGTTGGTTTTCCCAGGGAGACTCCCTTGGAGAAAACTCATTTTTTATTTGCAAATGGCTATCAATTGGAGATAGAGTCTTGGTGGAAGCATGTGTCCACTTTCAGCTCTAGGAGCCCATCTGGTGCAGCCCCATGCAGGCTCTGTGCATGCTGCCACAGTCTCTGTGAGTTCATCTGTGTGCAGTCCTGTTGAGTCTAGAAGGCCTTCACTCCATCTCCTCTGCTCTTATGCTATCTCTGTCCCCTCTTCCAAAGAGTTCTGCCCTGAGGAGAGGGATCTGATGAGAGACGTTTCTTTTGGGCCTGAGTGTTCCTCAATCTTTCACTTTCTGCATATTGTCTGTCTCTGGGTCTATGTATTTGTTTATATCTGCTGCAGAAAAAAAAAAGCTACTCTAATAATGGTTGAGCAAGGCATGGGTCTATGAGTACAGCAGAGTGCCATTTGGAGTCATGTATTGCTATGTTCATTTCGCAGAGCAGTAGTGCTTGGTTTTCTCCTAGGCCCCTGGCCTGTCTCGTCTCAGATTCTTGGTTACCCAAACAGAATTGGGTATGGCTTTTATCTCATGAAGTAGGCCTTAGTTCAAATTAAATATTGGCTGGTTATCCCACAGGGTTTAGACCACTATTGCGCTAGCATATCTTGTCGACAGGTTATCATTATATGTCAGAGGTTTGTAGCTGGGTTGTTGGTATTTACCTTTCTCCTCTGGTGGTGTTCAGAGTACCTCCTGTACTGTAAACTATATCATGGAAGCTAGTTCATAGGGAGGAAGACTCTAGATCAGCACCAGCTTGACCTCTCCATGTTCAATGACTTGTGTAGCTGTTTCCTTTCAGTTTGTGGAAAGCCATCATATCAACCATATCCATCCAGACTATTTGCCTTTCCTAGGGAGATCAGTCCCTCCTTGCTAGTCCCTTATTCTCTACCTAGCCTCTGTGGTTATATGAGTATTTAGCATGTTTATCTTTGACTTAAATGTAATAGCCACATATAAGCAATTACATATACATTTGTCTTTCTGGGTCTGAGGCACCTCGCGCAGGATTTTTTTTTTTCCCCTGCATTTACCTGTGAATTTCATGATTTCACTTAAAAAAAACCAACAAAACAAAACAAAACAAAACAAAACAAAACAAAAAAACAGTTGAGTTATATTCCATAGTATAAGCGTACCGTACTTTCTTTACCTATTGATCTACTGAAGATCCATACAGGTTGTTTCCAATTTCTGGCAATTATGCATAGAACAATAATGAACTTGGCTGAGGAGGTGTCTCTGTAGTTGAATAAAGTGTCTTTTGAGTATATGCTCAAGAGTGGTTATTTCTGGGTCTTGAGGTAGGTGAATGACCATCTCTTCAGGAACCATCACACTGATTTCCCTATGGGAAGTACAAGTTTGCAGTCCCCCAGCAGTGGATGAGTGTTCCCTTCACATCCTCGCCAGCAAGAGCTCTCCTCATTTTATTGATCTTGTCCATTCTGAGATGGAATCTCAGTGTAGTTCTGATTTGCATTTCCCCGATGACTAAGGATATTGAACATTTATTCAAGTGCTTCTCAGCCATTTGAAATTTCTCTTTTGAGAATTCTCTGTTTAGATCTGTACCCCATTTTTTTTTAATTGTTTTTTTTTTCTTGGCATCTAGTATTTTTGAGTTCTTTATATATTTTGGATATTAGTCATTTATTGGGTGTGTAGTTGGTAAAAATCTTTTCCCATTTGTAGGCTGCCACTTTGTTTGAATGATAGCGTCCTTTGCCATACAGAAGCGTTTCGGTTTCAGGAGATTACATTTATTAATTGTTAATTTTAGTGCCTTTGGCATTGGTGTTCCGTTCAGAAGTTCTTTTCCTGTGACAGTAAGTCCAAGACTATTCCCCACTTTCTCTTCCATGAGATTTAGTGTATCTGGCCTCTTATTGAAGAGGTCTGGTCTGTGATCCATTTTAGTTTTATGCAGGATGATGAGTGTGGGTCTCTTTGCATTCTTCTCCGTGCACATGTGCAGCCATTTAGTTTGACCAGCACAAGTTGTTGAGAAGTTATTTTTCACCTTGTATTTCTGGCTTATTTAAAAAAAAAATCAGGTTTCTGTGTTTAGACTTATTTCTGTGTCATTGATCAATATATCTGTTAAACCAACCATTTAACAAGTTAGAAACACCTCATTACAATCAAGAACAAGGCACTGTTTAGCATTTTTCTGGAAGTAGTAACAAATCTAATAAGAATGAGAAATAAAAAGTAATGGATTTTAGGCAAAATTATATATATTATGACTGCCTAATTTAAAGATAACTTAAAATGCAATTATTTAAAAGCTAATGGGTAACTAGTTAAGTTAAGGTAAGAAACAAGTTTGGATTGGAAGGTAAATGCTGGAAGAGTCCCACAGGAAGAAGAGCTCAGGCTGCTACAGAGGAGGCTCAGCTGTCTGCCTCACAGACAGGTTCTCACTGAACAACCTGTGTCAGCACAGAGGCATTCCTAGCCATCACAAGGACATTAAACATGTCTTAAAGGATGAAAATGAAACTTCATTATTAATAATAGAGTCTTATTACACAGAATTCAACTGAAAATTAGTACATATGGTATGAAACAGGAGAATGTTACATAGTCAGAAGTGAAATCTGTCAGGAGAGAAGCAGGCAGAGAACTAGTCTGACCTCCAAGGCCTGGGAGCAGGTTTTGTAAACATGGTGAAGTCTCTAGAGGGAAGTGTAACAATGAGAAGAGTGACCTATAAAAGGGCCCAGATGGAGCTCCTAAAGCTAAATCCATAGGAAGCAAATTCACCTGACAGATTTAACGGTTTTTACTATAGCTTGAAGATCTGTGAATTTGAAAGTAAAGCACTAGAAATCACCAAATAAAATCACAGAAAATGAAAACTAAAACGCACAGGTATGAGGAAGAAACGATCTAGTAGTTTCTTGGGCAGTATCAGATGGTTCAGCGCACATGTGAGGAGCAAGGGGTGGGGCCGGAGCCAGGGAGTGGGATCAAAAACAGAGACACTGGCTCAAAGAAATAATGTCTCAAACCTTACCATATTTGATAAATTCACAGTTCTTGGTATTTCATGAAACTTGGCAAGAGACACAATTTGTCAGAAAAATCAATTTTTAAGAAGTGCCTTGTTTCTCCTCCATTTCCTTCCTTTCCCCACACTGCTCCATGAAATTAAGACAGTTATAGGCAATTAAAAAGCTTAGAAAGTTTGTTTCTAGTAGTCTTCTGTTCCTAGAAACAGAAAAGAAAAAAATTAGTGTATCAATAGAAAAGACGGATCTATACAAAGGAATGCACAGTGAAATGTATTTGAGTAACTATAAAAGTGGTATTTTTCTGTTCCTTTAATTGCTATTTTTTACAGTTTTTCCTAAGTTTTATTTTTCTCAAGAAATTAACTATTCAAAGCAAAAAACCCCAGTAACTTGTAGAGTGTAAAAACCATGAAAAGGAAAGCATGACCACAGCAGCACAAGCTCTGTGTGCAGATGTGGAGTACGGGTGCTGCTAAGTGTATATGAGGCGGCATCTCACCTCAGTGACCATCATAAGCTGAAAATAGCCTACTCAGCAGCATAGCTGACCAGCATAATATATACAGTGTGTATTGTTCACCCTTGTGGCTCTGTAGCTGATTGAGTACTGTAGCTTGCTGCCACTATACGTGACTACATATCCTTAGTGCAGGAAAAGGTCAGAACTCAGAAATGAAGTATGGTTTGTACGAATTCAGATTCTTTTATACTGTCCAAAAGTCAAAAGTCTCATGAATTGAACTTTCAGAAATCATGGACTGTCTGTGCATGGCAGTGTTCTCACGTTACATGTAAAGTGCTACAAGGTAATATGTACTGTATAAATTAATGATACATGTTATCATCCCTAGGGCATCATAGTTAGAATGAATTAATAGAGACAGTACTGGCATGTTAAAAACTACTGCATTGTAACAATGATAAAAAATTAACTTGACAGAGAAAGAAAACAAAGCACTGAGGAGTAGACTTATGTTAGTGGAACTTGATGTAATATCTTCACTAAGAAAAAATTGGTTGTCTTTATAAAATTAAAATAGAGTTATATACCTTAAAGTTATCCTTTGGTTTACATTCATACAAAGTTCATTTATAATTTTATAATAAATTTGCCAAACTGATTTACTCAAATGTTGATCAGTAAGTCAAATCATTGTCATGCTTGTACAGTAAACACTGTTTAGCAAAACAAAGAATTGAGCACTAACTCAGCAGTAATCTCAAATGCTGTGAGATATTTGATCACACTGTGAATCCTGAGATTGTTATATATTTACTGAAAAAACCTGTTTCTAGTTTGTGGCTCAGCCCTTAGTACACACCTTTTATCCCAAACAATGAAGATAAGGTTAGTTTGTAGAAAAAGACACACCCATGTTTGAAAGTGACGTCTAATTGAGTGGAAGACAAAGTGATGAATCAGAGAAAGATTAGATAGAATTGGGTATGTCCAACTCTCGGGAGGTCAGAGAAAAGAGAGGCTACTTAAAGAGAGTAGTGCAGAGAAAAGAGGAGGCTGTTTTACTGGGAGAGGTTTTCAGAGACAGCAAATATTCTCTCCCAGCCCAGAGTCTGTCTCTTGCGTTGATGTTTCCTTTGCTGTACAGAAGCTTTTACTGTGATACAATCTCATTTGTCAGTTCTCGGTGTTATTTCTGAGTTCCTGCAGTCCTCTTTAGAAAGTCCTTGACAATACCTTTATCTTGAAATGTTTTCTCTCCTTAGCATCAACTTTTAGAATTTCTGGATGTATAGTATAATGTCTTTTATTCATGTTTAATTTATTTTTGTTCAAAATGAAAAGTGTATGTCTATTTTGATTTTTCTACATGTGTTTGTCCATTTTCCCAGCACTGTTTGTTGAAGAGGTTATACTTTTCCTCAGTGTATATTACTGTATATATTATTTGCATCTTTGTAAAAAATATGGTTCACAATTAATTGTATGGATTTAGTTCTGAGGCTTCTTGTCTAGTCTGTTAACTGTGTCTGCTTTGTACCTGTTGGATACTGTTTTTATTACTGTTGTTTTGAAGGGCAATTCAAAATTCAAAATATTCTCAGTATTGTTCTTTTTGCTTATGTTTGGTTTGGATGTTTGCAATCTTCTGTGCCTTCATGTGAATTTCTAGTTCTGTAAAAAAGGTTACTGGAATTTTGATGGTGATTGTATTAAATAAGGTCATTTTTGGTAAAACAGCTATTTTTGCACTGTCAATTTTACCATCCCATGAGCATGGAGGATTTTTCCATTTTGTAGTATTTTCAGTTTCTACAGTGTTGTAAAATTATCATTGAAGCATTTATTTACTTTCTGTTAGGTTTACCCTAGTTTTTTCTTTTCTTTCTTTAAAAAAAAAAAAGCATTGTGTTGTGGTGTTCTCCTGACTTTCTCATACATACATACATATATATATATATATATATATATATATATATATATATATACACACACACACACACACACACATATATATGTATGTATATATATGTACATATACACACTTACATATTTATATAATATATTTCATATATTTCTAATATTAATATATATTAATATTAGAAAGCTACTGATTTTTGCATGTTAATTTTATAGTCAGCTATTTTGCTAATAACTATGTTTGTCCATTTTGAGAGCTGTGTAGTGGAGTCATTAGCTCTCGTGTGTAATAGATCATCTTGTCTGCAAACAGGATAATTTGACTTCTTTTGTCCTGTTTTTATCTCATATTTCTCTAACCAAGCTGTCACACATAGGAGGAGAGAAAATAGATGTCCTTGTCTCCTGACTTAGTGGAAATGCTTGCTTGCTTTGTTTAATGTAACCTTGTTTGTTGGTTTGTTGCGAATATCCTTTACTGTTGGATTCGGATAAATGCCTTTTCTTCATTGACGTGATCATTTTGCTCATATCCTTAAGACTATTAATAGGTTGGTTTTGTTGATTTGCATATACTTAAGTATCCTTTTATTCTTGGAATGAAAGCCATTTTGGTTAGCATGAGGTACAGTCTTAGCTACTTCTGTACCACAGACTCCATGTGCAAACCCTGAAGATACTTCTCATATTTTGCTTCAATTATGCTGTTCTCTTCTTAATCAGAGCTGATTCTTCAGCTCCAGCTGTCTAGAACCACTAATACAAAATAGTACATTAACAGCCCTGATAGACTCTTCTCTCAACAACTTCACAAGTCAGGCCTTCATCCTGTGCACTGCTTTCAACATTATCACCTCAGTTCTCTTGGCTTGTTAAGCTTTGAGCACTATAGCCCAAAATTCCAAAAATTTCCCACAATCTCATCAAAGTGTGGTCAGGTCTGTCAGCAATATCCACAAACCTGGTACCACTTACTGTTTTAGTTAGAGTCTCTACTTTTGCGACAGCATATCATGACCAAGCAATTTGGAGAAGAAAGAGTGAATTTAAAAATAGTTTATAGTTGTATCAACCAACTATCAACAGGAAATCAGGGCAGGAGCTCAAGGCAAAAACTTGGGGGCAGGAACTGGTGAAGAGGCCATGGAGGAGGGCTGCATATTGGCTTACTCCTCATGGTTTCCTCAGCCTATTTTCTTTACAACTCAGGACCTCCTGCCCAGGCATGGAACCACCAACAGGAAGTTGGGCCCTCCCATATCAATTATCAATCAAGAAAAATGTCCCACAGATTTGCCAACAGGCCAATCTTTTTTTTTTTTAAGATTTATTTATTTATTTTATGTATGTGAGTACATTGTCACTGTCTTCAGCCACACAAGAAGAGGGTATCAGATCCCATTACAGATGGTTGTGAGCCATCATGTGGTTGCTGGGAATTGAACTCAGGACCTCTGGAAGAGCAGACAGTGCTCTTAACCATTGAGCCATCTCTCCAGCCCCAACAGGCCAGTCTTATGGAGTCATTTTCTCTGTTATATTCCCTCTTCTCAGATGTCTAGGTTTGTGTCAACTTGACAGAAAGCAACTAGTGCATCTATTTTGTTAGAATTTAGTAAAACAGTATCTGCTTACATTCTAGTTCCCTTTCCTTAGACTGTCCTTTTCTTTCTTTCACCTTAGGACTTGCTTGTGTCTTTGCTAGTAAGGTGTATTTCTTGGAGGCAGCAGAGAGATGAGTCCTGCTGTTAGATACAGTCTGCTAGCATGTGTCTTGGAGAAGTAGTAACAGTAGCCCACAGAGGTGTTGTGGAAAGGTGTGTGGTGTTGCAGTCATTTTGTTACGTTTGCCCTGTTTGTTGCTCTGTCTGCTGTTCTAGTGCAGCTTTTTTTCCAGTGGTCTCATTGATATGTTTACTTACATTTTAATTCAAAAATGTTTACTTCCTTACTTTTAAAATAACTTTAAAAATTTATTTTTATTTTATGTGTAAAAATGTTTTGTGTTTCTGCATGTGTACCTGATGTGTACTTGGTGCCCACAAGGCCAGAAGAAGATACTGAATTACCCAGAACTGAAATTTCAGGTGGTTGTGAGCTGCCACGTGGGTGGTGAGAACCAAACCTGACTCCTGCTGAGCCATCTCGCCAGCCCCAATTTAAAAATTTTAATTAATGTGTCGTGAAATAGTTCTGCCTAAAACTATTGCCAAAATGATGTTATTTTTAAGAAAGTTAAGGAAACATATATTTAATCCACATTTGAAATTACTAATATTCTCTCTTCATTCTTGTCTGAGTTTGAAAAATATTGTATGCATAGTTGTTTTGAAGCAAATTCTGCTTAAATGAAGTATATTTCTACTTTAAATTTTTGCATATTATAATATATATTTTTTCAAACTTGTATTTTCATAATGTAGGTACATCAGAGTGAAATTTGGAGCTCCATAAATGCTTATTTCTATTGATCAGGTTTCTGAGTTTAAACTTTTACATTGTGTGAGTGCTTTCATTTATTTAATTTCTTGGGTTATGAGGATAAATATGAACATCAGTTGTTGGCAACCTTTGTTCTTAAAATTGCAATTCACTAGAAGCTTTGTTCTTTAAATACAGAGAGTAAAGATTTTGTTTGGGCTTCGAAGAAAATACAAATTGTAGGTGATCCATTATCAGACAATTCAAAATAATTATAGGACCCTTAAATTGATTACTATTTAACCATCAAAAGTTTGCCAAACATTTCTATGTCTTATTGCTGATGTTTAGCTTAGCAAAGAGAGACGTCATGTTGTTTCTAATTGTTTTGTTTATTAGTATTCACTGCACATTTTTCTTACTCATGTATATATGAAAGCATTTTAATGTTTCCCTTTGATCAGTTGAAAAATATTAACATTTGTAGGAAAAATTACGATGGTGTTAGTTTGAAGCAGCTAATTTTTAAAACTGAGTTAGTCTTTAGTAGAGTTCTTTAGAGTTTTAAGTTAGAATATATACAAGTTAAATTTTATATTTTAGAATGATGCCTATGAAATAACAAAAACTTGAATGGAATTTGGTCTTTTGAAAATTATTTGCATATACTTTGAATGATGTTTTCCTTTGTTGCTTTTAGTTGGTAACTTTTTCCATGATAAATTGTAAACTGTTGGACTTGCCTAGGTTTTGTTTATAGAAGATAACAGAATCATTAGTTAGCTGAAATCTAGCTGATCTCTAAATGTTAGGTTTTATGTCTAAAATGTATACTGCCATTCTTAATTTTTTTGTGTCCTATCATACTAAAATAAAAATTCTGAAAATGTACCGTGGTCTTATAGCATCCTTGCATGGTGTGGGTGTTAGCTAGCTCTCTAATTGCATCCTCTAGCATTGACTTTCTAAACTCAGTCTGTCACCTTCATTTCCCTCCAGGCCATTGCATTTGCTGCTTCCTTTATTGGGAATTTTCTCCTTGAAGGTCTATGCATCAGAGACTCCTCTGTGATCAGGACTCTGAAACACTTTGTCTGATCATAATATAGAAAGGGCCTTTCTTCTGTTGAGTTTTCTGTCCATAGTAATCAGTATTCTATTTCTTAACTTGATTTTCTTTATGGTAGTTTTCACCATTTCAGTGGTCTTATTTGTTACAAGAGCAGGAATATTATATGTCATGTTTATTGATGTCTGTCCTGCAGCATAGCAAGTTCTTACTATTTGTGAATGTAAATGTCTGTCTTACATATCACTATATCCACATTCCTTTTTTGATCCTCTCTTCTAGCTATAAAAGAAAAGATTGAGAGTGGTATTTGCCTCTGATAATTTCAATGAGAGTATGGTATTATGTAATAAAGGAGCTGTAAAAGTTAGTGCTATGTATGTCCAGATGTAGACTTTAGTGTGTTCTTAACCTAGATTATTAAAGTATAGCATATCAAATTGACAGCATACAAAATCAGAGTATATGCAAGTATATAAGAGAATCATTTATTATACAGAATTCTTCCCAGCTATGAAAATCAACGAGAAAGCTGCTATTGTAAACTGATATGGAAAGACTAATAAGGCACATTACAAGAATACAGTGCCTGATCAGAGCACTTAATACATGTCACTTGTGCTTTGCCTATAAGAGGGAGAAAACAAACAAACATATGTATTGCTGTATATTTATGAAAGTTCTATATGTGTAAGAAGCTAGTAAAAAGTGATTGATTATAGAGCTAAGTGATATAAAGGGATGAGAATAGATAAAATTTATTTGATGCTTTTTTTTTTTCCTTTGGTTTTTCAAGACAGGGTTTCTCTGTGTAGCCCTGGCTGTCCTGGAACTCACTCTGTAGACCAGGCTGGCCTCGAATTCAGAAATCCGCCTGCCTCTGCCTCCCAAGTGCTGGGATTAAAGGCGTGTGTCACCACTGCCCGATTTGATGCTTAATTTTTATGTTGTCTTAATTTTTAAAACCTGATTGTATTACTGATTTAAATTTTAATAAACAAAATTAAAATAAACTATTATATTAGATATAATTTCTAAGATCTATTTAAGATGCATGTGTTTCCCTTTCAATAATCCTGTCTCTTTCTATCCCTTATTACTCAGTGGAGTAGGTCGAAACTGGGGCTGGGCGTCTGCAGGCAGCAGCATCCTGGCTGAGTTCGGCACCCTGCACATGGAGTTTGTGCACCTCAGCTACTTGACCGGTGACTTGACTTACTATAATAAGGTTCGTCTCTGTCCTCTTTCTGTTTGGTATAAAGGACTTACAAGTTTGCCAAAAGACGTCACAGGTTTTCAGGGCTTTGGTTTTTATTGCTTATTTTCCTTTTTCGGTTATTTTGCTTTTTACATTTCTTTCTGCTTAGACATATTTAAAGTATTTATTGAGAATTTGTAACTACTATTTTTATTTAATTCTATTCCAGTTTCTAATCATATTTCTAAACTCTGTAGCCAGCGTGCTAAGACAAGAAAACAAAATTTAGAAAGGTTAATAATTGCAAAGGAAGAGAGGAGGTACTGTTTGTTTACAGAGCATGTGATTATTCTGCTGGATAGTTTAAGACAGTCTTAAAGGTTTTTGTGGGTTTTATTTTTAAAGGAAGGTTGGCTTTTTCATTTTCTTTTTGGTGAAGTGGATCTTAGTCCAGGGTCTTGCAAATGCTGACTGTTGGCTCTACTACTAGACTATACTCGAGTGTTAGAACTTGACTATTTAAATACAAATAACTACTGTGAATGCAAAACACAGCTCTTAGCTCAAAAGAAGTAAGAAATGCTTATTTTAGAGCAGAATCCGAGCAGTCTATGTGCCCTCCCCACCCCAGAACAGAGTCACGTTATTATTATTTCAACACCATAATCGTCTCATGGAATTTTTATAATAAGAGAACAAAATAAAATTATAAGTAATAACCCATGTTAAAATATATTGGTGGAAACATCAGGTGTATGAATTACAGCAAAGTATATTTCTTTGTAGGTCTCCGATGCTAATTCTTAATATTCTTAGCCTTTGGATAGATAGAAACCAGGGGTCTGTTAGGACATCTCAGGAAGACCTAATAGTCACAAGGCACTGGGTAACATATAGAGGTAGGTAAGGAGTGGCAATTAAGAGGGGGAAATATACTTTAAGATAGTTTAGTTCTGAACCCAAAATATTCCAACAGTCTCTAATTATGGTATTTTAACTAATTAATGGTGGTTGTAGTAGCTTTAACATGGACATGACTGTTTTTTTCTTCTTAAGTTCCCACTAGAAACAAACATTTTAATTGCAGGGGTATAAAATATACATGTAGACTTAAAATCTTTAGCAGTTTGTCTATATCAACTGTAAAAAGTAAGAATTATTTTATAAGAAGATACTTCTGTGGTAGGAACAGATCTTTGTGTTTACCACACACTTAAAATCTGTGGAGGCAAGTTCACAGTGAGGCCAGGGTGGCAGCTGGTGGTCAGTATTTTTTGGACTAGAAGGAAGAAGTATGCCAAGAAGCTAGGAAAGTATGCTTGCAACAGTCCTGCAGGAAGTTGCGTTTGCCTGCCAGCTTCAGTAAGGGAAGGAGTGACAGATGTCTCTGTCGCAGGCAGCTCTAGGTTTCTCCAGTCTCGGTTGACCAGGGAGAAGCAGAGGCTGGGAACCACACTTATATTTGTGTCCAACCTCAGTCTTTTATGTCAAAACTTCCTTGTGAGCACTGGAGTCAGGATAACAGATTAGAGTCAGTGTGGTCGTGTAGACCTGTAGTGTCAACATTCCTAAGACTAAGGCAGACAAATCTGTTAACGGCAGGATAGACTCCATAATAAGTTTAAGAGTCTTCTCCGACCTGAAAAGGGAGAAAGTGGTGATGAAAAATTCATCCAAAAAGGGTAACTACAGAATTTGTAGAGATTTATCAGAACAAAAGGAGGGAAAGGGCCCCCATGGAACACCAGGAGGAAAAAAGAAAAAAAAAGAAAATCCTGTTCAAATAACACCATAAGAAAAACATTGATCCTCCATAGCCCAGTTTTTGTAGAATCAAAATATAAACTGGTCCTGCAGTAAGATGTGCTGAGTACCAGAGTGGAAGAAAACATTACCACCAAAAAGACGGCCAAAGTGGAAGCAACACAGGGAAAAGCAGAGCTTGCAGTAGGAATGACTTAAGAAGACAGAACTGCAAAATGCTGTTCTAAGAGCACACTGAGGAAGGAAATAATGTGCTGAGGAACACAGACAGTATTATACACAATTTCAGATGTCAGAAAGCCAAGTTTCTCATCTTTCCTAATGTCATTTAGAAGCGTCTATACGTGGCGTGTGGAATCATTCCATTGCAGTGGTACATGATGGTGGTCTTACATATGCGAGATTCAAGCTTCTTCCCAAAGCACCATGCCAAACCCAGCCATAGAAAAGATGATGAGAATTACTGTGCTTAAAATTATTAGTGTGCTCAGCTCCAGAAGGCTGAAGTACACATGTATGCCCATGAGGAAGAGCGTGTTCTAAGTCACTTAGAGGTTCCATAGGTCGTCAGTCATCTGTGAGGACAGCATGGATACGTTACCTACTCAAGCTGAGTGATCGGATTTTAGTAAGAATAACTTCTCAGAAATAGAGCACCTTTCCTGTGGCACTGACTGCTCTCCCATCTGAAAGCCGCTAACAGAGCTGACCAATCTGCAGACAGACAGAAGTCAGGGCTCTGGGGAAGTCATCAGCCTCTTAATGTAATTCATGATTTTTCCCCTTCCATTAACCTCAGGGAGGTCTTTAAGAACTTAGAGAATGCTTTATTTTGAGAGCATTTAAGCCCAACAGTTCGATGTTTACGTCATTTACTTTATCACTTACTAAATCGAAATGAATCCTTTCCCAGAAAGTTCTGATTTCATTTCTCTGGAGTTACTTTTATTCTTATATTTTAATATATACAGGGATACATCTGGATTATATGGGTGATGTTTGTGATGATCTCTTTTATTTTGCTATTTTATTACTGTTTGAGTTTTAAATAATAACATATCCATTAATAAAACTAATGGATCATTTAAGGAACAGAAGCCCTTCCTAACCACCACACACAGCAAGGTAGAAGGTGGGTGTAGGTTCCAAGTGAGGGGAAAACCGCAGACCGCAGGCTAATGGAAAGCTTGGTGACACCTGCTTTTTATTAATTACATTCTTAACTTCATTTTGATTAGGTCATGCACATTCGGAAACTACTGCAGAAAATGGAACGCCCAAATGGTCTTTATCCAAATTATTTAAACCCAAGAACAGGGCGCTGGGGTCAGTGTAAGTATTTCTAGTACAACTGCTGACTTGTTAAAATGATTATTAAAAAGTCTTTGCTTGATACAGTGAAAGGTGAGCCATATGGAATTAAAACCCCAAACCTAGGCCTGACCCTGCTAGTTATCTGGTAATGCTGCTGCCACCCATGACTCTGATCTCCTTTAGCTACTTAAGTTGAGTTTCTGCTTGTTAAAAGGAAGCATTGCTAAAGTGTCTCACAAGGATATTTTCATTTTGTATCTGGATGTACTTTGCTAAAAGATGAGTTAACAGTTTGAGGGATAATGCATAATAATTATTCATATCTTCCTGTAAATAAGAGCACTGCTTGAGATTAGTATTTTTGTATGAGGAGTTCAGAATAAACATAACTATGTAAACTTTGGTAAAGGGGACAGTTGCTATTGGACGGACTATGTCTAGTCATTCATCTAAGACAAAGGTACCATGCACCTGATCTTCACTAGCTGTTGGATGAGACTAAAGATAGGGAAGGAGTTAGCGTTTGATCTGATTTACGGAGTTCCCAGGCTAGCAGGATAGGTAGAAACACTTAGAAGTGGTTGGCGTATAATGTGATAAATGTAATAGAGAAGTGTACTAGTTAATGTGAAACTGCAGAAGTAATTATTCAGCCTGGTGGGAAAATGTTAATAGTATCAGCTTAGAATTCATCTTTAAAGGTATTGGGTTTCAAACAGTAATTGTTCATGTGGAAAGTTGAACTTACAATTTTAGTAGCTTTTTATAAATGCTATTCTCTTTTTAAAAGTAAAGAAACTAAGATAGATACAGAATGTTGTCAGCCTGGATACCTACTGGGAGCTGGAGAGGTTTGCCAGGGATTGTCCTGCAGGCTCCTTTTCAGGAAGTTGCTCTTAGAGCTGTCTTGATTTTTCTCATGGATTTACCCCTCCATTAGCTCATGGAGTTCACTTTTCTCTTTACTTTGAAGAAAACATTAAAGCTAATGCTCATACTGAATGGAGATAAAAAGCAAAAGGATGATAGCTGTATTTGTAAAACAAAAATGTAATTTTCTTATGTTATAGACGACTGACTGGATTGGATGCCTACCTTAGTAATTTTGATGAATCAGATTGTAAACTTTACCCCCTTAAGTATTCATTAATATTTGGAATTTCAAATGTGGGAAAATTATGCTCAGTTTCTGCAGTATCTCATGGCAGTATATATGTTATAATTATTTAAATGTCTAAGATGAAAAGCATCAAAAGCTAAGTAGTGGTTGCATGTGTAATCAGAAACTTGTCTTACAATGTACAATATAAAGCCAGAAGCATAAGATGTCAGACTAATCTGTAAAGATTAATCTATATTCTATAATAATTAAAAAGCAAATTTTATAATAAGATACATTTGAACATATTTGGAAAATGGTTTTCATATTCTTTCTATATTATGTCTTATAAGATCATAAGAAATAGATGCTCACTGAAAGACTGCTGATATAAGAAAACAAAAGTTAATTCAGAAAGCAAAACATAGATGATCAGTGCTGTGTAGCTCTGAAGGTATTGTGCCTAGTATTTGTAAACGGTCTCTGTAGACCTCTACCTAGAGGATCCTTCTGTCTAACCCTTTCACTGTGTCCATGCTCAGAATGTACTTTGAACAGAGGCACGGTTCTTTGACCATTAGTTTGGTAAAGCAAATCAAAACCCCTGAATACCCAGTGTTTGAAAGAATGTTAATCTTTTTATGCCTTCTGAGTCTAGCAATTACCTGGTTTATTTTTGGAAAATTTTAAGAGTTATAAAGTTCATTTACTGAGCCTAGGAATTATTTACAGTTGCAATAATTTTGAAACATTCTAAGAAGTTTTTATGCAACAGAACTTTCTCTAATTATGGAACATGAGCATAGTCATTAGACAAATGATAGGTAGTCAGTCGGTAAGCGTTTGAAACATTACTTTTATACTTACTGAACTGTGCTTTAAACTTTATTTATTGTTTTAATAGGGTTTTCTCTTAGAACTTTATGCATGAGCACTGCACCTTCCCACCCTCATTCATGTTCTTTCCTTCAGTAATTAGTTACATGTACATACATATGTGTGCGTATATATGTATGAGTGTGTATGTATATGTATGTGTATATATATAAATATATATATGCACGTGTATGTGTGTATGTATATATGTATGTGAGAGGGGTCTCACCTCTAGAGGTGGGACTACATGTAATTTCTTCTGTTTGTATTGTGTATTGGCAGGTCTACTGGTGGTATTATTGTCCTGATCTTGAAAGTTTATGGGCATGTTTTCCTTGTTGTGTCAAGAGGATATTGTCTAACAGCAGATGTCCCAGGCTGCTGTTGCTTACAGTCTTTTCACCCCCTTTCCCATGGTTTTCCCTGAGCCTTAGGTGGAGGGGTTTTGTTGTAGATGTATCAGTTGGGCTTGGGCACCTCATAGTCACTTATTGTCTGCATTTTGACAAGTTGTAGATCTCTGTAATAGTCTCTTATCTATTGCAAAATGAATTGTTTTATGTAGAGTGAAAGGTATACTTTTCTGTGGATGTAAGGATGAGTATTAAAAAAAAACAAGAAAAACAAAAGGAAACAAAACAGAAATGACATTGACTTAGGAACCTAGCAGTATATGGTTCTTTCAGGTCTATAACCTACCCATAGATAGTTGGCTAGGCTTACATTACTGGGCACAAATTCTCTCCTGTTGAGCAAGCTTTAAAGTTCAATTAGATAGCTGTCTGGTTATTCCCAAGGTAAAAGTACTGCTGTTGTACCATTGTGGATATCTTGTGGGACCATGCATTGTTGTGGTTCATTGGCAATACAGCTGGACAGGACTACCAGTTGTTCCTATCCCTGCATAGGTTGAATAACACTATTGGATACTGTGAGAGCCTCTCTTCAGGGAGGAGACTTTCTGGTCAGCTCCAGCTTGATTCCTCCACATCCTTTGTCTGAAAAGTGTGGTGTCTTCAGTAACATAGAGCCTTATCTTCAAATTCTGATAGAAAACAAAAATTAGATTGGTTTAGAAACCTGACAGTAAAAAGTAAAAGGCTCTCCTTTCAGAGAGCAGCTGTGGGTATCACTGTACTCCCAACACCACCTTTTCTTTTTACTGAGTGATTAAAAAAAACTTCGTAAGTGTTTGAAAAAAACTGGATTAACGCTTACTTGTATCATCTATGAAAATGATTTCAAAGTGGGTTTTAAAAATACAACCAAATTTAAGTGACTGAACTGCAAAGCCTTTAGATGAATATCCACACCAGTAGATTTCTCAATATGATGCCAAAACTAGCTAATCGTAGGGAAGTAAGTTAGATATAACTACAAGTTAAAAGTTTTGTGCATCAAAGGACACTATCCTGAGTTAAAGATAACCTACTAAACAAATTACATACATGCTGAGGGTATATTTGCACAATATGTAAAACCCTGTAACTCAACAAGAAGGCAACAGAAATGGAAAAATAGACCAAATGATTTGAATAGATATTTTTCCCAAGAAGATATGCAAAAGGAAATAAGTAAATGAAAAGCATTTAGTGCCCTCATTGAAATGCAAAAGAAAACCACAGTGAGATAGTCACCTCCTACTTTACAGCTGCCATAGTGGCTGCAATCAATAGAACAGAAGCAAACCTGGGCAAATTGTGGGGAATTAGAGCATTTGCCATTTCTGGTGGTCACCAAAAACCTTGCAGCTAGAAGCAAGAAAAAAAAAAATCCTGCCAGTTTCCAAAAGATAAACAGAATTACCAAATGAATAGCAGACTCAGATACTTATATCCCAGAATTCACAGAAGCCAGGAGCTGGAAATGAGCTGCTTTGGATGTGATTTGTCATCTAGAAGTACAGTTGCTGGAGACTCTGGCCCTGGGGGTGACAGTAGGGAGAGAGTGGAACATTTAGGATGTGCAAGAGTTTCAGGAATGGGTATCGGTCAAGATTACCTATCTCTGGGAACATTACTATCACAGCTAGAACACTTCCCAGTGTTACTCAGGTATGAGGTAATTGGGCCATTAGAGCCCTGTCCAGGAAGGGGTTTGTGCTGGTCATAGCTTTTATGAGGATGGGTTATTGCAGAATAACTTATATGGCTTTCTACCCGTTCCCTTTCTGATTCTTTTGCTGTGTTGTGATGTAAGCAGATTGCCTTCACTGAAGTTAAGTAGATGCTGACACCATAATCTTGAATCTTCAAAATTGTGAGCTAAATAAACCTCTTTTCTTTATTAATCCTAGCTTTAGACATTTTATTTCAGCAGCAGAAAATGGACATAGTCCAAATGTCTTAACAGGGAATGAATAAACAAAATATGTAGTATAAGTGTTACAATGTAATATTACTCAATGATTAAAAAAGGAATTAATTACATGTGCTACAAAATAAGTGAGCCCTTTGAGAACAATATGCTAAATGAACAGAGACAACCATACAACACACACCAACATACATATTACATCTATCTATCTATCTATCTATCTATCTATCTATCTATCTATCTATCTATCTATCCATCCATCCATCCATATGATTGCACTTATGTCAATACTTAGATTCATAGAGACAGAAAGTAGGGTAGAGGTTAGCAGCAGCTTTAGTGAAAGAGAAATGGAGCTAGATTATATCTGTAATCCCAGCAGTCTAGGGACAAAGACAGGGAGGTTGTGAGTTTGAAGTTAGCCTGTATGAGTTTATGTGAAAGTATGTCTCAAAACAAAACCAAATTGATAGGTTGAGGAGAAAGAAAGGCATGAGGAAAAACAACTTGCTGACATTCTGGCCCTTATTTTATATTTTTACAGGGAGAAGAGGGAGTGGCAGAGGGGTCTCTGAGAATCAGTCTTCTCTCTGCTTACAAACTGGGGTAGTTATAGTGAGACAAGGACTGAAAAGTCTGTTTCCTTCCTCCTTCCTTCCCTCCCCCTCCCTCCCTCTCTCTCTCTCTCTCTCTCTCTCTCTCTCTCTCTCTTTCTCTCTCCCTCTTCTCTTCTCTTCTCTTCTCTTCTCTTCTCTTCTCTTCTCTTCTCTTCTCTTCTCTTCTCTTCTCTTCTCTTTTCTTTTCTTTTCTTTTCTTTTCTTTCATGTTCAGTTGGCTGTGGCTGGTGGTAACCAGGGAGTAGTCAGTAGTTAAAGAAGGTTAGGTGATCAATAAGTATTTCTCCTGACTGGCCACTACTTGGTCTACAGGGAGGGCAGTCAAGAACCTAGAGAGACAAGTTACTTAACTTCTAAGAGCTATATTACTGTGGTTATTGTATTGTCACAGTTCAACCAAAATGGAGTTTTATAAAATGGCTCAGCTCTGACTAACACAAATGAACAAAACAGAACAGTAGAATAAAGAAGAGAATGAAGAGTTGTTTGCACAAGGTTTCAGTTTATGGTGATGAGAAAGTTTTAGGAACAAATAGTGATTGTGGTCACCTGTTGAACCTACCAGTATCAGTCACTAGCACACTTCACAGTGGTGCCCAGGACACCATTTGTGTTCACCATAAGAAGAGGCCCGATCAAAAAAAGAATTCTTGTCACTGTTTTTCTCCACAAAGTAAATTTAAATGACTTTGCAATATATTCATCATCAGCAGTTATTAATTTTGAGAATGCTACAGAAAGTGCTATTCATTGGGAGTTTTGGCAGGCAGATTTTCAAACCTTAGCAAGTTGCCCTTATATCCCATTTGCAGCTGCAATCCTACTAAATTGTCTGATTTGTTCTTTCTTGTGTTTTTGTATGTTTTATATCAGCTCTGGAACGTGTATCAAATTCCATCATTATCTTGGAGCAGTATACATCTGTCATATCTATAAATAGGCTGCAAAACAAACATTTAATTGAACTGAAAGTTAACCATTCAGCTTTGGCTAACTGTATTATAATTAGAGTGATGATAATGTCTGACATGCACATAGCAATCAGAGAGTAATTGCTAGTAATTTCTCTTAGGATAAGGACTTGGCAACAGATATAAAAGAGTATCTCAAGGAACCTAAATTTAAAGGCAAACCATTGGTTCTGTTTCTTTTTTATTTTAGTTCTCTCAATTTTAAGTACACTGATTAGCCTATGCCATTTAATGATTTAAAATTAAGGCAATATAAGAAACCAGTCAGTAGTAGTTCATTAAGTTTTATAAAACTAAATTTAAAGTTGTTGAGAGATTAGAATGGGTATAATGTTTGTAGTTAGAGTGCAAACCTTGGTTTTTCTGCTTAACAGTTTAAATAAAAGGTTGAACTTCTGTGTCTCTGTAGTTTCTCCTAGTGAGTGCTTTAGTATGACGCTCATGTGGGTCATGTTGTATTCTAGATTCTATTTGGAGCTGCTTCTAGAGTGAGCTTCTGTTAGAAATGTCCCCCAGATGCCTGACTGCTGAGATGGATGTGTGAGTGGCTGGGAGTTAGGCGTGCTTTAAAATGCATGCACAGTTTCTGAGTATCACAAGAGCCTCGCAGCATGGTTCATCAGATCTGACACATAAGCAGTCCCAGGCCAGTGGTCAGTAGAAAAGCAGACACATGATGGCTTTAGGTTTCTAGCTTCCACACAGTTCTCTCCCAGGCCAGCTGCCCAGGAACTTGAATGGATCTGAAAGAAGACTGAGATGAATTCTCACGAATTAAGTAGCTTGTTAAATCAGTAAACCCTAACAGTAGTTCAGACAGAAAACTACATTTTTCTTCTGACCCATAGAGCTGGACTTGCATCTTCTCCTTCAGTTTCATTTCCTTTAATTCTGTTTGTGAGTTGTTTTGCTTTGTTTTGTTTTAACCTATGCACTTGTTAATCCTTTCTTATATTTATAACAAATCCAGAAATTGGCACATAACACCAAAGTGCAAAACGCTTAAAAAAAAAAACTATTCCTTTAAAATACATTTACTGGGGCTGGAATGATGGGTTAGTGATTAATAGCACTGGCTGTTCATTCAGAGAACTGGGTTCAATTCCCTTCCACTTGTAACTCAAGTCCCAGGAGATCATCAGACCTCAGCAAGCACTGCACCATGTGGTTCACAGACACACGTGCAGTCAGAACACCCATACACATTATATAAAATAAAATATAAAACAAAGTAAGAACTGACAGTAACTCTCCCACTGATAGGATACTGAAGCGCAGCGTATTTGCCTGCCCTGTACTACTACTTACAATGAATAAATCTCTCCTGATGACGGACATTGGTTTTAAGGACGATCATTTGTAACCTTGTGCTACTATACATTACTATTCTATAGTGTTATTTTTCTCCAGAATTCTCTTCTCTTGCATTTTATCCTCAGCACATTTCTTTGACTACCTGAATTTACTCCCCAGAGTTCACGGTGAAGGAAGAGAACTAGCCCCTGAAGCTGTCCTCTCTCCCGTGTGCATAGCACACCCACACACTCACACGCTTAACAGTAATCATAAATACAATGGAAACTCTGCTTCCTGTTCAACTGTTGAGTACAGTCTCTAGATACATGATATCATAGAAAAAATAGAGTTTCATCACTGTGTCATAATTACCAGGGGTCTCTATGTTCTTTAAGTACAGCAGCCACTTTGTAGACCTCAGCTGTCAGTCCATCAGAATCTGTTTCTTTGCTTGAAGCACTGACTTTCTAGGACATTCTTTAGCATTTGTTCGAGTCGCACTTAGATGTGAATTTGCTCTTTATTATATCTCGTCTTGTGAGCCTTCTTCCCAGTGCTATAGTGTGAAATACCTGTTATATACTAACTGTTGTATGACACTGTTTTTGAGGAGATGAAAATAAACATCTTACAGAACACCTTAGAGAACCAAGGGCAGACTAAAATAAGGGTACCACTAAATCCAATTTGGTGAATTAATGGATTTTATTGTTGTTACTTAGAGAAGTATGAATAAGGGATCTGAAATGACTCAGAGACAGTTGCATCACCGAAGCCCACCCCAGTATGGATAACCTTACATGCATTTCACAGCTTGCAGGCAGCTCAACAGCTTGGAGACTTCTTCAGAGACAACACAGGTGGTCTTAGCCTCTTCTAGGCACCTCAGCTGATCTCTGCTTCTTCCAGGCAGCTCTGATTGTCTGCTGCTTCTAGGCAGCTTGCCTTAGAAATGAGTCTTCCCTGCTTACCCCTTCTAAAATTTAGACTGCCCATCTAACTACCAAATCCATACGTTGTGTTGTTCCTGGATAGTTACTGACAACGCAGAATCTGAGCAGAATTCTAGCTGGATTTGACTCATGTCTGCTACATTCCCATTTTGTGACCTGATTATTTAACTACTTTGCCTCTGCATTTCCTCCTCTGTGCAGGTGGGTAATAGCATAATATGCTTTTTGAGCTTTATAAGGATTATGCATAAAATACTTGAAATAGTATCTGATACATAGTGGTCCTTGTTGTTTGATATTTATCTATTTTTCATCTCTCAACAGAATAAAAGATTCCTGAAGGCAAAGTGTTTTCTTAGTTTTATTCCCTTCTTATCCCTAGTGCCTAGAATGGGGACTGGCACAGTGAGGCCATTTAAGAAATGTAGAAAGAGTTAAAAAAAAAAAAAGTTTTAGGTATTATCTCAGTTGATATATTTGTAAATTTAAAAGTCATGATCATTCCTCATTTTTCTTTTCTTTTTTCTTTTTATTATTCCATTCATTTACATCTCAAATGATATCCCACTTTGCCCTTACCCCTCCACAAAGCCCCCCATCCCACATCCATCTTCTCCCCCCTCCCCTTTGCCTACATGAGGGTGCTCCCCTACCCACCCACCCTCTCCCACCCCACTGCTCCAGCATCCCTCTATGCTAGGGCACCAAATCTCCACAGGACCAAGGGCCTCCTCTTCCATTGCTGTCAGGCAAGGCCATCCTCTGCTACATATGTATCTGGAGTCATGGATCCCTCCCTACACACTCCTTGGTTGGTGATCTAGTCTCTGGGAGCACTGGGTGGTCCAGTCAGCTAACGTTGTTCTTCCTATGGGGTTTTAATCCCCTCAGCTCCTCCAGCCCTTCAGCCAGCTCCCTCATGGGGTCCCTGAGCTCAGTCTGATGGTAGGCTCCAAGCATCCACATCAACTTTGGTCAGTTGGTGGCCCAGCTGGAGACCCACATGCCTTCCAGTTTGTACCAGTGCCTGGAGCAGAGCCTCTGCTCTGGATCCAGACCCACACAGCCCACAGTTGCAGTGTCTGCTTTGATCTTCTACCCAGTCCCCATTCTTTAAATGTTCATCTTATCTCTAAAATAGCAATGTATCTATCTATTAATATGTATACTTGGGTAAACTGGTTTTCACAAATTAATAGCTTTGTTATCCAACTTAGCTTTTCCCTGAATTTCCTGCTATCCAATTGCTTTTTGTTGTTGTTGTTGTTGTTGTTGTTAGATCCATTCAGACATGTAACCAAATTCAACAGACCAGTTGTAATACCTCTTCCTTCAGGCCATTCTCCTCCAGTATTCCCAGCTTCAGTGAGGAGCACATTTGTCATCCTCCTGCCATTGGAAAACTGGCATCTTCCAGGATTTCCCCTTCCAATAGGCGCACCCGGTAGATAGCATACAGGAGAGTAACGTCAAGAAAGATGATTGTTATTTTAAGAAATTAATAATAATCATCAAATGCTAAGAAGCAGATACAGTTGAAAGGTAAAGTTACAAATAAAAAGGGAGAGGACTCATGAGAAAGAAACTGAAGTGGTCAGGGTTCAGAGCTATAGGTACTGTTGTAGCGAACAGGTGCTGTCCTTAGTAATCAAAGGATAAAGAAAGCACAATAAATTGAAGGAATTTTCTGCATTATCTTGCCTCCAGCTTTCTGTATTTTCTCCCTGTTTGTTGTGTGAGATAAGGTCGAACAGTGGGGAACTTAGATTTCAGAAATCTGCTTTAGGTTACAGGAGAGAAATAAATCAAGTCATTTAAGTCAAGTCATTATGAAATTGAGAAGATATTTTGGAGTTTCCTTTGATGGTGGATATTTTGAATTTGGTGCTCATAGTGGAGGAGACGGCTGGGTCAATCCAGGGTTGGAGTGTTGATTGAGGACAACAGGAGAGTGGTGGAGCAGCTTGCGAATGCTTGCACAGCAGGCAGTTTCTGTTACTTCTTTCCTGTTCAACCTTTGCTGTATAGGAGCTAGGCTAATAAGAAAAGGAGTATTGGTGGCCATTTGTCCTTCTGTTTTATCTGCCCATCTGTTTCCATTTATGCTCAGTCAGCCAAGTGCTGTTGCAGGCCACCAGTCATTCAGGTGAGTTACTGTAAATATATGATTTCCACTCCTCCTGTGTCACTCCTAGTCAGTTCTGTTACTTTGATAGTTTACTTTCCTAATCTCTGTTCTCTTTAGATTTTCTGCATGATCGTCCTACACAGCTCTCTCTTTTGGCTATTTTCAACTTTGTTGACAATTTTAATTTAGATACAGCTATCTTTAGTGTCAAAGTATGTAGAGTTTTGAAATTTTTAATATGAAAGTCTTGATGTTCTAAAAATCTAAAGTAAAAAAAAAACCCTTAAGTTTGTTGGGTTTCTTCTAACTCTAAATATCCTTTTTGTTTCTTTACTTAAAAACTGCTTTATTAAGATTTAATTAGTAGCAAGCTGTTAGAAAATGTTAATGGCAAGTTCTGAAACATAACACTATGAAAGCCATCACAACAGTTAAATAGGTAACATACTTATTGCTTCTGAAAAATCTTCTCATGTTCTTTTGGGCTCCCTTTGTCACGGCCTTCTCTCCTGCTCCTCAGGAAGCCACTAGTCTGCTTTGCACGTGCTTACATTTTCTACAGCCACATGTAAGGTGTGTTCTTCATATGGCCTCGGTTACTCTTTATAAAATGTTGAAATTCATCCATGTTGTATATATTACTAGTTTTGAATAATATTTCATTATGTGATATTTCTGTAATTTGTATGTTTAGTGCCTTCTTGGTGGACATTTGAATTGTTTTTTCTTAGGGGTGGCTAAAAATAGCTTGTGATAACATTCCTATAAAGCCACCACATGCTCTCACTTCTTGTGGGTACCTATCTAAGATGTGTAGTATTGTTTAGTAGATGTCAAATATTTTAAGAAACCGCTAGCTAGTTTATTTTCAGAGGGGCTATACTGTCTTACACTCCCATCAGCATTCCTCTGAGCACTCCCAACACTCAGGAACCAGGCTTTTAAAAATGTTTTATTCATTCCTGTGAGTTTCACTTGATGCAGTCCAGTCCTGCTCATCTCCCTGTCCCTTCATGGCCCTTTGCCCATGTAACCTCCACCCCAAAATTAAAAACACAAACACATAAAAAACAAAAAAGCATAGAAAACATCTCATCATGGAAACTGTAGTGTGTCACAGTGTGTCCCACAGTATATCCCTCTGGCCACACATCTTCACTTGCAAATGTTCGTTGAATGAGTCTGGTTTGAGGTCTCTGGCTCCTTTGACACAGTCATATTTGAGACACTGGGACTCCTCCCAGTCATTCTTTTGTTGTCCTGTGTCAAGGGCTGGCCCTTTCACACATCTGAACCATTCACAGATGATGTAGATTTTGGAGTGGGCCAACTCAGAGCCCTGGATCTGGCCCTGGGTGGTAGCTGAACTGGTCATCGAGCTTGGCTCTCCCTTATCCACCCCACTAGGGCAAGCTCTCTAGCACTGCTTGTACCAGCCACCCATTGCCAGCATCGGCAGAAGGCAGGGTCAGCTGTCCTGCTCTCATGCCCTCAGGGCTCATCCACACCCAAGCCTTTAAAGCCAGCTCCACTGAGTTGCCCAGTCAAGGTGAGGGACCACTCTCCCCAAAGTTGCAGACTGTGAGGAGCTGAGCCAGCTTTCCCTCCTGTTCTCATACTCTTGCCTATGCCTTCACCATCAGGGCCAGCTCCACTGTGTTGTCCAGGAAAGGTGCAGGGCCAGCTCTCCCATCTCCCTCAGGTGTTGGGTGTGGAAGGAGGGAGCCATCAGCACTTATAAGTCACTTATAAGCCAATGATGAGAGATGGGGCCCACTCTCCAGTACACTTCAGCCAGTGAGGGTTAGGGCTGGACATCCATATGTTCCCTGGTGGCTGCCCCAACAGGGATGTCCCCATGCTTTCTAGTGGTAATATGAGCCATGGACACTGACCCCTGCCACTGCATAGCCATAACCTAGACACAGCCCTCAGCCCTCAGTGCGGCTCAGGGCTACCTCACTGTGGTCCTATGTGACAGGGCCAGTCACTCAAAGCAGGAGTCAGTGGGGGGATGGGGGAGTGAGTCAGGCGATAGGGTTTGAAGGGAGTCTCACAGCTCTGACTGGCTAGTGATCAGGTGCTACCTTATTCCAAGAACTACAGATAATGTGTTTGATTTTTCACTACATTTCTAGGGCTACAAGTTCAGTCACAATTAGAAAATATAAACAAAACAGATTTTATTAGCAGCTCTATAACTCCAATTTAAGGAATCTAAAAAATGTCTCCTCCAAAGCAAACACATTTATTATGCAATAGCCTGCTTGTAGGCTGGCAGCATTTACAGTTTGAAAGCACTGAAGACAAACAGAAAATATCTGAGCGGTCTTTTTATGAATAGCAAATACTAATACCTAACTTCTTTTACTATATGTCTTATCATCTATGCTATAAAGTAGGACATTATTTTCGTCAATCTATCTTATTTACTGAATTCTGTTCCTCCAGGGGTGTACCCTGTATCACCCCCTATCTTTAAACCACATTTTCAAAGAGCTCTAAGCCTATAATAAAAAAACCCATGAATCTGTAACCTATTCTCCTGGCCAGTCAGAGTTTGTCAGTTGTGTCTGTCTACCTTGCACCAATTATACTGTTTGAGTTTGCGCTGGGGCAGATACCCCAAGAAGATCCCTGTAGTGATGGCCTCATCTGGTTATGTGCTTGTCTGTTCTTAATGCTCTCTAAGGCTTACAGAAAACTTTCAAATAGTGGCCCAATAAAGCTGATTTTAGGACTATCCTAAAAACACTCAGTCACAAATGTCTCAGGAAAAAACATAAAACGAATCATAATGCAGAAAATCCCCAAGAAGGCAACACGCGAGAGACCAAACCCGAGAAGTTAGAAGGACAGCAGTTGCAGCAATCTGTTCAGCTTCGCCAGAGCTGCATTAAGCAGCCATGCTGGCTTCATGACTCTGTTTCCAGTGGACATGGCTGTGCCATGCTTTATTTTAGTTTAATTTAGTTTTAATTAGTGACTCTCAAATGACTGCTGTTAAACATCTTTTTATATGACATTTAGTATGTATTGAAGATCTTTGGTACATTATCAGATGACACTTCTTGTGTACTTATTTTTTTTTAGATTGCATTATTTAATTTTTTCCCTTGAAACTTTTTTTTTTTTAATGTAGCCCTGGCTGTCCTGAAACTCACTCTGTAGACCAGGCTGTTCTCAAACTCAGAGATATGCCTGCCTCTGACTCCTGAGTTCTGGGATCAAAGGTGTTCCTTGCCGCCACCCAGTTTAATTTTTAATTGTTGAATTATATATATAACAAAGCCTATGTGAGAAATAGTCTTAACAAGGCCTTTTCCCAGTATGTGGCTTGTGCTTTCATTCTCAGTAGTGCTAAAGAGTATAAAATGTTCTAAAGGTTTTTTTTTTTAAATCGGTATGTTTTTATAGCAGATCAAAGTTCATTTTGTACTATAGCTATCCAGCTAAGGTAGCACCTTTTGTTGAAAGGCTTTTTTTATTTGGTGCCTTCATCCCTTTGCCAAAGCCAGTGGGCTGGAGAGTTAGGCATTGGGTTTGGATTCTGTTCTGCTGGGTGCCTGTGACTCCACCTTGCTGTTTTGAGTATTATAGGTTTATTATATGTTTTGAAATTAAGCTGTGCTGATGATCTGACTTTTTTCTTGTTTTTGAAAATGTTTTTGCTTTTCTAGCTTTTATTTTAACCCACTGACTTTGCAGTGCTGGAGATTGCACCTAGGACTTCTCATATACTAAGTGAACATTCATTGAGCCCATTCTCTGCTCTCCTTTGAGAATCATCTTGCCTAGGTCTGTTGAGTTTCTAAATCTGTTTGAGAAGAACTGATTCTTAACACTAGTCAGAATTCTAACCCATTAAGAAAGTACTTTTAGCTCTACTTTTATTTAGTTTATAATTTTACACAGATACTTTGTAATTTTCAGGACATAGGTCTTTCTCATGTTTTATAGCAAGTATGTCATATATTATACTATTATAAATGGCATTTTGCCAGGCAGTGGAGTTGCATGCCTTTAATCCCAGTACTCAGGAGACAGAAGCAGGAGGATCTATGAGCTCTAGGACTACCAGGGCTACACAGAGAAACCCTGTCTCCATCACCCCTCACCCCCCCAAGACCCCCCAAAACCAAAAAGAGGCATTTTTAACAGATTTTAAAAAATGTGGGAGGGGTAGTGTGTGTGTGTGTGTGTGTGTGTGTGTGTGTGTGTGTGTGTGTGTGTGTGCATGTGTGTATTTATGTGTATATTAGTGCAGTGCCTCAGGAGGCCAGACAAGATCATTGGATCCCTTGGAGCTGGAGTTACAAGTGGTTATTGTCAAGTCCCAAAGAAAGTCAGGACAAATGGCTAACTGTGGTGTCTTAGCATACCAAAGTGTCTGCTTGGACTCTAGGCTCACTTGTACCAGTGGCTTCTCTCAGCACCCTTCACCCTACCCCCTACCTCCCTTAAGTCTATCCAGCCAGGGGCTTCTCTCCTTTTCCCAGGTTCGCTTCCTATAGAGCCCTGCCGGTTCAGCTACCCACTCTCCTGGTTTGCTTGATTCTCGTCAGTTCCCTCTTCTGGCCCTTTTCTCCTTCTGTTCTCTTCCGTTCTTTCCTTCACATTCCCACAGCCCAGTTCAGTTTGAATTCTTCCAGACACTTGTGGCTGTTCTCTCCCTCATATCTGCAGGACAGTCCTTTTTCTCAGCTCTACCTTGGAGTGGCCATGTCTTCATTTTCATTACACTGTGAAGCATCCAGCATAAGGGCTGGGAAGGGAACTTAAGTCCCTTGCAAGGCCAGCACATTCTTTAAACTGTCAGACAACTGGACCAGTGCTCTGGCCCTTATAAATGACATTTTTATTTAATATCTAACGTTAGTTAGCTATAGAAATAAATTGTTGTTAATGTATTGATCATAGATCACTTATTTATTTCCAAATTGGTTGTGGTTTATTTGTTTGCAATTAGTTTTTTAAATCTATTACACTTATAGGATTCTTTTAATTAATTACATGGAAAACTAAGAATGTGGATATTCTTGTCTTACTCCTGATTTTAGGAAGAAATCGGGTTTTCATTGTTGTGTATAGTGCTAGCTGCATGTTCTGTTTGCTTTTTAGTTATTTGTCTATCAGGTGCCTATTGCTAGGTTAATTAAGGAGTTTATGGTGGTAGGGCTTGCTGTAAATTTGTATCAGGAACGTAGATTTTTACCAAGTGCTTTTCATGCCTACCCATCTCCTTTTTTTGTTAGCATACTGACTTGTATCGATTATATTATTTTGATTAATAAATCTGCCATTCTTACTTGTGTTTACTAATGATATACCATTCCTTTAAAAATGTTGTAGGATTGACTTTATTAGGAAATTGCTCTGTGAATCTCTCTTTCCTTTCTTATTCTGGTACCTTTGTAATGATGACCTCATGGATTGAGTTGTGAAGCATTTTTTCCCAAGGGTTTTGATAAGAGTTTGTGTAGAATTGTATTGGTCCTCTTTTAAGAATGTAATAAAACTTAATAGCATAATCAACCACACAGTCTAGGCTTTTCTTTTGAAAAAATTAACTACAGTTTCAAGTTCTTGGACAGAGAAAGCTTTGGTCAGGTTCTTGATTTTGGATATTTTTCTGACTCTCAGAATTTGTTTATGTCATTCCTTTTAATTTTTTAAAAAATATTTCCTTTCCATTTTTGCTTTGGCTAACTTTGTTGTTGCTATTTAGTTTCTGACTGAGGTTCTTACTGTAGGAACCATCTTTTCTAGTCAGTTGC
Organism: Mus musculus; assembly: GCF_000001635.26. Classification (NCBI taxonomy): domain Eukaryota; kingdom Metazoa; phylum Chordata; class Mammalia; order Rodentia; family Muridae; genus Mus; species Mus musculus. The sequence goes on along the minus strand of NC_000069.6, from coordinate 100,600,947 downwards.
AGGCTAGTTCTCCCAGAATCCCACTCTAGCAGCATCCCATAAAGTATGACACACTGTGCTTTCACTTTCTCTCGACTTTACAACTGCTATCAAACGAAAAAGTTTGGGCCATTATTTCTTGAGGTATTATTTATTATGCTGCTTTGCCTTTTGAGATTCCATTTGGTTGATTTTTGTGTTTTTATCTTATTTTTATTGCATTGCGTTTTGCAAAAAAATATTTTGCTGTTGGGGATTAGACCCAAGGCCATATGCCTGGTAGACCCTCTATAGAGTACTGAGCTAAACTGCTAAGCCTTTGGGGGGTTTTGTTTTTCTTTGTTTTACTTTATTGAGAAAGGCTCTCACAAGCAGCTTGAACGGGCCTTGAAGCAAACATCCTTTTGTTTTGGCCTTCTTCAGCTAGTGTCATAGGCATTTACCATAGTGTGTGTGTGTGTGTGTGTGTGTGTGTGTGTGTGTCTGTCTGTCTGTCTGTCTGTCTGTGTATTTAAATAACTATTTCTATAAATCTTCCAGGTCAGCTACCCTCCCTGTGCAGTACCTAGTCATCTGTTAGTTTCATCTAGCAGTTTTTTAAAATCTCTGATATTGTGGTTTTCATGTTAAGAAGTTCAGTGTGGATCCTTTATGTTGTCTTTGTCTTCACTTTTTAGACATATGTGACAGTGGTAGTCATTAACCTCATAGCCCTTTCTGTGTCATTAATACCATCCATGTCCATTCCTATCCTCCTCACTTGGTTGTTGTCCTGACTGAGTGTCTGTTAATATTTGACTGCACAGCACATATTATGAATTTTACAGTGTTGCAGGTTAGATATTTTTTGTGTTTCTGGGCATCTTGAGGTCTGTTCAGGGATGTAGTTAAGTTGGCTGGAAACAATTGAACTTCTTTCCTGCCCCGCTTTTGTGATTTGTTAATTGACTCTGGTGCATTGTTCAGACCTGGGCTCATTATTTCTTCTACGAAGGCAAGATAATTCTTGAGTATTTACTGTATACCCTGTGAATTGTATTTCTGCCCTAACTGGTAATAATAGGAACTTTCTTAATAGTCTTCATTTTCACCAGACAGTATTTCCTCCAGTTCTTTTCATGGTTTTTCGTGACCATATTCCTGGTTTCCATTTTCTTACCTCAGAATAGAAAGCATAGGAAAACAGAAAATAGCTCTTTTTGGTAGTCACAAAAATAGAGCCTTTTCAGCTTATTTAATCTTACCAGTTCATTTTGGTCTTCTCAGAGAGGCTCAGTTGGCATTTTGTCCAATGCATGATAGAAATCATCAAAGCTGGAAAGATGCCTCAGATGTTCTTTAAAGGACCTGACTTTAGTTCCCAATGTATACAGCAGGCAAGCTTACCACATCTTGTAACTCAAGCTCCAGGGGATCCACCCCTTTTCTTTCCTTCATAAATTCCTACATACAAATGAAAATAAATCCTTTTTAAAGAAGGCAGTCGTGATTGGGAAACCACACATGCCAGTGAGGCTTGGCTTAGACTTGTACTCAAGCACAGAAGGGTTCCCAGTTCCAGGAATAAGGCTTTAACCCAAAAAGTGGTCTTGCACAGACACTTAGTCTACTGCCGCATAGCAGTATAGTTAATGCTTGCTATCCTGAATACTCAAGGAGAAATCCTTGTAGATCTCTAGTGCTCTTCTCTTCTGCAGATTTCCCCTCAGTACAGAATGGGTGAAGTTCTGAATAAATGTGTGTTGTTGGCACGGGCATGGGCATGTCAAGCAAGCATCCCAATGCCTCAGCCCCATAGAGTGGCAAAGCCTTCCACGTGTAGGTGTTGACAGTGTGTACCAGAAATGTCCTCAGCATCTTTCTCTTTGCTCCCCCCAGATGTTTCCAGCCTCAAGACTGTACCTAGCCTCTCTTCCATATTCAGCTGTATATAAGAACGGTGTATATATACAAACATGTTCAGCTGTATATAACAAACATGCTGAGCTTCTGGAGGTGCTGAGGTTCGTCCATTCTAGTGCTTAGGTTACCTGACCTCAGCTTTTCTGTTCATGTATGTGTGAATGTCTTTTCTGTAGAGTTGGGGACCTGAGCCATTCAAGGAGACTGCACTCCTCTTTCATGTACTCACTTGTCACTTCACTCCCAGCTTCATTTCTTCAGTTCAAGGGACCTACAGGACATGGTCTAGTTTACTGGTCCAGGGTCTCTGCCTGCAGACTTCCTTGAGGGAACAGCTTGTGGCAAGCAGGGCTCACTTTATTTCCATCTTTAAGGAATTAACATCCCCCCCTTGTCTGATGCTGACTGCTTGGAACAAACATTGCTTTATTTTGTCCCATAGTTTTGTTGTTTTAGATTGCAGAGTGAACCCAAATTGGAGTTGCTCTGTTTTGGTCACCCCACCCCCACCCCAGCAGTTCCTAATAGCTTCCTGTCTTCCTATTTATTGTGTATTCTTAAAATACCACTCCATGTTGTCCTTTTATTTTCCTTCACTGATTGAAATCCACACATGTATATAAGTACCATTCAATGGTTGACCTTAGATTTTAACTACTGTCTTCATCCTTTGTATTTTTCTAACATCTAGGATTGTTATAGTCCTCTTCAGAACGTTCTCTTCAGAATGCCATAAAAACAATGTGGCATACTTTTCACTGCTTGTGTCCTAGCCTCACTGTGGACTTGTTTAAAATTCTTAATTTCTTTGTGTACTATTGCTGTTTATATATGTCATTCTATTCTTGTAGATTGATCTATATTCTCATTCTCTCCCTCCCTCCTCCCTCCCTCCTCCCTCACTTCCTATCATGTTCTAAGAGCATGTCCTATAGTACTTTTACAGTTTTACAGTGGGTGCTCACTGTAATGCTTTTGTGTCACAGTGACTAAAGTATCTGAAAATAGGTTAAAGGAGAGAATTCTTTATTGTGGCTCACAGCTTTGGAAGTTTGAGTTAATTATAATGGGGAAATCGTGGAGGGACAGAGCTGTTCTTATCTTGGCAGACAGGAAGCCAAGAAAGGGGAATACAGGCATGGTACACCTACAAACAGAACACAACGCAATGCCTCTGGTTACCTTCTTCCTTCAGTTAGCACTCCACTTTCTATCACGTTCTAGTAACTCTGTTGTAGTCACCATATCTTTCCCTTTCTTCTGCTACACCCCAATGACCAATGCTCAAAATGAATTTGAAAGTACAGATGAAACTGGGAGTGTGGCTCCGTGATAGAAAACACTTGCCTAGTAGAAAGTTTGAACCCTGATTGCATCCCAAGTATATTTAGAAAAATCTCCTTCACTGATTCATTTGGTTTTACCTCTTTTTCTAATTGAGGAAAGGACACCGTCCATTATATTGATCCTTTGACCTGTGTTCCAGATAACATGTTCTTCCAGTTCTTGAATTTTATTTTCCATTTCCTCTAATTTAATATGAAACTTTGAACTTTCTAGTTACATTTTTATAGCAGTAAAGTCCTGGCTTTTTGTACTTTTTCAGTGACCTATACCACCATGACACCAAAAGTAATTTCTTATGTGACTTTTAGCTCCCAAAGACAACATATTAGTTGTCTACTGCTAAGTAGCAAATAACTCTAAAACTCTTTGGCTTAAAATTTACCATTTCCCTAGAACCTGACTAATGTGAACCTTATTAGTCAAGAGAGTACTGCAAAGAGTAATGATAATCACCAAGAATAAAAGAAAATGCTGATCACAGAATGGAAACATAACAATCTGTAGTTTGAATGGTGCCTAGCACAATGAATATGGAGTGGTGGTAGTGCTTTCTGTAGCTAATGTTAAAATGAAGAGTCTAAGACTCAGCAAGGGACGCTGAATGTGAGGAAGTGGGAATATATTGAACCGCAAAATAGCATCAGGTCTCTTACCAGTAAGAGAGGATTTGGATAGTGTTGGGACAGTACTTTTTAGAAGCTCTGAGGGAAGATTATTTCTGCCTTTGAACTTAATACCCACATATTATAAAATGAAGCCTCAATATAGTAAAAACATTCTAAAAAACAAGATCTTTTATTTGACATACTCTTTCTTAGGAATTTAAGAATGTTACTCAGTAAATTCTGTGTAGACTAAGATGTAGGATTGAAGATACAGTAGGTGTAACTATGGAGAGCAAGAAGGAAGATGTCACAGCAACAGCTGTGGAGTAAGCCTAGAGGTGATCGATTAGATTGGATGGAAAGCCTGCGGGGATAAGAGGAGATGGGTGCTGGTGCATGTCATTTTCGGGAAGCTAGACAGCAACGCAACAGCTATGCAAGAAACTAGTGAAGTAGGAACGCAGGAACCAACCCTCATGGTCCTTAAGTCCTTGGTGGAGGGTAAGAAAAGATGAGGCAGAGGGAAGGGGAAACAGTTCTTTGTGAATCACATTTTCACATAGCCGCAAAGTTGAGATTATAAAATTGATAGCAACATTGTGCCATCGTTTTGATTTCTCTGTTGTAAAATAGTTCCTCTTCCGATGTAACAGTGCTGTTCCTGTTACTAAGCAGTCCCACGCACACATTGGGACTCTTCTACTCCTTCACTTCTGTATTGTTTCAGTGTTTTATAAGGAACGATACAATGTTAATGTGAGGGTTTTTTTTTTTTTAAGCAAAAAGTATAATTTACCCTATAAGCCCTTCATCATTTGGCCATCTTTTTTTTTTTTTTTTTTTTTAGTGGCCATCTATTCTCAAATGTAAACATTCTCTAGAAATCCTACTAGAAATGTAGCTGTAGATACATTCTCTCTGAAACTGAGTGAGCTGTCATTCATATCAGAGCCCCATCTTCTCCTCCAGCCATCTTCTGTGATGCTCAGTTTAACTTCAAGAGACTCGAGCAGAGGAACCTTCCTTTACATAGTAGGTAGAAAACAGGAGAATGGTTCTTCGCAGCATTAAGTTAACAGATGTCAGTTAAAGGTGATGGGCATTGTATGTTCAAGCACGTAGAAAACGTGGTGAGAACGGTCACAGAAGTGGTCATCTTTCGTCACTGAGTTTGACTGAAGGTCATGTGAAGTTCTTTAGGATGCTGGCAATGTTCTGTATTTAAAGCTGTATGACTGTATGAATGTATCATGTTAAAATTCATCTACATATTTGTTTATGATTTCAGAAAAAATAGTGAAATAAAATGGTGTTTAAGGTATATGCTAATTATATGAACATTCAATGCATTGCTCAAGCCCTTTGACCCATTTGTTGCTTTCTACAATAGAGCTTGATTTTGGGTTACATGAAATTACATGTTCTCAGGTAGTATATTTAGATATGAAGTTAAAACGTAAGGCCTTTTCTCCCAGAGATAATCACTGTGGCAATTCTGTTCAAAGACCTTGTACCCTAACGTTCTTCAATATATAATTCTAAGCAATGTCAAACTCTACATATTGTTCTGAGCCTGCTCCCTTTCCACACTTAACTAGGTAGAAATAGATACCCTTCAGTGTAAGATTACAGACATATTTGATTCCTTTTCATTGGCATGTATTGCACTGTACTATATTTATACTCTATTTATTTATTGACTTCCCTAGATATTTCAGGCTGTGTTTAACTTTTTACAAATGAAAACAGTTTTATAGTGGATTTTTTTCTTACACCAGTATTTTGGTTTTTCAGGTATTGTTACAGGTGCATTCCAGAACTAGGTGCATATATTAAATTTTGCTATCTACTACCATTCTCAACAAATATGAACTATATTATCAGCACTGGATAGTAATAATAGTAAGCTTTTAAAAATACTTGAGGAGGGACGAGGACATAGCCCAGTAGTAGAGTACTTACCCAGCATGTACAAGGCCCTAGGTTCAATCCCCAGCACCATGGATGGATGGATGGATGGATGGCTGGAATAACATTTTCTCTTTATTTCTCTGTGTGTCACTCACTTGTTGGACTGTCCAAAGGACTCAGCAGCTAAGGGTACTTGCTTCTGAATTTGATTCTTAGGACCCACTTGCTGCAGAGAGGGAATAGCCCCATATACACATGCTGTGGTGCATATGCCCATTTATATGCACAGATAAATAAGTGTATAAAACTCTAAACATATTCTTGGGAACCTGTTAGTAGTCGAATCTTGCATTTCTCGGTAGAATTGGCTTTTCTCAGGTTACTGAACTTGAGTATGTTTTCTTAGGTAATGACTGAGTTTTGTTTCTTTTGTTGTTTATTTTTTGTGTCCTTTCATTGGCCTCACTATTTTGGTCAGAGGTCTTTGCTTAGGACATTATCCTCTTTTCCTGTTATGTATCCTGCAATTACCTTCTCCTATTCAATCTCTTTTTTCATTTTTTTTCTCTTAAATTTAGTTTGTGTCATAGGAAGCTGAAACTTTTCCTTTATGACTCCTTAGTTTTGGATTTAAGAGTATCTGCCTAAGAAAACCAGATGTATTCTCTATATTCTCTTCTGCTATACTTAGAATTTCATACTGCTAATAATTCACAGATATATTCTGTGAAATAAAAAGATAAAAACATGCCATTTCCTGAGCCCAAGTGCAGGTTTTCCTCATAAACCGCTAAATACCATCCTCACCTGCTTGTGCTAGTGTACTGTCTGACTGGTTGGAGGGTCTACACATGGTGAGGGGCTTTTCTTTTCCTACATAGACAATGGGAATTTGATAATAAAATCCTGCAGTGTACAGCAAGACTTGTGGAAAGTGAGGGATGGCAGAGTGTCTTTTACCTTAAAAGTGTAAGTGACATTTAATAGTATTCCTGTGAAAAAACAATGTGTACTAATGTATTGAATATGAATAGTAATTAAGGACAGGATTTAACAGCTAATTATATTAGAAAATATATTACAAAGTGGTCTTTGGATGATGATCTCCAGGTCCATCCATTTGGCTAGGAATTTCATAAATTCATTCTTTTTAATAGCTGAGTAGTACTCCATTGTGTAGATGTACCACATTTTCTGTATCCATTCCTCTGTTGAGGGGCATCTGGGTTCTTTCCAGTTTCTGGCTATTATAAATAAGGCTGCTATGAACATAGTGGAGCATGTGTCCTTCTTACCAGTTGGGGCTTCTTCTGGATATATGCCCAGGAGAGGTATTGCTGGATCCTCCGGTAGTACTATGTCCAATTTTCTGAGGAACCGCCAGACTGATTTCCAGAGTGGTTGTACAAGCCTGCAATCCCACCAACAATGGAGGAGTGTTCCTCTTTCTCCACATCCTCGCCAGCATCTGCTGTCACCTGAATTTTTGATCTTAGCCATTCTCACTGGTGTGAGGTGGAATCTCAGGGTTGTTTTGATTTGCATTTCCCTGATGATTAAGGATGTTGAACATTTTTTCAGGTGCTTCTCTGCCATTCGGTATTCCTCAGGTGAGAATTCTTTGTTCAGTTCTGAGCCCCATTTTTTAAGGGGGTTATTTGATTTTCTGAGGTCCACCTTCTTGAGTTCTTTATATATGTTGGATATTAGTCCCCTATCTGATTTAGGATAGGTAAAGATCCTTTCCCAGTCTGTTGGTGGTCTTTTTGTCTTATAGACAGTGTCTTCCTGAGTGAGGTAACACAATCACAAAGGAACTCACACAATATGTACTCACTGATAAGTGGATACTAGCCCAAAACCTAGGATACCCACGATATAAGATACAATTTCCTAAACACATGAAACTCAAGAAAAATGAAGACTGAAGTGTGGACACTATGCCCCTCCTTAGAAGTGGGAACAAAACACCCATGGAAGGAGTTACAGAAACAAAGTATGGAGCTGAGATGAAAGGATGGACCATGTAGAGACTGCCATATCCAGGGATCCACCCCATAATCAGCTTCCAAATGCTGACACCATTGCATACACTAGCAAGATTTTACTGAAAGGACCCAGATGTAGCTGTCTCTTGTGAGACTATGCCGGGGCCTAGCAAACACAGAAGTGGATGCTCACAGTCAGCTAATGGACGGATCACAGGGCTCCCAATGGAGGAGCTAGAGAAAGTACCCAAGGAGCTAAAGGGATCTTCAACCCTATAGGTGGAACAACATTATGAACTAACCAGTACCCCTGAGCTCTTGACTCTAGCTGCATATGTATCAAAAGATGGCCTAGTCGGCCATCACTGGAAAGAGAGGCCCATTGGACACGCAGACTTTGTGTGCCCCGGTACAGGGGAACGCCAGGGCCAAAGGGGGGGAGTGGGTGGGTAGGGGAGTGGGGGTGGGTGGGTAAGGGGGACTTTTGGTATAGCATTGGAAATGTAAATGAGCTAAATACCTAATAATAAAAAAAAAAAAAAAAAAAAAAAAAAAACCAAAGTGGTCTTTGAATTTGGAACAGGACTTTACCATTAGACATTGTTGTATAGAGATGTTTAGGAGTGGGTGGGGTTTTTTGTTTGTTTGTTTATTATCAAATATAACTGTCATTTAATAATGGCTTGTATTTAAAGCCATTATTATATAAAAGATTTTTTTGGGGTGTGTGTGTGTGTGTGTGTGTGTGTGTGTGTGTGGTTTTTTTTTTTTTTTTTTTTTTTTTTTTGGACAGGGTTTCTCTATGTAGCTCTGGCTGTCCTGGAACTTGCTCTGTAAACCAGGCTGGTCTCAAATTCAAGAGGTTCTACCTGCCTCTGCCTGCTTTGAGTGCTGGCAATGAAGGCATGCACCACCACTGCCCAGCAAAAGATAATTATTTTACATCTGCAAAAGTCTGTATGGATAACAGTACAAACTATGAAATTTAAGAAAAAAGACTCATAAATCTAAAATCCCACATATAGAGGAAAAAAGGTTTTCTAGAAGGTTAGACACGTATTTTGTTGTACTCCTACTTGACTAAGTTTGGAATATGTTAAAAGTAGGCATGCCACTATGATTAACTGATCTGTTAAGTGGCCTTATTATATGGTTATAAATATATGTATTATTTATGTATAATATTTATATATTATATAAAATATTATTGTAATTGTCTTTATCTTCTTTTTCCCTCACTCCTATCCTCTTTTCTCTTTTGCTACAGATCACACATCAGTTGGTGGTCTGGGAGATAGTTTTTATGAATACTTACTGAAAGCATGGCTGATGTCAGATAAAACAGACCACGAGGCAAGAAGGATGTATGACGATGCTGTTGAGGTAACTATTGTTTTGAGTCTTTTCTTATAGTGAATATATGTACTTGGTACTAGATAGTGACTACACAAATGTAACCGTTTTATTATAGGCATCTAGGAAGTACATGTACTATATATTGTGTTCATTCACTGTTGAATTTGATGGTATTTTAACAGAAAATCCTTACATTAAGTCTTATTTGTAAATGGGTGTATTTAGAAATGTATAACACTTCATTTTAATTACATTTGATTAATTTCTCTAGAGTCAGTAAAGCTTCTGACTTCATCCTTATCTGTAAACACTTCTTTCAAGTGATGGCTTGAGCCTACACATTGAGTCTTTGAATAAAGAAATGTAATGGGCAGTGGTGGCGCACTCCTTTAGTTCCAGCACTTGGGAGGCAGAGGCAGGCGGATTTCTGAGTTCGAGGCCAGCCTGGTCTACAGGGTGCCTTCCAGGACAGCCAAGGCTACACAGAGAAACCCTGTCTGGAAAAAAAAAAAAAACAAAAAAAAACAAAAAAAAACAAAAAACAAAAAAAAACCCAAAACTGAATTGTAACAGTAGCCACTTGTATAGTGCTTTCCTGTGCCAGGCATCACATGAGCCTATTTACATGAATGATGTCACTGGGTCACCGTTATGACTGTACACATGGAGACCTGAAGATGCAGTGTCAATGGTCAGGTAGCTTGGTGAAGGTGAGAGTCGGAAACTGAGCTGTTGGCCTACAGAGCCTGTCTTTATCATGGCATTACATTGTTTAGTAAATATGTATGACAGCTTAAAATGTAGAGTTAATTCTATGAAAATTTCTAGGAAAAAATTACAAAATAGAAAAATCTTATTTTTTTAATAAATTACTGATAGCTGGACAGTGATACCATACACCTTTAACCCCAGTATTCCACAGAAGCAGGTGGACCTCTGTAAGTTTGAGGCCAGCCTGGTCTACAGAGTCAGTTCTAGGATAGCCAGGGCTACACAGACAAATCCTGTCTCAAAACAAGAATAAAAATTACTGACTTTCTGACCAATTGTAAATGAGTATGTCCTTAATAATTTTAATATAACAGAATTCTTTTAATATAGACATCTGTTTTCAGCATTGTAGTTTTGTGATTTAAAAAAATCAAACCTAAGATCTTATTACCCATTTTATATCCTCTGTCAGTGTCTGGTTTACCACCATTGTTTTAAAAAAATGCTCTGATATGGAAGTTAGTGTATGATGCAGACTTTGCTCACTGTAGTTGCTCAATAAACATTTGGTGAGGGGATATGTTAACTAATAAATCGAATTAAAGTCTAATAAAGAATCTAAATTTATACATGATTTATAAGACTTTTAATGAAGCCTTAAATTTGAAAAGCTGAAAATTTTTATTTTATCTTGCTAAAATTTAAGCCTAGAAAATGATCCTGGAAAGGCATGGTCTAAGATATTTTAACTGTGATAGGTGTCATTGTTTTGAAAGTTAATCTTAAATTTTTAAATTATTGCTCATTAGATATATCATCTATTATATGTACATGACTTTATATATTTGTCTTATCAATCCTGTTTTTATTAGTTTTTGAATTTAGAATGGGTTCCTACTGTTTTTATAAAAATAATAATTGGTCAAATTTCATTGTGATCTCAAGCATACAATTTTTGCACTGTTATCTTCAGCAAATACTCGTGTTAGGAGGGAGTATTTTTGAATAGTAAAATAACATTGAGTGCATTCTGTTTAAAACGCTTTCATCTCCATCCTGCTTCCTCTACAGATCCCATTGTCATGGTTTCTTCATCTTAGTATTTGTTATAGGTTTTAGATCGAACTTAAAGTCAGTTTGTTTATTTTTTAAAGTATATTCAAAGCATACATTTTAATGGCCATTTGTCAGTTAACGGGCTATGGTAATACTAGTGAAGATGTTCAAGAGTTATGTAATTATTCCTGACTGCCATTCAACAGCTGGCATTTTATGTAAGACATTGTTAGACTCTTCAGAGAGAAGAATGCAGTACAGTAAATTTCAAGAGTCCCAAGGGTAGCTAAGGAAGTAAAGCCCTGTCTTCTCCACCTTTCCTTAGTCCCAGTAAGTTAATGAGCAGGTTTAGCTGTCTTAGAGCATAGTAAGATTTGTGCCACAAATGACAAAACAATGTAAGTATTATGTAGAAAGTCACAACTCTCCAGATATGGTGGTATACACCTTTAACTCCAGTACTCAGGAAGAGGCATGGCAAGCAGACTTCTGTGAGTTCAAGGCTAGCCTGAAAACTTCATGGTAAGACACTCTTTCAAAAACAAACAAAACCAAAAATATAGCCAAGTCTCTAGGCAAGTTATTGTGTATATTCAAGCCACGTTGCTATCATTCAGCCTGTAAAGATGGAAAACTTAGCCCTCGATTCCAAAGACTAATCTTTTAAATATATATGTATGTACGTATGTACCTATGTATTTATGTATGCATGTATGTATGCTGGTTAAAAAAATAACAAAGACTTAAAATCCAGTGGTCACCCCTATCATTTGATTATCAGCTACTTCTTATTGCCCTTATCTGTCTGATTTAATTATCAAGAGCGTCATCATTTGTAAAATTACTATCAACTGCATGGTACATTATAGGAGGTCTTCTGTAGCATGAGATAATGAGGGCATGTATACTCCCTACAGTTCTGAAAAGCACACATTGTCATTACAAAGAATATAAAGGAGATGGCTTCTAGAGCTGATGTTATTGAACTTGTCAGAGAACAACCATTAATCAAAATGTGAATTAACCCTCGAAAAATACATCTCTTATTTCAGAAAGAAAAGTATGGCCCATCTCAGCAGACTCTTAAGGACACAGTCCAGAGGAGCAAAGCTCATAAAAATATGTCATTATTAGAATGAAATGTGATTGTTATACTATATTTTTTCTTATATTTAAGTTTAGTATAAAATATTTCCTTTGCTATCCCCATTACTCCAGGACAGTAGCCTGCTCTGATATTGTCTCCCTTTATTCATGACCAAACATTCCAAACAAATTACTGTACTTTGAGAAGCCAATTTCCTAAGGAGTTAAGGGATGTGTGTATCAAGCTTCAACTAGTTTTGAAAGCCTGACCGTGGGTAAGGTTATGCTTTTGAAGATAATTTTCCAAAGTTGTATAGTTACATGAAAAATTAAGAATAATTTTTGCCACTTACTAAAATATCCTTTTATCATAACTTATTAAATCTTTTGTTCAGTTTTTGTTATCTGGAATAGAAAATAAATTGGTAAAACCTTTTGGGTTCTAACTTCTTAAGGTGATCTCAGTTGGTTAATCATTATGAATCTCATTCAGCTCGAGAAGACAAGCTATATGGGTAATACCATGCAGAAAAGCACTCGAAGGCCATGTCTCCTCTTTTGTCTTATAATAGTGATTAGCGTGTTTGTGCCAGGTTGCATATACTATTAAGTTCCCAGTTTGTGAAAGTTACTACTTTATAAAATGCCATAATGCCAAGGTTTTTCTGATGGCCAGAGATCCAGAAATAAATGACCAGACACTCACAGTTTGTGTTCTAGTTTCGTTTCTGTTGCTGTGACACTACCCTAACAAAACTAGCACTGGGAGGAGATTTATTTGCCTTATAATCTTGTATTAGAACCCCTTACTGTGTCAGGTCAGGAACTTAAAGCATCACTGTACAGCCAAGAGCCGAGGAAGCCCTTCCTGCCTGATGCTCAGCCGGCTTGTGAAATGGTGCTGACATATTTCACACCTCAGTTAGCAATCCAGAGAGAGGAGCCATGGCCTCAGACAACTGATCTGGATAATTCCTTACTAAGACTCTTCATAGGTGATTTTACGTTGTTTCAGGTTAACAGTTGAAACTAAAAAGGTTTGTGTCTAAATCGTTTCTTTTTCTTGTAGGCTATAGAAAAACATCTTATTAAGAAGTCCCGAGGAGGTCTGGTTTTTATTGGAGAATGGAAGAATGGACACTTGGAAAGGAAGATGGGGCACTTGGCCTGCTTTGCTGGGGGAATGTTTGCCCTTGGAGCAGATGGTTCCAGAAAGGATAAAGCTGGCCACTACTTAGAACTAGGGGCAGAAATTGCACGAACATGTCATGAGTCATATGACAGAACTGGTAAGAATATTTTGATAATGCTAGTGACTTAGTCTAACATAACCTGTAAGTTAAACATGTTTCCAGAAATTAGGAGGAAAGAATATTTGTACTGTTCACTTCAAAATCTTGAACCCTAAAATAGCAAATAATTTTTCTTAGCTTTTATTTTAATTCCAGGATATGTTTCCAGTATCATTTTTTAAAATTCTGAACTCTTGGGAGGAGGTTGTTTGTTTTATTCTTTAATTTAGAAAATAATTGTTGTAAAGACAAAAGGTAGAGGAGTTGTATGGAGTAATATCATTTATTTTTTAATAGAAGTCCCAAACTATTAGTTTATATTGCCATGCCTATACTCTCAAGAAAATAAAAGGAATCAAAAGAGGGTAGACATTTCCTTGAAAGTACAGTTGTTATCTGGCTATCAGACAGTTTGTCTTTGGCTCAATTCACTAGTAATTTTTATGTTTGCTTAAGAAAATCTTATGACATCGCTTTGGGAAAATAGATAATATTTTTGATCCTCTGTGTTTTAGAGGTTGAAATGGTTTTTTATTGTTGACAAAAATTGATTGAAAATGCAAATACTGCATGCATCTACAGATAGATACTCAGCATATTGTCCCTTACAGGGACAGTAATGAAGGGGGCTGCAGATCGGCAGGTTAGACCTGCAATTTACTTTGGCTTTACAAACAAGTCTTTCTAAGTGAAGTAATAGTGAAGACCTACAAACTTATAATTTCTATAGCATCAGAAGTTGAATTGTTGCTTTTCTATAGTAACTCACTTTCTGTTTCAGAGTTAGTTTGTCATTAAGTACGGTGACACAAACATAATTGGCTTTAAACTTGCCTTTGTTCATAAACTTTGAGTTATTTTTATATAGTAAGGAATAGAATTTAATGTAAAATTGAGTGTTCAATTCTCTCATAGCCTTAAATCTAGTGGCTTCACTTTTTAAAAAATGTAGCTCAAAAAAATATTGGCAATTGTTATTTCAGTGTGTTTTAATGTCGGAATTAAGACAAAATTAGTGGTCTGATTTACGAATAGAATTATCAGATTATCAGAGTGTGTGATAATATGTAGTATCAGTTATACACTTAAAATGAAGTTAACAGTTCAAATTCCCATTATGCACATAAAATCCCATTGTGTATCTTTGCAAAATTTTTGTCTCTCATTGAGCTGTGAGTAAGACAGCACTGAACATGGATGTATAAATACTCTATAGTATGATGCAGAGTCCTTTGAGTATACCAGGAGGGGTATAGCCGGCTAGTACAGCAGTTCTGCCTTATTTATTTATTACTGTGAGGCACCACCTGTGAATGCTTAGTTTTATTTACCCATTTGACACACTCTGGAATCACCTGGAGACTTCACTGAGAGGAAGTCTCACTGAAGAGTGGTCTATAAGGTTGGCCTGTAGACTTGTCTTTGGAAGATTGTCTTGACATGCCAAGACCTATTGTAACAGTGGGCAATGGCCTTCCCTGGGTCTGAGTCCTGGATTGTACAGAAGAGGAGGACGTAAACTGCACACAAGCATGCATGCCTTAATTTGTTGTACTCGGGTCTTGACCATGGATATAAGTGACTGCTTCAGGTTCCTTCTGCCTTGACTTCCCACTGTGGTGGACTATAACATGGAATTATGAGCTCTAAAATAACCCTTCCTAAATTGTATTTGTTAGGGGTTGGATTACAGCAACAGGAAATGAAACTAAGACACCTCCATACTGATTTCCACAGTATTTTGCTGGTTTAGACTCCCACCAGCAGTATTAAGGGTTCTTCTTCTCCACATCCTCATTATTATTTTTTCTCTTCTTTTCCTTCCTTCCTTCCCTCTCCCTCCCCCTTCTCCTCCTCCTCCTCCTTCTGTTTGTTTTTTTTGATATTGCCATTTATTTACACTTTGCCCTTTCCCTTCTTCCCTCCAGACCGTCTCAAATACCCCTCCCAATTCTCCTTCAAAACCATGGCCTTTTTAAAAAAAAAAAAATCAATTGTTAATCGTATACACATGTATTTATGTGTGTGTGTGTGTGTATGTATGAATGATATATATCCTTAAATATAGCTGTTCAGTGTGACTTATATGTGTGTTTTCAGGTCTGACTATTTGGCACTGGATAAGAAGTTGGTGTGCTCTTCTCTGGGGAGGACCACCTCTTGTGCTCCCCACTTTATTCAGTTGCCTTTAGTTCTTGGTATAGGGTTGAGGCCTCTCAGGTGGTACCGCTCTTGTTGAGTGGATCTTAAGTCCAGTTGGAGAGCATTTAGTTATGACCAGGGTGTTCAGGCCACTTCTGCACCCATAGTGTTACTGTGCCATGCTAGTTTATGTTTTCTTAATATTCAGGCAAGGGTGAGATAAAACTCCAAAGTGGTTTCAATTTGCTTTTCCTTAATGGCTAAAGATATTGAACATTCTTTAAAATAACATTTGGCCATTTGTGTTTTTTCTTTGGAGATGTGTCTGTTCATTTTATGAGCCCATTTATCAATTAATAGTTTTATGGCTTTGGTATTTAAGTTTTGTAGTTCTTTATATATGGTAGTTATCATAGCACCTTTAATCCCAGTATTCAGGAGACAAAAGCATGTAGATCTCTAAGATCAAGGTCAGTCAGAGAGTAAGTTCTACTCAACCAAGCTTAGGCAGTAAAGGGAACCACTGAAAACAGAAAGCTACTGAAGATGGAATAGAACAAGAGACCCACAAGCAGCAGAACTCAGCATCTTAAGTCATCTTTAGAGTCAAGAGTAGAAGGGGTTACTGGAACAATTGATCCTGGTTAGCTGGAGCTAAGAAATTTGTGGTGATTTAAAAGACCAGCATCACTGAGATGACATCTTCTGGGAAGTATTTTCTGAGAGCACAAAGAAGCTGTATTGCAGAGGTAGACATTGTGCTGGCAGCTGGACTTGGTAATATGTTAAGAATTATCCCAGTGGCACTGGTTTCGAAGGCATGAAGGGGTCATGAAGAGCCGCTGAGGCTGGCCACTGGTGAAGGTGCAGCATAAGTCGTAGTTGATGGCCCAGGACTGAACGAGTCATGTAAAGAAGTTGAGGCTTGGCACCATGAACAGAGTCTGATTGTCAGTTTTACATAGTAAGTTGAACCTGCAATTCTCTTTGTCATGGTGTCCCCAGAAGCGTACTGTTTTATTTGTGCCTTGTACTTTTAAGTCTTTTACTGATTTTTCTTGTTTCTGTTCTCAACTTATATCCTTGGACTAGTAAGTATAGTCCTGGTTTTCTTATCTTCCCAGTCTATACTCTGCTGTGTTTTTCTTATGGCTCTTTTATATATTGTTGCCACCATGTTAAAAATTCTATCTCCTTCTTAATAATTATTTCTGCTAATTCATAAAGTAATTATTGCCTTGAAAGTTTGTTTCACTTTTATTGTTTGAATTAGGATTAAAATTAATTAAAAAATGAATCATCTTAATGCATTTCACCATGTGGTGAATATAGCAAATTTTAATGTTTAGTTGAGTTCATGGCAAGCATTGCTGAACCTGTTCGTGAGATGGGCACTACCTCAGTAGTAGTTGAAGCATGAGTTATGCTCCGGACACCTGACTGATAGTTGGTTGGGACATTGTTTCAATTTATTTTAAATATGATTTGGGTAAAATACATACATAGTTTTAGGCTTGCCCTTTTTTATTCATAAGTCTGTTTAGGAAAAATCAGTTATTTTTTTTCTGTATGTTTGTGTGAAGTTATTAATGACCACTAAGCAAAATAATTTTCAGTGAGACGCTCACGTTGTTAATTTCTTATAGCCAATTTCTATTCCAGTTCTGGTGTATTGTCATTATAATTATGGTAGTAGCTAGCTAATGTAATCTTAAGGTTAACCTTTAAAATCTTCATCTGATCACCACTTTGTACTGAAAATTTTTACATTAGCCTACAAAGTGACACGTTTCATTGTGTGTGTTTTCACACTTTGTTTCAGTAGATCCTCCCCACACATGTTCATGCCCTTATGCCTCTAATAGTCTCCTTCCCTCTTTGGTTGCTCATAGTAGTCACCCTTCCATAAGACCCACGAAAACACACTGTCTGTCTGTCTGTCTTTGTAGAGAAACAGATACAAATTCAAAGCTGGTATCTGCACATCAGAGCGAATATTTGTGGTAATTGTCTTTCTGAGTCTAATATTCTTCACTGATACTGTAATTTCCAGATGCATCCATCTTCCTGAATATTTCCTTTTTCTTTAGGGGAAGGAAAAACACAAGGAATCAAGACCACAATAACCTGCCTTTGGATTACTTTCATTTCAATGCTTATGATGTGGGACCTTTTAAAAAATGTTCTTGCTTGTTTATTCTTGTCAGAGTCTCATTATGTACTAAGGATGGCCTTGAATTCAAATTCTTTTCCAAGTAGCACCAGAAGTTACTAGCAAGTATAGTCAGACAAGAAAGAAGAAATGAAGGACTTTAAGATCAGAAAGGAAGAAGCAAAACCATCCTGATTTCCATATGACATGATTATGTATAATAAAAACTGCACACACACACACATGCATGCACACAAACAAAACCCTGTTAGAATGGATGAATGAATTCAGTACAGTGGTGGGATTCAAATCAGTGTGCAAAAAGCAATTGCATTTCTTTACGCTAATAGCAGGCTATTGGAAGGAGACATCAAGAGAAGAACCTTATTTGTGATAACATCAAAATAATCAGGGCTTGAAAGAAAGCTCTGTAGTAATACTTGCTGTGCACATTTGAGGATCAGAGTTCCTAGCACCCACATAAAAGCCACATAAAAACACACCCACTAGGTCTGGTGTTTCTATAACCCCAGCACTGACAGGTGGAGACAGGAAAATGGCTGGGTCTTGCTTGCTGCAAGCCTAGCTGAAAATTTCCATGTTCTAGATTCAGTCAGAGACTCAGCTTCAAAGGAATGAGGCAAAGAGTTATAGCATAGGATACTTAATATCTTCCTTCCCTTGACTTCACACTTACAATAAGCACACTCCCCTACCACGCACACTCAAGAATAATACATAATGAACTGACCTAACCAAAGAGAGAAAGATTGTGAGGTGAAAATTACAAATATTGATGAAAATAATTGGAAGTACAAATAAAGGGACAGATTGTATCTGTTTGTGTTTATGGATTGTATGCTGTGGTCACCTTTGCATTTGGTTCCAAATTACTACTTAGCTCTTGGCAGAGTCAGAGTCTTCTAAGGGGTACTTCATGCCAGAGCAATAGAAATATTTGTAATTCTGTTAGAAGAAAACCAAATGTAGTTATTTTGAAACAATTCATTTTGTAGTACAGTAACAATACAATAACCAAAGTTACTTCAGGGCTGGAATGTAGCTCATCCTAGTATGTGAGAGGTTCTGGCTTTGGTCTTTAACACCAAAACAAATAAATAAAAATTAAAACAGGAAGCAAGAAAAGTCACAAAAGATAAAGATTACTTCATACCCCTTCCTTTTAGAAAGAACAGTAAGTATTCCTTAAATCACACACATTGTTTATGTGGCTTTTTTTTTTTTCTTTTTTTAATGTTACAGCATTGAAACTAGGTCCGGAGTCATTCAAGTTTGATGGTGCAGTGGAAGCCGTGGCTGTGCGGCAGGCTGAAAAGTATTACATCCTTCGTCCAGAAGTAATTGAAACCTATTGGTATCTATGGCGATTTACCCACGACCCAAGATACAGGCAGTGGGGCTGGGAAGCAGCACTGGTAAATACGCCAAATTCTCCTCTTGTCTGTGCTCACTGGGTAGAGCTGTTCCCTGTACCGTTTGTCCTCCTCCCCATGACTTGATTTTGAGAACTGTGCACTTTGATTTCTCTGGTGCAGAAACTGTTCTCATTTGTTTCTTGAACAGTAGGAGCTAGACTTACACTCCTGTTTACTTTCTATTAGCACTTTGATAAAAGTATGCACTTGGTATTCTACTACATAACTATAAGGAGCTATTTAAGAGGCAATCTCAGGATTATTATAAAATAAGCAGTATTTTTATAATGTCTTTTTAATGTTTAACCACTGGGGGGAAAAGCCAAGATTCATAGCCTGGGCAGATGATTCTCTGTTCATTTTACCTTGTGTTCTAATAAGTCCTGTATAGATCAGGAAATTGTTTTTTAAAAATTGGATTAAAAAACAAAATATAATATACACACATACAACAGGTGTGTACGTGTGTGTGTGTGTGTGTGTGTGTTTGGAAGCAGGAATTTGTTATGATTAGTAAGCAAAGGAAACAGTCCATTTACTCTTAAATAATAGACATTCACACTGAGTGTGATGGTGCATACTTATGATCCTAACCCTCAGGAGACTAAGGTAGGAGCTGTCATAAGTTAAGACCAGACTGGATGGCCAAGTGAGCCTGAAGCCTGCATGGGCTTCAACTCTTCTGATATGGTGACGAGCTAGTCTTTAAAATAAACAAAAACATGTATTTATTATTTGTGTGTACCCATGAGTGTGAGGACCTGTGGAGGCCAAAAGAGGTTGTCAGGTCCTCTGAGCTGGAATTACGTGTGTTTGTGAGCCCCCTGTTGTGGGTACTAGGAACCAAAAGTAGGTCCTGTGCAAGAACAGCAAATGCTCTGACCTGCTGAGCAATCTCTGTAGTCTGATAATGCTTATCTATTCTTCACATGATCATTAGGAAGAATAAGACATTTAAATTGCTTAGGAAAAAGCACTATGCCTAAGTAAGGAGACTTTAAAACCCATCGGCAACAAATAAAGCTGTAAAACGAACTTGGTTAAGTCCTTTCTACTGTTAACTAGCTTTCTGTTAGAAGAGAAGGCCAGGTGAACAGGAACAGTGGACAGGGACAAGCAGCAGCAGCAGACAGAGATGAGTGAGCGCTGAGGTCATTGCACAGGAGCTCAGGGTGACAGTGGGGAAAGAAAGAGTCCACGTGCTCCTAGCTTTTTCTAAAGTGTGATACATTTGCACCAGCAAGGTGGTCGGTGACTGCGACTTAAAAGTAGAGTTGCTGATACACTGTTTTTTATTTAATGGGTTGACTAATGTTCAAGGACACAAATGAAGATAGAATGTAAGAATTTTAAATTCCAGTCAGGCATTAGAACGTAGTAGTTAGCACAGAACAAATTGCTCAGCTCAATTTCTCAGTCTGAAAAGTAGAGCTGTTATCCTCCTAGGGTTATGAAATTTAAATGCCAGTGCATATGGGATGTTGGCTCTTAAGTAGTCGCCATTGTCATCTAGACATGTAGGTGTGCACTTCCTGCTACTACTCACGACCTATGAGCCTAACTAATAAGGTTGTGGAAATACAGTGTCTCAGAACAGAGTATGGTTATAATAAATACCTCATTACTACTGCTGTAGAAAGCTCCTAAATAATACATCTTTAAGGATGTTATGAATTAGTATTTGTACTTGGAAATGATCACACTGAAAGTCAGAGAGAGAGTGTGTGGGGGTGTTTGTGTGTGTACACATACAAGTGTATGTGGAGTTAAGAATATAACCATGTGTTCCTCATGTACTTTCCACCTTTTAAAATAGGGTCTCTCATTGACTAAGGACTTAACCAAGTAGGCCAAGCTGGCCAGCCAGGATAGCAAGTTCCAGTGTCCATCAGCCTCTACTAATCATTGCTGGAATTACAGACATGCACCACTGTCCTCAGCTTTTTACATGTGAACTGATCTGAGATCCTCAGTTTCCAAGACAAGGGCTTTATGAGCCATTTCTCATACTCCTAAATACAAGCTTACTTCTGTCTTGATTTGTGACAGACAGCTCCTTAATTTAGAAAGAATAGGTCAAAATTGACATTTAAGTCAGGAAAATATAAAATATTTTAGAGAGATTATAGTGTTAAGAGAGGGAAAGACACCCAGTACAAGTTTGTTTTTCTCGTATGAGAATATTTCTCTTTGATAACTGTCGCAGACCCTCTGGGCCCCTTTGTCTGCGTGGAACGGGTCTCTAGTCGAGGGTGGACAAAGCGTAGGATGAGTGACAAACAGATGCACACAGGAGAGGTCATGTGGAATCCGAATGTAATTTATCAAATCGAACCGGACTTTTTATGCAGAAGACAATAAGGAAGTTGGGTGACGCACCAGCAAGGTACAAAGAGGTTACTGGATTCTTACATAAAACAGAGGAATGCAAACACAGAAGGTCTAACACCACTTGGGATAGAATTCATTGTTAACAACTGGGATTAAAAGGGGCTCCACCTAAGATTCACTTAATCTTAGAAGCCAGGGTCAAGGGCTTCATGCTCTTGCCATAGTTCCTATTTTGGTCTATTGTATAGTCCACCTTCCCCTTAGGCCATTGTAAATACGTGTGTATGGGTGTAACTCAGCTATAGTCTTAGAAGCCAGGTGTGAGGTCTTTACTCTCCTAGGGCAAGGGCTTTCACACCCAAGTCATGGTTCTAACTAGGGAGTTCCTTTCTAGCTAACCATCTCATGAATAATGCAATACTCTAAAACCACAGCCTGATCTACTTCCTAAACCATTGTAAATTCCTGTATATGGGAGTGACTTGGCTTTTATTGATAGTGTAATACCAGAGGCTATTTTGAATGTCACTGTCTAGCTCAAGTACGTTCTAGGACTGTTGAAACACTGAGGCTTTAGCTATGTCAGAATTCAATCTTAAAAGGCACTTATAATAGGATGATACTGAAAGAGAGCACGTGGATCCATACACTAGACTAACTCGGGAATGGAGAATTAAGAA
The DNA here is from genome assembly GCF_000001635.26 of Mus musculus. Classification (NCBI taxonomy): domain Eukaryota; kingdom Metazoa; phylum Chordata; class Mammalia; order Rodentia; family Muridae; genus Mus; species Mus musculus. The sequence continues at coordinate 100,578,973 of NC_000069.6, read as the reverse complement.
AATGCGACTCCAAGAGGAGAGCTTCCTTGAAACTCTTTTCCTCATGAGTGACTTTTAAGCCTCTCGGCTTTCACTGACTCAACCAGAGTGTGTGGCAGATAACACTATGCTTAGGCTAAGTACATTGTCAGTTACACAAATGTCAAATTTTCCTACAGATTTATATGAGTTTTTGTTTTTAGAAGAGACTAGCCCTGGCTGTCCTAGAACTCACTATGTAGACCAGGCTGGCTTTGAATTCAGACAGATCTATCTATGTACCTCATGAGGGCTGGATGAGGCCCATCCTTTCTATGAATGTTTCTTTTGAATACAGGTTTTGACTTGTCTTTCAGAATTGAAATTGCACAGAATGAATTGTCTTCTCTGCTCTCCCTCACAGGCTATTGAGAAGTCGTGCCGGGTCAGCGGTGGGTTTTCTGGTGTCAAGGATGTATACGCCCCGACCCCTGTGCATGACGACGTGCAGCAGAGCTTTTTTCTTGCTGAAACATTAAAGTAAGCACATACTCAAAAGGGTTTTAAGTAAGCTGCTTTTAGGTGCTGTATGAAAATAAAAGCTGACCCCAATACTGAGACAATGTATGTGGTTGCCATACAGATATATATACATATATGAGTAATGTTTAAATCAAATTAATTATATCTGTCACTGCACATAATTAGTTCTTTATGGTGACGACTTTTAAAATCCCATCTTTTTGAAGTAGAGTGTTATCTCTGCTCACCCTTTTCTGCAGGAACACACCAGAACTACTTTTCCCCATGTGATGTTAGCATAGGATTTGTTGGTCCACTGCCATTCCTGTCGCTCACTAGGCTCTGGCTGCTGTTCTTTTCCTCCTAAGCAGCAGCTTTTACATTCTACATAGGAATGATATCATATAGTTATTTGCTTTGTTGTGTGTGGAGTCTTTCACTGGACACAGTAATTTTTAGATTCACCCAGTCTGATAGAAATGACCCATTTTACCATTTTTAATGGATGAATAATAGTACTGAATTATAGATAAGTGCCACATTTTCTTTATCTACTCATTAATATTTTTGTAGAATAGTGTTACTATATGGTTTCTAGATAACTAAATTTGACTATATATTATACTGTATTATGTTTTATTGTAAACGTTTTATGTAGGTGGATTGGTAAATAGCAGTATGAGAGGAATGACTGTAAGTAGATGTTCTGTTGTGGTGGCACAGGCCTCTAATCCTAATACTCTGGAGACAAGACCCTAGCACTGCCATCTCCAGGCCAGCCTAGGAAGACTGTCTCAAAAATAATAAGTCATTGTGTTTCTGCTTTTTGATTTACTTTATAAGCATCTAGGAAATTTCTTAAAGTATAAATATAATGGCCATAACTACAAAGTCTTAGTAGGACTGAGGTAGGATCAGGCCAATATATTTGTCTTTGAACCCCGCTGAGTGTAGATTTCATCTCTTAGGAATGATCATATGTTTTGATGTACTAAATGCCAATGTAGCCATCGTCCACCATTCTCTCCAGAAGGTCTTGTACTAAGGTACATGCAAAGGGAAAATGGGAAAGGAAAAAGACAGTGTGGGGCTTAGACTCAAAGCCCGGGTGGAGCTCTGGAAATATGTCTTGGAGAAGATGGAGACATTAATTACATGTGTGCTTTCTTAAAGGCATACACACAAATCTCACTTCATATCACCAGTAACTCAGTTTCATGTTTTCTGTGTCTTACACACAGGTGACTTATAAATACATCATTTGCTCAACAAATGTTTACTGCCCAGTACCACTCAGATCACTTGGGAATGCATTAGCAACCCAAAGGGCAAGTGTCCTGCTGTGCTCTGCTGTAACAGAGTTCATCCACGTCTGCCCATCTGGGTTTCTCTCTCTAATATAAGTGTGGTTCGTTTCTTTATGTCTGGTGTGTTATAGCTGAAAAGCACATGAGCAGCCATATAGTCTTTCTTTCACGAATATTAGTTTTAGTGTTCTTCCGTTTCTTTTAGCCTTTAAGTTAGTGCTCTTCTGTGTTTCCTCTTGCTCTGTCAGTGCAGAGTGTGTTTCTGTTTTGTTGCTTCATTCCCTCCTTCCCATGTCTGCCATGGACCTGGTCCAGACCCTGACAGTTGTGGAGATGGTTTAGGGCGTCTGCCTTAGTCCTGAGTTTCCCACTCCTGGGCCCTCCTTGTTCTTGTGTATCCTGTTGGTTAGGCTTGTATCTCTATCAAATAGCTGTAAGAGCACTGGGCCATAGCAGGCTGGCAGCTTTAGTTGTTCTGTGCTTTATCTGTAAAGCTGTGGAATTTGACTTAGGTTGTGGTAGAATTTCTCTCTCTCTTTCTCTTTAGCTCTTACATGGTGTGTGTGTGTGTACACGAGTGTGCATGTGTGTGCATGGGCTTCGCTAGTGCAGGTTTGGCAAAGCACTGACCACTGATCTGTATCTTCAGCCTCTTGCTGCTTGTCTTCTTGCTACTTCTCACCTCTCATCTCCCTGTCTCAGTGTCTCTCTGCCTCTCTCCATACACACATACTCACATATTTTCCTCATTTAAAAACAACATTGTTTTCTGGATAGTATGACAGTTCCCAGCATTTGGTGTTTTACCATGGATTTCTAGAGGGAAGTGGATCTGGTTGGGAGGGAGGTGGTGAGGAACTGGGAGGGGAAAATGTTATCAGGATATATTGAATGAGAGAAGAGTGTTTTCAACAAAAGGTCAATTGTTTTTTAAAATAAGAAGAAAGGGGTATTATTGTACATGCTTACAATTCAGTTTTCATACTCAGAAACTTTAGCATTCATACAGTTTGGTGGTGTGACATATTCTATTTAAATTTTTTTCCATTATTTCAAAATGTATTTCAGTTTTTCTTTTTTGTTTTTTTAAATCCTAGTTCAAGATACAGTATTGGAGCCTTTATTGTATTTGGTTGTCCTATCACTTTAGTTGCCTTTAATTTAGGAAAAATACTCTTCAGATACATTTTAGTCTTTTGCAAAATTAACGTTTTTAAGTGTTTGGATTAGTTTCTAAGAAGAATATCTCTCAATTATATTCCATATTACTTTGTAATTGTTGGGTTTCTCTAAAGCATTTGTGTGTGTGTTCCTCATCCTGCTCTGTGAAGAAGCACATGATAGTAATGCAGTTATTGGTGATGTAGGCTTAGTTCATAGGTCAGATTGATATTATTGCATACTTAATGGTGTGTAATAATACTCTGTCTGAGGAGAGATTCTTTTTCAGAAGTCTTTCTGTGGTTATCAGCATCCTTTGCTTGAATCAAATGTAACTGTAGATGTGGGGTTGGTAACTTGGACAGGAACCAGGGGTCCAGGAGACATGATCGAACACCTTCCGTCCCATGCAGGTGGAAATCACCACCCATCGGGTCCCCAGGCTTCTAGACCTTTGCTCGAATGAAGACCAGGCTGTCTGTATGCAGCCCACAGACATGTAGAGACAGTAGAAGATCTAGAAGTCCTAGAGTCCTTGACTTTCACCATCAGGTAGTTCCTTTATGCTTCTGAGAACTACAGTGGTCTGTCTTTCTTAGCTTCATCTCACCCTTTTACTTGCCCATTCCATCCTTAAATAGGCTTACTCTACATACAGTCAGACATTGTCACACATGAAGCATGTAAATTTGCCTTTCGTTGTCTTTCTGTAGTTCTCCGCTTGGCAGGAATGCCTCTGCCCTGTCTGTCAGTTAGCACTCCTCTCCTTTCTAACTTAATAAGCTCCCATCTTACCTGTTGATGACTGGCTTATAACCATATCTCCAATACCTCAGCCAGTACAGACCAGGAGCATTTGGTGTGTGATTTAGGGTGAGGAATAGATGACATTCTGCCTCTTCCCCTGCAGTACATATATGGACCATCCCCAGGACATCCGCAGTAGTCTAGGTATCCAGTCATTACACTCACTTTCAGTAAGCCATACTAGTGGATCAATAAAATTAATAAAAAGGATCAAACATGAGTAAACAGAAATAACTATATTAACACTAGCTGGGAAAATTATCAACACTGAACCACTGAACTCAGCTTTGAGCATCCTGGAAGCTGAACAAGAAGCAATCCTTCAGTAAAAGACTGTCCTCCACTCCGGGAGGTGGGAGCGCACATTCTTTTGACAAATGAGATAATATGTTTGTTCTGCTAATTATAAGGTGACTTATACTGCATAGCTCATGACCATATATTGAACTAGTGAGTAAGCTGTATGAAGTTGCTTTTTTCAAAAGCTAAAGACAGTTGAATATTCTCAGTTTCACATTGTCCGACTGTGTATGTATCTGTGTAAGTATGTATTTGCATATATAACTGTGTGGTATCTTCAGGCAGTGATGCTGCCTAGAAGCTACTGAGGTTCTCTCTCTTTAGCTGCATCTCTTATCCTTTTAAAAAGCACAAACGTCAAAGATACAGCCTTTATAAAAACTGATGACATAATGTGAAGGTAAGATGAGATAAAAGTTCTATGAAGATCAAAATTAACAGTCTTAATACTTCGAAGAGAATTACAGGGTAGCATTGTCCCTTAACTTCTTCTGAAATGTTAGTTAACTCTAAGATAGGCTTTTGTTAGAAGCTGAGAGGTGTTGAAGATTGCTTTGTCAGGTGGCTATATTTGGTGTAGATCATTAAAGACTAGCAGTTGGGTGTGCTGGACTACTGGACGTGGTGACTTTTTGACATGGCAGCGGCATAGTTACATCAAAGTAGTGTTCTAAGCCTGAATATTTTGCCATGGAAACTATCCCGTGAATTAGCTGTTGCTAAGGCTTTTTCTCTCTAAAATCCAAAGGGTTGTATGATGGCTTTTTTGTTTTGTTTCCTTTGGTAGTTCCTATATTATTTGTTTATTATGTGTGCTGATGGTTTAACAAAATACTATATAATGAAGAATAATATGAAATAAAATGTGCGATATATCAATAAATCACATATACTAGGTTCATAAGAGAACCATTAATGAAATGCTAGTCGTTTGCGAAAAAATAGTTAGTTGCTTAACTTGCAAAACATGAAGAAGATGTAATGGCAGTGGTGGTATTTGAACATTCAGAGTTGATGCTGAAAGAGGATGAATTGATGTCTGGAAGAACAGCCACAAAAACGACAGTAAAGTATCATGCTGGGGCTGCAGACTCCTGTATTGAGTGGTTCAGTGCAGGGAGATTCAGTAAGAAGGTAAAAGAACAGATAGTGGTAATGTTTCCAGGGTGGATAATTATGGAGATTGTGATAGGAGTTTAAGAAGAAATTGGTTTTTCAGAAAAAGGAATTGATTTTAATAAATATTTTGAAGAGAAAGTTCAAAGGATAAATATTCAAAGCCTGAGTATGAAGAGTAAAAAAAATATCTGTATAGTCCCTTGGAATTGCCTCACCTAACGGAAACGTTCCCGTTCAATTTGGCAGACTAGACACAGTATATTTACTTATGCTTTCTTGAAAGCCATTAAAGTGACTACAGAACACTAACTAGTCGAGTAACAGAGGACGAGGGCACTTCTGTCAGCACATATGTAACTGACATAACCGGACAGAGAAAGCCAAAAGTACCTGGGTTGATTTGAACAAGCTGGCAATCTGCTACAATGCTCTGCACCTTTGAAAGGTGGAGTTTGAGGATGGGGGAAGGGCGTTTCCATGGAATGGTGGACTCTTGCTTCTATCCTGCCTCATCTGTGTTCTAAGTGAAAAGAGATCTTATGAAAGGAGCTTCAGCAACAAGGCTGTGGACTCTGGCTGAGGGAGCAGCCACTGCTGAAAGTGAGAGATGACTGAGAGACTTCCTTCTGAGGAAATTCAGTAGCTCACAAGAAATGAAAAGCCTCACCAAGATAAAATAACCATGTCCTTACTCAGTAGCAAAGCCCAAGTAAATACCACCCTCCCCTCTGCTTCAGGCTAGCCTTTCAGCACCTTATGTTTAAGCATTGGCCTGTGCATTAGCTTGGGAGTGTTTGATACTATGAGATCTGTGTATATGTGTGTGCTGTGAGATTAAGAGGATAGTTCACCCAGCTTGATTACTTAGGCCTGAGAGAAGTTCTTTAAGGTTAAAGTCTGGAGTGCTCATACGTAAGCAGGTAGTAATGTCACCCTGCTGGGTTCCTCAAATTGCAAGACAGAGCTTTACATTCCTAGCTCTAGGAATTGTCTGTCTGTGTGTTTTAGTAAAATGGTAGCTGATAAAAAGTCTCACAAGCTGAACAAATCTAGGAGCCTACACTGCCGGGAGCAGCTCTCCAGCACCAGCCCACACATTGTTCACGAATTTATCTTCTTTGAATTCTACAATTTCAGGCCTTTGTATTACCTCCTAGCATCAACTAATTCTTCTTAAAAACCATGGAAGTGTTTTCTACCTGCCTTTAGCCCTACAACTCTCCCTGCACAGCTCTCACAGACTGAGCTCATTTGCCATGTGTTGGAATCTGATAGAAAGAGCAGGCATGTGGAGGTTACCTCACAGCCAGATTTTCTCAGTTCATATGCACCAGGCATCTAGGAGCTAAGGGAAATCAGGAGTTAGTGGGAAACGGTCTTCTTATTAAATTTATTATTAAAGGAAGCAAGACAGCAAAAAAATCTGAGTGAATTTGCTGCATTGTGTCTGCTACTCCTGATAATAAAGTCTCTGGGGCAGCAATTGTGTCTGTAAGTCTCCATGTCTGAAAGTCAGTCTTACATTATTTGAATCTCAAGTATTTTAAAATAAACTCATTGCTTCTACTTCCTTGCTCTTGAATTAGCTTTGCTCTCTAGGTTTGTCTTTAGATCTAAATCATCAAAGTAGAAGAAAGATACACTGTTCATACACTCTATCCAGCAAGCGCTTGCTGTTAAGTGCTTGACCTGTGTTGGCTGTTTGCATATGTCAGTATGTATCAGTAAGTACCTTGGGGAATAATCCTGTAAGAGTTTACATCCAAAAGTTCTCTGCATTCTCCCTAACTTAATAGTTGCTGTTTCCATGCCATGGGTATCATCTGTATTCCCCATCATTTGCTTTCTACCCCTGCTTTGTCTTCTTTGCAACATCACTTCCTAATGCAGAAGTGTGTTATATGTGAAGTAGGAGTTCAATGTTTGCATCTAGGATCACTTAAATAAGTTTTAGTTATATGATTTTATTATTTCCAATTACACTTTTAAGACATTTTTGACTGTTTGATGTCAAGTTTTAAGTTGTTCCATAACCGTTCTTTTTCTCTTCTGTCTTTTAACAGCATTTTTATTTGGTTGGGTTTGGTTTTTGAAGACAGAGTTTCTCCATATAACAGCTTTGGCTGTCCTGGAACTCCCTTTGTAGCCTAGGCAGTCCAGGTCGCCTCAAAGTCACGACGATCTGCCTACCTCTGTCTCCTGAGTGTGTCACCACTACCCAGCATAACATAATTTTCTTAAACATTACCAAAGTAGAATATAAACTCCCTGGAATAGATTCAGGGGTGTGTGCGTGTGTGTGTGTGTGTGTGTGTGTGTATTGTTTATTGTTTTATCTTTATAAACTGAGGTTTATATATACAAGTTTTAATATTTAATATATGCCAGATGAAGAGTTGAATCCCTTGACTCCCATGGGGACAGGTGACAACAGCAGCAGTCTTTTTTTTTTTTAAATTTTTTTAGATATTTTCTTCATTTACATTTCAAATGCTATCCCGAAAGTCCCCTATACCCTCCCCCTGCCCTGCTCCCCTACCCACCCACTCCCACTTCTTGGCCCTGGCGTTTCCCTGTACTGGGCATATGAAGTTTGCAAGACCAAGGGGCCTCTCTTCCCAATGATGGCCGACTAGGCCATCTTCTGCTACATTTGCAGCTAGAGACACGAGCTCTGGGGGTACTGGTTAGTTCATATTGTTGTTCCACCTACAGGGTTGCAGACCCCTTCAGCTCCTTGGGTACTTTCTCTAGCTCCTCCATTGGGGGCCCTGTGTTCCATCCAATAGATGACTGTGAGCATCCACTTCTGTATTTGCCAGGCACTGGCATAGCCTCAAAAGAGACAGCTATATCAGGGTCCTTTCAGCAAAATCTTGCTGGCATATGCAATAGTGTCTGTGTTTGGTGGCTGATTATGGGATGGATCCCTGGGTGGGGTAGTCTCTGGATGGTCCATACTTTTGTCTCAGCTCCAAACTTTGTCTCTGTAACTCCTTCCATGGGTATTTTGTTCCCCATTCTAAGGAGGGACGAAGTATCCACACTTTGGTCTTCCTTCTTCTTTAGTTTCATGTGGTTTGCAAATTATATCTTGGGTAATCTAACTTTCTGGGCTAATATCCACTTATCAGTGAGTGCATATCATGTGAGTTCTTTTGTAATTGAGTTACCTCACTCAGGATGAGACCCTCCAGGTCCATCCATTTGCCTAATAATCTCATAAATTCATTATTTTTAATAGCTGAGTAGTACTCCATTGTGTAAATGTACCACATTTTCTGTATCCATTCCGATAAAAACTGCATGGTGCTGGTACAGCGACAGACAGGTAGATCAATGAAATAGAATTGAAGACCCAGAAATGAATCCACATAGTTATGGTCACTTGATCTTTGACAAAGGAGCTAAAACCATCCAGTGGGAAAAAAACAGAATTTTTAACAAATGGTGCTGGCTTAACTGGCGGTTATCATGTAGAAGAATGTGAATTGATCCATTCTTATCTCCTTGTACAAAGCTCAAGTCTAAGTGAATCAAGGAACTCCACATAAAACTAGAGACTCTGAAACTTATAGAGGAGAAAGTGGGGGAAAGCCTTGAAGATATGGGTACAGGGGAAAAATTCCTGAACAGAACTGCAATGGCTTGTGCTGTAAGATCTAGAATTGACAAATGGGACCTCATAAAATTGCAAAGCTTCTGTAAGGGAAAAGACACAGTCAATAAGACAAAAAGGCCACCAACAGATTGGGAAAGGATTTTTACCAATCCTAAATCCAATAGGGGACTAATATCCAATATATACAAAGAACTCAAGAAGCTGGACTCCAGAAAAGCAAATATCCCCATTTAAAAATGGGGCACAGAGCTAAACAAAGAATTCTCAACTGAGGAATACCGAATGGCTGAGAAGCACCTGAAAAAAATGTTCAACATCCTTAATCACCAGGAAAATGCAAACCAAAACAACCCTGAGATTCCACCTCACAACAGTCAGAATGGCTAAGATCAAAAATTCAGGTGACAGCCGATGCTGGCGAGGATGTGGAGAAAGAGGAACACTCCTCCATTGTTGGTGGGATTGCAAGCTTGTACAAGCACTCTGGAAATCAGTCTGGCGGTTCCTCAGAAAATTGGACATAGTAATACCGGAGGATCCAGCAATAACTCTCCTGGGCATATATCCAAAAGATGTTCTAACTGGTAATAAGAACACATGCTCCACTATGTTCATAGCATCCTTATTTCTAATAGCCAAAAGCTGGAAAGAACAGCAGTCATTTTTATAAGGTCTTTAAAAGTAGAAGTGAGGTTAAGAAGACTGTAGCCCACATCTTTCCCTGGCTGTGGCTTGGGGCTAGATTCAAAGTCATTTAGTGCTAACTGTGACTATTCGTTGGGAGAGGAACTGATAAAACTAGAGCCAGGGTCAGCTGTGAAAACTTGAGGGATCAGAGCTGTGGGCTGTTTTCAGTGGAGTTGAGGGTTCAAATGAGCTGAAGAAGGACCATTGAAACAATAGAACTCTGCTTAGAAGTTACACACGCAGGACACTTACAGCAGTGGGTCTCAAGCTGGAGCATGCATCAGCACTGTCTCAAAGGATTCAACAGGGCTTCTTACTAATGGGTTCTAGAGTACACAGTGGTAGCAAGTTCACAGGCGCATCTTGTCACTGCCTGTCTTAGAGAACTGATGCCCCTGCTATGGAAAACATTTTGTGGAAGCGATTAAGACTCAAGAAACTGTGACAGCCGCTGTCACACCATGATGTCAGGTAGCAACCACTGCCTACCTGCTCTATCCATGTCACTTAGTCTCCTTGAGCCTCTATCAGAGTACTGGAACCATGAGTTTCCGTCTTCAGCCCTTCTAGCACCTGTCACAGTGCAATCCAAGGGTTAGTTACTGGCACACACTGAATTTTAATTTTAAGCAATTATAATCATTTGTTCACTTTTAAAACCATGTACTTTAAAATGCCTTGCCATTCTCTTGTGCTTCAGTAGAGGGAGCTATGACACAAATTGTACTAAGCAGCAACAACAAATTTTTTGACTTCCTATTTTTGTCAGTCTCTATTGCAGTATATTAGGTGAGTGCTTCGTTGCTGTTTTGTCAGATTTGTTAGACTGGATAATTACTACCCTGGTTAATGTCGTCGTCGTCGTGGTGTTCTGGGCAGTGATGTTTTGGCCAGTGGTGGACCACATATTCCTCAGGGGTCCCACATATTCTGCCACCTGCTGACCATCTTAGTTCATATTAGCACTCTGTAATGCTCACATGCTGAGGGAAGCTCTGACTGTGTACTCCTCCAAACCCAGCCCATTGGTACGCGACACCGAGTGCAGAGGATACAGTTCCACCTTCGTTTGCAGTCACTTATATCCATACCCAAACTGCTCTGCTTGCTGTCGCATTGCCTGCTTTAAAAACTGATTCGAAAAAAAAAAAAAAAAATAAAGATTCACATGCAAAAAAAAAAAAAAAAAAAAAAAAAACTGATTCGTTTGAATCATATGGTTTGGTATTTTAGCAGAGTGGTCCGTATACAGTTGTCAGCAGTTCCTTCCTTTCTGGTGGTGCTATTTCGTATTCTATTGGGGATGCACAGTTTGTTTATCCCTCTCCTTCTGATGGTCTACTAGATAATTTTGAAATGAGTAAAGGAAAAATGATTGCTCACCCCTTGACTATGGCAATCTGTTTACATTTAACTTCTCTCTAATTTAAAATTTTACTCATAAACTAATTTTATATAATATTCTATTATCAATCAGTTATCAAAAACTATGAATGATAGTATGTGTACTTTTTTTAAACAATGTCTGTAAATTACGAAGTGATGTGTCTTCTGCTGTTCTTACAGCCTTCACTGTTTCATAGGCTTTGCACAGGTATGTGAATTTTTTTAAGAAATTTATTCATCAGGTCTAGCTCTGCATCTTCATCGGAACTGCTCAGAATCAATTACTGGTTTTCTCTGCAGTCCCCAGTGAGCCCACTTGGTTTCCTGCGGCATTGACTCGTGTTTTGTCCTTTTCTTTTCAGATACTTGTACCTGCTGTTCTCTGGCGATGACCTTCTACCTTTAGACCACTGGGTGTTTAACACAGAGGCGCACCCTCTGCCGGTGTTGCGCTTAGCCAACAGCACTCTTTCAGGTAATCCTGCTGTCCGATGAGCACAGCCCCAGAAGGACCATTCTTACCTGTGTTTTGTTTACATGGACCACTACAGAGACTGTCTGCAGAGGAGAGGCGGCTGTGGGAAACTGGGACTCTTATGTCAGTATGCCGGATGAAACTCTTCCCTGCAAGACTTTTCACTTGTACATATATCAACTTTGAAATTATTCCATTTTATACCTGACCAAAACAAGTTCTGGTACATGTAGGACAGAGACCTGATGTGTTTTGATTCTTACTGAGATGGCCACATGAGAAACAATGTCTTATTCTATACTGTCAGTGCAAGTCAAGACCATAGAGCACCTTACAGGAGCTAGAGATGGCTTTTTGAACCAGTTATACATTTGTTTTCTCCCACAGTGGAGCAGCTCTCAAATCAAATATAACACATTGTGTAGCCCCTTTCCTCCATTTTAACAATGGAACAAACCGAATGAGCAGGAACCGAGGAACATGTAACTACATTGTAGCAAGAAGACTTGGGAAAGAAACAAACAGATACTGGCCCTGTCTGAATTTTCCAGCTCCTCATTGGATTTTTACCAGACTGGCAACCATTTCATTCCCAACCTAGGCATTGAAATCTGTTTAGATTGAGTTTTTCTCTGAGGGGCATGATCTCATGAAGAATATTTTTCAAGTCGTTGTCTCCATATAATATGCTGAACCTGGTATTTATCATAACTGCTGCTTATGAGCCGGAGTGTGGGAGTGTGCATGTAGCTCACGCTAGCATTGGGAGCATGATGGAAGGAGGGAAGGTGCCAGATTGTTGCCTTGAAATCTGTTTTAGAGAAATCCTTAATTATTCTTCTGAATCAGCAACTATATCAAGCAAACATTTTCTGCTTTAATCTCATAACACACTTAATAGAGTCATTCACCTTACAACTCCATGTGGTTCGGCAAAATTGACTCTACTGTTATGCAGCTCTGTATTTGCTAGAACAAACCTAATCGCTTTTACAACTTACTAAAGCAAAGGCAAAACATAGCAATGTCCCTTGAGTAGGGTCAGGTCCTTCACTCATTACCTCACACGTGTGATCTGTTCACAAAGAGTCTATGTTTTTAAGTTTCTCCAAGATATTATCCATCCAAAGAATTACTAGAATAGCTTCGGAATAATTTTCAGTGGCAAATGTGTGACGTAAAGAATCATACTCACTAAAATTGGCATGAACCTAAGGGACTTACAGACCTGCACTGGTTATTTTTGTTGTTGATACTGCTCTATATTTTGGCAGAAAAAAGGGTAAATTTTTATCAAGAACTATAGTTCTTATTATAATATAAGATAAATAGTAATGCTATAAATTTTCTGTCCCTTGAATTTCTGTGATAATTCAAGACACTTTCTCTCTTTTATTTCATACATACATCATCTATTGATGACAATAAATTTGAGAACGCTATAATATTTTATGAAACACTTTGCTTATGAATTCTACTGTGGATTTCTGAAAACTTATTTCCTTGGTTGGTAGCTTTTCTTTTTAGCCCCGTACTAGCTTATTACTAGCAGATTTAAACTGTGGAAAAAATATAATTGGACATGTTATAAGTTGACTGAGCATCTTCCAGTGAAAACCATTATCTGATCCTCAGATTGAGCCAGTACTCCAAAAACTTGCCACCTCAAACTTGTTCAGTATTGATAAAAGACAACATGGAGAGAGTGAGCTCTAGCACATGTCAAAACTGTATCTTTTCCTACTTGAAATTTTTAAACTGTAAATGAGAATGGTAGATGGCTATTACTTTAGAAAAAAAGATGAGGTTTTGGTTCTCAGAGAAAAAGAAAGTGAGCCTTCCTCATACAGCACAAGCCCACTCCCAAGTCAAAGGAAAGTGAGGAGCTGAAGGTGCCAAAGACCAGTGCAGCAAGCAGGGGAACCTCTGTTACACTCATGCAGTAAAGGCGCCATCTTGGTTCCCTGGGAATGCTCCAAGGAGACAAGAGTCCCCCCACCTACCCAGTGCTCTGCATTGTCCACGTGATCCTAGAGCAGTAGAGAGAAGGCCCAGGTGTGAGCAGGACATGTTCACACAAAGATCTTAAGACTGTCACTTGACTGTCCTCACCCTCCTGATAAGAACTAGAGCTTGTAACAATGCTTTTTCCTCTTTGAATACCAAAGGCGATTAAAGTCAGGTACAAACGACTGCCAGTGTCATGTTTGATTTTGTTAATAGAATTTTTAAAATAATTTTTTCCAAAATCTACCATTATCCCATATTTTGCTTACTTTTTGTGTGTTTTCCTCCATCGTTCATATACTTGGTGTTTGTAAACCTTAGTACTTTAGACTCCATATCATTGTGTTTATAAACCCTGAAGATAACCCAGAAATGCTCATTAACTGATGTCTCTCCAAAAAGCTGGTACCTCACCTTCAGCTTTGGGCAGAGTCGTGCAGATTAAATAATACATAAAAGTAGGGACTATTGAACACCTTCTAATTCCAGATTTATTGCTCATTTTAGAATCACACCTTTTGGTTCAAACCTGAGTTTTAGAAACTAATGAACCAATATGAAGCTCGTAAAACTAAGAATGAGCCCTTCACCAAGAAGTCTCACTGCAGAACAGCAAGTTCCGAGGTGAAGGTCTTTCTTCAGGTGGGCTGCACATTTTGTGCGCCTCTAACACCAGCCTGTCGGTGTCGTCCAGCTGGGGTATGTGCGCAGGAAAGCCTGGGTGTTAGAGGAACGCATTCTTTTTGCAGAATATTGACTACCTGATTCCCTATGATGTCATCTCGGGCGCCACGGCTTCCCTTGGCAGGTTTTAAACAAGCAGTCTGAGGTCACGATCCTCAGCTTCTCCTCCTTTTTGCTCTTCATTACCAAAGTGTTTGTCAGCACTCTGAATTTGTCGGTAAAGACTGACAATGAGTCTCCCTTCAGGCTGGAGTTCTCTGAGCGAGTGCATTCGTGAGAGAATGAGGGAACAAACAGGTACAGAGCATGTCATACGCGTCACGCTCCGCCTGGCACCACCCCGGCCTTACAGCATGTCACATGATTCCAGTGGCATCTTCTGTATGAGAGTGTTCCATAGCATTTTAAATATTCCCCAAAATGAATCATGTTTCAAAATTCTTAATTTTATATTTCATTTAAATTAAAAAGGGAGATAAAAGGTTTATAATATATTTTAAACACTGTTACTATATAATACTAACAACAAAAATTGTAGTTAATAACTAAAGACTCTTGAAAAATGTCAAAGAAATATTTGATTTCTGTTGCATCTTTGACTAAAATATTTACTTCAGAAATAAAATCATTTGTATTTTGTTATTACTTTAATTACATGATTAAGATCAATACTTTGTAGAAGTCTGTGTTACTTTATATCTAAAAGAAAAATTGTCCCTTAATTCATGGGTACACTGTGCAGTTGTAAATTGTTTTTTCTCGAGTATACTTCCTAATAACGGTGGCATCTGTATTTCTCGCATATAGAGAAAACATACTAAAATTTCTCTAACCCAGTTACTAGAGCATAATAGATGTAACTTTAGGTTCCTTCTTTTCTCTGGGCTCTTTATCCTGGGATTGGCTGGCTCCTGCCTCGTCTGTTTTTGCTTAGCTGTGTATATGTACAGTTATACACAGATCTGGAGTATGGTCTGCTCACTGATAGGTAGATGATAGAGTTGCTGTAGTCCGCACAGCCTGTCTGCAGAGCATTTAAGTCATCAGCATCTGACCAGGAGCTGTTTCAAGTCACTCGTAGTTCAGGGACACTGGAAAGCATGCCTCTGTTCTTTAGCTCCATACCCCAATACAAGTATTCTGTTTGCTCTATAAATAGCCAGCAAGCTTTTCTGTAAACAGCCAGAGAGTGTTTTAAGGTCTGCCAGTCATGTAGCTCTCTTATTACTCATTTCTGCTGTTACAGCTATAAATAATATGCAAATACATGAGTGGAACTGTGATGCAATGCACATTAAAAAAAAAAAAAACAGATGGAGGCCTGGATTTGCCTCTTACATCATAGCTGCTGACCCCAATCCAGAATTTAATTTGTTTAAGATCCTCTAACCTATAACCTGCACCTTTTCTCTTTTTTATTTGCATAATTCACTTTAAAGCAGAAATATGTATGTATGTACACTTGTATGTATGTGTCACCTAAAGCTGTATATTTTGCTCTCTTGAAAGTAGATATATTTTTCGGGGTCTCTTCAGGTTTTAGGATATGATTGTCATGAAAGAGGCAGAATGGGAGGATAGGCTTTCGGCACCTATCTCCGTCTTGTTGTTTAATGTCATAATTCCAGATTACTCATGAACAAATAATCTGTATGGCATCAAAATACTCGTTTCTAACTTCACCTGCTGACCGACACTTGGACCAAGACCTTGCGATGTAGGAAAGTATGCACTCTCTTCTCACAGAGCTTTCAGATGAGAGCATAGTAGAATTCTGGATCTTGGTGCTACAGAAAACAGTCTTTTTGCAAACTGTGGGCAACACAAAATGGGTTATGTGCCCAATTCACCCTTTGGTACAGCCACTGCTAGTATGTAGGGTGTTGACTGCTGTCACTCCTAGAGCAGCGTAAGTCTGAGTGAAGGTATGTTCCCTGAGGCGTGCCCCCTTCTCGCTTCATTTCATGATGCTCCACAATGCTTTCACAAGTACGTCAGTATGCTTCACTTTGCAATCAAAGCATCCTTCAACCTCAGCTTTATACTTGCACTGTTTAACAGTCAATCAGCAACTGCAGGACTCACGAAAGGTACAAGTCTGTGGTATCATCTTGCTAGCATCTATGTTGTGGTGTGCCAAGCCTGATGGGCAGTAAGCTTCCTGTGATGTTTGTCCAGCACTTCACTATTTTTGGAAATGAAACCTGTATTCAGAATGATAGGGCAGAGCGAGCTCGTCTCAGCCTTTGTCATGGCATACATAGATGAACCGCCTTTCCAGGCCCTGCCTACTCAGGTCACTTCCGCTCTGTGTGCACGTGAGCTTCAGTACTCCAGAAACACTCAGAGCATACATGCAGAGCAGGCAGACACCTTGCAGTAACCTGTATGCTACAGAATCCTGCATATCGATGAAGTGCACACTAGAAAACCATGAGAAGCAGAGCTCTTGATTGACAGAACTTAGATGTTCATTTTTACTGGGTTAACTAAATACAGTATCCCTGATTATAATTGTTGGTTTAGAAGTTGAAATACCATTCTTTATTCTCACTGGCCTCAAATTCGCTGATAATTTTTCCCTAAACTAATAAGTGGGTAAGTATAACCTTTGTTGTTATCCACTGGCTGCTCCTAAACTGGTTTCCAGTCATGTCCTCCATAATGTGATTTTTTTATAAATCAAAGGTAATATTGTATATTGAAGATCAAATAAAGATGTTCTTTAAGTGAAAAGTCTCTCTCTCTTTTTTTTTCACCCTACAGTGACAAACAGTTCAGTTTCTTCCTGTCTATAGAAGAGCAACTTTGGCTTTGTTTACAGGAACTGGGGTTCAGTCTTCATTGTTTGAAGCATTTCTTTTGGCTTTGTCTGTTTTCACATTTCTTGATTTTAAGAAAGATAAAGAGCTTGTTTTTATACACCTACTTGAAAAGTAGAGCTTACTGTCCCCTCTTACAAAACAGCCTTAAACTAGTCAAGAGTGAGGCAGTTCTAACAGCAATTTGGGACACTTAGGAATTTTTACATACAAACTTTTGGGTGGGCACATCTTCATTTCTTTTGGGTATATATGTATCTAGAAAGGAAACTGCTAAATCATGGTACAGTTGTTCATAACTTGCTTTGCTTTCATGCTGTAGTCTGTGTAGGTGGGAGTACCTGGTTTCATCCCTCCACTGCCTACCAACAGGAAGCTGAGGCCGCTGTAGTGATCTTTAAGTTCAAATTGTGCATTTGGATATGAACATGCCAAGGTGCACATGTGGGGGTCAGAGGACAGTTGTGGGAGGCATTTCTCTCCTTCCCCTTCCCCCATGTGGCTCTCTGAGATGGAACACAGGCTATAGCGCTTGGTGGAGAGAGTCTGCCTGCTAAGCCTTCCCATCAGCATCATTTAGTGTTAGTTCCCAGCTCCGTAGTCACTGGCACTGGCCATCCATACAATCAGTGCCTCTCTTCAGGTTAGCTTTGCGTATGCTCTGCCCATTTTTACCTTTTATTAAGCTGTGAGTTCTGAATATACTCGTGTTCTCTAAGATGTTGATGTGCCCTCTGTCTTAATGGTGCCCTTGAAGAACAGAAGAGTTTAGCATTGATGAAGTGCAAGGTCAATGTGTTCTCTGATGGAATATGCTTTCTTGCCTAATTTAGTGTCACCGTGACTTTTCATGAAAAGCTAACTAGTTTTAGTTAGAGGCCTGTTATCAGTTCTGAGTTTATCCCTGCGTGTATGGTGAAGGCCTACTGGTATTGTTGTATGTGGACAGCGCTTGCCTTTGGCATTGCTCTGGCACCTCTGTGAGCAGTGGATGGCTGCTGTTAAGGCTTTATTTCTAGTGTCATCTTGCTCACTGACAGTTGTCTAGTCTAGGGCTATGAGGGTGTTAGTGGGTAGCTGGGCAGCAGTGTTTTTCAGCCAGCAGTGGGATTTGCACCTCTTTAATGGAATTTGCACCCCTCTGTTAATAGGCAGTGTTTTGCGTTTACTTTAACCTGAACATTCTGTGTTTTCTGCCCATACCTAAGGCTTCTTGCATAGGCTTTGACATAACCATGGCTTCCCTTGCTCTCTCCTGAATCTGCACTCAGCCTTGTTCCTCGATCGATACATAGAGCCTTCTAACCACCAGGGCCATAGGGCCTGATACAGCATAGCTGCCACACTCCACAGAGCTCTGTGGTGCCTCTGTCAGCCAGTCCACAGCTTGCTCAACTGGAACCAAGACATCAGGTTACCTGTATTGGCTTTTCCTGTTCATTTGCTATTAACATTGCATGTCTCTTCTCTCTTTCTTCTTTCCCTCCTTCGTCCTCCTCTCCTCTCACCCACCCATCTCCACCTCTAGGGTCAGACCTGCAAATGCTACAGAGACTTCTATCTCTGCTCCATCTGTTCCCAAGGAGCAAGGCCTGGGTCCTGAGCATCTCTATACTATAGTGTAGACCCAGCCCTGCCCACATAGCCCATCCCACTCTAGTAGAACTGCTACTGAAGTTGGCTGGAGGGAGGGGAACTTTGTGGTCTCAAACGCCATGGCTTCACTGTTCCGTTCCAAGGCTCATAGTTTTCCCTGAACAGTTAGACATGAGTGTTTTATATCTGTAACCAGTCTCTAGCATCCTAAAATGCTTATTTGCGTTTTTATTTTTTTTTAATAGCCTCTTTAGGAGGAAAGAAGTTGTTGAACTTCTAAAAATAAGTTCCTATTTTTCTTGCTCCAGTATGACTAAACATTTTACAGAGCCTTCCTTGGTTTCCCTACCTGCAGGCTCTCCCATCCCACACTGTCTCCATCACATTCTGCCTTGCATGGCATCCACATAAGGACACGTCTTCACCTGGTTAACCACAGTGTAGTTGCTTCTTAACAGACTAGACTGAGCATCATTTTACTCCAGGTACTTGTGGACTAAACACCCCAGTCCTTGGGCCCCAAACTCTTCCCATCAGACCAGATCACCTTATTTAAGGGTGACCACAGTCCACTCTCTCGTTTCTGCATTTTCTGTCATCCGAACATTGCAAAAGCCATTTAAATCTAGCCATGAGAAAAGAGCTAAGTCAAGCTCATTTTGTCTGTTGTTGGTTTGTTTTGTTTTTGTTTTGTTTTTTGGTACTGTGGCTGCACTGCGAGCTTGAAGACAGGCTTCGGTAGGGAGAACAGTGAAATCTAGCCAGTAAGAAGCTGGCCAAAAATTGTACTTTAATCTTCCCCTGGCTGAGTGGAGTAAACCTGTAGGCAAGTTAGTCAACTTTGGGTATAATCTTATTTCCTGTGAAATGGA
Source organism: Mus musculus (assembly GCF_000001635.26). Classification (NCBI taxonomy): domain Eukaryota; kingdom Metazoa; phylum Chordata; class Mammalia; order Rodentia; family Muridae; genus Mus; species Mus musculus. The sequence continues at coordinate 100,559,648 of NC_000069.6, read as the reverse complement.
TCTGGGCTAGAAAACTTGAAAGTGACTCATGGCATACTGTTTCAAAATCTAACCTGCTTGCCAGCAGCTGTATACAGAAGTCAAAATAAAACCCATGCCTTCAGACAAGGACTGGCTAGCTTCATACTGGAGAGTGTATGTTCGAGTGCGCAGGTGTGTGTGTGTGTGTGTGTGTGTGTGTGTGTGTGTGTGTGTGTCTCGCACATGCGCGAGTGTGACGTTCACACTTGAACATTAACAAGGGATGCCAAGATTTTCGTCACGCTTGGCATAGGTGTGGAAAATGAAGGGGTTCTCATCATTTTCATTGGGGGAGGGTGCCATGGGGCACCTGTGGAGGTCAGGGGATGACTTGCAGGGACTGGTTCTCTCCTTCCAGCTCTGGGTTCTGGAGATTAAATTCAGGACATCAGTCGGGCTGTTGGGACTACTCAGAGCAGTTAAGTCGGCTCTTCCAAAGGGCCTGGGTTTAGTTTCCAGCAACCATGAGGCAATCTACATCTTGTTTACAACTTCAGTTCCAAGGGATCCCATACTCTCTCCTGGCCTCCATGGGAACCAGGTACTCAGGTGGTAGACAGATATACATGGAAGGCAACACACACACACACACACACACACACACACACACACACACACACTCACTCACACATTTAAAACATAAACCCTCAGGTATTAGCTCTTCTTTGAAAGTCTGGTAGAATTCCTCACTAACGCCATCTGCCTTGGGCTTCTTTTGGTTGGGAGGTTTTTAATGACTTTTTCTATTTTTTTAGGGGATATGGGCCTGTTTAGATAGTTTACCTGCTCCTGATTTAACTTTGGTACGTGTTATCTGTCTAAAAAATCATCCATTTCATCTAGATTTTCCAGTTTTGTTGAGTATAGGCTTTTGTAGTAGGATCTGATGGCTTTTTTAATTTCCTCAGTGTTTGTTGTTATATATCTCTCTTTTCATTTCTGATTTTGTTAATTTGGCTACTGTCTCTGTGCCTTTTAGTTAGTTTGGCTAGAGGTTTTCTCAAAGAACCTGCTTTTGGTTTTGTTGATTCTTTGTATGTTCTCTTTGTTTCTATGTGGTTCACCGAGTTTGACTATTTCCTGCTGCCTACTCAAAAAACAGCAGGCTTAGGGCAGATTGAGCCAGAGTAGAGCAGAGGGAGAGGAAACCAGAGATAAAACAGGTTAGTCACTTAAGACTCACGGTCTCTTCTGAAAACTAATTCTAATCTTGAGCAACAAAGAAGCCCCAAGAAGACAGTGGCATTACAAAATGACCTGTCTGCCTGTTTTCAAGGGGTTCCTTTGGTTTCTGGGTGCTGAATACAGTATATGGGAGCCATAGTTGGAAGAAACAGAGCAGCTGGGTGGGAGGAGGGTACTGAAACGAGCCGGAAGAGAGCATTGTTGACTTAGAGCAGCAGTGTAGACCATGGATTTGTTCCATGCATTTGGGAGACAATAAGAGAAGTCAGGCCGGGTGGTGGTGGCACACACCTTTAATCCCAGCACTTGGGAGGCAGAGGCAGGCGGATTTCTGAGTTTGAGGCCAGCCTGGTCTTCAGAGTGAGTTCCCAGGACAGCCAGGGCTACACAGAGAAACCCTGACTCGAAAAACCATGAAAGAAAGAAAGAAAGAAAGAAAGAAAGAAAGAAAGAAAGAAAGAAAGAAAGAAAGAAAGAAAGAAAGAAAGAAAGGAAGGAAGGAAGGAAGGAAGGAAGGAAGGAAGGAAGGAAGGAAGGAAGGAAGGAAGGAAGGAAGGAAGGAAAGAAAAAGAAAAAAAAAAAAAAGTCAGACTTCATGCCAAAGCTTTTGACCAGAGCCACTAGAAGAGGTGTTACTACTTACTGAGAAGGGACTTTAGGAATCTACTCTTGACCCTGTTAATGTTTTTATGTCCTGGACAATGAATAGAAGAAGCTAACAAGCCTAGAGTTCAGGTGAGGCTCAGGAAGAGAGACATTTGCGCACTTAACAGCATGTATCCCTGGAGACTTGTCTGGGCAACTTGGGGTGATTAGGGCAACCAATAGAGACAGAAATCATTCAAGGGCTTGGTCTCCCCCCTCCCCCTCCCCTCTCCTTTCCTTAGATTTATTATGTATACAGTATTTTGCCTGCATGTGTACCTGCAGGCCAGAATTCATTATAGATGGTTGTGAGCCTCCATGTGGTTTCTGGGAATTGAACTAAGGACCTCTGGAAGAGCAGAAAGTGTCTTAACCTCTAAAACATCTCTCCAGCCCAACAAAGGGCTATTTCTAATTTGACATTTTGCTATTAATAAAACTGACCAAAAGCCACCTAGGGAAGAGCTAGTTAATTTGACTTTACTCCAGGTCACAATCCATCGTTGGAGGAAATCAGGACAGGGACACAACAACAAGGGATGTTGCTTATTGACTCATATTCAGCTAGGTTTCTTAAACAGCCCAGGCTCTCCTGCCTAGGGGGGTAGTACTGCCTGAAGTGGGCTGGGCTCTCCTACATCTATTAGCAATCCAGACAGTGTCCTCACAGATGCTCACAGGCCAATCCAATGGAGATAATTCTTCAGGTGAGGTTTCCTCTAATCAGCAACTCTAGGCTGTACCTAACTGGCAGAGAAAATGAGCCAGGATAGGCTGAGACCCAAGTACCCAGTGATCACATGGCATATGGTGGAAGGAAGGATCCTGAAAAGTAGGAAGAGGAGAACCTAGCAGCCAAGATGCAGGGTGGGTATGAGCCACGACCATTCCTAGAGGCTGTGAAAGTGACAGGATCTGGATATGGGATGGTGGGTGTGGTACCAGCTTAGAGAAGGTTTGGATAAAATAGAAGATGTGGAGACCAATGCGAACAACTTTTTGCAGGCATTTGCTTCAATTGAGAAGCATAAAAGTGAGAGGAAACCAGGAAAACTCTGTGTGTGTGTGAGTGTGTGTGTGTGTGTGTGTGTGTGTGTATGTGTACATGTGTTACTGTGGTTGGAGTGATCTGTAGGAGCCATCACTCCATCATCTTAGGGAGAGAGTGGTCATGGCCTCTAGAATTTGGTCCTCTGGCCTTTTGTCACTAGGAGACAGGAAAGAGGGAGTGAAGTGACTGGTGAGGTTAGTGAGAGGCTGGAGGAGCTCCCAAGACCTGCTCTTTCTCAGTGTAGTGGGGAAGGAGAGAGGTGGTGTCAGGGACAAGTGACTAGAAGACTGTTTCACAGGAACGTGGACTTCACAGGACTACCAGAACCCAAAATGGGTGCTCTGACAATTCTCCCATCACAGGCAACTTTAAAAAGCCAAATGAAATTCCAGGGAAAAGGGGAGATGGGACAGCCCTCATTTTAAAAACAGCATTAAATAATTAAAAATTAATGATGTGCTTATTAAACCAAAGTACTAAAATATGGCTTGAGTAAAGCCAAAGAAGGAAGCCCTGAACTCGGTCCAGCCAACCATGACCTGAGGGCTTGTGCTAATGTGGAGAAGCACCTAGGGTGCCTTGAACATGTGTCTCAGCTGCTCACCTACTTTCTAGCTCATCCAGGCATGAGGAAGGGCTCTGCTGTCTACTGGGCCAGGATGCCTAAAGGCCCAGGTTTGAGCAAGCACTTGTATGTAACCTAGAAACTGAATCAGTTTGTTTGGAGGTACCAGCCTTGGGAACAGGAAGTCTTTGGGCAAAGAAGAACAGAAGAGAAAGGAAAAGGAAGATGGGTTCAGTGTGGGAGCTGGGCACTGCCGAGCTAGCCTCTGAATATCCAGGGCCCCTTGAGCTTCCTGTCCCCAGCCTGTCCTTCAGAGGCTGTTTCCCCTCACAGGGCAGTGCATGGCTTCCAGCCCCTCATTTTTTTTTTTTTTTTTAGCCTCATTGCTTCCTGCTTAGCAACTTGCACTGTATTAGCAGCAAAATAGGTGTCTGGGGGTAGCTGATGGGGAAGGAAAATAAACTGAGCCCTGGGCAGGCTGGACAGAAAGTGTGCTCACATGATGACGTGTGTAGGCCGGATGCAGGGATACCGAGAGGCGGGCGTTGCACCTGTGAGGATACCAGCATTTGTGGATACATGGTTCACTCTGTGTGACCAGTCAGAAGGATTGGGTATGGTGGGGTGCAAGACAGCACCCATCCATCCCACTGACTGAGCTCAGCTCATGGAGACAAGGAGAAAGGCTTATCCTACTGCATCTAGCAAGCAAGCAAGGCCAAGGCCAAAGGCAGCTAACCTTGTGAGCCTGGCCTGCACAAAGAACCAGCGCCATATCACCTCCTTTTTCCGGACAAGAGAGGCCACATCTCCCAGGAGGCTATGGTCTGTGTGCTGGGTTCCTTCAGTGAATGGAGCAGAAGCCATTGGCTAGGTAGGCATAAGAGATATATGAGAAGGATTCAGTCTTCAGAAAGCTGGAGACCTTGGCTTACAGGGTGGATAGATATCAGGGCCTGAGGATGCTGAGCTTACAGAACCCCACCCAGGCAGTAGTTCTTCTGTCAAGCATGGTGATAGTATTTATCCCCTTCCCACCAGCCTAGTATCTGTCTCTATCACGGTGGGGTGCATAGCCACCGCTGATCTATAGGAATATCCGATAGATCTATGACTTCCCAGCAGAGGGAGCTTTCCACCCTTTGAGACACAGAGAAAGGAAAGTTGTCAAACTCAAAAGGCCACCAAGGGGACTGTGAGTAGTGGGAACCACCACCTCAAGGACGAATACTACCTGCAAAGTCAGACACCTGGGTTCAAGTCCTGGGCCATTCACACCTTCTCTCTGTGAGCCTGATCCACACATACAACATCTCTCTCCGCCTTTTGTTATTTGTGGTTAATATTACTCACCTTCTCACAGAGTGGGGTGGAAATTAACTAGTACCCCACATGACATCACAAGGCCCTGCCAGCTGAGGCTCAGCCCATCATCTTCCATTTTTACCCTCAGTCAAGGGTAGAGGGGCCCAGGACTTCACCCAGGGACTTACCTGACACCTCCCATGCTTGTTGAAAGGTAGAAGGTAGTTATGCCCAATCCTGAGAAGTCTATAAAATTCTTCTGCAGTCAGGGACTTGCCATCAGGAGTGGAATATACTAGGTCCTGGTAGTCCAGTCCTTTCTAAGAGGGCAGATGTTCTGCTAATAACATCAGGGATCAGCCTCGTTATCATACACAGTAGATTTGGTCCTAGAATCACGTTTTTTTAGATGAGGGACTGGACTGTAGGCCACCAATCAGCTTGAACAAAGGCAAAGACTCCGCCTACTAGGCACGTCCAGAAGGGCCCACTGAGTCCTGGGAGCCTTCTCTGAAAGCCAGCACTACTGGAAGAGCTATAGGGATCCTGTCTTTTCTCCATATCTGGGGCATTTCTTCCACATCTCCACAGCCTGAGCAGAGCCTGTGACCAGACATAGGTGAGTCTAGCTGGAGCTGGGACTGTCCACCTGGCTCTGTCCGTCTCCTCTCCCTGGCTCACAGATGGCAGCTATGGATCTGTAGTCAGAGGAGCTGTGGCTCTGAGGTTACTCTCCACAAAGACTCGGGGTCCACAGACTTCCAGCAGTCCTATGAACATATCCTTGAGCCATCCCTTAAGATCACAGAAAACTGGGATATCCTGGAAAGCTCCCAGGGCCTGTGAGGATGTTCTCAAAGGGCACCTGCTTGACACAAGCTCGCAGGTCCCTCTGGGCACGCAGGGGCGCAAGTTTCAGACCAATTCCCCGGAAATGATCGCCTGTTTGCAAAGGGCACCCGGAAGCTGCGCACAACTGGCTCAGGTGAGGGCCAGCCCACTGCTTTGTAGCCCTTGGAACAAAGTGTTTCTAAGAAGCATGAAATGAAACGTTCTGAAGGCTGGTATTTTTCCACTTGGCAAATACCTATGATTTATAGGCACAGGGTGCTCCGGTTCACTCTATTCCGGATCTTCCTCTGACCACATTCCATCCGCTCAGCTGGGGCACAAGGGCTAGGGAATCACTAGCCCCCCATGAAGACCCCCTTGTGTCCTGCCCCCTGTGGCTGAGGAAGTGGCCTGAACAGGGTCCACAGCCACCCAGACCTATACCTCAGGGACCATTCAAGTGGCTCTAGAAACAGAACAGAGCATTCCCGAGCTCCAACCAGAGCCAGCTGATCCTGGAGACCCCACTTGGCTTGGTTTCTAGGTTCCCACCATTTCAATGCAGAAGAGCATGGGGCTCATCGGCACACTATATCCTCAAGGGGAAGTTGTCCCTGCTTGGTCATAGTGGTAATGAGGTTCTTGGAACTTGGACATTGTAATCTGCTACTTGGCTGTTCCATTGGGTTGAATCAGAGCGCCCCACCTCTCCCCCACACACACATCCCCACGGCTGCAAAGAGATAATTTTTGTTGATAATTTTAAAATCAAAGCCTTCTGTTGATAATTTTAAAGTCTGGTTTGCGTTGGGGAAAACATAAAGGCTGAAGAAATTTCAGCTGGAGTTAGTGCGACAATGGGGTTAACTGAACTGAGCAAGCCTTGATGGAGCACATGTTCCTGGAAGGTTGCTGGACCTGCAGCCGGCTGTGGAGGTAAGGAGACCTGTGTGGTGTCCTCTGTGCACAAAGACCTCAGTCTACACAAGCCCAAACCAGGGACCCTCCTGGACCCCACAGGAGAGGCATGCTACATAGCAGGCAGAAATCCGAGAGTCAGAAGCACTTCATGAAAAAGGTGACAAGAAAGATGGAAGAATCCCCTACAAACAAATATAAGAATACAGAAAAGGGAAGAGGCAGACTTAGTCACTGAGAACAGCCTCCCTACCTTAGCATTCTCTTCCATGTCTGTGGTCTACCTTTCTCTCTCTCTTCCTAACCTGGACTGTTCACACTCATTCATATAGTCCTCCATCACACACACCCCAGATATTTACAAAGCTTGGCATGTCTGGAGCACAATTCTAAGAGTGAGACAGCAGCTCTGGAATTTGTACATTCTCTTGCTGGGTAGAGACAGGTGGCAACAAATGAATGAGCTGATGATATATTGTAATGCCAGTCTTGGTAAGAGTGAGAATAAGGGAAACAGGACTGGGCAATCATGGATGCTCATCAGGGAAGGCCCCATGCCTTATTTTAAGATCTATTTATTTTTATGCATGTGTATTAGTGTGGGCCTGCTTGTCTGTATGTGTACCACATGCAAACAGGTGCTTGTGAAAGCCAGAAGAGGGCATTAGATTCTCTGGAACTAGAAATACAAGTGGCTGGGAAGAGTGTGTGTGTGTGTGTGTGTGTGTGTGTGTGTGTGTGTGTGTTGGGGAGTGCCGGGGGGGGGGGCGTGTCTCTGCAAACACCAAGGCCTGAAGAGTGATGATCCACCACATGAGGCTTAGCTGGTGCTGAGTCACTCTTCTAGAGCTGACCCCGGGCTGTTTATTTTTGTCATATTGAAGTACAGTACAATTTTAGGAAAAGGTTTTCTTTTGTTTTGTTTTTGTTGTTGTGTTTGTTTGTTTGTTTGTTTTTGTTTTTGTTTTTTTGGTAACGGTTATCACAATAAAGCTTAAGACTACATTGAAACTCTTTTGCAAAGTACATGTGACCCCTTCCATTAAGATGGTACCTATATTTCAAGTCCCTAAGGGAGGATCTAGTGTGGTCTTGCTCATCAGGTCACCGAGCTATACACAGGACATGTGACATCTCTCTTAAGGATGGGCTCTCTTGAGTGGAAAGGCTAAAGATAATGGTCTAGGGAAGAAGAGTTTGGGATAAACATCCTAGTCTGGGGGGTTCAGGAGTGGCCTGGTCCTCCAGCTAGCACAGGTCATCAGGCTATTAGCTATCCTGCTCCCAGCCATCTTCCAGGTGGACATGGATGTACACCTCCTCTGTTGGCAGAGAAGATAACCCTATGTGTTTAACACTCCTCTTTTCTCTAGTGTTATCTGTGAGCACAGGGACCCCATGCCCTTTGTGGGTGCTAGGAATGGAACCCAGGTCCTTTGCAAGTGTTCTTCTCCAGTCCTCTGCAAATCATTTCAAATAAAATAACAAGGGAAGTTCATCTAATGAGGAAACCTCTTTTAGACAAGGATCTAAGCTGCATAGAATGCCAGGATAGGCCATGGGGATCTCTGAGTACACCCGGGGAACTCTGGGCCAAGACCGTTGCAGGGAGATAAAGCAAGCATACAGGGCCTGCTTTTGGATAGGACAACAGTGAATGAGCAGAGGATGAGATAATTAGGCTGCCAGGACAAGGAGGGCCCGATCACGAGGAGGCCCAAATAGAAGCCCAGATTCTATTCAGAGGACGGTAGGAGCCAGTGAGGGCTTGAACACGGGGTGACATGGGCTGCTTCACACTTCCATGTGATCCTCTTAGAAGATTTCTATGGGTCTAGGGTTCAGAATGAACTTTAAGAGGCTGGAGAGGCGGGAGAGGTGAGTCAGCAGTTAAGAGAGGTGGGAGAGGTGAGTCAGCAGTTAAGAGAGGTGGGAGAGGTGAGTCAGCAGTTAGGAGAGGTGGGAGAGGTGAGTTAGCAGTTAAGAGAGGTGGGAGAGGTGAGTCAGCAGTTAGGAGAGGTGGGAGAGGTGAGTTAGCAGTTAAGAGAGGTGGGAGAGGTGAGTCAGCAGTTAAGAGAGGTGGGAGAGGTGAGTCAGCAGTTAAGAGAGGTGGGAGAGGTGAGTCAGCAGTTAAGAGAGGTGGGAGAGGTGAGTCAGCAGTTAAGAGAGGTGGGAGAGGTGAGTCAGCAGTTAAGAGAGGTGGGAGAGGTGAGTCAGCAGTTAAGAGAGGTGGGAGAGGTGAGTCAGCAGTTAAGAGAGGTGGGAGAGGTGAGTCAGCAGTTAAGAGAGGTGGGAGAGGTGAGTCAGCAGTTAAGAGCGTTTGCTGCTCCTACAGAAGACTGCAGTTGGTTCCCAGCACCCATATCAGTCGGGTCACAACTTCAGTGATTCTAGCTCCAGAGATGCCTTCTTTTGACCTTCTTGGGTCTCACACACACACACACACACACACACAGATAGATAGATAGATAGATAGATAGATAGATAGATAGATAGATAGATAGATAGAAGTAAGACGATGTTTTAAAATAATGAACTCTAGCAGATCAAGGAAGGAAGCAAAGAGAAATTATGGAATTTGGTAGAAACAAACTCCAAAGTTGGCGTCTCTGATGGGGAGAGCAGTCTGGGGAAGAGTACGGTTGAGGAGCTGGACTGGAGAGCATCACTTTGACTTGCGTATGAAGTTCTCCTGCAGAAGCTGGGCGCATGCACAGGCATCGCTGGTAGATGACTGTGAGCCAGCATCCCCAGACCTGATGGCTAGGACAGGCCCGGAACCCTTGCCAGGTGAGCATGAGTAGAGTTCAGGTGTGCGCCTGCCCCGGGGAGCACACTCATCTTCCCAAAGAACCAGCGTTTGGCTTTGTTCATTTGCTCCTCTTGGTTTCCTATTTCATTCATGTCCGTTCTTTATCTTCATTATTTGCTTCCTTCTATTTTCTTTAGAGGTGTTTATTCTTTCTCTAACTTAGAGGTGTCCTCACTTCATTTTTGCCTTCTTTTCTATGCATGTAGTTAAGACTCAGAAGATTTTGGATATCACATACTCTGCGGTCCATGGGTTCTGACCAACACTGATCCCACCGTCATTTAGCTCTTGTGTGTGTGCAGGCACACATATGCTGTTGTTAGTATTTCCTAATGAAGTGTGCACTGACCGCTCTCCTGTCTTATCTCATGCAGGGATATAATTGCAAAGGCAAGCTTACTGCAGAAGAACAGTGACAGGCAGATTTGAGTAACAAGTAGAAAACAAACAACAAACAAACAAACCAAAAGCCAAAAACAAAACAAAAAAATGAGACATGTTGAACGTGAATTTATCCAGAGCACAGTAAACTAGTGTAAAAATACAGGGTGGGGGATGAGGCAGGGGGATGAAAGTGAGGGTAAGAGCCAAAATACCTGAGAAGGTTAGCATGTCTGATTGGAATCCTGAAGGCACACAGAGCGGACACAAGGCAGTGTAGAAGGAGAGTATAACAAAGACTGGAAACAGAGATGAGTCCTCAGACCCAGGAAGTATAATGTATCTTAAATGGGACAAACAAAAAGAAATCCGTGCCTAGATACACTACAATTAAATGGCAACACATCTTCAAGACAGCCAGGAATAAAAAGGGCAACTGCTTACAGAAGAGGGCAGTTAGAATTACAATGGCAGCTGACTTCTCACCACAGCAACAGAGACACATAAATGTTGGGGGAAATAGATATTAACCTAGAATTGCATATCTAGTGGCAGAATTGGGAATCGTGAAACCCTAAGGGTGGGATATTTATAGAAAACAAAATTGAGAGGCCTTTCCACCAAGAGAATGGTTCTAAAAGATTAATCTTGTCTGGGGTAGTGGCACAAGCCTGTAAGTCCAACACCTGAGGTGCTGAAGCAGGAGGGATGTATGTGTGGTACCACCAGGGGCTACATGGTAAGACCCAGGCTTAGCAAACAAAACAAGTGAGTGAGGTAGCTCAACAGGGAAAGATACACACACACACACACACACACGCACACACACACACACACACACACACACACACACACACACACACCAATGGCAGTGCTAGTGACATTTTCCTAAACAGAAGGCCAAAGGCCTAAATAAAAAGATTCTTATCTAAGCCTAAGGGTGGGTTTCTATTTACTAGAAAAGCAAACCTTTTAAGGCCCTTTCTGTTCATCAGGAACCTCTCTTATAATCCTCCAGGAACCACCCATAATCCTCCCAGAACCTCACTTAGCCTTCCTCTAAAAGTCAACTACCTTGGATACCTATTTCCTGATCAGTCCAGACACCTGTATTAGCTCCACCCTGCTGACTACCATGTAAAATCTGCTTGATTTTCTACCATTCCATCCTCTCTGCTCCCCTCTACCAGATGGCTTTGGTAGTTTGATCCCCAATAAATCTTTCTACCTACAGAGCGGTCTAGTCGAATAGTTTCCCTGTGCCTTGCTTATACCTGGGGGGCTCGTGGTGGACAGAATTTCCTGCTAGTTGTCCTCTGACCTCCGCATGAGTGCAGTGTTACATGAACCCAAACACACCTCACCTCTCTCTCTCTCTCTCTCTCTCTCTCTCTCTCCTCTCTTTCTCAAACACACACACTAAATGTTAAAAAAAAATACAGAAAAACAAAACAAGATAAAATTCAAGAAAGAAAACAGTGACAAGACCATGGAGTGTGTGTTAGGGGAACAGCCAGCCAAGCCAGGGTAACCACACCAGCAGCTCCAGCATTCTTTTGCAGATAAAAATGTCAGAACTAAAATATTCTAAATTATACAATGAGTTCAGAGATGAGCATGGTGAAGCATTTCCAGAGGAGGAATGAAAAAAAAATCTGGATTAATTTTAAGGCTGTCCATACCCATTGGAAAAGTTTGAATATGACCATTAAAATCATTAAAAATAGCATGAAAACCTCCCAACTTTACAGGAAAACAGAGCAAAGAGAATTCTGGTATGTGAATGAGTGTGTGGTATGTGAGTCTGTGTGCATGCGTGTAGGTGCCCCGGAGGCCAGAAGGCAGCTGGGAACTAAACTCAGGACCTCTGCAAGAGCAGCCAGTGCTCTTAACTGCAGAGCCATCTCCTCCCAAGCTCTGCTACCCACTCCCAATGAAGTAAAGGAAATAAATTCTTATAAAATGAATAAAGACAGAAAGTTTCAGGTCAAAATAAAACGGTGATATGCTATTTATGCAAGGCATAACTAAACGCTAATGACACGGGAAATGTAAGAGCCCCGCCCCTGTGGAAGGGTTTTAGGTTCTTAAGCTCGCTGAAGTTGACCGGAGGGTGGAGCTCAATGCTAGAGTGCTTGCTTAGCATTCTACTTAGGAGTTCCATCCCTAACACCAAGCTCCAAATAGGAGTAATAATAATAATTAGGACACGTCATCAGGGCGTGATCTATCTAGACTTGCTAAGAGCTGGAACAAGCCTGAGGCAGTGATAAGGACCCGTGGTTAGAGGAGACACCCTCTGCCTTCCTAGATAAAGACAAGGACTCTTTATGCTCTTAATGTTAAAATGACACCTTGGCTTCAGGTTCTCAAGCAGGAAATGTTAAATTCTTGACCCTAAACCAAGGTCAAAGGCTTGGGAAGGGCATAAATCTGATCTTCATTCACTTCCAACTGACATGAGCCATGCTCCAGGTGCTGAGCTATTGACAGAGGCAGCTGCCAAGCTTTCACACCAATTACCTGTCTCTGGCGTGGTCCTTTAAGGCTGGGATCCCTTTACCAGGAGAGGAAGAGAGAAGAGAAAGAAGTGTCCTCTGGTCTGAACTCCAGCAGTACCCTGTTGCTGCAATGGCAACAGTCTTGCCCCCAGCCTCCCACCCCACCCCACTGGGTGATAGCTGGCACTCTTGCCGAGTGGGTAGTTGGTATTTCCTTCATTTCATTTGATTGACAAGAAATAGGGACCAGAGAGCTGGTGTCTTGGCACAGGTCATGCCTCATGAACAGTAAAGCAGAGAGTGGAAGCCAGTGGTGGGGCCAGTTTCTCTGTTTGCCAGTCAGTGCCAGTTCACAGAACAGAAACCAGCCAACTCCAGCCATGTTTCCAACATCCTCACCCACATGTCTCTCATGTATATACAAAGGTACTTGTTTGTTTGATTGTGAATTTTTTTGTGCTTGCTGTTTACAGTCAAATAAAAAAACTGAGGCAAGTTTATAAGCTTGATTTTCCATAATTAATATATTTTCAAGTTCCCTTTGGATGTGATTCTCTTGGCTAAAGAAACTCCATTTTATTCTAGGCATCCATCTTGGTACCCACTAGCCATTTGCCTTTGACTCCTGTCCCTGGAAGATAAATTCCCAAGAACCCTGACTCAATATACCCCCACCCAAAAGTGTATGGCCATGACTATCTATTTATCTACTTGTTATGACATACTGCTTTTTTTTTTTTTTGGCTTCTGTAAGTTGCTTATGAAGATGAATACCTAAGATTTTTTGGGGGACACTTGGCAGAACAGACCAGTTTTGCTCGTGTAGATATTGACAGTCTTCTATGGGTTTTCCCCTTTAAAAATCCTCCCCTCACCCCCTTCTTAGGTAATCTCAAATTTGGCTCAGAGACTGTTCATCCTGCTAGCAGCTAATCAATAAATCTTTTAATTATAATTGGATTGAGTCTCTGGTCTTTTCCTGGGAGTCACAAACTTCATAACAATTCCCCAGAAGACCAACATCTAAAAATTATACAGTTTCCAATCCAGAAAAGAAAGACAGACAAAAATAAAAGATATTAAAATTTCCCAGAGCTGAGAGCAAACAAACATGAATTTACCCTCTAAAAGGATGCTGAGAGCCAGCTGTAGTTTGATGGCATGCACTTCAGAAATAGCTCCCACTACAGTAGTGGTGATGAGGCTGGAGAGCTGTCCTTAGTTAAAAGTGGCCCAGGATCTTTCTTGCCTCTTCTTCTCCTATACACGCTCTTTTGCAGCAAATACGTCCTCACTAAATGCTGGCCTCTTGATCTTGGACTTCCAGGCTTCAGAGTTGTAGGAAATACACTTAATTTTTCTTATAAATCACTAAGTTCTGCAATAGCAGAACAAGACAAAGACAACTGGAGAAAGAAAAGCACCTGAAATGCCTCCAGAGCTTATGGGTGGTGATGGTGATGGTGATGGTGATGGTGATGGTGATGGTGATGGTGATGGTGATGGTGATGGTGATGGTGGGGTTTTCATATAAAGAAAGCCTGGAGATAGAATAGAGCTGGACTTCGCAAAACCAATGCTGAAAGCTAGAACATGGTCTAGAACACACTAGACCATGGCTGTCAGCATGATATGAAATTACTTCTGAACTAAAATTTTATATTCAGTCAAATGACCGAGCAATTACATTAGATATAAATAGACTAAATACAATTAAAAGGCAAAGACTGCCTTCTGTCTTAAAAAAAAAAAAGTACCTGTATTCTGCTTATAAACGAGTCTTTTGGAATAAAAGGATCACAAAAGTTAAAGGTCATATACTACGTGAAATGAAATCTGAGCAGAGGCTATGGGTGTGAGGAGTTGAGAGTCCTGAGGAGAGTAGGGCAGTGGGGAAGAACTGTGGGGGAAAAGCAGATTGTGCTAGGAAGTACTATGACAATGCCCAGGGCTCTGCATGCTAACTTAAACAGTAAACAAAATTTTTAAATAAAAAAATAAAAATAATAGGATTAGAATGAAATGTATCATGAAAACAGCAAAGGAAAACCAGTGTAACTACATCGCTTAGAATTGGTGCTAATAATAATCTTTGTTACATAGAAAAGTAGATTTTGAAACTGTGAATAACCTGGAATTTACAGCCTGACTAACTCTCAACTGTCCATCATCTCCATTGAAAGTTGATCATTTGTCATTGAAATTCTCTCAACAAGTTGACTGCTTATAGCTTTAACATCTAAGAGCGCAAACCTATAAGGAATCACATTAAAGAACTCTTGTGATATCTACTTTGATATTTGTCCAGTGAGAGGGTATTATTTTGTTTACTACATTTTTCCTAAAAGTTTTCATGTGTTCTTTATGTCTTTAGGATATCTGGACTGACAACTTATTGTGGATGAAGCTATACATGGCTTTGAGGTTCTTCTTTGTTTTCAAAATATATTGACTGGAATAAATACTTTTTCATAAGTCATGGCAGACTTTTATAGAGCAAAATGACTGGAAATAACAGTCATGCATTGCTTGACATAAGACTGTTTAAGAGTGTATGGCTTTCACTTTGTAACAGTTTTTGTTTTGTCTTGTTTTGGTTTTATCTATACCCCAGGCTAGCCTGCGCAGGAGCTTCCTGCTGGTTCTCCTGTGTCCTCCGCACATCTTGCCATCGGACCGCTGTGATCAAGTGTGTGTCACTGCTTCTGGGTTTTGGACATGTGTTCTAGGGATGGAACTTATCTCATCAGGCTTGTACTGCAGGTACCATGTCCCTGGCTCAACATTTCCTCTTTTATTTTTAAGAGAAGGTCTTGCCTGGTCTACAAAGCCAGGGCTACACAGAGAAACCCTGCCCCCCAAAAGCAAAAGGAAACAAAACAACAAAAAGGTCTAGCTTTGCAGTCCAGGCTGACCTTGAACTTTGGATTTCCTGACTTCACATTCCCAAGTGGTCCAGTGATTACACAGGGCTACCCCTGTTATAATCTCACGTGCCTCCCACTGTATACTCTGTCCATTGTCCAATGAAACAGTAGGACGTGAGTGTAAGTAAGAAAATGCTAAGTGTAAATTTAAGACAGCTTTGTTCATTTAATAATTATCAATAATAAAGCAATGCTATAGTTTGAATCAGGATCTATCTAATCTAGACCATTCCACACTTCCTCTATCATAGATTCTGGTACCACTTTTGTATTTACATTTTGGCTTAGAAAGGATGTAAAACCCTCCCTCTAACTAACCCTCTGTCTGTCTTAACCTGTCTTAATCTTAACTAATATTCTGTTTCCTGTACTGCTGTTTGGATGTTTTTAATATTTTCTTTCACATGTAAAATTACCCATTAATTACTGCAGCATTAACACTTTTATATATTACAAATATTCGGTAGACTTCATACTTACAAAGCACATAAGGAGATTATTATTCTAATGTGATTACAGGACTTTCATTTGAAGGTGAATGATCTCACACCAGCGATAATCTGAGTGGCAGAGCTAATTCCTATTGCTATAGGTTTGTGCTAGCTAGCTATGACAGCATCGCGGACTGGTACAAACTATGCTTACCCTGCCTTTGGCTTCCTTTACTTGTTAAGATTTATTCGTTTTATGTGTAGGGATGTTTGGCCTGCGTGCATGTATATATATCATGTGCCTGCCTGGTGGATGGGCAGGGCAGAAGAGGGCATCAGATCCCCTGGAACTGAACTTACAGATGGTAGGGGGTTGACATGTGGCGCTGGGAATGGAACCCAGGTTCTCTGCAAGAATAACTAGTGTGTTTTCTTTTTCTTTTCTTCTTTCTTTCTTTCTTTCTTCCTTTTTTTTTTTTTTTTTTTTTTTTTTTGGTAGGAACCAGCTCAACTTCTCCATGTTCAATGAGTTATGAAAATGTTGTCTTCAGCAATAGGAGCATTGGGAAGAGCTTGGGTTGTTTGGGGGTTTCCATGGAGCCCCCTTAATCAACAACTCGATTAGACACAACCCATGCCCAGCAGTGGGTTTTACTGAAGAGGGACCTAGTTGGAGCTTTGTCTCCCCTGTTATTTGGTGACTTCATTTAGGTTTTCATCACATATGTATATATTTTAGGAAGGTTCTAGTGTGATAGGTTTCCATACAACCCCTCAAAGGGCCTTTAGTTCTTGCTGTTCCTTACCCTCCTCATCCCTCCCCATACCTGTGTAATCCTCTCATCCCAGCACTCCCCCATCCATCCATCCATCCATCCATCCATCCAGTCCTTTACTCACTACTAATGTCTGTAGCTATAGGAATTGTAGCTTGCTTAGCAATAACTTATCAGCTAATATCCACATGTAGGCAAATACATACCATATTTGCCTTAGGGGATCTGGATTACCCCACTCAGGATAATCTTTTTCTTGTTCCATCCATTTACCTGCAAATTTCATGATTTCTCTTTTTAACATCAGAATAATATTCCATTGCATAAATGCACTACATTTTCTTTACTCACTCACCCACTGACAAACATCTAGGTTATTCCAATTTCTGGCTATCAAAGATAGAGCAGCAGTGAACATGGTTGAGGAAGCGTCTCAGTAGTGGGCTGTAGAGGCCTTTGGATCTATGCCTGACAGTAGTCGAGCTGGCTCTTGAGGTAGATTGATCCCCATCTTTCTGAGGAACCACCACATTGATGTCCAAAGTTGCTGTGTGAGCTTGCACTCCCACCAGTGCAAGTGCGGTGGAGAAGTGTCCCCTTTACCCCACATCCTCGCCAGCATGGGCTGTCATTTGATTGACCTTGGCTATTCTGACAGGTATTAGATGAACGCTCACAGTACTTTTGATTTGCACCTTCCTGATCACTAAGGCTGTTGAACATTTTTTAAAGGGCTTCGCAGCCATTCCAAGACCCCTCTTGCGGAGACTCTGCTTTCATCGGTACCCTATTTTTTAACTGTGTGATTTGTTTTCGGGGATCTCCAGTTTCCTTAGTCCTTTTCGTAGTTTAGAATTAGCCCTCTATCACATATGCAGTTGATAATCTTTTCTTGTTCTATACCTTCCACTTTTCCCAGATGATGGTGCCCTTTGTCCTACGGAAGCTGTCAGAGCCAAGTTATATCTTATGTTTTCATTACTGTGCCTAAGAGATTCATGAAACCAAATGCCTCTAACCTATAGGCCCCTTGCCCAAGGACAGATACTTCCTGAAATGCTGGGGGTTATTTTTTATGAGTGAGAACAAGCCACAAGTTGTCACTCCCCTAAACAAGTTTGTTTGACCCAGCGACACCGGATGTGCTTGATCGCACATATTCAGGAAGGACATAGGCAGAGGATATATCAGGGTGTATGCTTGCTCCTGTTGGGGAATTTAGTGGCCTAGTGGATTTATAAGCCTCAGCAAAATGTGACTCAGCACCATTTTCTGGGAACGTGGGAATGAACCTTGCCAGTATTTCATTAAAGCTTACTTCAAATTTTGGCTCAAAATTGTGGTAATGGTCTTATTCTTGCCCAGTAGGATTAACAAAGCTTTTCAGTTTCATGAGATTCTATTTGTTAATTGTTCTTATTGTCTGTGCTATTAGTGTTCAGTTCAGAAAGTCTTTTCCTGTGCTGATAAGTTCAAGACTATTTCCCACTTTCTCTTCTATCAGATTCTAAGACTATTTCCCACTTTCTCTTCTATCAGATTCTAAGACTATTTCCCACTTTCTCTTCTATCAGATTCTATTTATCGGTGGCCAGTGCTCTTCACTAGTGAGCCACCTTTCCAGCCTCAGCTTTTGACCTTTGTAAGTCTTATGCTAAACACAAAGTCAAGGTTAAACTTTGGTTCACACTACATGCAATGCTCCATCTCTTAGGGAGTCTTCTACCAGAACAAAAGCATAGGCCACCAGAAAAAGAGAATTAAGAATTCAAAAAAGGGGCCGGGTGGTGGTGGCGCACACCTTTAATCCCAGCACTTGGGAGGCAGAGACAGGTGGATTTCTGAGTTCAAGGCCAGCCTGGTCTACAAAGTGAGTTCCAGGACAGTCAAGACTATACAGAGAAACCCTGTCTCAAAAAAAAAAAAAAAAAAAAAAAAGAATTCAAAAAAGGTGAGACAAAGCAAGAGTGTCTGATGGTGCCAGAATACCACCAGGTTCCAGGGGTGCACAGAGGTCACAGAACCTGGAAGTGACAGATTTCCCCACAAGTAAAGCATAGGCATTGGGGTAGACAGGTGACCGCTAGGGTCATGATGGTGATGAGGACATGGGACACGGGACATGGTATCTGGCAAAGCACTAAGCTACTTCTGGCTATTACTGTAGCCAGGCTGGGTGGCCCTTCACTGTCCCCTGTTCTCAGTGGAGGAAGAAGCACCACAGTGTGTGGTCTGGCCTCCATTGGGCATCTCACAGAGGGTATCTCACAGAGGGCATCTCACAGAGGGTATCTCACAGAGGGTATCTCCCAGAGGGCATCTCCCAGAGGGCATCTCACAGAGGGTATCTCACAGAGGGTATCTCCCAGAGGGCATCTCCCAGAGGGCATCTCCCAGAGGGCATCTCCCAGAGGGTATCTCACAGAGGGTATCTCACAGAGGGCATCTCACAGAGGGTATCTCACAGAGGTAATCTCACAGAGGGTATCTCACAGAGACAATGCAGTGTGGGAGGCCAAGGGATGAGTTTTCCAAAGGAGAAAGTACACTCTAGTCAGAGCCAGAGATGCTAATCCCTTCCTTCCCAGGCAGTGGTTCTGAACCTATGGATTGTGACCCTTTTAGAGTGGAATAACCTCCTCACGGGGGTCCCCTAAGACCACTGGAAAGCACAGATATTTACAGTTCAGAACAGTAGCAAAATTACAGTTATGAAGTAGCAATGAAAGTAACCTTATGGTTGTGGTCACCACAGCACGAGGAGCTGTTCTAAAGGGTCACAGCGTTAGGAAGGCTGAGAGCCACTGCTCTAAGGAAAGGCTGAGGCAAAGCTTTTCCTTCAGCCTCACAGGCTTGCTGCACAGACTGTAGGGTGCCTTACACCCATCGATGGTGGTGGCACATCACCTCTCCTCATGGCCGCTTCCCTGTGGCTTCTGCCTGTCCCGTGTCCACACCCTCTCTCATCTGAATTTGCTTCTCCCAAGCAAAGCATAAACTTGCTCTCTTTCGCTCCAGACTTTCCTTTTAAGAGGAACTGAGCTAAGATGAACACATCATTAAATACTAAACAAGAAGTGATTTTTCTTTCTTCACTGTGTGGCTTCAATGTCTCCTCCAAAGCGTGTGTCCAAATTTAAGAGCTACTGAGACAGCACTGAGAGATGGGGTTTTAAGAGAGGATCCAGGGACGGAAGTGATGTAATCCCATAACGTCCTACTGTTGGGAATGGATTATTGCTGGTACCTTAGGGTGGGTTAGTTACGCCAGGGGTGCATCTGAAGAAGTTCGGACCCTCTTGAGCTTGCGCGTTTGCCTTTCTTGCTCTGTGATGGAAATGAAACCCTCATCTTCTCATGTAGTCTGTTAAGGCTTTCCAGACTCTGGAACCATAAGAAGAAAATGAACAACTTACCCAGTCAATAGTATATCATCACAGCAGCAGTCACTCAAAGCAGGCTAGCACACTAGCATATCGGTGTTTCACCCTGAAGAATAAATCGCCACAGACTCTACACTATAAAACAGCAGCCTGCGGGCTGTAGGTTCCCTCATAATGACCTCACGGTTTCTGTGGGCCTGCAGCCCAGGAACAGCTTGACTGGTTGCTCCATCTAGGATCTTACTGGACTGAATCCAGATGTGGGCTTCGTCCAGTCCAGAACTTGGGGTCTTTTCTCAGCAATGTGGTTGGTTGTTGGCAGGATTCAGTTGCGCTGTGAGGCTGGATTCTGTTTTCTTGTTGGCTGTCAGCAGGAGGCCGCTCCCAGCTTCAGGAGAAGCCTTGTTAGCTCCTTGACACACAGTCATCTCAGGGACCTCCCCACAAATCTGTGAGGAATCTCAGACAATGTGGAGTCATTCTAGGAATTACCTCCATCTTATGATATCTATTCTTGGCTACAGATCAGCCACAGGTCCTGCCCATGTGTAGGAGAGAGTTGGGCTGGCATAGAGCAGTAGGCAGAGACTGTAAGAATGTTTAGAATTCCGCCTGCCTGCAATACTTATCCTATTTGCCCAGAGACCCAGAAAACCTCACACACACTCCTGAGGTATTCACCCAAGAGAAACAAAAATATAGCTGCAGAAGATGTGAATGCAAATAGTCTTAGTGGCTTTGCTCAAAATGGTTCCGAACCAGAAACAGCCTGGACACCCATCTACCTGTGAGACAACTGAGGACCCGTTCAGCCGTAGAAGCAAACAGACCACTCTGCAGGTGAGTCTAACAGTGTGCTGAGCTGAGGCTGGGGGCTTAACTGCACCTTATTACAGGAATCCAGTCATAGAAAGCCACAGAGGCAAACCAACTCTCTGTGGCAGAAATCAGATTAGCACCGGCTTAGGAGACAGAATTGAGCAGCAGAGCGCCAGTAAGCTTTCAGGAGTGACTGAAATGTCTTGAGTCTGTACGTTCATTAAAAACTGGTAAGTTTGGCATTCACTGTAGGCAAATTATACCCCCAGTTAAAAGAAACTCAAAGACTGTTTCACAGTGAGATGTATTGTGCCTGGGATTTTGACAGTGGACTGATGCTAAACCTGGAAACAAGGGACAGGATCTACTGATGAGAGTGGCTTCACCCCTAAATTTCTAGGTCATAGGTCAAGTGTACGGTGGCTCCAGGCAAGGATCTACAGGTTTAATGAAGCAATTCAGAGACTCTGCTCCCCAGGAAACATCCCCCGCATAGGCTTGGTTGGTGCCCTCCATAAAGTTAGTTCATTCATTCATTCATTCATTTTCACTAGGCTTGGTTGGTGCCCTCCCTAAAGCTCATTCTTTCATTCATTTTCACTAGAGCTCCTTGACAGTAGGCTCCACTGTCAAAAGCTGGGCAGACCTCAGGGAGACTGGCTCCAATCTCCAGCACTGTGATGGAGAGAGCTTGTCCCTCCTGTGCCTGGTCCCTGATGAAGTCAAGTACCACTGTCTCTGTGTTCAGCAGAGACCTCAGGGCTGGGGGGGGGGGGGGGCAGAGCTTAGTCAATAGAATTGTCTAGTGTGCGTGAGGCACTGGGTTTACCCAAGAAACCAGATATAGGAGTGTATACCTATGATCCTGGCACTTGGTAGATAAAGGAAGAAAAGCCAAAAGTTTAAGGTTGGGGTGGTGAGATGGCTCAGTGGGTGAAAGCGTTTGCCTGCTGGCCTCAGTCTGATCTCCAGCACCCCCTGAAAGAACTGACTCCCGAAAGCACACCAAATTAATAACTAAATGTTTAAGAAATGGAAGATGAAGTTTATTCATGGCTAAATAGCTGTGACCATGGCCATCTGAGGACATATAAGACCCTGTTTAAGCAGATAAAAAGTGAAAAGCAAGCCCTCTTGAACAAAGCCCTCCTGGGTACCAGAAAAGCAAACATCCCAGCTTTCCCTTCCTGGGCTGGAATCAAACAGATTGGAAGAGTATGATGGTTTGAATAGGAATGGCCCCCATAGACTCATGTGTTCGAATGCTTGGCCAACAGGGAGTGGCACTGTTAGGAGGTGTGACCTTGTCGGAGTAGGTGTGACCTGGCTGGAGGAAGTGTGTCACTGTGGAGGTGGGACTTGAGGTCTCCTGTGCTCAAGTTACATCCAGTGTGACACACAATCTCTTCCTTGCTGTCTGAGGATCAAACAGAACTCTCAGCTCCATCTACAGCACCGTGTCTGCCTGCATGCCGCCATGCTTCCCATCATGATGATAATGGACTGAACCTCTGAAACTGTAAGCCAGCCCCAATTAAAATGTTTTCCTTTATAATGGTTGCAGTGGTCATGGTGTCTCTTCACAGCAATAAACTCATACTAAGACAGGGAGCATCAGTGGCTTTACCCCTATTGCTCACAACCAACTCCAGTGCTGGGTCGGTGGGGAGTGTGGGGGGAGGGTTGTCCCAAGACACAGAGCAACTGTGGCTGCCTGATCTGGGGCCAGCAGGTCTTGGGTTGGAGCTCTCCTATGTCATTGGAGGAACTGCAAGGTGTCCCAAGGGTCATATCCACCCTCTTGGTTTAGCATGAGATTACTTCATGTGAAGCTTTTTTCTCTGTGCTTCCATCTCAGAAGTACAACCCCCTTTGCAGAAATACAGAGCCCACAACAATGAGGGGACAGGGCGGTAGAACCCAGCCCCCTCAGTGGTCACCACAAGACTGAACGTATTAGTGAACCCCAGGTGCCACTGTGATCCTATGAGATAGATCGAGTGCATCCCCCACCTGAAGGTCCCTCCTGGCAACAATGCAAGGCTTGCACCTGCCCCAGGGGATGGCTCTACCTTGCACCCTCAGATACCCAGTGCCCTACCAATGTTGGCAGCCAGGTTGGGTTGAAAACCAAACAGAGGCAGGGCAAAGGCACAGGGAAGCAGCCCTTCCCTGTGTGAGCTTCCCTGTGTGGCGCGGACTCATGGTTTCTGAGGCCCAAGCAGGCACAGTGCCATGTGCAAGGAGGAGAGAATTGTGTAATATTAGGAACTGCCAACTACAGAATGGAAAGGATGGGTACTTGTAAAGCACATACTAAGGGCCAGCTGCCCTACTGGGTGCTTTCTGTAAAGCACTATTAAAAACAAACAAAAAACCAAAAACAAACAAACAAACAAACAAAAACCAAAAATCCAAAATAGCTTGTCTGGGGTCAATCTTTTTTCTTGTAAATGAGAAACCAGAAACAGGCTCAGAGAGGTTAAGCAACTTGTCAAAGGTCACAATGAAATAACAGAGGATTAAGGGACCATTTGCTTTGAGAACTCTCTGCCTCTCCATCAATACCCCATTGGCCTTCTTACCAGAGACTTCCAACTGGCTGCTGGAAGTCAGAAAGCAGAGATTGGTACAGAAGTTCCCAAGGAGAAAGTGATCAGACTGACCTCCTCTCAGATCCTGGTACAAGGCTGGCTGGAGGATACCTCATAGACAAGGCAGCACCAAGGACATCCCTGCAAGTGTCCCCACTCTGGCCATTCTCCTACCCCCACCTGAAACCCTGCAACCAATGTCCTCAGCATGGGGCCCAGCTTGACCATGAATGAAATACTTGAGTATCCTTTCTTTTATTTGAATTTCTAATGCCTGCCATTAGGCCCCGAGACTTGGGGGGGGGGGGCAGGAGGTGGGGGTGGGGGCGACTTCCCTCAGGAATGGCATAGGAGGCTTGGAGAAAGCTCATGGCCCCTGCCAAGTATTTGTGGGTGTGTGTCCTCGCCCAGGTGAGGAGGAAGAGGCCAGGCCAAAAGGATTACTGGCCATTTGAACTCAGCCTCAGAACAGCAAATATTGACTCAAGAAGCTGCCCAAAAGGAGCTGACATTTTTATAGTCAACAAATAAAGTCGAGCCCCCAGCCAGGACCCTTTCTCTGCTGGGCTCCATCTCTGTCATCTGCTCATGGAAAACAGAGGATGAGTGGGTGGGAAAAGTCCACGGGGACCTGGATGACATCACTGTTTCCCCTTAGAAGGAACTGGGGAACCTCAGGTTGCAGAGGTGGGCCTTGTAGACTTAGGCCAGCAGGCCAGCAGGTGTGAATCCCCTGGGGCACCTGAACACTCAAGGATAACCGCCCTCCCTCCTACTTAGGTTTGCAGCTTCTACCTCTGGTGGCTCTGGGGTTCCCCATTCATGAGTGAGGGATCCTGGGGTCCCACCAAGAGAGATGGAAAGGCTAGATAAACAGTCAGAGGTCAGGGAGGCCTGCCTAGCTCTTCTGTTCCAAGGCAAAGGAAGGGGAGGAAACTCACTGGCTAAGTTCCTATGCCTGAAGCCAGAGTGCCTCTCTGCCAGAGAGCAGTCCCCGCCCTGGGGCTTACAGTGAGATCTTGAGCCTGCTACAGCACCCCTGCCTCCACACTAGGCCTCAGCAGTGCTCCCTCCCTTCCTAGGTGTACGTGAAACACTACCCACCACCCATCACCTTGTTTGCCTCCTCTGCAGGAAAGATTCCTAATCCTCTGCCTGTCTCTCTGAAGTGTGAGCAGGCGGAAATCACTGCTTTTCTCTCCCCACACCCGACGCAGGCTTACCTCCTGTCATGGGACACTTGGGTTATTTCCCTGTGTAGATTACTCTTTGACTACTTACCCATCAGAACGTCTAGATCGAAGCTCCAACTGAAACTTCTCCAACTGTTTTGATTGCTTCAAAGCATAGAACAATGCTGGGGACTGGGCGGGCACTCAGAGTCTATGAAATTGAATCAAGGATGTGCCACTCCAGAGCTGGCCTTACAGATTTGCCTTAAGCTGGTCAAGCCCCACACAGGTCCCTTGGCAGGAAGAGATGTGTGCAGAGCCTCTGGCCTTTGTTCTTCCTCTATATATTCATCTGCTCTCTGCCTCTGTAGAAGTCTGCTTGGACTTTGGGGTTTGGGGGAGGGGCAGATAGTGGTGGAAGTAATGGGATGCCTGTGGTCCCTTGTCCTGTCTGGGGCTCATGTTCTAAAGGCTACTTATTCCAGTGAATAAAAGAAATAGCTACTGGGACCAGTCCCAGCTTCCTGATACCCTCACTCCCTGGCTCGCTCTGAACAAGTGCCTGCTCCCCACAGCCGACAGCCTCTGGCCAAATAAGAGCTGGGGACCTTCTCTTCCTCCTTCCTATCTTTTAGCTCTGAGTGGCCTTGGGCAAGGTTCCTTTCTCTGAGGTTTCCTCTTCCTTACTATAAAGGAAAGGCATAGGCAGGTTCACTGCTGAACTCCCTCAGCACTGACATTTGATGGCCGTGGCTATGGGCTTATTGTTTCTGGGCTTCAAGTTCCTCATGCATAAGACAGAGATGGAGACAGCTCTGGCCTCAGAAGGTTATTGTGAAATCAACTGGGGTCATGCCTGACATATAAGGAATAATACAAGCTTGCTATAATTCAAATAATACAAGGTCCTCTTGTTAGTTACTTAGAAAGAACTTGATACACCCATTCACACTTTGGCTTAAGATAGGGTCAACATATATTTGGCACAATAACTATTATATTCGCTCTTCAAAAAACAGGCATTCTAATCAATCAGGACATTCTGTACAGGCAGCCAGAACACATCCATCCCCAAGTCTCTCAATCTAGCAACCCCCATCAGTTAATCCAAGATGGTATCCTCCCCTCTAAAAAGCATTTCTTGGCCAAACGAAGCAGCAGCAGCCGCCTACATAGACCTCTTCTGGGACTCTTGCTGTGTTCTTTAATAACCCTTTTATTTGTTGGTGCCCATTTAGATTCTGAAGTCCATGAGACATGAGCCACAACTCTCTCTCCCAACTTAGTGCTCAGATACTCCCTGTGTTCAAACTATAGACAGTAGGCCCTCTGACTGGCAGACAATCGGTGGGGTTTGGGATGTCTTTACTGAAGTACATATTCTCTGTCTCTGGAAGTCTCTGCATGAACTGAACCATTATTGCCCTACAGGAACCTGGGCATCCTCAAGTAAGCTGATATGTAAGAAGGGAATAAGTCTGGCCAACATGGGGACCCCTAAGACTGATCAGAGGGGACTCCTCTCCCAAGACCCAGGTTGTCAGCATCCCCTGGGACTCCAGGGCCAGAGCAGCTTCTAACTTAGCAACTAATGGATACAGAGAGCTCAGGTACCTGTTCTTTGCTCTTACACACAGATGTTCACCATCACCTAGGAGACAGAGTGGAAAATGTGGGTGGAGTGGCATGGGGGGAAGGGCTGCCATCTGTCAGATCAGCCAAGGCAGAGAGGCCCACTGCTGGGTTCAGATAGCTCAGTGCTCACACTGTCCCCTGCTGTGTTCACTGCTCATAGACATGGCCCAAGTTTAGCAGTTTGAGAGGTGGTTTCCAATGTCCTGTTTCATGGCAGCATGGTATGTATAGACTTCAGTCTATAAAACATAGTTACCAGATGGGGTCAGATGGGGAGTCTGTATGTGATCTGTGAGCTGTGAGAAGACTTCTGCATGCCACAGATACCCCCATGGTCCCTGAAATGTCATATGAGGATGAAGTCAGAAGGTCCATTTGCTCAGTGTATCCCTTGGCTACCTAGCCTGTTATTGCTGCCTAGTTTCCTCCACGCCTCCCCACCTTTTTTAAAGGGGGAAAAAAAAAGACCTGGGAAGGTTCGGTGGCCTCCAAAGATGACATAGCTTGGAAAACAGACCAGGTGTCTTCAAGTATTGGGGTTTTGTTATTGAACTAAAGATCTCATCAGCAAGGACACATTCCTCTGACAAAGTGTTGATGCCACTGTCCTGCAGCAGACAAAAATGTATGGGCAAGACTCATGGGAGAAGAGTCAAATGTGTCTGTCTGTGAGCTCAGATGATTCACACAGCACTCCTACGTGGGACGGGAGGAATTATTATAAGAGCAAGGCAACCTTATTCTATAAAATCCCCAGGAGACCATGGTTTCACACCTTGCTCCCACCAGATGCCCCAAAGTCCAAACCCCACATAGTGTTTCTCATACTGAAATCCCCTCTACCCCAAGCACAGTCAAGGTGTTTATCTGAACTAAGAAATGAAGAAAGATCTAGGGAGATAATAGCCCAATGTCCAAATGAGCCAGCTGTAGCATGCCAGATAAAGAGGTCTCCTTTGTGTTAGGTTTTGCAAGGAAAATAACCTTGAGATGGCAAGTTGTCTTCCAGTCTCTGGTTTTGCTTTCGTTAGCCCTTGTCCATCTATAAAAGCAGGTTCTTTTGCTCAGCTCACGAGAACAAATAGTACATTTTACCAAATGGTTTTGTCAACTTGGCACAAGGAAATGCCAAGATGCTTTTAGAAGAGACCTTTTTTTTTTCTTGAGTGAGTTTTGATCTTTACTTGGACTAATTGACTTGCAGTCAGATAGTTTCTCAAGACCCTGGGCAACAGCATCCACCCATAGCACCAAGTGAGCCACAACACCAGGGTAAAGGGTCCAACCTCGGGCAGTGCGAAGCTGTGGTATTGTGGTAAGGAGGGACTCTTAATTAAGAAAATGCTTCCATAAGACGGGGAGGAGGGGCTGTAGGACATTTTCTTAATTAGTGATTAATTAGGACCCATCAGTGTAGGTGGTACCATCCCTGGGCTTGTGGCCATAGGGACTATAAGAAAGCAGACTGAGCAAGCCATGAGGAGTAAACCAGTAAACAACATCCCTCCATGGTCTCTGCATCAGCTCCTGCCTCCAGGTTCCTGCCTTGTGTGAGTTCCTACCCTGGCTTCCTTCAATGAAGGAAATGGAGAAACGTAAGCCGAATAAACCTCTTTCCTCTCCAACTTGCCTTTTGGTCATGGTATTTCATCCCAGCAACAGGAACCAGAACTAAGACAAACGTGTTGCTTGAATCTGGAACCACTGATATAAACTAGTTAAGGTTTACATGTATTGTAAGCTCGCCTTTTGGACACCCTGCCTTCCAGGATGCTGGGTCTGGAGATGACCTTTTAACTGGTGGTGATATCTCCCATGGGTTCTTGGGTAAACAATACTTTACGCTTGGGTAAGCAATAAGAAACAGCAGGCACTTACTGTGTAGGGAAGTGTATTAGGAATGTGGTTGTGGGCTTTCCTGTCCGCTTTATTTCTTGCATGTCTCTGGATTCAGTCTGGGCCATCCATTGCTCTCCAGAGGACCAGGATTGCCTATCAGGAGCACAAAGCAAAGGGCATTGTTCCTCAGGCTTTTTACTGAAATGGTTCTTAGAGCCCCTTTCAGAGACAACAGCTGTAAGGAGAGCAGATGCCCTTGGCTTAGGAGACTTAACGCCAGATTTGCCAAATTTGTTACTGTAGGAAAGCCTAGAGCCTAGATGCTTTTGGAAGAGACCTTTTTTTGAGTGAGTTTTGATCTTTACTTGGACTAATTGACTTGCAATCAGATAGTTTCTCAAGACCCCGGGCAACAGCATCCATCCATAGCACCAAGTGAGCCACAACACCAGGGTAAAGGGTCCAACCTCAGGCAGTGCGAAGCTGTGGTATTGGCTGGTGTTAAATTGAATGGTTTGGAATAAAGCTGCCTCTACACGTATTTTAAATTTTGCCTGAAGGTTTGTTTCTCTGTGCATGGTAAGCTGTAAACTAACTTCTGTTTATGAATAGGCTATATACTTTTTGTAGCAATCTTCCGAGTCTCCGCCAAGGGGCTAACTAAAACCTTTATTTAAAAAAACAAAAACTAAACAAGCAGATGTGAGCTGGAGCCAATCAGGCTGTTTCTGTGTCTCACTTCCTCCTTTCTGACTTGCTTCTTGCGCCTGACATGGAACATTCTGAACCATTTTGGGTCTAGACTGCTGCCTGATTCTAGAATTCCGAGATAAGGCTGCTGAGGCCTGAGGAAGTAGTTGTCTCTCAGTCTTCTTTCTGAAGGTAGATTAAGTGGATTAAAAATATTTCATGCATTTTAATTCCCATCTTCGGTTCATGGTGAGTTCATCTGGACATCACTACGTTGCAAGTTGAGGGGCATCTAGAATCAGAGGAAGAGAGTTTTAGGCAACCCAGTTCCATCACACCCATGTAAATGATGTAGATTGAGATCTTACCTGTGTCACACACACACTTCTCTGGACACTGTCATGATTGTTTAGCATATATGCAAATGTAAGCTGCCTAGGAATTAGTCTACGGTAAAGGTTGCCATTTTCCTTGACTAGATCTGAGAGTAGATGGTTGAGTTTGCCTGAGAGGAAGGAAAAGGTGGAATTCAGTGAGGTCTCTGGGGTCACGGGTCTGCATAAAAAAGAGGAAGTCGGCATGAGAGATGCTGTCCATAGCAAGCTTCCAGTGAACATGACCCATGGAGAACTGCCATTGTTCTTGGGTGGGTCCCAGAATTGGCTCATGCCTTCGGACCCTGCAGGACAATGCTTCCTGTCCCATTACTCATGACAGTCACAAGCCACGTCTCCCCAGGGGATGGCACCCATGACTACGAGGGACCATCCTTGGATGGATTGAAGAGAAGCATTCCAGAATGTCCCTCTGTCCCAGCACAGTGCAGAGCACATGGCCAAACAGGGGCTGCCCAGCCTCCACCTACTGCCTGCTCTTCTCATGCCAGGGACAGCATCACAGGCTCGTGATGGTGCCTGCTTTGTGAGCCAGTGTTTTCCTCATCCCTTTTACAGACAGGAAACAGAAACTTTGAGAGATTGGCTGTATTACTCAAGGTCATGAGGTCCTAACTGTCGAAACTAGGATTCAGCTCCAGAGCTCACTGACTCTAGCCCTCCAAAGCCCTGATACCATGTGTTTCGCCTTTCTGAAAGTCCTTCCTCAGTGTGCCGTCACAGCAAATGTAAAAGAGAGCTGCTAATGATGGAACCAGGACCCCAAACTCTTGCCTGGCCAGAAAGTGATTTTATCAAGATGATGTTTAATTAGGGAAAGTGTAAGAGTACAAATCCAGTCCTACCTATAGGACAACAGCAGAGACAGGGCTTTGAACCTGTACATACTCAGCATGCTGGAGTCTTATACTTGACCATCAGAGCATGATGTAAGGACCTGGTAGGACATGGTTCCATAATGGTGGCTGATCTTTGGTCATACAGAAGTCTAGCAGAGCAAGGAGAAGTCATGTTTGCTGACTATCCTTGGTTGAGATATTAGAATCTATTCAGTGAAATAAAGTGCAGACAGAACTTGAGGCAGGCCTGGCCTCCTCACCTTTAACCTTGTGCACCTTGGATGTGACCTTGGACAAGCTGTTGACTTCCCTGTTTTTCTTATCTTGTGAACTTGGGCTGAGATACCTGTTGACCTTTGAAAGGATTAGGCCCAAATTAGCTACAGAAAACACTTTTCAGAGAATAGTTGTTAAGCTTTCTGTAGCCAACTTGGCACACTAGAAAATCATTCACCTTACAAAGGAATGTGGCTTGTACCAACCATGTAGTGCTCTGAACAAAGGATGCTCTGGGCTCAGTGGGAAGCAGGTTTGGTGGGGATTCTGTAGCAGTTCCTGCACCAGATCCAGGCAACACCCAAGGGCTTCCTGACCCATAGGAATTTGGAGAGTCAGAGGTGGTGTCTTCTTAGTGTGGAGGCACATTCCTGCGATCCTAGGACTGGGGAGGTCGAGGTGAGAGCGGCAGAGGTTCAAGGACAGCTTCAGCTTTGAGTTAAAGGGCAGCTTGAGCTACAAGCGACCCAGTCTCAAACAAACAGACAAACAAAAAAGCAAGCAACTTTAAAGGGTGGCATCCAACTTCTTGCACCTTCTCTTGAAGAATTCAACACAGGCTTTAGCTTACATTAGAAGAATATTTATCTAAAACTACTTTTTATTATCTTTTAACACGAGAGAGAGAGACAGTGCTTACGTGTAAAGCTATGTCCTCATGCTGGCTTTTGTTTTAGAAGATGTGAATATAGGTGGAGGTTCGGGCCCCAGGAGTCAGCACTTTGAAGACTTGGGCTACACATTAACAAATGGTTTTCCAGAGATGTTGTATCAGTTGCAAGTTCTGCCTACAATGGAAAAAAAGCACCCTAGTCCCCAACACAGAGAATCAGTACTTACAAAGGTTTTCCGCTTGGTGGATAGGAAGGCATGCTTGTGGAATTGAGGCTCAGAGGCTCACTGTGTTGATTAAAGCGCTAGTTCCCAGGCCAAATGGAGACAGTTGCCATTCTGTTCCCTATAGCCTTTGTGAGCTAGGAGTCATGCCCTGGCCTCAGTTTCTCCGTCTCTAGGATATGGATACAGCATAGAATTAGTTGAAAGGCTTAAATGAGATATTCCAAGTTACGGGACCATAGAAGTGTTTGGTAAACATACAGTTTGTACGTCATTGCATCATAGTACATTTGCACTGGTTTTCCTTTTTTTTTTTTTTTTTTTTTTTTTTTTGGACAAATGTGTTTGGCTTTTACTTGCTTTCCTACTAGAGCACAGAGCCTTTTTCTTACTGCTATATCTTAACAAGTCATGACCTGTAAATTGTATAATATAGGCTCTTCTAATATTTAATACTAAATTTGTAATATAATCACTCAGGAGTTTTGAACATCGACTTGTTTGTTTGGGTGAATGAGGGGGAGACACTTGCATGTGGAGGTCAAGGGATAATTTGTGGACTTGGTTTTCTCTTTCCACCATCTGGGTTCTGGGAAACAAATTCAGGCCATTAGGCTTGGCAGTAAATGCCTGTACCTGCTGAGCCACATCACTGACCCACCCATCCCGGAGTTTTAACTGAAATCTACCTCCATGGTAGGGCCTGAGAGTCACAGTTGTTGGTATTGTTTGGGATTTCTCCCTTAGTGCCAGGAGTAAAATACAGTGGGCTATCTTAGCATGGCCATTTGCTCGCTAATTGCGTTCATCTGTAGCTTGAGGTTCAGACGTTTCATTGTTTATGTATGGAGCCACATTCATTTTTCCAATGCCTTTGTGACTCTTGAATATCCCTTGTTTACGAAGCTTCTTCCCATTCAGACAGCCGCATGTTGCTTTGGTCTACTGCAATAGGTCACCCCTTACGCTCGTCTATGATGTGGGTTGCTGAACCTCTGGGTGCAAAATGGGTGCATTAAATCAGACTTTCCAATGTCTTCCTGGATACTTTATGGGGAAAATAGTTTCCTGGCCAAATACATTTGGAAGATGCATGTTGGCGTGCCAAGGTTCTGAGAAATGGCATAGCAAAGGGAGGCTACTCTTTAACCGATCCTGTATAAGCCACTCCTCAAACTGAACACCTGCACACACACAGAATTGTATGTGACTGTTCAGAGGCACCCTGTTCATAATGCTCAAGAGGTGGACACAGCCCGCATGTCCATCAATGACAGTGATGAACAGGAGAAACAACTCCACGTTTGGGGTCTTACTCAGCTGTAATAGGACTGAAGTGTTCATTCCTGCTAACCACAAACAAACCTTAAGAACTGTCTAAGTGAAAGAATCCGGTCTCAAAAGAGCACATACAATAATAGATCTACTTGTAGGACTATTGTCCAAATTAAGCAAAGCTATAGAGAGAAAGATTAATTATTTCTAGTGGCAGAAGGAGTTGGGGAGGGGCAGACATAACTGATGGGTGCAGAGTTTCTTGGTGCAGTGATGAGGTGTTTTCGAATGAGACTGTGGAGAGGACTGTAGAATCCTGCAGACACACCAAGTTCACTGAACCTTGCCTTAGAAAAGGTTGACCTTTGATGGGCCTAGTGGTACACACCTTTGATCTCAGTATGCAGGAGTCTGAGGCAGGAGGATGACAAGTTCTCAGCCAGCTGAGGTCTGATCCTATTTCAGAAAAGAAGGTTGGGAGGAGAGGACAGGTGCAGGGGGGACATTTTCATGGCAGTGGGTTAGCTTGCACAATGCTGTTTTGAAACGAGAAGATATTCCCCAACCTTACCTCTGCTTAACCCCAGGGCCTTGAACAAGGCATTTCTCATACTGTCTTCAAAGCCTTGGTTTCCTCGTCTGAAAAACACTGCCTGCCAAGCCTCTGCACACTGTACATGGGGCAGTCTGGGTCTGTAGCTCCAAGACAGTTGTGGTCTGTTCCTTGGAAGATGTTAAAGTGACAGCTGACACCTGAAGTGCTAGCGAAGTGACTTGCGGAGCCAGAGAGAGAGGCGCCACGTGGATTTGAACTTGTTTCTGGATCTTGGTACTGTTTTACACATGAGCAGTGTTGTCTGAGAGCCTGCTTGGAGCCAAAGGAACACAGCATGAGACACCACATAGCTAAGGGCCATGGCAGGAGAGGCAGGGGGAGGAGTGATTCAAAATGATCAATCCCCTGCCCATAGTCCTTGTGAGGCCCCTGGGAAGCTCTTTAACCCGTTTAAGCTTTCTATTCCTGCTCATTACAATGGTAAGGTTGACCCTTATTTCAGAGGAGCCCCTAGGAGCTAATAGAAAGAGAGCAGCCTCATTGCTCAGTGCTGAGTGGGTGGCCTGGATTCTGCCAGCCTTGGGCCCCACCATTCCTCACCTTACGCCCACAGCTTTCCTAAGAGTAAGGTGGCCATGCCCTCTCCCAGAGGAAGAAGCTGAGCTCCAGGGCTGAGTGATTTGGTGCCTGCTGCTTCTCTGTTTGTTACTACGTTCCCTGGGAGTCTTTGAGATTATTGAAGCCATACATCACCATGGAAGTGTGGCTCCCTGTGTCCCTAGAAGTTAACACCTCTCATTTTCTTCTTACTTTGTTATAAAATAGCAACAGTGCTACAATGGTCGAAATGATTCGTAAAATTCTGCACACCTCTCCGCTCAGTTCCTTGAGGGCAGATTCCTGGAAATAGAATTACTAGGTCAAAGGGTAAGAACTTGTGTACTGTTCTACACACGAGTTGCCAAGTGGCTTTTCAGAAAAGAGGGACTGTGATGCCCAGTGGGCCAAACCGGAGATGCCCGTGGAGGAGGGTTGGTTGCAGGTGTGGCTGTGTGTCTAGTCTGTGGACCTGGGGAGAGGTCACCAGGGAGCTTCCCAAAGTGCCTCCACAGTCAAGGTAGGGGACAAATTCCCTACCCTGACAAGGTGGTCAACCAGCCGCTAAAAGCTTTCTACCAGAGACCGTGCTGGACAACCCGTATGCTGCCTGCTGAGTGGAGATGGAAAACTGTTGCAAGTGAAGGAGGTCCTCGTCATTCAGCCAGTGCTACTAACAGCAGCACTTACTAGCTGCTTGGTAAATGGTATATGCTAACCAAGGAATCCTGACCGCAATCCTCTGCATTTTATTGGTGTGGACTTCAGTAGTGGCACGCCCATTTTTTTTATAAAGGTTTATTTATTATTATTATATCTAAGCACACTGTAGCTGTCATCAGACACACCAGAAGAGGGCATCGGATCTCATTATGGATGGTTGTGAGCCACCATGTGGTTGCTGGGATTTTGAACTCAGGTCCTCCGGAAGAGCAGTCAGTGCTCTAAACCGCCGAGCAATCTCTCCAGCCCATTTTAATAGCGAGGATGAGGGCATTGAGGCACAGAAAGGTTGGGTAACTTTTGGTTACCCAAACCAAAGGTCTGAGGTCACGTGATCAGCAAGCAGATGGTAGACTAGGATTCAATTCACTCTGAGTCTTTTGGTCAGCAGTCTTCAGTGTCTGGTGAAATCTTTTCAGTACAGCACACAATAGGTGCTTCAGTAACGTGCAAGACAGGCTAGTGCAAGACAGGCTAGTGCAATGGTTCTCAACCTGTGGGTCTCGACCCCTGGGGCAAACATTGCAATGTATTACAGTAGCAAAATAGCAGTTATGAACTGACAACAGACATAGTTTTATTGTTGGGTGGGTGGGGGGTGTCACCACAACATAAGGAATGAGTTGTATTAACCGGTTGAAACTTTAGGAAGGTTGAGAACCAAGGATCTGATGTGACAAACAGCTGGCAGATGGGCTTCATCCATGCTCTCTCCGTTCAGGAAAGGGTGACATTTCCTTGTACTTTTGCGGTAGGCTGCCAAGAGCAATCAGGACTGAGAATCTCTGTGGCCCTGCAGATCCTCTGGGACCTGCTCAACCAGCCCCAGCCTGTCTGTCATCTTCCTTCCTCTATCCCTCAGCCTTTATCTTCCATCCTTTGTAAGGCTGGAAGAAGGGTGGGGGATGGTGTTGACCTCATTGTTGGCTACAACAAGCACAAGTCTGAGTGCTAGGCAGTGCAACATTAACCTCCTATGGGAAGGATCAAGGGCGGTCTCTCTCTCTCTCTCTCTCTCTCTCTCTCTCTCCCTCTCTCCCTCTCTCTCTGCCAGCTGGATAATAAACAAGGGCTGGGTGTGAGGATGGATAGAGTGGGAAGATGAGTAAAGATGTCACTCATTCCCACTAGACTACAGCTCTGGATGGAGGGCAGGTCCTGTTGCCTCATTCACGACTTGATTATCTAGTCCTTACAGCTACATGAGTGTGCTGGCTGGTCTTATGGCAACTTGATGCAAGCTAAAGTCATCTGAGACGAGGGAACCTCAATGAAGAAAATGCCACCATAAGATCATAGGCAGGGGATATAGGCAAACCTGTAAGGCATTTTTTAAATTAGTGATTGATGGTGGGGGAGGGGGACCTAGCCAATTGATGTCAGTGTCATCCTTGGGCTTGTAGTTCTGGGATCTATAAGAAAGGCAAGCTGAGCAAGCTACAAGGAGCAAGCCAGTAAGCAGCACCCCTCCATAGCCTCTGCATCAACTCCCCACCTCCAGGTTCCTGCCTTGCGTGAGTTCCTGCCCTCGCTGCTTTTGATGATGAACTGTTATTTGGAACTGTGAGTGAAATCAACCTTTCCTCCACAAATTGCTTTTGATTACAGCACTAGCAACCCTAACGAAGACAATGGTACATGGTCAGTGTGGGCCGAACACTGAATGAATAGCAACGGTGTGAAGGGAGTGTCTAACATGAATAAAGGCCCAAGTTTGGAGATTTAGAGAAATGGACATCAGTCTGAAGAGACAGAAAACAAAGCCAACAGCAGCAACAGCAAAAACCAGCAGTGAAAGAGGTCAATGAGAAGCTGTGTTCGCTTTTTATCTTGTTTATAATAAAATACCTGAGGAGAGCCACTTAAGGGAGGAAGGACTTATTTTGGCTCACGGGTTTATAGGTGCAGTCCATCCTGGCAGGGAAGGCATGGCGGCAGGAGTGTGAGGCTTCTGGTCCTCTTGCATCTGCCATCAGGAAGGAGAGAATGATCGCCGTGCTTAGCTTATTCTCTCCATCTTTCCACTTCCGGTGCGTGTGGGACTTCAGCCCATGGGTGGCTGCTGCCCAATTCAAGGTGGATCTTCCTTTTTCAGATACACCTACAAGTTGCATTTCCATGATGATTCTAAATTCAGTCAGTTGACACTGATTAACCGTCCCAGATGCTACGGGTAAAAACTGGATGGGAGTGATGAAGAGAAACCTGGAGATGACAGGGTTTGCCTGCTGCAGAGACAGGAGGAGGTAGCGTGGGCTAGAGGAAGCTCCGGCTTAGTAGTAAAAATGGGCAACAGTGGGTGAGCTCCTGACGAGACGGAGACCTGTCCAGAGGCTCTTATGGTGGGCTACGTCATCATAGTCATCTCCCTTTTAGGATAGCCCTCTGGGCTTCTCTCTCAGAGTTTCTGGTAGTTGAATCTGTGGTCCCAACAGTCTTTGAGCTAGCAGGACAGCTTCAAGTTCACCACCCTGCATGGTCCTGGCCCTGACTCTCCATCCCAGATGTTGGAAGGCTCCAGAGCATGTTAGCACTCACGTTCCCGTGTTAGCACCAGCTGCTTTCTGGGGAGAAGATGAAGGCACAGGAGACAGTTGTGGATTTTGTGTTGCATGCCAGCTGATCCAGTCTGTTTTCATGGGAGAGATGGGGGCGTGTGTGAAGGGACACTGGGGATATGAGATGCCAAGCCTAGCCTGAAGTAGGTGAAGCCATCTCAGGCAGCCTGGGTATGTCCCTTTGTCCATACAAGTTGTGGGTCAGGCTTGGGGAAAGCAGGAAGCAGGTTTCAGAAATGAAGATTCCTGCATCAGCAAATTCCCGAGAAACGCTGGAATGAAGGGCGACAGTCACATGTTTGGAATGAGAGAACAAAGCCAAGTGCCCAGAAAGGCCAGGCTCACAAGACATCTGACCATGCCCGCCCCGGCTCCTAATCCTCTAGGAGGCCTGAACCAGCTATAGAGTGGGGCTAGCATCCTTACACGGGTGACAGGGAACCTGGCAACGACCCCCAAAATATACATGACATCCAATGCTAGATTCAATGTCAAGGAACCTCAGACGAATCACCAACTCTCTGAAATTATAAAACTGCATGTGTAAAGTCCAAACACTAAAATACCTGATGCTACAGGGTTGATATGTGGGTGTGCAGGGACAAAACACAGGGGGAAGGATTAAGTACGCTAATGCTACAATTTAGGGTCAGGAAACTCCCTGCACAGCAGCTGTGCCTGACCAAGGCCAGCTCTGAGTTGATGTCACTTGCTCTTGAGAACCAGCCTAGAAAACAAGGCTGTGAAACCTATCAGGACAGGAAGGTGATGATCCTGCTGGCTGGACTGTTATAGGATTGATGGGGTCCCCTGAAGCAGAGGGTGTGATTAATCGATTATACCCAGTTGGGCCCTGCTTGTTTGTGTCTTGTGTGCCCTGGCCCAGGACTCTCTGTTTCTCTCTGCATCCCCTTTCCCCGGTTGGTCCTAATTCTGGCCTTCCCTTTGGATGCTGAGGGCTGGGGATCTCATTAGAATCTTTGGTTCTCAAGCTTGTGTGTATACAGAGGTGAGGCCCCGGAGCCTGTATTTCTTACTGGCTCTATACAGTCTGTGTTTTGAGAGCACCTGTGTGAGAGATGCAGGTCTTGGCCATTTGACCAATTCCATACAACAGAGTGCCAAGGCCTGGGGACTGGAGAGAGGGCTCAACAGTTAAGAGTGAATAGTGCTTTTGTGGAGGATTTGGTTTATGTTCCCAGCATCCACAAGGTGTGGTTCACACTCAACTGTAGCTCCAGCTCCAGGAGGTTGACTCCTCCTTCTGGCTTCAGAGGGAACTTTTCATTCATATGCATACCGTTCCCTCAGCCCTTCCATCTGCCTCTGCTGTATCAGAGGCTTCTGTCATAGGGGACTCAGCTTCTTCCACTGTCCCTCCCTAACCCCCTCTGCTTCTTTAAGTTTCTTCTTGGGGTGAACCTAAATACCCTGGAGCTGCCTGCCTAGCAGAGGGAGTCCCCCACTCTGCTCTCTCTCCCCAACCCTTCCCTTGGCATTCAGCTCCCTCAGCCCCTGGAGCTCTGTGGAGGCCTTCCTTGGGCAGGTCTATTTCCTCCCACACAGGTCTTTCGCTTTTGTGTCCCTGAAGCCCCAGCTTCCACATCCACTCTCCACTACCCTGTACTTTACCTTGTGTGTGTCTCTGTGTGTGGCCATGACACCTTATCTGCATCGTTCCTCATACCTATGAACAAGGAAGGTCTCAGGGACCAGGATGACAATGACTGTGGGAAAGGTTTGTTTTCTGACTGGAAAGTACATAGGAAGCCATTCTCTCACAAAAGGAAAGGCAGCAAAGGAGTTCAATCAATATTTGTTGAATAAAGGAACACAAAGGTTACTCGCCATGATGTAGACTCAACAACCCTTCTCAAGAAAAAGCCCCATGAGAGCCATGCAGGTATGCGTGGAAAGCTCTTGATCCTTTGACCCAAAGTGGGGCCACTGGAACCCCAAAGAAGGAGACTTCCAGTGTACTCTGTGGCAGCTACTG
The DNA here is from genome assembly GCF_000001635.26 of Mus musculus. Classification (NCBI taxonomy): domain Eukaryota; kingdom Metazoa; phylum Chordata; class Mammalia; order Rodentia; family Muridae; genus Mus; species Mus musculus. The sequence goes on along the minus strand of NC_000069.6, from coordinate 100,521,115 downwards.
ACCCAGCTCACGGGTACTACACACCCAACAAGGGCCCTGGGGATGGTGTGTTTTGGAAGGCAGTCCTGTGTCAGGGGAACATCTCTGAGGCTAGAGTTGCAGGTGACAACTTTGGTTTCAGTTAGTTAGGGGGGCTGTAGAGTGGAGATGGGAGAGGCGCACAAGGAAGGAATAAGAGGCAACAATACAAACGGTAAGTCCACATGGCAGTCTCTAGAACTTCCTGATGATGGCTGCCCTGGTCAGTTAATAATCAGCTAGCATGGGGCCCCTTCTGGCTTCCAAGTGGTCAGTGAACTTGTGGCTAGGGACCACTCCTTACCTCCCCCAGACGACCCTCTGTGAGCACAGTGCCACTGCAGGCTAGGCCTGTCAGTCTGAGCAGCCCTCACCCCTTCAGTCACCTGGGAACTGTGTTCCTCTTTGCCCCTTTGTCTGAGCCACCTCCTGAGCCAGACCCTACCCTGGCATGTCCTCATATCCAACCCCCTTCTTGGCAATACCAGCATCCTATGCATTTCTAATCCCACCCTGGTAGACTGCCCCCAAGCTCTCCAAAGTGGACATACAATGAAGGAAGGTTAGGGAAGGTAGGGAGCTGTCCGAGAGCCCCCGCTAGGAAGGATAAGGTCTTGCTGAAGAAGGACAAGATGCTTCCTCAAGAATGGATAGGACCAATTGATGCTTTAGCTCTCACCCCTGGCAATGCTGCCCATAGAGAATGACATTTGTCTAGTAATAGCCATGTTTCCTGTTTCTCTGGCTTGCTGACTCCGGAAGCCTGATGTATCACCATCTCTTGTCACCTTCTATGGCTTCCTAAGCCTCACCACTAGAAGGTGGTGGTGACACCAACACATAGGATGGACTGCTACAGAAAGAAGCTGTCCCAGAGTCCACAGGTGACCAAAATACAGGTACCTCAGCCCAGGCAGGGCTTCTGGGGTGATCCAGCTCCCCAGGACAGATTGATGCAGGTCCTGGTGTCTTCGTTTTTATAAAGCAGTTCTAGCAGATTATTTATTATGCTAGAAAATGAGGCTATGCTTAGCCTGCATCCTCTTCCTAAGAGGGCATCCTAAGGGGTGACAGATAAGGCAAGGAAAGGCCTCCGAATGCCTTCTCCATAGTCTGTGGAATCTGGAATTCTGGGATGAGTCTGAGGACATGAGTGGAGCCCACTCACTTCCCTTTAGCTACCTACTGTCCAGTTGCTGGGAATCCAGTAGGTGCCTGATCTTTACTGTAGTCACAGGGGTCCATGGTACTCCAGTGTCACAGAATGCGATGGGAAGGTGTCAGATTGTAATTTCGTGAGTACTAGCCCTTTAATGGATCAGCAGATTCTTAGCTCAGCCGAAGTGGAGCAGGCCAGGCTTGGCAGGATCTGGGGGAGTGGCAGCAGCAAGAGAGATAGACAAAACTTCTTATGTGGGATTATACCCTGTTTCTAGTAACTAGAATTTTCTGGGTGAGTGGAATTTGCAGGAAAAGTCTCTGAGCAGGGCAAGTTCCATTCATTTACATGATACACAGAGGAGGGAGTGTGTGTGTACCTGAGTGGGTGCGGGTTGTGGGTAATGCCGACTGCTCAGCACCTAAACAGAGGCTAGGAGAGCCCAGAGCCATCTGGCCCCAAGCACCAAGTAACCCAGAGGCAGAACCTCTTGGAAACCCAACCCTCTGTTTAGTGGGCCCCAACTCTCTTCCTCATGATGAGACCAAGGTGGGGACTGGTCTAGCCTCTCCTGGTCCCATCTCTACCCAGCCACACAATATACACCTCTTCTGGGAAGGTCCAAGCAAACCACGAATCCTGCCGTGTCCCACAGGAACCTTGGCAGCTGCTACTCTCACCCTCTAGAATAATCTCCCAGTTCCTTTTGGTTTGTTACTGGCTGCTTCCCTGGGCTCTCCCTAAGTTAAGCCCTCCTCTCAGCAGCATCATGGTCTCATTCTTGGAAGTATTTCTTACAGTGTTAGTTTGTTTGTTTGGGGCTCCCCAGTTTACATCTGCTTCCTGAGTGGACCACACAATGTTTTTTGATATATCGAGATGTTATTTATAGTAAAGGTCACCAACTTTCGCATGATCAAGGGCAGACATCTCAGCTCCTTTGCAGGCAGATGCAGAAAGAGTTCAAGGCATCCTGTGTAATTGAGTGAGGCCCCGTCCCAAAATGAGAACTAAAAAGGAGGTCAGGGATCTAGATCAGCAGTGGGAAGCTTGCCTGGCCTGCATGAGGCACGGCTGGACTGAAAAATCAAATACACAAAGCTTCCTGGTTGTTGTGAGGCAGGGCCTCTTACAGCATCGTGCTGGCTTTGGAGTCATTCTAGAGCCTCGAATAGTAATTCTCAACCCGTGGGTCCTCGCCCCTTGGGAGTTGCGTATCAGGCATTTACATTAGGATTCATAACAGGAGCAAAATTAAAGTTATGAAGTAGCAATGACATAACTTGACGGTTGCGGATAACCACAACTCAAGGAACTGTGTTGAAGAGTGGAAACATTAGGAAGGCTGAGAACCTCCGGCCTAGATAACCTTGAACTTTGGAGCTTCCTGGCTCTGCTCCCACCACGTTGACACTATAGGTGTCACTACCACGTCCAGTTTTCTGTAGAGCTGGGGATCAAATTCAGGCCTTTGTGTCATTCGAAGCAAGCATTCTACCAACTAAGCCAGGCACCCAGCCCAAGACGTGTCATTTCTTTAAAGGGTGCACATTTCAGTGAGCCTGGACGCATGCTGACTGTCACGGAATGTCCACCACAGTCAAGATACACAACATGTCTACCACCCCAAGAAGTTCCTGACATTCTCCACATGGTGGGCTCTCCCTGGGTCCTCCTGTTAGGCTTCATTGCTATCCCCAGCACTCTCTACCTCTACCGAGGAGGGATTGCTGGCTCCAGTTACACAGTGAGCTTTGCTTGTCTTGGTCTCCACGATATCCTGGTGCTCAGTTATGAAGCCCGAGAGAGAAGCATTGAGCTGTGGGAATATGGGGGATACACAGGTGACCCCCTTTACCTCAGGGGCAGGGAGGGGAGCAGTGAGGCAGGAGAGGAGAAAAAAAACACTGTCTGCCAAGGGGGGTGGAGGTGTGAACACAAGAGTGCCCTGGGACAAACCTGAGAGCTCTACAGGGGTGAATCTCAATGGTAATGGGGTCCACCAGAGTGCAGGGGAAGCTGGTGGTCTTGTTCATTAACCTCCCTCCCTAATCCCCACGGCTGCCTCCATTGGATGGGTGTCCAATAGTCTCCGATTCACTTCTAAACAGAGACTGTCTGGGAGACTCCTGAGTAAAGCTCAAGGAAGGACAGTCTAGAGACTGGGCACCTTGGCTGTGAGGCAATGCAACCGTGGTCATAGAGGATGCTCAAGGGTGGACCCATGACAGGAGGAAACAGGAGGTAGTCAGTTGCACAGTGTGAGTCAGGAAGCCCAGGCAGCAGGCAGGACTGAGCAGACTGCTGCCCACCTAGGAGGACCATGCTGCTCAGGCAGGAGGACCTTGAAGGGGCCAGGCCTGCATCTTGTCTGGGGTATCCTTGGAGGACAGTCCTGTGAAAGTCCTAGCCGCACAGCTGCCTTGCAGGATTGTTCTCCTGGGGGTGGGGGAGGTGTAGTCCCTTCCCCCAGGGCATCACCCCCCATACTGTCACCCTTAAGCACTAATCCACTAGCCCTGACACACTCTGTCTCTGGTTGCCCACAAAGCCAGTGTCTCAGATCTTCTGATATCCTCTCTGCCAGGATGACCGTCACACCAGCATCCCAGAGTTCTGCTTTCTGCCCCTCTTTCCCTATGTCCTCTTCTTTCTCACACAGTGCCCTGTGTCTCTCTGAGTCTGTCCCTTCCCAGGGGGAGCATGTTCTTGGACCTCTATGTGGGTGTGTGACACTTGGACACTTGTCTTTATGTCCATCTTAGATGTCTAGTTCACCACGCCTGTGGTCTGATTTCACATTTGCTGTTCAAGAGGCTGTGGGAGGGTTAATCGAAAGATGCTCATGTTATTGTTATTGCTTTGTTGTTGTTAATGTCACTTTGTCTGTGCCAAGCTCTATAACAGGAGCACAAGACATTTGGATAGGCCAGACACAGTCCTTGCTCTGTGACAAATGACATATGAGCCAACAAGTCACAGCACCCAGAGGTACAAAAATGCAGAGGACACTGTGTGATTAAGTATGAGGAGTGTCCTAGAAAGCTTCCTGGAAGAGGTGACATTGAAGATGAGTTTTGAAGAATGAATACAAGTTTACTTCTGATGCTTAGCAAAGGGAAGTTGGCAGCCGTTTCAAATGCAGCCGATAGCTTCTGCAGGGCTTAGGGGAGGGAACTGGAGGAGCACGACGAATGAATCCAGAGCTCCAGATACTGATCCTTGCTGGCTTATTGGAGGGGCCCCACGGGAGTGGGATGCTCACTGCAAAGGAGAATGGAGGCAACCCTTCTCCAACTCTATGAAACTTTAACTACGTCAGTGAACATGCCCTGGAGTTCCACTTCCTACTAAACCATTCCATGTTTTTTTTTTTTGTCACACAGTGCCCTCCCTTCTCTGGATCTGTCCTTTCTAGGGCATCCTGCTAGTGTGAGTGCTAAGGACCATTCTTAGCCATACAGCAAGGGCTGGAGAGGTGAGGTGCTGGGAGCAGCTGATGCTGGGGCTCTTTGTGGGTGGCAAGCCTCTAGCGAGACAGAGTCAGGGGTAAGATGCGCAGAAGCCATCCTTGCTCACTGTGGTCAAGAGAGGCAGAGAGCACTGGAGCACAAGAATTGCTGAATGAGAACATAGCAGAGAAAATGGAGCAGGGGAAATGGAGCAAGCCTTTGATGGAGCAGAGGCATCAGACAGATACCTGGGAGCCTGTTCCTTCACATCCTGTCTGATGTACTTGGATGAGTTCCCTGTGAAGCTAGAACTCATGTCAGGGCGGGGAAGTGGCTCTGTACAACAGGGGAACGGGCATACTTTGGGTTGTTGATGAGCTTGTCAGGTGTGACAAGCTTAATGTTTTACTGAAATTCCTCATCCTTATTTGGAGCTTGTCACAGCGGTGTGCTGCATTTTGAAACCACAACTGGCTCTGTCTTCACCCCGCCTCCATGATGGAGTTATGGGGAGGGCCTTGCAGGTTGTGGTCTTCTCTTCCTAATTTCAGAGATGGCAAGCAGGTTATGGGGAAGTCATGGGCTGTGGATAAGGCCAATGAGTTGTCAAGTGTGGAGCAACTAGGAGCCATGTCCCTAACCATTGCACAGCGTGGCCACTGTCCTGGGGTGCTGACCTAGGGCTATACCGTCTACAGCTCCTGAACCTTTCTCTTCTGCAGTGCACCTTTGCACTGTGGCCGTTCGGTGATGGATGAATAAACTGAGCCTCAGCCGTGGGTGAACTAGGACAATGGGCTGCTGGGCTGGGCTTAGACCATTCTGCCTGCCCTACCACACTGAGCAGAGACCTGCAAGCCGGGAGGTTGGTCTTCCCTCCTGGGGCTGGGAGGCACCGGACCTGACTCATTGAGGAAATCCTTGAGATTAAGGAACTGAGACCCAAGGTACCTGCTTGTGGTTGAGGCAGCTGGCTCTCTTGGCCAGTCACTAATCCGAGGGAAATACTTGGTATTTCCAGTCATTCAGGCTGGAATTAAACTTAAATCAGTCCAAAAGAGCACAGTCAGGAGAGTGTGAGCAAACCCACTCATGGAACCAGGCATCCGGCCTGCTCTCACTTCTGAGATGCCAGGCCTGCCTCTCAGGAGCCACAAGAGACTGGGAGTTTCCTCTGTACTTCTTAGCTGTCCCCTACCTGGACTCCTCCTGCTTGTCACATGGTCGGATCACATGACACTCAGCCAGCAGACAACCAAGTCTAGAGATCTGGAATGGAACTCTCTTTTCCTGTTGCTAAGTCACACACATATACTTGAGGACAGGGAAGTAGGGCAGGTTAATGAGGAAGACCATCACAACCCAGTTTACCTGAACCTGATTCTAGCACCTTCTGAGCTGTACATGCCAGACAGCCCTCTTAGCCGAAGCTTTCATTTTTGGAACTTAGGGATAGTAATAAGCACCTTGCCGGATGCTTTATTAAATGGGCTAATGTATACAGAGGTCTTAGAAGCTGTGTGTGGTGGTATGTTGTAAGCACTCTGTGTCAGCTGTTAGTGACCCTGGGTCTCAGTTTCCTCTCGTGGGGTTGGGGGTCACTCTTTCTGCTGGTGCTCCAAAGCTGAGAGTAAACAAGATCCTGTTTTTACAGGACACCAAGCTCCCAGAGGAGGAGCTAGCTGGAGGGACAGCATTACACGTCCTACAAGCACACAGCCCTAATCCAACAGCTGCATAGAAAAGATATGTAAATAAGCATCTTGTGTGCATATGGATACGTGATATATACACAGGTTTATGTTTATATACATGTGTGCACATATATATGTCGAATATACGTTTATTTATGTGCATCTCTGTATATACACATGTGCGCATGCATGTATATATATATGTATATATATATATACACATACATACATATATATATATTCACATGTATATGAATGTGTGCATTCATGAGCATATCTGCCTTAGCATGTACATTCACAGGTATGTATATGCATACACGTGGATGCAGGTAGGACTGTGTATATGCATATGTGTTTATGTGAATGGGGATGTGTGCAGATGTTAAAGTTTAGTATTTTGCTATGTATTGCAATGCTAAATACTGGCCTGTAAGGTTTGATTTGCCCCAAGGACGAGAGAATCTACAGGAATCTACAGACAGACCTAAGTGACCCTATGTGACCTTGCCCCACAAGTTATCCCTGATTGCTGAATAAAGATGCCTATAGCCTATAGCTGGGCAGAATTGAGATAGGCAGGACATGGGGTTTCCAGGCTTGGAGTGTGAGGAGAACCACAAGGAGAGGGAGGAGGAGGAGAGAAGGTAGATGCCGTACATTAGGTGAGTCATAAAAGCATGGCCATGAGGGCTGGCCAACTGGAGTTAAGAGCAGCCCAGACAGAACATGGAAAATGATAACTCAGGGTTATTAATGGGGAAATAGATTCTAATAGCTTAGAGGGTAGACATCTTCCCAGTGCCTCTAGTGCTGATTAAGGCTTATTATAAATAATAAAAGTTGTGTGTCTTTTATCCAGAAACTGAATTATCAGGGTAAAAGCCCCCATTGAGATTAAATAATTTCCACAACATGAGAGTAAATGTGTGTGTGTGTGTCTGTCTGGGCGGAGAGCACAAAGAGCCATCCGATTCGGATTCTGTGTGGCATGCACCTGAGAGAGCAGTGGGAGAAACCCCGATCGAGAAAGGAGGACTGGGGAAGCCCTTGAGACATATTTAATCAGGACTCACACAGGATTCAGATGGCAAGATCTGCTAAGTGAGAAGAGTCGCCAACCACATGGTGGACACGGGGTGGGAAGTTCCTGGCTCTTGCTGCTGCAGTTGAGGAGACCAAAGCTCAGAGAAGCCAAGGAACTTGCCTCAAGTTGCCGTGGTGGGACCAGGACTGAAGCTTGAGTCTCTGACCTCAGGCTGGCCTCTGAGCCCGGAGCTGCCTCTGGGGAGAAAGAGAGACATAACATGATGTGCTAAGTCTCTGATCCTCACCCCATCCAACTCCATGCTAATCCTCATGTCAGGAAAGCTGTTCTGAGCATTGTTTTCACATCTTCCAATTACCTACCCAGGCCAGGATCCCACCTAAAAAAAGGCAGGGTAGTACTGGGGCTCAGAGTTTAGAGTTCTAGTGCAAGCACCAGCAACGAACAGTGCTGGGTAAGTCATTGCTCTCGGTTTTCTCATTTGTGAAATGGGATCCATAGGGTTACTGTGGATAAATGCCTCCCAGAAAGACGCCACACTCAAAGGAAGGGACCAATCAATAGTTTCTACTATTGATATGACTACTACTTTCTGAGTCTGCTATGAGAATAACGTGAGCTTGCACAGCTGAGACTGATCGACTGTAGGAAGATCTGCGTTAAGGCTGTGTGTGTGTGGGGGGGGGGCAGGCTATATTCCTTCAGTTATTGTTCAGGTCTGTTTTCCATTTGCAAGGAGCATATCTTCACCCCACTGACCTGCAGCTTGGCCACATAACGGGCTTCAACTGCAGGGGTGTGAAAGGACAAGGTGTACTCTAGACCAGCAGAAGCTTCAACCCGACGTGCTTGCATTTTCTCCTACCACGAGAATGGCTGGATCGCAGGCGTGGTGGCTCCTGCAGCCTGCACAGCAGGAAGGGAAGGAGTCACGGGGTAGGACCGCAAGAATCATCATTGGCAGTCTCCAACATGGATGTCCATGAGAAATGTGCTTTGTTTTACAAGCCACTGAGATTTGGAGTTGTGCTGCTTACCACTGTGAAACTGACATATGCAGAGAATATGATGAAGAAAGATCTCTGTCTCTCTCTGTCTCTGTCACACACACACATGCACACACACACACACAGTAGCTCTCCAGCTCTATGATGCCTGTGCTTTATTTCCATAAATGGTTACATTATTTTTTTACTTGGTAGGACCCTGGAGAGATCTGCCTGCCCTACAAGGTCTCCTTACTGGTTGTCCTATCCCAAGGGCTCTTTCTTTGCTCCTGGCTTGGATTCTTGGATTGTCACATTGAGCAAGGCCAAGCAATCCTTTGCATTGGTACCTGGCCTGTATGCCTTTCCTGTACACTATGGTGTGAACAACAAAGCAGGCCAACATCAGCACCCAGTGCAGACCAAGGGAAACATATTCCAGTCTCCGGTTGGCTGAGCTTCCCCTCCCGTGGGGTTTCTCTCCAGAGCCAGGTTCATAAACTTAGGGAGCAAATGGTTTGTCACTAAAATCTGTCCAACTTGGAGAGATTTGCCTAAGAGGGGGGCCCAACAAGCAAGGGCCAAGGATGAAGTTATCCTTCTGTCCTCCAGCGCAGTAGCCCTCAAAAGTGGTCAGAGAGGGCCTGGCAAGCACGGCCATTTTGCTGTTTGGAAGAGAGTCTGTGGATGGATTCTGACCTCACCGGGCAGAGCAAGTTTCCACCGGGAGTGAGTTCCAGCCAGGAAGCAAAGCAAACATCTGGTTGTGCCGTCCCCTTAACTTGGCCAGCCAGCCTCCTTGGGGATTCCAGGCATTTATCCCAACTCCTCTCCCTTTTCTTTCCATACCATCTTGGCTTTGGCATCCTTCAGCATCCCTCCCATCCAGCGAACCATTCACAACCTCACTCCTGGCCTAAGGAGAAGTTTTCCTGTGGTGTTCTGTGGTCGCAATCCTGTAATTTACCACCCTGTGCTTGCCGGCTCTCCTTGCACTGAAGACTTCTGAGAGCATCTTGGTTCAGTGCAGGGGCTCTGAGTGTTACAGTCCTTTGAGAATCGGCCTCCAGAGCCAGCAATACCTAGCAGTCACTACCTCCTGGAAAGTGTGCACTTTGTCTCTGGCTCTCCTAAGGACTGAGGTATGTTCAGCAGCTCTGGGAGATGCAGACTATGTCTGAGGAGGGCAAGCTGAGGATGTATGAGGATGCAGGCTGCCTTGATCGGACTGAATGAATGGCCTCTCGGGTCCTCACCAATCAGCCCACAGGGATCTGCACTCCCCTTACATGTCAGTACCCTCCATTTCTTGCTCTCCATTTGTCTTTGTCCTTCTTGTGACTTGGTTTCTCTTACTTGCTTCTTTCTTTCTTTTAAAGATTTCTTCATTTATTTATATGTGAGCATACTGTAGCTGTCTTCAGACACTTCTCTCTCCAGCCCCGCTCGCTCTGGCCCAAAGATTTATTTATTATATGTAAGTACACTGTGACTGTCTTCAGACACCCCAGAAGAGGGCATCAGATCTCATTATGGATGGTTGTGAGCCACCACGTAGTTGCTGGGATTTGAACTCAGAATTTTGGAAGAGCAGTCAGTGCTCTTAACCGCTGAGCCATCTCTCCAGCTCTCACTTACTTCTTTCAAAGTTGCCCCATCAATCTCTCTGTTGTTTTCCCTGTTTCATTTCTCCTTGCTTGTGACATACGAAGCATTGTGGTATCATTTCCCATCATCTCCCATGGGTTTCTCAGCTCTGGCCCACCTTGCTTCAACTATTGCTCAACAGTTGTCCCTTGTGGATGCCTTGTCAGTCACCTCCAGGCCAAACAATTTCCTTTACCTGCCACTCAAGTACCCATGCAATCATGCCGTTTCTCCTCAGTATTCCTCCGCTCACCATCTTGTTCAGGGTTCTCCTGGTCCCTGCCGAATGGCATCCTTGCACGTGGTTTGACCAGCTGTTTTCCAGGTGTCGTCTTTATACAACTCCTCCATAGAGTGTGAGCCATCACTCCAGCATCCAATGAACAGTGTTCTCTCTCTGAGGTGCAGCCTCCACAGACACAGGAAAGATGAGATGGGAGGAGGAGAAAGCAGTCTAGGAGCTAGGATGAACTCAAGATCAGCAGCACCATCTGTGAAATCAGATCATGGCACTCCTCTGTTCAAATCCCTACCAGGGTTTCTGTCTGAACCAGGATCATAGTTACCCTCTCTGTGGCTTGAGAGTGCTTGCCTGTATCATGAAGGTGGCTGGCTCCTCCAACCTCTCAAGTTACATTTCCTGGTCCACATAACTCCATCACCCTTGCTTTCATTTTCTCAAAGATACCAGTCAATCAACAAGATTCATATAGTAGGAACTGGGTGCTTCATTTTCAAAGCACCCGAAATAGTGCTTCATAAATAGAGATGTTTGGTTAATGCCATGCGTCTGAGTGAGCAGTACATATGTTGATGTGAACAGAACTGTGCTTTGGTGTGAATTCTCCAAAGATTCATATGTTTACTCCCCAGTATGGTGGTCTTGGAAGATGGTAGAACCTTTAAGGGATGGGTGGAGTCTACTGGGAAATCACAAGACAGCTTCTGTTCACTCTCCAGTTGTGTCTTGAGATTGTTTTGTTGCTAATGCTTGTCTGTCATTCTTGTATCATCTGCCAGGAGGTATGGAGCCAAAGGAGTTCTTGCCAGAGCCTGAGCTATGGTGTTTAGACTTCAGCCTCCCGAACTGTAAGTTAAGCAAACCTCTTTTCTTCATAAGTATCCAGATTGAGGGTATTTTGTTATAATAAAGAAAACCAGGCTAACTGAAGGTGAGAAATCATTAGGCATATGAAAGTCACTAAAGTGATGCTGGCATGGGTAGACTGGAAGATGGAAGGAAGTATCGGGAGACCAGGCCAAAGGATCGGCATCAGGGTAGGAAGCTTTGAATGAACCTGAAAACCTCATTCTGGTGTGTGTGTGTGTGTGTGTGTGTGTGTGTGTGTGTGTGTGCATGTGCACATATTTCCCATGCATGGGCTGAGGTCAGAAGATACCCTTTGGTATCATATTTTCTTCTCCACCTTGATTCAGACAGAGCTTTGTTGCTCGCAGCTGCACAGGCCAAGCTAGCTTCAGCGAAGTCTCCTGTCTTTGCCTACCACTTCACTACAGAAGCACTAGAATTATAGATGTGCTGGCACCCCTGGCTTCACAAGGGTTAACTCAGGACCTCGCATGTGTACAGCAAATGTTTGACCCACTGAGTGATCTCCCCAGCCCTGAATCCCAGTTCTTACACTATAATTTACAAGCTTTTGGGTTATTTCACCAAGGAAGGAAAATTCTGGCAGCCACCAATAAGGTAGATTGATCTATGAGAAGTCTGGAAACTGAGACACAGGACAGGAGGCCTAGGGAAATACTCCAGGCTTAGCTAAGGTGGTATCTTGTGGATCGGGCAGGCTGGTGAGAAAGGAGAGGTTCGGAGTTCAGGAGAACCAGCAAGGCTTGTTTGTGCTGTAGAGAAGGAATCAAGTCCAGGAATATGGGGAGCCTTGCTCTCCAAGGCAATTTTTAAAAAAGATTTATTTATCTATTTTATGTATATGAGTATACAGTTGCTCTCTTCAGACACACCAGAAGAGGGCATCAGATCACATTACAGATGATTGTGAGTCACCATGTGGTTGCTGGGAATTGAACTCAGGATCTCTGGAAGAGCAGTTGGTGTTCTTAACTGCTGAGCCATCTCCAGCCCCAAATGATGGCAAATTTTATATGACAACTTGACTAGGCTGAAGGATGCAAGGTATCCAGTAACACAGGTCTGTGAGGGTCATCCAGAGGATATTAGCATTTTAATCAGCTAGAGGATCATTCTTACCAGTGTGGGCAGATATCCAATCCTGGGGCAGCCTGAAAATGATCTTCTGTCTTCTGGCCTCAGACATCTGAACTCCATGTTTTGGGAGTTTGGAGTCAGGGACTTAATGGACCAGTAGCAGCTCTGGTCCTTAGGCCTCTGACTCATTCTGAATGAAACCATTGGCTTTCCTGGTTCTCCCAGGCAGGATATCATGGAGCGTCTTGGCCTCACTAGTCAGGTAAGCAACTTCTATAATAAATATATACATATATATCCTATTGCTTATGTTTCCCTGGAGAAGCTGAGCTAGTACTATGCTCTTTGAAGACAGGAGAATGGCAAGACTCTGGGGCCAAAGGTTGAATCTGGGACCAAAGGCTGAATCTGGGACATGGACAATCATCAGGCCGGGAGTGCAGAATGGTAGCCATGCCAGAATGGAATGAACTTATTCTCCAATAGTCCTGAGTCCTTGACCAGTTTTGTTATCTCCTAGCTTGTGGACCATGGTGGTTTGAGTGAGAATGGCCCCCAAGGACTCACTATTTTAATGCTTGGTCATCAGGGAGTGGCACTATTTGAGAGGGATTAGGAGGTGTGACCTTTTTGGAGGAAGTGCATCACTGTGGGTGGGCTTTAAGGTTTCTTCTTCATGCTGTCTTGGATTTGGACATAGACCTCTCTTCAGCACCATGTCTGCCTATACACCACCATGCTTTCCACCATGATGATCATGGACAAAACCTCTGAAACTGTAAGCCTGCCCCAATTAAATGCTTTTATAAGAGTTGCCATGGTCACGGCGTCTGTTCACAGCAATAGAACACTGGCTAAGACACTGTCCTTGGCCTGCCTCTTAATATTTCTTTATTTCAGTTTCCTTGTTACCACATATGATTAACAATGGTTCTTGTTCTGCTGGTTCCCTGAAACAATGCTGGTAGAAGGCAGAACTTAGTGCTCAGAATACAGTCTTCTGGGAGCAGCCCTCTTGCAATTGATGCTATTAATAAAATACTAATGGCAAGCAAATTGGAAAGTAGAAGAACTCACCCATGGAGGATTGGGCACAAGAGCTCAATTACAGAATGATGGTTCTGGGACTATGAGCTGGCTCTTAAATACCCATGTCTGGTCTCTCATGATATTTGTTAACTTCTTGATATGGGGCTGGGACAGTTGAAACCTGCCTTTCTTACAGTGTGGCTGTAGGGCAGGGATGGGCCAAGTCTTTGTAAGCTAAGGTGATAAAACTGGTATGAGGAGCTGTTGCTTTGACCCCAGGAAATATGGGCCACTGATGACACTGCCCAGTGTAGCCTCATGTTTGGCTGGAGATTCCAGTCACCTTGGTGTGACACCCACAGGCAAGCAAGACACTGAATTTTCTGGTGGTAGCTGCCATTGCAGGAGGTAATCCTCAGCCCCTCACACAGAGACAGCATTTCTCAGGCCTCTGCCAGGAATTTCTGTGTTGTGGTGAGCTCTAGAATGTGGGCTCATCTCACTGTGGGTACCAGGTCATCATTACATTGCACTTGTATGACGCCAGAACTTGGAAAGAGGAGTCGTTAGTTCTGACTCATAGTGAGCCAAGAATAAATCCAGGCTCTGATGTTTCTAAACAAATAGGATCTTAAGCCATTCCCCAACTTCCCTGGACATTTGAACACGTGAGAATCTGCACTAAGTTCTTAGTTTGGCAGTCGAGAAAGGGTCATGTAATTCTCATGAAAAGTTGTCATGTATCTTGCTGGGCTTTACCCTCACCATAAAGCTGTGATGTGGATGAAGTAGTTATGACTCTTTTTATGAAGGGATCCATGCACAGAGGGCAGGAAAAGGTAGAATGCCGACCTAAACAAACCTCTATAACTGAGTGATAAAGTTTGACCCAAAGCAGTCTCCCTACTCTGTGGACTGTATTCTAGCCTGTTGTATAAACAACCTGTAACCTAAGCCACCAGCTTATCTTTGTAACCAGGCAACTGACTCTCAGCCAATCGTATCAGTTGATTTTCAGCCAATCACAGACTGCCAACAGATCAAACAGTGGTTCCATACAAGGCAAATTCTGGTTGTACCCAATGGAATGATTTCCAGATGTCACTCCCTCTTCTCTGATTATAAATGAAACCTAACTGGTCTTGTGCTGGGCCAGTCATGCTAGTCTGAAAGGCTGCCTGGTTCTAGAACCCGTTTCTTAACTCACGTAGGCTCCATAAAGTCTGACTTTTCTCTTATCAGATCTGTGGCAGTTAAATGGTACATCCCTTGCCAGAGGCTATCCAAGAATCTCTAGCTGCTGAGGATTCTAATTTCCGGCATGTGAGGTGGGGTCCAGAAATGATGACGTTATCAGCCCAGGGACAATTTCCAGAACTGGTTCTAGACTAATAGGAGCTCTGGCCAGGACACCCTTCAGGACTGAGAGGAACAGAACAGGTCACATAGCATCTATAGCCAACACTTCTCAAAGAAGAGAGACCTGCTGCTCTCAGTCTCAGTATGAAGCTCCCAGGACAGATGTGTGCCTCAGAGGCTGTGGGGTGTCTGGAGGGGCCTCTGCACGTGTGAAAGTGCATTTCCTCCTTTGAGGCCAGCTCTAGATCCAGGTGGCCTAAGCTTGAATCCTGATTCCTGGACTTCCTCACTATGTGGCTCTGATTTATTTTCTTACCATATGAAACCATTGATTTGACTTTCAGGAAGTAGGCCTTGGTAGTCCCTCCAGTGCACAGTGTGTACACAGTAATTGCCAGTTACTACTGAGAATAACATACACAACCCCTTGCATTCTCCGAGTTTGTGGCCAGATTCAGCCTGAAGGGAATAAGTGGAGAGATAAATGTGTCTGACCAAAGCAAACCTAACCCTAGATTTAGGTTGTCATATCTATGTGATGTGAGAGGGACCCGCTGAGGCTAGATGAAGAGACAGTCCATCTTCCAGGGCCAACCCACACCCTCTGGCTGGTATTGACATGTGCCTCCAGTGGCCACTAAGAGGCCATCACTGATCTTCAGTGAATATCGCTGGAGAGCAGGGACATGGTGGTGGAATGGACCCAGGCTGCTGGTCTGCCCCTCTCAGCCATGTTTCTTCTATATGATGCTAGGTAATTTTAGAATCTGTCAACATAGTGGCAAAAGATGCAGGCCAGGCTGGGCGGTCTGTAACCACACAAGTGGGTGTCCACGGAGCTGTCCACTCTGCCATTCACTGTCCTGGCATCAGGAAAACATCACTAATGTTCTTGATTCTGGAAACTACATCCTCATCTTGGACTTTCTCCATTACCACCAACCCCAATGTGCTTGGATGGTTGCCCTGGGGAATTAGCTCAGTGCAAAACAAATAAAACTGTATTTTATTTTGGGTCATTGGCAACAAGATGGGTTCTAACTGCTCACTAGAGTCTGTTCAACTGGAAGTGGGACCAAGCATCACTTCAGGGAACCACAAAGTTTGACCTTCCACCTGGATGTACAGACTGTAGAAGGATCATGTTTCAAAGGGTTTTACATGCTCTGCTGTATGAATGTGAACACCAAAGCTCATGCTCAGAGAACAGAAGCAACTTGCCCAGTGTCTTCGTTAAGATTTCCATTGCTGTGAAGTAACACCATGATCAAGGCAACTCTTATAAAGGACAATACTTAATGGGGCTGGCTTACTGGATCTGAGGTTCAGCCTATTATCATCATGGACGGACACAGCAGTGTCCAGGCAGACATGGTGCAGGAGAAGCTGAGAGTTCTATATTGTATTCAGAAAGCAAACAGAAGAATGGCTTCTAGGCAGCTAGGAGGAAGGTCTCAAAGCTCACCTCCACAGTGGCACACTTGTCCCAATAAGGTCATACCTACTCCCCCAAGACACACCTCCTAATACTGCTGATTACTTCCAGGGCCAAGCATATTCAAACCATTACACCCAAGGTCACATGACAGATCTGGGAACCAGAATGAGACCCACATCCCTGAAGCCCAATATCCCCAGGCCAATCCATCCTCCAGCTGGTTTCCAGGGGGCCACAATTCTTGAACCGTTTCTCTCTTTTTCTCTTTTCTTCTCTTTACTTTTCCTTTCCCTCTCTTCTTCTCTCCCTCCCTTCCTCTCTTCCCCCTCCCTCTGTCCCCTCCCTTCTTCCCTCCTCCCCCTCTCCCTTCCTCCCTTCCTTTCTTTCATTCTATATATAGATTTTTGGAGACAGGGTTTCTCTGGGTAGCCCTGGCTGCCTTGGAACTCGCTGTGTAGACCAGGCTGGCCTCCAACTTAGAGATCCACCTGCCTCTGCCTCCTGGCATACGCACCACCACTGTCTGGCCTCTTGGATGTTTTCATTTGCAGTGAGGTAGACACTTGGTGACTCTGAATTCCACTTGTGAGAAACACCTATTCTAAAAGGACATCTGATAGCATAATAACCTTTACTGTCATTAAGGACAGTTGTTTTAGAGGATCTGAACCCCTAATCCTTGGAGATAAATTCTGCTTAGTGAAATGCAGAGTTGTTCAGCATAAAGCAGCCAGCTTCCATCATTAACCTACATGAAACTAGCCAGACAGCTGACACGTCTCTCAGAAAGTCCAGGTGTCTGACTACACGGAGATCTCATTTCTCCCACAGCTGGATTCTGGTTCATAGAGCAATACCCGAGAGTCTAGAAGCCTATGGTTTGAGAGCATACACAGTGTTTTCATGCAAAATCTGAACGGCTGTAGCCATGCGGGGGACAGGCTTCCTGCTGACACGCTGTTTGAGGGTCCTGAAAGGTGGTGTTCACTGAGCATAGCACTCAGCCATTTGAAACGAAAGCAGGAATGTTTGAGTGTGTCTGGGGTGAGTGGGGGAGGGTTGACTATTTAATAGGTAAAGCTTCTGACTGGGACAGTATAAGCTAGCATTTCCTTGGGACATTACAATTACTGTTACCCAATCTCGTGGCACTAGCCTGTTCTCTTGGAGGCTGAGGCAGGAGGATTGAAAGTTGTCTAGATTAGAGAGAGGGGTTAACATTCATTCCTACAAAAGCATCCTTTGATGAATGTAGATTTACCACAGATATCCACCCTTTCGTAGCAGCAATCAGTAACTACAGTAATGTGGCTTGTTGCTGCCATTTGCAGACAGAAGCACCTTGGGCCCTTTATTTTCACAATGGCCTGACAAGGCTGACATTCGTATTCCCATCTCAGCAGAAGGAATAGAGACACAGAGTAAGGAAGTTGCCGAAGGCAGTACAGAAAACAAATAACAGAGACAGATTGTGAACCAACCCTGCCTTGGGAGGTTCTCATGCAGCCGTAGCTGGCCTTGAACTTATTATGGAGTCAAAGATGACCTTGAACTTCTGATCTTTCAACTATCACCTTCCTGGTGTTAGAACTACTAGCCTGTACCACCATACCTGGTTTTTATATAGAACCGAGGATCCAACCTAAGTCTTCACATGTACTAGGCAGGCGCTCTACCAACTAAGTTCCTCCCAGCCCTGAGATGAGGTCCTGTGGATCAGAATATGGGGAGACCAGGAGTATTCATTTAGACAAAATGTCCCTACATTTTGGAATTCCATGTAACTACAGGATAGGAGTCTCGGATCTGGACATGGAAAAGGTGTCTTCTAGATACATATCCCCAGCTCTCCCTTGGCCTCAAGGGTTTTAGAACCCTGTCCTAAATGAAGGCAACAACTTAGTGTTGATCAGTGGGAGCACCACCCAGGGGAGCTCAGCACTGTTTCTAAGCCCTTCTCTCTAAGGACTGACGTCAGAACCAACTGGACCCTACATCAAGGCTCTCCTGCTTCTGCCCAGAGCCATCCTTTCTCATCACAGAGAGCCACTGTCCTGACTACGAACAACGATCAGTGTCTCCTGTCACACATACATAGTATAAGCCATTCCCTGACTCTGTGGCTTTCAGTTATCCACACCATCCCAGCCCCCACCACTACCTTCTAATGATGTAGGGAAGGGAGGTATGTGGATCTGGGAGGAGTTGAGGAGAGGGAGGACCATGATCAACATAAACTGTATGAAAATTTCAAAGAACTAATAAGAAAACCAAGAAGAAAAATGAAGGAGGGAGAGGTGTGACCTCAGCCTTGTTTACGTAGCCGTGTGCTGCTAGAAGGTTCAGAGAGGTTTCTAAACCCTGTAACAGGAAGCCTGCACCCCGGGGTAACTGGCCACGAAGTTAGTCAAAAAGGTTACAAAATTTTCTCTGTACAGTCTAAGAACACCAGGCCTGTGATTACTTCAGATTCGGTCAGACAAAACAAAGCCCTTGGGTTGGGCGACAAGCCTTGACAGCTCACTGGCACTAGTACCACAGTCTTTTGCTTTAAGGACCTCAAGCTTGATGTGAGAGAATCTTTGAATAGTCTAGTCAAAATAAAACAAGTGGGAAGCTATGTCCCAGGCTGGCGAGGACCTCAGATGTAGCACTTTAGTCTGCTATGCCCTGAAAACCTATGGCTAGTCCAACTGTGAGGCCTGGGGCTTCTGTGAAGGCACTGGCTTACCTCTGTGGAGGAACAAGTCCCTAGGACGTTCTTTGGATAACTGCATCCATTCTGCACTCTGTCACCTGACCTCCTCTGTCCCCTCAACTGATCACATGTAGCAGAGGGACAGCCAACATGCCAACATGCTGCTAACACCCTCTCCACTGAATCCTGTGTGTGAGTTTGAATTTTAGGTAACAAAAGCATTAGGGATGTGGTCTGAAAGGAGAAGCCATTGACTATCATAGAGTGGGGAGTGTGTTGGTCCCAAGTATGACCAACATACTTTAGTTCCCCAATTGTATCCTAGATCCTGGAGGGTCACCTTTCCTTTGTCTTTGTCACCTTGGGACTCCAGTTTCATTATCCAGTAACTTTAAAAACTGTGTCATTGTCCTAACCACAAGGTCATTTTGTCACAACCTAAGGCAGAGTCTTTCACCAGCTGTGGTCCTTACTGCAGTGGTGGCTGGTGGCCTCAGGTTCTAGATAGAATAGTGATTCTCAACCCTCCTAATACTGCAACCCTTTAATACAGTCCCTCATGTGGTGACTCCTAACCATAAAAATTATTTTCACTGCTACTTCATAAGTGTAATTTTACTACTGTTATGAATTATATTATGAATATCTGTTGTTTTCTGATGGTCTTAGGTGACCCCTGCAAAAAGGTGGTTAGATTCCCAAAGGGGTTGAGAACCACTGAGATAGATGGATGGACGGATGGACGGACAGACAGATGGGGAAGGAAAAGATACTCAGGAGGCCCTATGATTCTTTCATTCACCTCATGGGTTACTTGAAAGAATTCTCACAGTCACCTCAAGATACATGGAGGGGCTCCCTATTCTCTGTTTAAATCTGATGCCCCAACACAGTAATTTGGATACTCAAACCCATTCCTAATTTACCCACAGCCAGGCACTCAGTGTGCAGCATGCATGGTGACCAGGGTGGACTCCACTTAGCAATGGATCTCTGTCCTTTAAGATCTTGGGATATCTGGCAGAAAGTCTTCCCTCATGTCTCAGGGAAGGGTGGGGTGGCATCACAGTAAGGTTAAGATGCCCTGGGTTGTGAGCACCCGACTCGCCAGCAAAGCAGACGCCACAACAGGACCCTTCTGCAACACGTTTATTGGGAGAGCATTTACTGCGTAGGCAAGAAGACCCCGAGCCCAGAACTGGTGCTGCTTATATAGGCCTAGGAGAGGCGTGTCTCACACCCAGATTGGTTATGCATTCTACCTCATTTGCATGTCTCTCATCTGATTGGTTATTCTCTCTCAGTAACTCACTGAGCCTCATTATCATACCTCATTTGCATGTCTCTCATCTGATTGGTTATTCTCTCTCAGTACCTCACTGAGCCTCATTATCATACCTCATTTGCATGTCTCTCATCTGATTGGTTATTCTCTCTCAGTACCTTGCAGAGCCTCATTATCATGCCCCAGGCCAGGCAGTAACTTGGTGAAAAACTTTACTGCATATGTACACATTTGTTGTTTACCCAAACTTATGCGTGGTTGCCAGGGGTAGCCTGTGCCACCTTGTAATGGCATCTGTGGCTTCCCACACTGGGTGCCCACAGCTTCTTACTCTTCAGTTAAAGGGTCTCTGAAGAGCCTTCTGCTCCAGGATGATACTATCAAGAGTAGTAGCACATCAGACAGGAAGAATACAATGAGATTGGTGGTTTGAATGAAATTAGGAGGTGTGGCCTTGTTGGAGAACATACGTCACAGGGAGTGGGCTTTGAGATTTTAGATGTTCAAGCCAGGCCCACTGTCACTCTCTTCCTAAAACCTACAGATCCAGATGTAAAATTCTTCCCTCCTTCTCCAGCACCATGTCTGCATGCAAGCTTCTCACCATGATGATAATGGACTAAACCTCTGAACCGTAAGCCAGCCCCAATTAAATGTTTTCCTTTGTAAGAGTTGCCATGGTCATGGTGTCTCTTCAAGGCAATAGAAACCCTAACTAAGACAGAGATCGTCTGGGACATTCTTTCACTTCTCAAGGGAGAAAACAGAATCTCATGGACAAAATTATTTTTGTTAAAAGTAATAGGGGACTTAAAAAAAAAAACCCAACAACTTCAGTTACCACATACCTACGGCCCCTGGATTAGCCATTTGGTCATTGATACATCCTGATGGGAGCGGCATCATCTATTGCATGACTTTTCCTGGGAAGCTGTGAATAAATGTTTATTTGCTCCTGTAGGACACCAATGAGAAACAAAGGAGCCTCGTTTGATAAGCCAGTGAGTTTATTGGGCTTGCATACGGGAGCATGGGTATTTATAGGAACATGAGAGACTCAGGCAGCTGCCTCGCCATAAGTCCTACACCAGTCGGGGTGACAGCCCAAGAAAGCTGCAGCTCTAGAGTTCCTTGCACAGATTGTAGGCACTTCTGCTGAAGAACATTTTCTCTCTCTGCAATGGTTTATTGCTCCTATGTAAAACTTCTGGAACTGGAGGGATGGCTTGGTGTGCCAAAGCACTTGTGGGATAAACCCGAGGATCCAATTTTGACCTCCAGACCCCACATGGCAGGAGAAAACCAAACCCTAAAAGCCATTCTCTAACTTCCACATGAACACTGTGTCATGTGCCAGACAGACAGACAGACAGACAGACAGACACACAGACACACACACACACACAGACACAAACACACCAAAAGGAAAAAAACAAAAACAAAATAAAACTTTTGGTAGGTGCCTTGTAAGTCTTGTCTTTTGAATGTTCTGGGCTTGGATAGTGTCCTCAGTTTTCCTGCATTTTAGAAGCCCCCTCCTCCCTTGGGGTGGGGGCAGTTTCAATTCAGAGGAATGGTCTTACCTCAGTATCATCAGTTCATTATCAAGGTCAAATAACTAACAGGAAGGAGCAGGCTAAGTGAGAATGGAGCCCGAAAAATATGACCTGGGAATGCAGACTCTCACCATAGTGGGACCCAAGTCCTGTCCTTCAGGCTGCAGCACTGGCTCCTCTGTGGGGTCCAGGATTCTATTGGGTTGCCCGTCCAGGCTTCCACTTCCACTGGCGAGCTGGTGCTCATCCACAGGACAGGAAAACAGAGATGGATAGCTTCAGAACAGATGATAGAAGACCAGGGCAGCCCTTAAATGGTCTACAGTGATGTTTTCAGTCTTGCTTTACCTGTAAGCTCACAAGGTTTGAGTTGGAAAAATATTCATCTAGGTATCAAAACTATAATTGCCTAGAACACTTAGAGAGGGTGGTACTGTTGGAGGAGAGAGTCTTGGAAGCAATGGGGCCTCCAGTTTGGTGGTCCTGATTCTGTGCCTCTGCATCCACCCGTGTGTCAGTCACCACACGCCTCGGTCATCTCGGGGCAGCAAACAGTGGCGGGGGTTCTGTAACCATCCAGCCCACACAGAGGGAGGGCTCTCTTCTCTTCCTTCATAAGCTGAGTAGAGCACAGGCTAGGACACTGCTTTACCCTGAATGACCCCAGCTTGGCCAATGTGAGGCAAGGCAACTGGCAGCCCCAGGTCAACTGCCTAGGGGTTGGGACATCAGTTAAACCCAAGTAGGAGGCAGCATATTACCGAGAGCTGGGCACCAGTCAAGCGTGCCCAGTGTGCACACTTAACATTTTTTATCTTCAACCCCCACTAGACGTGAGAATGGCCAGAAAGGAGACTTGGGAATTCCAGTTGGCCAAGCAGCCATCAGAGAGTCTATGAGAGCCAGAGGCAAGGAAACCTATGACTACCTCATGGGGATCTGGGGAGATTAAATAATGTAAATATATACAAATAACTTAGAAGAACACCAATATATAGTAGGGGCTGTCTTTTAATAATAACTCAACTGTGAGGAGCCTAAAATATTAGCTACCCTTAGTGTAAATATTTGTATCTGTCTGTCTTAGTTCAGTTTTCTGTTTGTTTTTTTGAGACAGCATTTCCCTGTGTCGCCCTGGCTAACAGGGAACTCCCTCTGTAGACCAGGCTGGCCAAAACCTCAGAGATCAGCCTGCCTCTACCTCCTGAGTACTAAGATTAAAGGCATGCACCACTACAGCTGGCCTTAGTTCAGTTTCTGTTGCTACAATTAACACCACAAACATTAAATTATAAACCCAAAGTAAATTATAAACCATCAAAGGTTTTTAGCTCTTGGTTCTGGTAGTTGGGCAATTCAAGACTGAGGGCTGTGTTTGTGGGGGAGGGGACTCCTGGCTGTGAAGAAAGTAAAATCAGTCATCTACTCACAAGGGCGACACCTCCCAACTCAGTCACCTCTTAAAGATGCTACCTGTCACCTGTGGACCGCGAGGTGGAGATAATTTCCAGCAGATGAATTTGGGGACACACATACTTTTACCTCTTTCTCTTAGGGCTTGTCCTTCTGTCTGGCTGATATGTCTTAGTGCATCCCCAAATCCTTGATGAAGCTATAAGCTTCTGGAGGCTGAGGCTCTGCAAGTCTCCTCTGGTTCTCCCTTCCTATCCAGCACTTTACCTATGGAGGAGTCCACATTCACTGAACAATTGGTTGACTTAGAGCTAGCAATCTGGGTTCCTGGCTCACAGTGTGGGGGAAACACTGTAAAGCAGTCATTCTTTATGCTGATTCAGTGCAGTGGAACTCACCAAAGATGGAAGATTGTGTTTTACCAGCTTAACCAACTGTATTGGTCTGAAGAAAAATAGCCACCATAGGCTCATAGGGAGTGGCATTACTGGAGGGTGGCTTTGTTCGAGGAAGTATGTCACTGGGGGATGGGCTCTGAGGTTTCAAATGGTCAAGCCAGGCCCAGCGTCCCTCTTGTTTCCTGCTGCCTGCTGGCATGGATATAAAATTCTCAGCTGCCTCTCTAGTACCATATCTGTGTGCCACCATGCTTCCTGCCATGACAATAATGGACTAAATCTCTGAACTGGAATTAATGTTTTTTCTTTAACTAATTAAATGTTTTTTCTGTATAAGAGTTGTCATGGTCATCATGTTTCTTCATAGCAATAGAGTGCCATGCAGACCTTCTCCCTCCCACTTTTACATCCTGCTGAGTCTGTGGTGGTAGCACCAATCTACTGGTAGCTGGGCAGCTCATAGGAGGGACAGGCAGAGATCCCCATGTTTGCAGAAGGTAGGGTAGGTGGGCTTATTGGGCTGACACAGAACTCCTTAACCTAAATCTTGTCATATAGCCCTCTTGTAGCCATAGCAACTGTCCCCAGGTTCTGGTACCTTGCTTTATCCCTTAAGGCCTGGTGTGGAAATGGCCTCCCATTTCCTGTTAGTTCTATAGGCGTAGCCATTCCTTTTAAGGGCACGTGAGGGATTACTTAGATTTGGTTAATAGGGGTCTGAAGACCAACCCTAAATGTGGGCAGGGACATTCCACAAGGGATGGTGTCCCAGACAAAGTAAACATGGAAAATGAGGACAGACATCATCCATCGCTTTCTGCTTCCTATGCATGGATACAATGTGACCGGCTTTGTCAAGCTCCTGTGGCCTGGACTTGCCAGCCATGATGGACTGCACCCGCCCACTGAGCAAGAACCAAGCTTCCTTTCTTCGCTTGCATTTGTAAGCTATTCTATCACAACGAGAGTCACTGATACAGGTGGCCCTTCCCTTTGCCCTTCATTGAGTTCCTGTCAGTAGCCCTGCTCCCACGGGTCATGGATCTCTCTCTGCAGGGATTTTGCATATACAGGAAAGTGTACGTGTAGGAGTGCACACAAACACACGTGCACAGTGTGGACGGTTAAACACAAAAATATAAACACACTGTAGCGGCATCAGTCATAATTTACTCCTTCCTTTTGTCTCTAGTTTCTGTTTTTTCTACCATGTAGTATTAATGTAAAAAAAACAAACAAATAAAAAACCTGTTTACTAAATAAATCACACAGATTAAAAAAAAAAAATCCAGTTGATTCTGTGAGAATCAGGCTGGGGAAAGGCTCCAAGCCCCCAGATCCCAATTATCTCAGGACACATGTGACCCTGATCTACTTTGGTGGAAGCTATAGGTACTGTACACGACTCCCTGGCTCAGGTGTCATGGGGATTAATGAGATAAACATGTCTGGGACTTGGGATTCTTAAGATAATTAAAAGGGACATAAGCCTATTATCATTCCTGGGCTTGGAAAGGTTTTTTTACCTTTGGCTGGTCTGTCAGACTGTTAGAAACACCCAGGTGTCCAGTAGGCGCTAGAGGGCCAGTCCACTGTGAGCTGGGACCAGCAGATGGCCTAGCAGTTCTCAGCTTTTCGTTTGCATAGTAAGCACCTGGAATGTGCCACACAGAGACTGTCTTTGGTGCTCATCCCACAGCTTCTGGTTGCGCAGGGCTGAGATGGAACCTAGGAATCTTTGAGTTAGAGAAGCTAGCCCTTCCCACTTAACCGACCCGCGCATATGGTGGAGATCAGTCGTGTCTCAGCCATGAGTTTGACCTGCAAGTCCTGCTTGCTCTCAGTGAGCAGAGGAGAGGGGGACAGAGATGTGGAAATGAACCAGGTGGCTGAGAAGGGCAGGCCTAGTCTGCCTAAGCAAACCTTGTCTTCACCCAGGAGGAAACCCACAAGCAGGGCATCGAGCCCCACCCGGGCGATTAGTGCTCCGGAAACCACGGGGACCCACTGGAGGCTTTGACTGATGCGGCGTTCTTTTCCATTTCTTCTCTGATTACATTGATCCTGTACTTTTGCTGATGTTGTGACAGTCTAATTATAGACTGCTCAGCTGCTGAGCAAACAGTCGTCCCCTCTTGGTAAATCTGCCTGTTACACAAGCGCCGTCCCCGGGACACTGTCATTATGGGTAGCCAGCCCCGCGAAGCGAAGCGAAGCAAAGCGCCTTGGGCAGCAAGGCCCTGTGCCCTGCACTACCTGAGCTGGAGGCAACAGGAGTGACCAAGATAGATTTTCTTTTTTTAACAGATGGGGAAACAGAGGCCCAAGGCAGTGGAAAGATCGACACCACAAGCAGAGAGGAATGGAAACCCGGACTTGAATAAGGGGTGGGTATCCAAATCCCTTCCCCCTCCCCTTTTCTTCCCACCAGACATCCACTAAGTGCCTATTCTAAGAATTTTGAAGAGGAAAAGTGCCACTGCCCAAGAGAGGAGTATAGCAAGGTAGGGCCAGCTGGATGGCCTCCACCCTAGAAACTTCTCAAGAATCCATTTTCCTGGCCTCAGGCTCAAGACTTCAGAAACTTGTTTGCATTGTGTCCCAGAGTCAGGAAGATGACAGGGTGCCAAACTGCCTGCACAAACCTCACAGGAGACTGGGCGTGACGCTAGAAGGGAGAGAACATATTCTGGCCACCAACACGTGAGCTTCCTCCTTCTGGAGAACTTTCTGCTTTGAGAGGCAGAACCTGGCTCCCAAAGTGAAGACAGAAACGGCAGCTAACCCACAGGCTGGCATTCTTTGTCTGTGGGGTTAATCGGATGCATCTTCCAATCCCAGATTATGAAGAGAAAGAAGCTGGTGATGGCCTGCAACAGGGACATTCACACAGAGATTCTGCTTACCAGTTGGTACCGGGGACAATTGCATCCAGTTTTCAGGGTCAGCAGCCTCAGCAGCAGCACCTGTGGCCTAGATCTACCATGATGTCCAGACGTCTCCTGTACCTATCCTGTGCTTGGCCTTTTAGGCCACATGCCTAGTAGCATGATTCTGTGGGCCCCTTAATAGATTTTAAATAAATTCCATTTTGCTTAAGCCAGCCAAAGTCACTTTTGAGTGCTTAAGACTAAAAATCCAGACAGACAGGAGGACTGAAAGACCCAGGTGTGAGCAGAACGTGACACCTGTTAGGGGAATGGACCACTCCCAGAAGCAGGGCATCCCCTTTCTTTGGCAAAGAGTGTGGAGACAGCAGGAGCCACTAATGGAAACGGACTCCTGGGTTAGCAGTGTCCGCACTGAGGAAGGCTGATTCGACAGTGTTGACCCAGCGGTTAGGAGGTGATCAATTAACAATTCACACCCATGAAATCTCTCTTCCCAGTAGGAGAGTTAAAACTTTAATCCTCCAGTAAGACATAGGGGTTCTCAAAGTTAGGGCAAACATAGAAAGGTACTGAGAACTTATTCTTTCCTGCTGTCTTCTGCCTTGCTTGACAACGTGTCTTAGCCAGTAATGAAAGAAAATGAAAAGTTGGCAAAGGACCCTGCCGTCCCCTCCCCTTCCTCTGTTAACACACAGCTCCAGGAAGCAAGTAGGTAAGTCCCATCATTGTTTCTGTCTCTGTCTCAGGAAACTGAGACTCAGACTGGTGAAATTCAAGTTGATAGCTTGGTTAGGCCTAGGAGACAAGCCTCCTGACTCTACCCTGTGTCCTCTCCCCAAGGACATACCTTCAGCGAACCGGGAAGAAAAAGACTAGAGGTGGCTAGGAGGGGGTTGGAACAGCTTTGATATTCTGCCAGGGCCTCAGTCATCCTTCTTGCTGTCTGGGCCCCATCATATCCTCTTCACCATATTCCCTTCACCATCCGTGCCTCTCTGCTCCTGCTATGCCATGCCTACTGTCTCAGCCAAGGTCAGTGTGCAACCATCCCTCTTCCTGTTCCATTCACTCATACCAAGTCCTAGGGCCTGTTCATACTGGACTTCTGTACTAATTTGGGTCTTGCTGATGTGAAGAGACACCATGACCGTGGCAATTCTTATAAAGGAAAACATTTAACTGCAGGTGGCTTACAGCTCAGAGGTTGAATCCATTGTCATCATGGTGGGAAGCATGGTAGTACACAGGCAGACATACGTGGTCCAGAGAGGTAGCTGGGAGTTCTACATCCAGATCAGCATGCAGCAGGGATGAAGAGACGCTGGGCCTGGCTTGAGTATTTGAAACAGCCCAAAGCCCACCCTCAGTGACGCACTTCCTCCAACAAGGCCACACCTCCAAATAGTGCCACTCCCTAAACCAATGGGATCATTGTCATTCAAACCACCACAGCTTCCTTACAAATAAAAGCTGAACCTTTTTACTCCAAAGTTAACTATCTTCTTGCAATGCCGAAGAATAACAACAACAAAACAACAACAACCCAAACCCAAAACAAACAAACAAAATGCATATTGGCCTGAACCAACCAGAGAGGAAATGAAGGTCAGCGGAAGGTATACCATAATCCTCCTTGCCCCTGACTCACTGAGGTACAGACAAAGCATCTGTACGGAAGTATATTATAATCACCTTGCTATTCCTTTATTTTTTTAATCTGTATGTAGACAGCATAAATTTGCTTAGTGTGGAGGGATATCCATTGTTCTATGTTCTTATTGAGGTCCCGTACCCACTTTAAGCATATTAATAATGCTGACACTAATCATGTTAAGGAAGATACTTGGAAGATATTTGAATAAATATTATGACAACTCACTCTGAGATAATATAATCAAAAAGTCTTTCCTACCCAATAAGGACAGTAATGGTGGCATTCCTTTGATTTGCTGGAGTACTGAAAATAATTTTACTGAGTCATGAAATGTCTAGGGTTATTCTAAAAGAAGGCACTCTTGCATTTTGAAGACTGTTTTACCTGTTTTCCCACCCTTGGTTTCTCTAGGCACAAACCAGTAGATTATTCTGAATGAAAAAAGAAAGGAAGGAAGGAAGGAAGGAAGGAAGGAAGGAAGGAAGGAAGAAAGAAAGAAAGAAAGAAAGAAAGAAAGAAAGAAAGAGAGGAAGGTAGGTTCTTGGAGCATTTTGATTGGCTATATGCCAGTAGAGGCTGGAATCTGGCAAGGAGGCACCCAAGAGTCTTGCATGGACAGTTTAAATATCTGGTTCCATGTCCAGTGGGCAGGACCTGGCAACCTCCTGAGCCTCCTGCCAACTTCAAGGTGCCATGGTTTATAAGGTAGAAAGAACACGGTGTATTTAAAAATAAGAAGAAAGAAACACAGATTCTAAAAAAGTTGAGCAAGGGTGGGGGTAGGGGTTGGGGGTGGGAGTAGCCAGAGGGAAAGCACACACTGTGGGACTAGAACCACTTTCATTTCTGGATCCTGCCCTCCTCGTCTCCCCATCACAGAATTGCCTAATTTGTTCAGGAAGTTGAACAAAATGTCACCTAAGCAAAGGGCAGATCAAACTTTAGGTTTAGAAGTTACTTGTGGTAAGAGAGCAGAAGGGGCTAACAGGGAAGAGAAGAGCCAGCCAGCCAGGAGGGGGCCTGGGAGAGACCTGAGAGGGGGCAGAACAAAGCATATGGCAAACATGTACGTCTGAAACATCATGGTGAAAACCACTAATGTGCATGCTAACTAAAACATCTACTACTATCAATGACCTCCGCTGACCAGATCCAAGTCAAAGGCCAAGGTAATAATTTGCTTAAATGTTATTGAGATTGGAGCCTTGCAGAAGGGCAGCTATTTCCTCAAGGCTTGAAACCCAATTCTTAGAAGAGCGCAGAGGCAATCATCTTTGTGGCTTTGGGCTAGGCAGAGATTCCTTAAACAGGGTGCAAAACACTAAGCATTAGAGATAAGACTGGTACATCGGGCTGATTGAAAATTATGAAACTCTTTTAGTCTGATACAGGTTGAGAGAAGGGATTTGGAATAGATATAAGGCATTATATCTGGAATATGTGAAGAACTGAATACAGTTCAAACAGGCAAAAGACACAAATAGATACTTCTCAAAGAACATCTTAATGGGTGATAGACATCTGAAAAGTTGCTCAACAGCATTGGTCACCAGAGAAATGAATGCCTAATTATAGTGAAATATACATCCCTGTTGTAAATTTACAAAGAAAGCACTTAGGCTAAGGAGATGGCTCAGAGGGTAAAGCAGCTTGTGGCTAAGCCTGAGGATGAACTCAGTTCCACCCCCAGACCCCACATGGTGGAGAGCTGGAGCTCCCAAGAGTTGTTCAATGCCCTCGACACAGCCACTGTGGCATGCACACACCCCCCTCCAATAATAAAGTGTAACTAAAGACATTTTAAATACCATGTTACCAAATGGTAAATGCGTGGGGTCATCAGGATCTTTACAGTGCTGGCTGAAGCATTAAACAGACTACCCATTCTGCTTTACGGATAGATCTATTTTTGTCTGTTTTATGGTTTAAGCTTGTTGTTTTCTCTTTGGTTGTTATTTTTATAACCCAGATAATTGGAAATATATTTAAAGGTTAACATTGTGTGTATACTCTGTGAACCAGAATTTCCAGTCTCCAAGCGTGTGCTTGGCACAAATGAATGCTGTATAGCAGACATATGGAAGAATGTTGACAGCAACTTCACAACGGACTGTCCAAAACCTGAAGCAAATGAAGTGCCTATCAGACGGTAAGCTGAGGGCATAAAGTGTTGGTTATTTAATGAATATGCAGTGGTGAAGAATGAGCCACGGTTACATACAACACCACAGAGAAATCTCACGGAGAGAAAAATGTTCACCCTCTGTTTCCCCATGAATAGTTCAAATACCAGAACAATTGACATATGAAGACTGAGTTCTTAATATTGGTAACCCTGCAATCTATTGAGTGACAGGGGCCATGGCTAAGCTGGAAATGTTCTGGGTGACAGCTCTGTGAGTACACACACCCATCATTTTGTACACAATAAAAGACACTGTGAGATCAGAAAGGGCTCACATTATCAACAAAAAAGCTGGCCATATATCCTGAATTTGTGTTCAAGAACATGTAAGTTCTCATACTGATGTCTTACACTGTTTTAGTTTTGGGAATTCGCCTCCCCTACCAGAGAAAGCATGTGCATGTGTGAGAACTCTTCATAGCCTAGCAGACACTGCTGGATACGGATACTCACGCTCCACAGAGGTGGAGAGGGCAGAAGAGAGCACCGATTCGGGAAGCCATCTAGGCCCCAGTACCCAGGAGAGGGTCAAACGAAACTCAACAAGTGTTTATTAACGACTGCTTTCTGATTTATTTAGTACCTGGCATGAACTTTTTAGCAAGCAGTGCATGATTAATAGCTATTTCCATAATATTGATCTCACGGTTATCTCGTCCTTCCTCCCATAATACAGATGGGAAATAGTGTTTTTGGAGGATAGGTCAAGACGGTCAGTAAAGCTGGGCGTGGTAGACCACGCCTATAATCCCAGCAGTTGGGAGGTGCACAGAGGTGGATCAGTTAAAGGTGAGCCAAGGCTACTTAGAGGCCTGTCTGGGGTTCAGGAGGCATTGTCTTAAAATAAAGACCAAACCACAATAGCTTCTTGCAAGGCCTTCCGGGTAATTAAGTGGTGAAGGAGAGTTCCACAGCGGAGCCATCAACTATGTGTGTGTGAGTGAGTGAGTGAGTGAGTGAGTGTGTGTGTGTGTGTGTGTGTGAGCCATCAACTATGTGTGTGTGAGTGAGTGAGTGAGTGAGTGTGTGTGTGTGTGTGTGTGTGTGTGTGTGTGTGTGTGTGTGTGTGTGTCCCACACCTGCGAGCAGTAACAAGCAGCAAAGACCAGCGCTGCTCTCTGGAGAGCTGAGCTGCTGTGCTTAAGGCTTTGGCGATAGCTTCCCGGGATCGCCAATTGCACACAGGTGGTCCGCGCGGCCACAGCTGCTTCCTTCCCCCCAGGACCACGACCTCACCTCCAGCCAATTTGTTCGAGGAATCAGAAAGATTTTTCCAGGGCCCACCTAAGAGTTTTCCGACTTCACAAACACCGCGCGAGGCAGGCGTGGGCTTCCACTCCCGGCTCCCGGAAACCAGAGAGCACTGGGGCGAGGAGCGCCTAAAAGTTTGAAAGAAGACGCGCCCGCCAGGGAGCAAGCGGGGTAGAGGGAAGGACAGTCTAGGCAAGGGAAAGCTAAAGAAGACGGCAGAGTGGAGCGGAGAGGACAGAGGAAAATTGTGCCCTCAACCCCAAAGTTAGTTCGCCGCCCACAAAGCACCTCTCTATTGCGCCTGCGCAACGCTGCCTCTTGGTCACCCCGCCCCTTTGCGCCGCCCGAGGTTTACTCGTCTCTCGGCAACCATTGACCCGAGGAGCCAATCAGAGGGCGGCGTTCGTCCGGCCCCCCGCCGTCAGCGCGGGGCGCAAGGATCCCGCGGGGCCCCGGCCGGCGCGCCCCGCCCTGGCTCCCCCGGGAGGCCGGCCGCGGGGCGGGGGCAGGGGCGGGGAGGCGCGGGGGAGTGGTCAGGCCGGTTAAGATCGGAGGGGGCGGCGGCCGGACCGCTCACTCGCCGCAGCTGTCTAGGGGCCGCAGTCTCCGCTCCGCTCCTGCTGGGGGCTGCCCACGCCAACCACCTGCCTCAGTCACCTCCTCTTCCAACGCCCAGGTGAGTCCACACTCCCCTCCTCCGCAGGTGGGAGGATGCTGCTGCGGTCCTCCGGGGCGGGGGGGGCGGGGGGGGCCGCGCTTTCCCGCTTAGGGTCAGTCCCGGCAGAGCCTGGTGGCATGCCCCGGGGATGGAGGAGAGATGCCAGCAGGTGTCAGGACCCGCCTGGCTCCCGCGTCCCTCACGCAAACTTTCCTCTGTGAAGGAGGCAAACTTTTCGGAGACCGTGGCCGGGCTTTGGCAAACTTGGGCGAGTTCCTGCTGCCCCGGCAGCCGGAGTGTAGGGGGCTCTTTCCCTGCACCTAGTCGGTGCTCCGGCTCTGAGCTGCGCCCCTGTGGCGCGCACACCGAGCCCGGAACCCGGGCGATTTTGAACCCCGCGGTTTTGGCGGCGCAGATGAAGACGCAGCGGTCGGGGCTAAAGCCTGGCCGGCGAGGGGAGGGCAGTTTCCTGGGCTCGGTGCCCGGGATGGCGGCTGAGATCCTTCTCCCTTTGGGACTGTGGACACCCAGCGCGGCCAAATGATCGAAGCTGCGCGTCTCTCGGAAACTTCTCGAGAATTCAGCGGCTGTGAAACCTGGTTCCTCCCCTTTGGGGATCGAAAGTCGCTTACTGCGTAGGCTGAAAGCCATGTAGTCAGTCCGTTGACTCTGATAGCGGTGCTGTCGGTGGCTTAGAGGCGCGGCTCCCGGATCGTCCGGGTCAGGGAACTTCTTTAGCGCAGTTTGCGAGGAGGGTGAGAGCCTTCTCCATAGGAAGAAGTTGAGGAACCTGCAGTACCAGCTGGTAGCCTTTACACCTAGCGCGGGCAGGCTGGAGGGCAGGAGACCGCAAAGTCCTGGAGGGCTGGTGAGGAAATGCCTAGTTGGTTTTTCAAGAACGCAAAACTTCCACCAGCATCGATTGTCATCCCTAGGTGGTCTAGGCCTCTTTTCTCTCCTCTCAACCTTTAATGTGGAGAAACCGTTCAGAGCCCGGACCCAAGTCTTAAGCCCCTCCCTCAATTGAGGATAAAGTGCTTACAACGAAAGATTTAATAGACTTACTGATTTTTTAAGAATAGCTGTGTATGTAATAGTTTGAATTATGACGAGTTTGGTGTTCTGGAAATAAAGTTAAGATGGTCAAATCCTCCTAAATTAGGTCCCCAGCTGCCCCGCTACTCTGGGAAGGAGGGTGACGGTGGCCATTGCTGGCTACAACAACTTCCACTGTAATTTGCTTGGCAAGGCAGCGAGGGAGCCAGAAAGCTAGCCAGGCAGCCAAGAGGGTGGTAGGAAGGCTTACCAAGAATTCTATCTTGCTGGAAGTCACCAGAGGTGTGATTGTTTTTCCACATCTTACCCCGCAGTCGAAGGGTGTGGGGTGAGGAGTAACGAAGAGCCACTTTTCTCTCCCAGCTGCTACAGCTGGACCACCAGTGGTCCTGTCCTCTGCTGGCCTTGTTTGTGGGGATGGAGGGCTTAGTATCTTAGTATCCGGATCGGACAGCTGAAACCTTCTCTCTGAAGAGACACTTTGGTTTAAGAAGCTTTTAGATGGAGAGTTCGATGTGTGGAATAATTGTCCCAGGATCTGCACAGGATGTTGCTTACTATAGTTAAAATTGTGGGGGTTGTTGAGCGATCTCTAGACTGTTACTAAAAGAAAGGTCCCGAAGTTTTATGAGTAACTTTAGTGTGTGCACCTAGAACAAACAGTCACACTCTTTAGTCTGAGTTTCTCCCATAATACCTACCTTGTATCTAGAGATTAAGTTTGTGAACTCAGAAGGGAGGACTTGGCTCCTGGCCTGTTGGTCTGAGTGTGAGTGGAGTGCCAAGGGCTCGCTCTCCAGCTTTTCCAGCTCTGCTGCAAGTATAGCTACCAAGCTTTCTGCAGGACTTCCAGCCTCTGCCCTCCATCACCAACCCCAGTGGGGATGCATCCCCCAGTGTCCAAGGGCAGGCAGATTATACTTGCTTTGCATTGCCCATGGGAAAGTCCAGGAACCACTCAGCAATGAAAGCAATTTAAAAGGGGACTGTTGAGCCCTGTTGTACTATTAGTTAGGCTCAGCTGCAACAAAACTGGAAAGCTGCATTGAATGTTTCCTTTCTCCCTCCCTCCCTCCTGCCCTCCCTTCCCAGCTTCATCTACTAAGTAGTACCCTGTCTCTATCTCTCTTCTATGCTATGCTGTCGTAGAATCAGCCATGGAAGAAGGACAGCCTATATTATTAAGAAAAGCTGTAGAAGCAGAGATGGGCTAAGAGTTAAGATGATGGCTAGGGGGTTCTTATCTCTTTCCTGGCCTCCTGGACACTCTCTCCTCTCTCTTCTATCTCTCTCTGAATGTTTGGAGATTAATAGGGAGTGAGTCAGAATCTGAGGTGTTTCTTGGTTTAAAACTAGTCTGTTGGTTTTTTCTCATTATTGAGGTAACCGGCGAATAGGGGAGATGCCTTCTACCATCCCACTGTTTTGACTGTAGCTGTTGAAATCGTATTATGATGGCACCAGCTTTTCCATATTTGACGACGTGCTTGTGAGTTTAAAGCTACTTGAGAAAAGCTGACCTTCTAATTTCTTGAACCTGAGGTTTCTCCCGCTTTGTAACCTTTTGACTGGATGCGTTCATTGAAAGGGAGTTTTGGCTTAGAGTTCAAAAGGTTTATAGACAACATCTTTACATAACTCAGCTTTGTAATGGGAGTCTTCTGAAGTGTTTCAAATTAATATTCTGTACAGCTGGGCCCTGGGAGCTTGTTCTTGAAGTGTTTGCAGAGCGTTTTGAAACAACAGGGGGAAAAAAGCCCTTCCTATGAAGAAGTAATTACTGACACGAAGCAGCTCTGTGTAAGGGTGTTTTGTGGTTTCAGAGCATTTTGCACTGTGGTCCCTTTTTCTTGGATAATGGAGGTTGGGTCAGAAGGTGCTTCCTAGGTGGTATGTGCCAGGTGCCAGCCAGGCAGGCCAAGGGAATGATAGGCGAAAGGCCTGCCTGTGGAAGAGCTTTAGAGGTGAGCTCAGCTGGCCTGACTTTCTGATATACTTGAAGAACTTGTTTTTCTCTCAGTTGTCCTTGCACGTGGACCCCAGAAAAGTGTGGGTTTGTGGTCACTGCAAAGTCCTCACCCCTGCCTAGAAAGTGCATGCATGGCCTTGTGTGCAGACATGCGTCTGTCATGTGAATGCACACTCTCTCTGCTGGGTGCTGCCTGCTGTTCTTTGCGCAGGCGGAAGCATGCTTGAAGTGGCTGTCCTGCTGGATCAAGGGACTAGATGGAGCTTGCTTTCTGTGTCAGGAGCGCCTGGTTTAAAAGGCTGGATGATGTCTTGATCTTTTCAGTGAAACCTCTGTAGTGTAGGCTTGGAGCAGAGGAAAGGTGCCTGCATTGACCAACAGCTGAAACTCCTAAGGCTGGCCGGCTTCTAGCCCCACCCCTGAGCACCTCAGCCCTCCCTGTCCTCCCAGCCCCAGCTTGCTCTCTCTCTCTCTCCCCTGTGTTCACTCAGCTGCTTGCTCTGCTGACTCTTTCGTTTTGACTTTTTTGTTTCTCACTGTCCTCGCTGACCTGGTTTAGAGGGGACTGTGGACAGGAGCTAGATGAGAGCATCAGCCCGCCTCCCTGGCTCTGGCCAGTGCTCAGTCCTGTGTACTTGGAGCACTCAGCGCCTAGGATCTGCCCATCCCTGAGGACTCTAACCCTAACCCTAACCCTAACCCTAACCCTAACCCTAACCCTAACCCTAACCCTAACCCTGCCTTCCTCCAAGATTGTTATTTCCTGATGCTTTTTTTTTTTGCTGTCCCATGGGCAGGTCTTCCTTAGCTGGCCTCCTTTGCTGTGCAAAATACAGACTTAGATATTGGGAGAGAAAAAAATAAACAAAAAACTGAACACAGTCCATTCCCCCTGATCTCTGTGAAGGCTCTGATGGATCTCTCCTCTGAGAGGACTGCTTCACCATTCACCATACATCTCTCTACTCCAGTGTGTTATAGGATTTTTTTTTTCACATTTTCTTGTTTTTAAAAATTTAAAAATTTTAACATTGAACTGAAGGGCATTGTTGTTGTTGTTGTTGTTTAGCCATCCCCCATTGCCTCCTTGTCCGGCCCCATCATAAAAACTGAAGAAAGTTATCCAGGGATTATGAACCATCCCCCCATCCCACCCAGGATCCCTTAGCTTCCATACTTGGCCTTACAGGATGAGACCAGGTACCTTCTCTGTGGCCTGTCTGTCTGTCTCTGACACCCCTCTCCCCCCCCCCCCCTGCACTATGGTGACCCCTGCCCCTGTTTGTCATAGTTAGACATAGTCAGGCATCAGGACTCAGCAGCTGCCTGAGGCGCTAGTGCTAGCATGTGGATTATGGGGATATAGAGGAAAGAGTAGGGTTAAGAAGACACACGGTGTTTGCTCTGCCTTGTTCCTCTAGAAGCCAGCACCGCCGCTGCTGCTGTGTCCCATTCCAGACTGTTGTAGACTTTGTGCTTTTTCACTTGCCTCTTGTAGGCTGCCCCTCACTGGGGGGCACCTGGGCACTGATCCAGACAGACCCCTGACCACTTCAGGCTTTCATTTCTTTATTGTTAACTATGTAGCAGACAGAGTCAGTGCTGACCCAGAAACATATGGGACCAAAAGCCTGGTAAAGTTAAACAATAAATCGATTTGTCTGCTTAACTATTTTAATAATCTGTGCAAAACATGTAAAGGAGATATTTTCTTTCCTTCCTTTATATCAAGTCCTTGGAATCTATGCTATATTTTGTATATACTATGCACTTGTCTGAACCTTCTACCTTTCGAGAGCTTGTGGTTACTGTATTGGGTGGTGTGAGTCTGGCCCATGTGAGCACGGTGTTTTACTCTCAAATCCTGGTTCTCTGCATGTGAGAAGCAATAGTAAGCTATGCAGAGTTACTGGAGAATGTATATAGGCTGTATGCTCTGTGTGGGCAGCGATCTCTGTCTCCTGCCTTCAGGTCCCAGAATCCTAGGAGAGAGCTTACAACACAGTAGGCGCTTGGGTAGCTGAGGAAATGTGAGGTGTGGCTCAGTCCCCACGCTGGCTTATTGATGAGCACCCATCCTGTGAGGCAGATTTGACTCCTCAAAAATAAAAAAAGAGCCGGGTGTGGTGGCGCACGCCTTTAATCCCAGCACTGGGTGGCAGAGGCAGGTGGATTTCTGAGTTCGAGGCCAGCCTGGTCTACAAAGTGAGTTCCAGGACAGTCAGGGCTATACAGAGAAATCCTGTCTCGAAAAACCAAGAAAACCCAAACCAAACCAAACCAAACCAAACCAAACAAACAAAAAAACACAAACAAACAAAACAAAACAAAAACAAACAAACAAACAAAAAACCAAAAAACCAAAAAACCAACCAACCAAAACCCAGGTTGTTTGCTTCTCCATTTCTTGCTCCTGTTTTAGTAGGTTGTTTTTTTTTTTTTTTTTCTTCTTAGAGAATAGCTGGAAGAAATATAGATGAAATCTGAGATTGGCAGGGGACCAGGGCTGATTTTTATTAACAGTTAAAATTTGCCAATCATTTGTCATTAGTTAGAACTTACCAACAATTAAAAATTCAAACAAACATGCAAGAGGAGTGAGCTGTCAAGGTGAAGATGTCTGGGATCTCTAGTGACAGACATTCTATAGGTAGTCATGCTGGTGAGCTGGAGTCATGGCTCATGCGGCTCGACGCTGATAGAGCATTACCTTTCAGAAAGTTGTTGCCTGTGTAAGTATTGTGCTGTGGGTTTATTTCTCCATGCAGTGTTACCCTTCCCCCACCCATGATGTATTTAAGATTAGCATGTTTCTCTCTGCCCTTTCCTATGCTCAGAGGTCTGTCACCTGCTACCTTAATACCCCTACCCTGAGTGGACAACTTGTAGTTCCCAACAGCCCTGAAACGGAGGCCAGCTTGCACGTAGACATTTATGAATGGGGTGTGTATACATGTTTTACCCTGATAAGTGCTGCTTCTGAGAGCTAAGTCTTACTGGTCCCTTTCCTGATAAGACCCAGGGATGCAGCTAGTGACTAGGCAGAAGAACTTGTAGCCACTTTTAACTAACTCAAGTTTTTGTTTTACTTAGCTGAAGGCTTTTCTAGGCTCTATGATGGAGAGTTGGATGGTGATCCAGCCTTTGAAATAAACCTGAGGCGTGTGGCCCAGTCCTCTACACAGTCCACCTCTAAAACAAAAAAGGGCCGGCTCTGTTTGGGAAGCCCTTTGTGTGAGTTCATACCAGTAGTGTCTGATTTAGAAATGCGTGGTGCAGCAGCCAATTCATTTCTAGTTCAGTTTGTGCAGTCAAGGCTTCCTGTTGACACCTTGGGGGAGAAACTTGGGGACTTTCTGCCTAGCTGCCGACCCATGGTGTCTGCATTCTGACAGTGTTAATACTCACATTTGCAGTGACTTCAGGGTGTTCTCTTGAGCATTTGCACTTCCGAGCCATGCCTTTGGACCCACCCCAGTGTTTTGATTCTGTTCTGTGCCTTCGCAGCCCCAGCGTGACTCCTTCCAGTCTTATCTCCCCACCCACACTTGCTTAGGCATCCTATTTTGAAAGGTGGGAAACAACTTTCCCTTTGGAGTCATTCATGTTCAGGTAGTGTCTGGACGGGGCACAGTTACTGATAACTAACTGGGTATTGGCTTCAGTAGAGGGGTGAGGATCTTGGTGTGCAGCAGGGCAGCCCCCTCCCTTTCTGTGCCTCAGGGACTCTGCTGTGGGAAGCTGACCAACCTTTTTTTGCCTTTGGTAAACATGCTTGTGAAATGGCTACTGATAATCCTGAGAAAATAGACTGAGGGCTCCGGCTGAATGTGAAGGAGCCTGAAAGTGAGAAAAAGACATCTGTGAGGGCGGGTGTCTCGCTGATGTAGACATGTTTTCTCTGGGCATGGTTTTCTGGCCAGGGACAGCTATCATGAGCTGGGTTAGAATGGATGGTGGGCATTTGGGTGAGTTAATTGTAAATAGGACTGTGTGAGAAATACCTGACATAAGGGTGTGTTTTGGCTCACAGCTTTAAGGTGCATGAGCATGGCGGGGTGGGGTGGGGGTAATAGCCATCAGAGAGCGAGTTCTACTTAGACAGTAGGAAGAGATGAACCCTGGTTCTCAGCTTGCTTTCTTCTTCTTCAGTCCCAGATCCAACCTGTTGGGAACTGCTGCAAACTTTCTGGGTGGGTCTTTTCCCACCTCAGTGAAACCTCTGGAAAGGCTCTCTCAGACATCTCAGACATAACCAGAGATTTGTTACACAGATGATTCTGCACCCATGAGATTGATAATGCAGAGTAAACATCACTATGGCGTATTGGGAGAAAATTGTGTAGAATACTTTATTGCCCTTAAAAAGTAAGGCATCCATTTATCTGACCCCATTGAGCTTTCTCCTCTGGATTCTTCTGTATACTCGAAGCACACATATGAGTGTCTCTGTTGGCTGTACTTTGTAAATGTGTTTGGGGGCCTGTGCAAATCTCCAGAGTGTAACTCTTCAGTGTTGGGAATCCAGGCTGTGGTGAGGGGCTGGAAGCTAACAGACTAAAGGCTTCTCTGTTGCCCTAGGCCTTAGATAACTTCTGGCCTTTATGATTCCAGAAAAGCAGGGAGGGAGGGAGGGAGA
This sequence comes from Mus musculus, assembly GCF_000001635.26. Lineage (NCBI taxonomy): Eukaryota > Metazoa > Chordata > Mammalia > Rodentia > Muridae > Mus > Mus musculus. Next base: position 100,481,447 of record NC_000069.6, on the reverse strand, counting down.
GAGACAGAGACAGAGAGACAGACAGGGAGGACGTCTCTTTAGAAGGCCAAATTTACTTCAACCCTGGCTTGTTCTTCACTTCTTAGCTGTTGGCTTTAGATGTCACTCAAAGAACTTGGCTGAAGCCTGGGATGCCCCTCGGTAGCATGCACTGAACTTAGTAGACACAAATCCTTTATTTCATAAGTGCGCACACGCATGTAGATGTGTAAATGCATGTGGTGCACACTTGGGTTCTAGCTCTTTTCCCTCAGGCCAAAGACTCGTAAGTCCAAACAGTATGGATGTGTGGGAAGTGACCCATGTCTTATCTGCAGTTGGGTGGGCCTTTGTGGTCTGATCTAGGTTGTTTCTGTTTTCAGGTATGTCCCATGTAGCCCTTGGGGTGCTGATAACTCTATAAATATATTTGGCCCCCTTTGCTCAGCAGCTCCTGCTCTCTTTGCCCTCTTGGCTGTAGAGCAGCTCTCTTTGTTCCTGTTGCTTTATCATGGACCAACACTCTTGATCCCCCAGTCACCAAAGGATATCCTACTGGTTTATTCTGTAAGTGATGCCCACCCTCTGCTGACAAATCTTATCTGCCCTTACTGCATCCACTCTGTGCCTTTCAGACCATCTGATTGGCTGGCTCCTTCCACTTCTGGCTTCTCTGTTCTTTTGAACCTGCTATCTCTAACATCAACCATCCCCACCCCCAACTTAGCCAGCATCTTAGAGCACCCTCCAAGTTGAGATCTTAGGCCGCCTTCTCTGAAGCATTAACCCCTAGTGTGCCCATACTTACTACTGCCATTCTCGCAGCTCCAGTGAGGTTGGATATATCCCAAAGTTGTCAAAACTACGTGGGGAGCAGTTTCTGTCCTGACAGCCATCAGGTACTTCAGTTCTACACGTGTCTGCCCTGCCTTTAGCACCTGCCATCTGGTCTTGCCTCACTCCAGTGGTTCAGAGTTCTGTGCTACCCTCCGATCAAAACACCTCTGTGCTTTTTTTCCTGTTCCTTCTACTTGGCGCCACCCTCCTCCCATGGCCACCGGAAGAGCTAGTTCTTCTGAAAGTTTTCTCCCACTCTGTAATACACCACAGCTACCCACCTGCTTACCCACCTGAAGAGATAAGAAACCTCTCTGATCCTATTTCTGCCATGGACCAGCAGTGAGTCCTTGGACAGTTTACATTGTGCATATCTGCTTGGTTCCTCAGTGTCTGCCCCTGAAATAAGTGGAAATAGCATCTCCTTTATAGGGATTTCAAAGACTCTTAAATATTTATTTACTGTACAGCATGCGTGTGGAGGTCACAGGGCAACTTGTGAGAGTCGGTTCTCTTCTTCCTTCGTGTGGGTTCTGGATCATCAGGCTTGGTGGCAAGCACCTGTACTTGTGGAGGCATCTTGCCTGTCCTATACTGCTTATGTAGAAACCAGGCCGGTCAGATGTAGGTAGAGCCCTTGACATCATGGTCTTGTTGACCTACTGTGATGTGGCAAATTTTCCTGGGGCTGAGCACCCAGGTGCATTTCCTGTTCTCTGGCCATAGCTGTAGTGGCTTCTGTTATGCAAAGCACCCCCAGAGGACCATGCCTTGGTCAGTACCTGGCTGCAGAAAGGGTAGAAGTTACCTTGTGGGAAACAATATGGGGCTGAGCGGAGGATGTTTGTTTTGAAACAGCAGGTATGTAGCCCCCTCAAGAAGTGGGATTCTCAGACACGCTGGCCTGTGAATAATTTCAGGGGTCTCTGAAAGCTACCACTAACCCACATTGGAGGATTTGGGGTCTAAATCCTTTGGTTCTAGAGCAGGCAGTAAAGTGTGATCCACTCAAACAGGAGGCAGTAGGCGGGAGAGGAGCCATGGTCAGAGCCAGCAGAAGGCAGCTTGCTTTTTTTTTTTTTTTTTGGAACCAATAACTTTTTGTTCTAGAAATCCTTGTCTGAATAGCAATAACAAGAGGTTATCTAGTGCGCTTGTGGGCTTTGACCTCTGTTCCCTGTTGTCCCCTAACCTCCTGCCCTCCAGGGCCCCTTGGACCTGAGGTAGGAGCCAACAGTTCCAAGAATTAGGACCTTGGTTCCAGGGACAAGATCCTGTGCTCATTTATGAGCCATCCTGTTTAAATTGGGGATGGGGGAAGCTTGGCTTGTGAAGGTTACCTGGGAATTGATTGCAGCCGCGGCTTCTGTGTGTTATTTCCTTTGGTTTACACACCATCTGCCCTGTACTTTATATACTGGATAAGGAATAAGCCTGACCTGTGGTTTCCCCTCACGTGGGTCACCGTGTTGAGAGGCAGCATAGTGTACAGTGAATTATTCTCAACCACTTTTTCTTCTGCTTAAATGTCCAGGGTTTTAAGTCTCTTTGCCCCTAGAGTCCTCTCGTACACAGGGGAGGAGAGAGGAGAGAAAGGACCCCGCCCCATGCTGGGATGTCTTTGTTCTATGCTCATATGTCACCCAAGCCTCACATCTGTGCCCAGACTTGGTCCTTGCCCACGGATGGCACTTAGCCCAACCTGAAAAGCTTTAAGAAGAAGATGCACATTTATGAAAGAGATGCACATTTTAAAAAGATTCAGGGTCAGTGAAAGGGAATTTCACACACACATCCCCCCCCCCCCCCAGGGGAGGCGGGGCAAGGCTGCGGAGAGGAGACGGCCCTTCTCTTCATTCTTGTTTGTTTGTTTTTGATTTTTGAGACAGGGGTTCTCTGTGTAGCCCTGGCTGTCCTGGAACTCACTCTGTAGAGCAGGCTGGCCTCGAACTCAGAAATCCACCTGCCTCTGCCTCCCGAGTGCTGGGATTAAAGGCGTGCTCCACCACGCCGGGCTCCTTCTCTTCATTCTTAAACCTACAAGAGAGGCAGAAGAGAGGATTGCGCCGTTCCCTCTGGTGTGGATGGTAGGCTCCAGTAAGTGAACTTCGGCTCAAACCAGTGACCAGTTCCGGACCCACCTTTGCTGACTACGTCTGTGTCACCCACAGTGCAGCTGTTCCTCAGACCTTGCCTTGACCTCACTGGATGTCATGTTCATCGGTTTCCTTGCCACTGTTGTGTCAATTCTGCTAAGGAGAATTTGCCTTGGGCCAGGGCCTTTCCTGGGCTGAGCATGTATGTTTCATGTGATTCTTTTGTGTGGAGGCTACATAGTGTTGATTTAAAGCAGTTCATTAAAATGGAAGCTGTTGAACTAAGTGTGGTGTGTTATCTAAGCACCAAAGGCTGTAAGTAGCATTTATTCTTGTAAAACCAATGTTGAAGTAATTTTAGGGATATACTTTTGATATTTAAAATTATTTGCATGTCAACGATAGTATCTTTATATATACTTAGAAATTTATTTTAACTATGTGTGTATGTATGTGTCTCTGTGTGGGTCTGTATACATGAGTATAGGAAGCCAGAAGAAGACATTAGATCCCCTGGAGTTTGATGTACAGTTGGTTATGAGTCACTCAACGTGGGTGCACATATCTATACTCAGCTCTTCTGCGAGAGCACCCCACACTCTTAACCACTAAGCCACCTTTCCAACAATACTGTCCTTGCCCTGCCAATTATTTATTAATTTATATTTTTCTATTGAGCCCAGAATTTCATAGGTGCATTTGGGCCAGCCCGGCTTTGTTCTACCTGAATTATGGTAGAATGGGAGAATTAAAGCCGTCATCCTATGACTGTGCCACCAGCCCATGTCCCATAGTGTGCTTCTTATGGACTCCATTTCCCCTCAAAACCCTCTCCGCTCTTGGGATTTACGTCCAGAGAGGTTGGTATAGAGGATGCCAGCATCTGAGTCTTGAATTTCTAAATGTCTACTTACTGCCTTAAAAAAAAGAATTCTTAAGATTGTAGCCAATAATCAGCAAGAGGGCACCCCACAGGAGGGAGGGCACCGAGAGGCAGCTTTGCTTGATCTGAGGTGAGAAGCAGCTGCCTTGGGAAACTGTAGGTGATGCGTTTTGATATTGCGTAGTCGTGGTAAGATGAGCAGACCTGATATTTTGAGTTTTTCTTTTAACATAAGCAGTGGATATCTTTTTATTCTTAAAGTACGTTAGACAGAAACTTAATGAAAGGCTTTCCAGGGGGAAATCCTTCTCCCCCCAGCTTCCCCTACAGAGGTCAATGTTTAAAGGGCTAGGGAAAGCTTCCAGATCCATCTGATGTATTTGATAATTGGATGTGGGAATGAGGAAGGGAGGAACTGAGGAAGTTTAATACAGGGACACATGAATAGGATTCTCTAAGGGAAAGATTTTAGAATGTGGGTCACGAGATTTTAAATTTCTATCAATGAATACATCCAAATCCAAAGGGCACCAAATGCATTTTCTTTCCCACATCCATCCCAGGATGAGGATGTTGCTTGGTTCAGACTGAGTTGTGTTTAGGCATAGAGTTTTGCATATGCCCAGTTTTACACAAGCAAGCATTTTCTATATCATAAACACCGAGCAGGCACTGTTAGTTTGAACCACCGCATGCTTCTGGGCACGGCTGTATACGCGTGTTAGATCGTTTCTCCCTCTTCTGCTGATGTGACGTGCACTCCCAGCTTTGTGACGAGCTCTGTGCATCCTTGCAACTCTACAGGACATCAGAGGAGAGGGGATAGAAGCAGAGTGGATAATGGAACGTAACAGTTGAGACCCACATAGTGCTTTGAGGAGCCCAGGGCTGTGCAGCAGAGGTGTCTGCTGTCCCACATGAGACAGCTTTGCCACGGTGGTGGGTTATAAAGTAGCAATGAAAATAGTTTTATGGTTGGTGTGGGGGGGGGTCATCACAATAAGAACTTTACTAAAGAGTTGCAGCATTAGGAAGGTTGAGAACCACTGAACTAGATCTTAGTCTTTAGTCAGTGACCCAACCAACTAGATCTTAGTTTAGCAGGAGATGTGGAACCATCTTTTAAATATATGTAAATTGCCCAAATCCTCACCATCTCTTTTTATTTTTGGATTGGGGTTTTGTTTTTTTTTTTTTTTTTTTTTTGTTTGCATCTTCATTTGTTTGAGTCAGGGTCTCTGTTTAGCCCAGGTTAGTCTCAAACTTCAATCCTCCTATCTCAGACTCTTAAGTGCTGCGATCCTAGGTATGAGCCCCCGTGCGTGACTTTTACTGTTTTGAAATGCTTTCTTCTTCTTAGTAAATCCTCATATGTATTTGATTTACATATTTAAAAAATTCTGTCCCAACAATTTGTTATTTTTGTGCTGATATAGAGTTTCTATCGTTATGGCTCTCTCTCCTCTCTTACAAGCTGGTTTAGCTCATTTCCATTGTTTTTAGAACATTTCTGGCTATTTCTGCCCCTTCATCCATTGTGAACCTTATAGGTACCCAGACTAACACAGGTTTTAACTTTGAATCTGCTGACAATATGAAGCTGTGTGAAAGTCTTCTCACATGCACTTTTACCCTAAAGGGAAGAGTTAATGGCTCCTAGATTCTCTGTGGTCCCAGAGAACCCTTCTGTTGGGAACAGTCCTGACTTTAGCACCACATGGTTCTGTCTGGAGTTTTTTTTCTTTTTCTTTTTAATTTTTTTTTATTAGACACTTTATTTACATTTCAAATGTTATTCCCTTTCCTAGTTTCCTCTCCGAAAATCCCCTATCCCCTCTCCCCTCCCCCTGCTCCCCAGCCCACCCACTTCCTGGCCCTGGCATTCCCCTACACTGGGACATAGAATCTTCCAAGATTTTCTTAAAAGTTGTTCCTTTCATCTCACTAGGTGACCACATTGTGACTTCTCAGACATGGGGTCAAACGCGTGAGCCTTGGAAGTGTAACAGGTAGCAGACAGCATAAAAGCCACTGAGCCAGTGTGCCAGCCTGAAAGCCACCTCACCAGACTGCAGGTGGTCTAGCTTCTAGCTGTGGCTCAAAACAAGGCTCAGACCACAATACCTTCCTGAAATCATTTGGATTTGCTCAAGCATAAGTCTCCTGTATATCACTCATAAAACAGGGCAGTGGCGGGGGGGGGGGGGTCTCCAGGAGGGAAGAGACAAAGAACCGCCAAGTGTACAGTGAGCACAGAGAAGAGAACCCAGCTGTCCCAAATCTGGCTGGAAGGCAAATGCCAGCCCCAGTAGATGTTAGGTGTGCATCCAGGCTGCCCATCCATCACTGAGGCTAGCCATGCTAGGATGATCTAAATAGCTGCAGACGTTTGAAGCCTCTTTCATCTTTTCCTATAAGCAAGCAGAGGGGCAGCCAGCCCCAGAGCCCACGAGAGCCTGCTTTGATCCTGGGTTAGGGTGAGTCATTTCCAGCTGAGCAGATCGGCAGTTCTTGAACTTGTGTGTTCCTGTGCTGGCTCAAGAGGCTCCTGCCAGCCCCAGATCGTTGCTACCTCCAGCCACACACCTGCTTTCCTCCGCTCTGCTGTTACTGGAGCAGCTGCCTTGGCTTTGTTACTTTGTGCCCGCCTCTCCATAAGTGAACACTTCTTTGCTTTCCTTTTGGCCCCAACAAGGGGACAGCCTCTTTTTTTTTTTTTTTTTTTTGTCTGTCTGTTGTATTTACCTCATTCCACCAGAACTGTGTAAATCATGTCTGGTGTTGCCATCTATCTCTGTGATGGGAACCGTAAAAGCTCATCTCCATGTGATTACTGGGTACCCTGGCACTGTTACAGCCACAAATCCCTGGACTGAGGCGGGCTAGAAATCCATGGTGGAGCCCAAGGAGAATGCACTGATGTGCATTAAAAAGCAGCAGCGTCCACACAATGGGACCATGGCTGGCTGAATGCTGTCGGCACATAGCTTTGCAGGGTGGAAACCGGTCACGGTGAAATTGGAAGACTGCATGGAGACTTTGTTTCAGCTTTTATGTCTGTCTACATGACATTGAATCCACACAAGGCCACAAGCACTTTGGGTTTCTAAGAAACCGATGTCTGCTTTTATGTATTGGGATTTCCAGAGCTTTACCATTTTTATCTTTTTTAAAGTGAGATGTACTTCCCTGGCACTGGGTGAAAGTGTAGCTCAGTGTAGACACTTTGCCAGTATGCTCAATACCCAGGCTTCAGTCCCCAGTGTGCTACATGCATGTGCACACTCAATTATTTGGGAAACTTTGTGGTTCCATCATGTGAAGAAAGCAAAGTGCTTCCTCTCCGTCTGGTATTCTGTTTGTCTTAAGGAGCTTCAGGGAACTCTGAGGAAGGCTTTTGGAAGTTTACCTGCCCGAGGCTTGCATCCTTGCAGAAGGGTGTTCTCACTGCAAAGGTGATCTAACTTCTGCCTGACCACCATCGTGGTCTTACAAACAACTCTGTTCTGTCCCACGTGACATGGTATTTGTTGTAGGACAGACTATGGCCATATATGAAAAAGAAGTGGCTGTCTTCCAGAGCAGAGATGTGGCCTATGTGGGGAGCAAATGGGGCAGTGGTGTGTATGTGTGTATGTGTGTACATGCATGTGTGAATGTGTGTGTGTGTTGGTGTGACAGAGTGTGTGTAAGTATGAGTGTGCGTGTGTGTGTGTGTGTGTGTGTGTGTGTATTGCACTGGTAATTGGGATTTAGGTATCCATCCATTCAAGATATAGTTAGGGAGCTAAAAGCAGAAGTAGCTTCTATAGAACCAGGAGAAAATTAGTGGAACCGACAGGGTCTATTTCTCTCTGCGGTTAGAGGTCCTTCATTGTTTAGATGGCATGGTTAGTTTGCTATTCTTCATCTAAAGCAGTCCCCCTTTCCTCTCCCCCACATAGGTCAAGCACACCAGCTAGAGCACCCACACAAAGCAAAGTAGTGCATTACCACCCTGCTGTAGAACGGAGCTTGTGCCTGGCTGGGTATTACTCTTGGTCGCAGCCGTGTGGAGCAGCAGGCACTGCTGACTGCTGTTTTGCAGGAAATTGTTCAGAGATGGGTCAGTGCCTCTGAACTGACTCGTCCGTTGGCTCTCCCGGCCCATGCGCGTCCTAACTGGCTCCCTCCTTTTTACTTTTCAGCTTCCCCTGGCCAGAACATCCCCTAAGATGGCAGAGGAGGGCAGCAGTACCAAGGACTCTGAGTCCTTCAGCGTGCTCAACTGGGATCAGGTTAGCCGGCTGCACGAGGTCCTGACTGAGGTCGTGCCCATCCACGGGCGAGGCAACTTTCCAACCTTGGAGATAACCCTGAAGGACATTGTCCAGACTGTCCGAGGCCGGCTGGAGGAGGCAGGCATCAACGTGCAGGACGTCCGGCTGAACGGCTCTGCAGCCGGCCACGTTTTGGTCAAAGACAACGGCTTGGGTTGCAAAGATCTGGATCTGATCTTTCACGTGGCTCTCCCCACAGAGGCGGAATTTCAGCTGGTGAGAGATGTGGTTCTGTGCTCCCTTCTGAACTTTCTGCCAGAGGGCGTGAATAAGCTCAAAATCAGCCCCGTCACCCTGAAGGAGGCGTACGTGCAGAAGCTGGTGAAGGTTTGCACAGACACAGACCGCTGGAGCCTGATTTCCCTCTCCAACAAGAACGGGAGGAACGTGGAGCTCAAGTTTGTCGACTCCATCCGGCGGCAGTTTGAGTTCAGCGTGGACTCTTTCCAGATCATCCTAGATTCTTTGCTCTTTTTCTATGACTGCTCCGGCAATCCCATCTCCGAGCATTTCCACCCCACAGTGATCGGGGAGAGTATGTACGGGGATTTTGAGGAAGCCTTTGACCATCTTCAGAACAGGCTGATCGCCACCAAGAACCCTGAAGAAATCCGAGGTGGGGGTCTCCTTAAGTACAGCAACCTCCTTGTGCGGGACTTCAGGCCTGCCGACCAGGAGGAGATCAAGACCCTGGAGCGTTACATGTGCTCCAGATTTTTCATCGACTTCCCCGACATCCTGGAACAGCAGAGGAAGCTGGAGACCTACCTTCAGAACCACTTCTCGGACGAGGAGAGAAGCAAGTACGACTACCTCATGATTCTCCGCAGGGTTGTGAACGAGAGCACCGTGTGCCTCATGGGGCACGAACGCAGGCAGACCCTGAACCTCATCTCTCTCCTGGCCTTGCGTGTGCTGGCAGAACAAAACATCATCCCCAGTGCCACCAACGTCACCTGTTACTACCAGCCAGCTCCTTACGTCAGTGATGGCAACTTCAACAACTATTACATTGCGCACCCTCCAATTACCTACAGCCAGCCTTATCCTACATGGCTGCCCTGTAACTAACCTGAAGACCTGAGGGTTTCCACAGTGGGAACTCGGTTAGGGCAGGGGCTCTCAGGTAGGAGAGCCTCTTTCTAGATGTAGGTGTTTGGCTTTCGAAGGGGAACTCAGCTCCGACTCTGTTTTTCTTTTTGTACCCATTGGAATAGGTCCACAGACTATCGTGAGCCAACCCTAAAAGGACCCATAGTTGAGTGCCACTCAGGGAGATGCAATAGGAGGCGTGACTTCTCACCATCTTTCTAAGATAGTCACTAACATGTCACTCCCCAGACATTAGCACATGGGATCTGAGCTCGGCACAGTCTCTGAGATTGGGGGAGTCGGACAGCGTATGAAAAGTGTTCCAGGCGCTCTCCTCAGCTGAGTTCTCGGTAGATTCTACAGGCTCTCTCATTCAGGATTCTCAGCAGTCATGTGAGAGATGCACTGATAGTCTCTCACTGGGTCACTTCTAGTCAGCTCCCCAAACTGATAAACCGTGAGGGTGCTCTTTGTGACTGAATTTTCACTCACGGGACTAAGTTGTGTCTGTCTAGTCCCCATCGGCAGAGCTGAGAATTTCATTCATCAATAAACCAAAGCCAATAGCTGGAGACTTGAGATCTGGTTGGAAGTGGTTTATGGTATATGCTGTGCTTTATCAAGGAATTATGAGATATTGTGGAGAAAAAAAAATGACCTTTTTCTTGAAATGTAACTTGAAAACAAAATAAAATGTGGAACATAACGTTAAAGTAGAATTGTGGTGGAGGGGCGGTGATTGTCAATAGGAAACACGGATGTTTTGGTTTTGTTTTGTTTTTTTCTTTAAGGAATTCTTATTGAATGACACATTCCCCCTGCCACGCCTCCCATTGGCTCTCTGATGACTGACTCTTGTTTGCTCTTCCTGCGTAAGGAGTGCGTTGTGCCTGGGCGCCACTGTCGTGACTGACTTGACTGACAGGAGGTTCTTCCCACCTTTTAATTGGAAGCCCTTTATGCACGTCACTCCCAGTATGAAAAAGATTTTTTGCTGGAGTCCACTGACCGCTCTCCACCAATCCCTTCAAAAGTAGCCATTGCATTCCCCAGATTGTTTCCACAGCTGGGAAATTCAGGGATTTCAGGAGAAGAGAGTAGCCAGTGGAACCATTCTCGAATTCCACTTCCTCTCTCCAAGTTGCAGGGGGAGTAGGGGTTTAGTGTCAGGTCTGGCCCTGTGCAGAGGGCTGAGTCCAGAGAGTCAAGAGTGATCTTCCTTATTCTGTAGACTTAAGCATTACATTTCTATTCTGCACTTTGGAAGGAAAACAGTGTTAATTGCTGGCCCAAAGCAAGCAGTCCACAGGGAGGGATGTAGGTGACTGTGGCTTTACCTAGTGGGTTCAGAAGAGAGAGTTCCCCTTTTTGAAATTTTCTGTGGGATATTTTAGAATGCATCGCTTTAGGATATCCAGGGGAAGAGATGCTCAGTGTAGCCAGCAAGCTTGATTTCTGAAGTGACTCCATCACATCCACCATCTCAATTGCTACTTTGTTCAGTGACCGTAAAAATCCAAAGATCCGAGCTACCGCTTTGTGTCCGCTTTAAGCAATCTAGGTTTCCTTATGCAAAAGAGGCGTAGTAACAAAAATGAAATGGCTGGCTTTTTCCTAGTGCTGTGTTTTCAAGTTGCTTCTGGAATGTGCTGCTTTGGTCTCCCAGGAGTTGATCCAAATGCATCTTCACGGTATCCATGTTAAGTTAGGTCACCAGGAGACTTAGTGTAGCTACTTTCTACTGCCCTTCGAATCTTTCTTAGTTAGGTTTGAATTCATTGGCTTTGGGTTTTGTGAGGAGACCTGAGCTGTTTCAGGGTTAAAAGGAAGGTAATGAAAAACGAACCCAACTTTGAAAACTGCTGGTCATCCATGACCTTAAGAGGCTACAGTTGTAATCAAAAGAGAATGTGTTTGCACAGAACTAGGTTTGCCCAATCAAAGCTTTTGAAGTGTGTTGGAGCCTCCCTGAATGTAAGCACTTGCTAATAGAAGCGGAAAGCAGGACTGCTTCAGCTGTGACAAGGCTTGGGGACAAGTAAGACACTGGAAAATTTCTGGCATCATCTTGGAGTTCTTACTGCTTTATATACATACATTTTTCCAGTCTGGCCATAATTGTCTTCTGAGGATGGAGAGAGGAGACACAGGAGTTGTAAACCACCACTGGATGACGGCCCCACCTTGATCGGTCCCTTTTAGTCTGCCCCGCTGTTTTGTGGTTAGAGAGCTGATGTGTGTTCTAGAACCATTATAGTGAAAAGTGGCGTTGACCAAAGCTCCATTTTTAAGATTCAAGCCCTGGTTTGTGGATGTCTGCACTAGAGTTGTGCCTACCTGCTCTGTGTGAGCCTACTGCCAGACCAGAACAGGCCAGGTAACCTTGCACTTCAGATGTCAGGAAGCTTTATCTGAAGCCTGCCTTTTGTGCTGCTCACATATGCCCCAGACATCCTTGTACTGAATCTAGTAGTGTGTGTGTGTGTGTGTCTTGGGTAACGTGAAACCCGGCCTTGGCAGAGGGCACTGAAGGGCAAGCGCAGGCTGTAACCTAAATGGAAGCAGTCTTTTTCTTTTGCTCTTTTTTTCAGAACTCTGACCTGCTTTCCGAGTTGGTTCTCTGTTCTGTTTCTCAGTCAAGGGCAGCTGGGCTGAAAACAGCATCTTTACCCTTGAGCGCGCAGATGCACACTCTCGGGGTTTGGCTTGGAGCTTCAGGCTCACCCTTCAGCCTTACCGTGGTAGAAAGGTGCTGCTCCTCGGTCAGTCATTTCAATGTGACTCCTCATGCCTCTAAGTCAGATTCCTGGGACTGCCTGTGGCTTGAGGCATGGCCTGCACCTAGGCCTGGCAGGTGAGCGGCGTTGAGTAGAGAAGATTCTCCGTTCTTGATGGATTGTTTTGGCTTTCCAGTGCCTTTTCTCTCCTGTCTGACTTAATTTGGAATTTGTGTCATAGTGATCTCTCTCTCTCTCTCTCTCTCTCTCTCTCTCTCTCTCTCTCTCTCTCTCTCTCTCTCTTTTTCTGTGTGTGTGTGTGTGTGTGTGTGTGTGTCTGTCTTTGCTTTGTGGTAATGCACTAATAGTCGACTTGCTAAAGCCCACAGTCTGCTCTCCTTCCAGCTGACCTCTGACACTAGCCCTTCATGGAGGGCTAGAATTTTTTACCCAGTATAGATAGCTTCAGTCTTGGGAAATGGCACCACTCAAAACCAGCGTTGTGAGCACTTTCTTCTATTGATCTTTCTTGGACGGGGACCCTGTTTCAGGGCATTGCTAGTCTTAGTGCAAAGGCTTGCTATAGAGGCTGGATTAAAGTATAGTTATTTAAGCATGAGGCAGGCTGGTGCCTTCCACCCCCAGCCCCCAGTATTACTTCCTAAATATCGAACAGGGTTTTACACTAGGGAAAACCCTTGGAGGTGATTCTATACATTGAAAACTTTTCTAATTTTCAAAGTTGGAGTTACATCACTAGTGTGAGACAGACTTTCACAGCTGATTTTGGAATGCAGAGGAAAAATGATTAAAAGTCTTGGCAGCCTCTCAAGGGTGATTGGTGCAGCTCTCTGAGGGGGAAAAAATGATGTGCATTTTTTTGTTGTTGTTGGGGTTTTTTTGTTGTTGTTGTTTTTTAAATTCAAGTGCCTCCATCTTGTTTACCTATCACTTTAAAAAGTACTTTAAGTATAAGCTTCAAGAGTTTTGAGTTCTAGAGTTTTGCCTGGCTGTTGAGATTTGGTGCAAATTCTCATGTGTGTTTATATAGGAAGGTGAGCTGACCATCCACTGCAGAGGATGGAGGTAATTAACATGATCTGTGCTCTTTACAAAAGAGAATCCAGTGACCTGGCCTGTGTGTGTGTGTGCGCGCGCGTGCACACACGCTCGCGAGCGCTCACATTATGCATGAAAACTTGATTTTCCTGAAGCATCCATTTCCAAATTGATAGGGATGAAAAAGTAAAATTTCCATTGGATTCAATTAGAAGCTCTGACTTCTGTATTTGCATAGGCTTGAACTATTCCTTAGCAGTGCCTAGAGATGCGGGGTTCCTCCTTGGTACTGGCCACTCACCTTCTTACATGACGCAGATGAGATTTCTTATCAGTGCAAATGTATTAGAACCTGATGGACCAGAGCTTTCAGTGTGAGAAATAAAGGAATATTTAAAAGTGTAAAAAACTTGTCAGTTATGCTCCTTACTTTTATTTATTTATTTTATTTATTGAGGTCTTTAGTAGTAAACTTTAGTTTCTAGGAAACATGGACATGAAGAGACTGCGACCACTGTCAGCTTCAGCAGCACCATGACAGATGGCAACTCTTGGTGCTGGGGGGATGGGGGGTGGGGTGGGAGGACTGGCTCCACTGAAGGCCATAAATCTTCTCTCCAGGGTGTCTGACTGACAAGCTGATCTTTGCTGTGGACCTCAAGCCCAGGTGCCAGTTCCTCCCATAAGTAGCATCTTCGTTTACCTGTTTCATGCAAATGAGGATGATGGAACCAGCAGTCTAAAGCATGCCAGGCACATGGTCTACCAATGAGTTTATGGCCGGTCTCACAGTGTTTTAAAATAATATGGGTTCAACAGCACCTGGGTTATCTATTGGCCATGGCTCCATGACCATTTTAATAAGAGACTCCAAATAGCTACATATCCTATGTGGTTGCTCTTTTAAGAGATTTCACCTGAAGAGATATCTCTTTGAACAAAGTGATGTGGCTGATATTTAAAGGGTACAAGTTTTGACTTGTGACATGACATTGTCATCAAAGAGTACACTGGATCTCACTCAGCTGTTCTGGGATGTGCATATGTAGTCTCTGGGCTGCAGGTTGGATACTTCCTAATGTCTTTGGTCCAATCTCCAGTACTCCAGATCTGTACCTCTTTCTCTTATCCTGTGCTTTAGAAGGCCTCCTTTCTGTGATGGCATTTTTGACTCTTAACATCTTCACCAAACCAAGTGTCTTCCATCTTGCCTTGCTGGCCCTCCCCATTTGTTTGGCACATACTCTAAAACATCCCTTAACTCTGACCCTCAGTAAAACAGGGTACCGTGTTCCTGTTACACATTAAGACTGCTGAAGCCAGCTGTGCTCAAACAGATGCCATGTCCAGCTCTTTTTCAGGAGTACTTTGCAGCTAGCTTTATTTTTTCTGTTTCACCAAATCTACTTCTCTTTTCAGAGATCATAGCTCTTTCCCTTGCACATCACACACACTTAGTGTCTATAAATTCAGCTAAGTGTCAGTCCGTGTCCTACTTCCTCTGTCTTACCAGGCACCTGTCCCTTCCTGTGTTCCTATTAGTGGCCTTGACTGGCTTGCATCGGTTCTTCACCTCCATTGCAGACTCCAACGTGTTTTGTTCTCCTTTGCCCTCCTCCCACACAACTGGCAAAGGTCTAGTGCTTCGGATGTTGGACATGGTGTTTTTGTCCCTGGAGGATTGGGACTTGGGCCACTGGCAGCCAAAAGGCCAAAGCCTGAATATTTACCTGGATGTGTTGTAATGCCTCATTCTGATGCCAGTAACATTTGAGTCCAGGCTTCATCTGAACCAATATTTACACGCCTAATAACCCATGTGTGAAGTGCAGTTCCCCAGAATGAGTTGCTAGGCCCTGTCACTGTGATGCTGACCACAAGCACTTGGCCCAAGAAAGGCCATTCTTTAGTCACCCCAACCCTTTTAGTAGAACTAATATTTCCCTTCCAAATATTCCTCAGTACATAGAGTAAGGCTCCTGCTCTCAACCCAGTATCCAGGATTTCAGAAATGCACTTCTGAACTTCTCCATCCGAGGAGCCACTTGGGTGACAAAGGTGGGACAGCAACATACTTGATTGTCGTTTAGGATCACCATTGGTGGAAGATGCTGGCATTAATAAGACCTGAGAGGACTTCCCACAGCAAAGGCCAGTGCCCAACTGTGAGACACTATCCAGCAACTCACCTGGTAAGTGACTTAGCTCCAATCACACCTTATGGAAAGCTGAGATAGAAGTGCTATGGGGTCCATCTGAGATGTCAAGAAGAGCCTCGTGCCATGGAAATCGGTCCCCTCTCCCTCCACTCAGAGTCTGAGGAGAGGTTTGTGAGACCCGTGTGACCACCTAACTTGCAGGAGAGTGATGGATATGGTGATGGATTCCTACCTCCTGCTTCACATGTTCTCTAGCGTGGGGCCTCGGGGATAAACGCTCTTTCTAGAAATGCGCTGCACTGGCAGATGTACCACACACAGATCAGCCTCTTGACTGAACGTTTCTTTCTTAGACTTCTGTGAGTGATGCCAAAAGATCTGGGGCAGCTGGGTTGTGTTATCAGGGCTGGGTTTTTATCATGTTCCTGACCTAGTTTACTGGGCCTACCTGTTCTAAGAGGTTTAACTAGATGAAGGGTCTCTCAATTCCTGAGGCGTTTCCCCCAGAGGGGCTCAACTCGACTGCTTTCTAATGTAGGGAATTTCTCCAAAAGGACCTTGGGGAAAAGCATAAGAAACAACCGTCACCTGCATCACTTGAGGAACTTAGATGGGAAGGTGTGTGTGTGTGTGTGTGTGTGTGTGTGTGTGTGTGTGTGTGTGTGTGTGAGAGAGAGAGAGAGAGAAGAGGACACTCCCAAGATTGGTCTAGATGATCCATCTTTTAACATGGATAGTACATGAGGCTTTGCTTAAAAGGTCTGTTGAAGCCTAAAACCACTCAGGAAATGGAATTCCTTGTGCTTGACTAGGTAGGGTCTTAGGGCTTCCCGAGTACATGAATTTGTATATATTAACCAGTAGATCTCAAAACCTGAGATAGAGGGCCATAATTCCATTGGATAGATGGAGGCAGTCATAAAGATCTGACTGCAAGACCCTGTATTCAACACTTGCTGCCCTGAATTTTCACCATAACCCTACATTGCACACAGATGTTCCTCATATACCAGCCCCTGTCTAGGGCGGAAGAAATGTTGAGTTGCCTGGTAATAGATCCATTTTCACTTAGGTAGGAAGGAGTTCCTCTGGCAGAATGGTAACTTTTCCCAGCCAGTTGTCCCTTCATGAATCATATGGGGAGCACCCACTGAAGGCTGATAATGTCTGGGGAACAGTCACCAAGTTTGAGGCCCTGTGTTGAGCCTTAGTATTGGTTTTCCAACAACGAGGCAGAGAAACTGTGGACAGATGAGGAGACCAAAAAGTCAGATGGATTCCAGGGCTACTCCAGGGCTGTGTGTCTCTCCATAGTGCATGGTGTATCCACTCTGTGTTTCCCAGGGAGGCAGATAGAAGACACTCCTACCTACTGGCTGCTTTTGAGAGGAGTAGGGAAGAGGCCAAAACAACCGATTGAACTAATTTGTTAGAAATAAAAGTTAAGGATGGGGAACTGCCTTAGCTGGTGAAAGGGCCCGCTGCCAAGCCTGAGGACCAGAGTTCAATCCCTGAGAACCACGTGGTGAAAGGAGAGAATCAACTCCTTCCTGCAAGTTGTCCTCTGACCTCCACTGGGCGTTGTGTGACACCCGTGGACACACAAGTAACACAAAAACATAATTAAAATTTAATACTTGTGATTGGTTGTGCATATGTATGAGTGTAGAAAATTACAGGATAACTTGTGGGAGCTGGTTATTCTATCATATGGGTGCCAGGGGTCAAGCTCACACCATCAGTCTTGGTGGCATGCACCTTTACCCAATGACCCATCTTACAGTACCCTGCCCAACATTTTTAATAGAAAAATTAAGAGAACTCAGTTAAAACCAAACCAAACCAGGGTTCTTATTATGTATGGCATTAAGGGTTTTTTGTTGTTGTTGTTGTTGGTTTTTTTTTTTTGTTTTTTGTTTTTTGTTTTTTTGAGACAGGGTTTCTCTGTATAGCCTTGGCTGTCCTGGAGACCAGGCTGACCTCAAACTCAGAAACCCGCCTGCCTCTGCCTCCCAAGTGCTGGAATTAAAGGCATGTGCCACCATAACTGGTGGCATTAAGTTTTAAATTAGAATTGAAATGGAAAATAGAAACAGTCCCCCACTCCATTCGCTTAGCCAAGAATGTATCACACACAGGTATTTAGACTACCTGTAGGCTGGGGGAGAGGGGGACAGGTGTGTGTGGTGGGTGTCTGCAGCTGCTAGAAACCAGCTCACCTGCACCAGAACTGAGAACTGAGAAGGGAGGGCATTCTGAAAGCTCAGAACCCAAAAGCAGTTCCTGGAGTCAAACACCTGTGGATTTTCTTGCTCTAAATATAGTGGAAGCTGGTGGTCTTATCGGTAAGTAAACACTACAGCGGGGCTCTGGAGGCAATCTTTAACACTGCCCCCATGGGAAACAGTGCCAGGCTGTGAGTGGCGCAGTGGCAGCTTGACACACAGCTGGCCCTGTCACTTCTGCTACTCCAGGTTCCCATGCAAAAGAGGCCTCTGTGGTTCTTCCCTGGTCTCAGGTCAGCTGCATGTACGTATTGTCCCTGTGCCGAATGTCCCCTCCCCCCAACATTCAGATCAGTTTTCATGGCCTGCATAGGATCTGAGTGTGGACAGAAGTGCCCCCGCCCCTCCCCCCGCCCCCCAGCTCTGAAGGCATGCTTTTCAACAGGATTATTTTCCATTATTACTGGAAGGAAAATGAGTCTTTGAATTTTGGATGCTGCTGAATCTGGCAAGGTCCCTCCCCCCAGGGCAGGAATGTTAAACCCGAGGCTCCCTGCTGCAGCTCTCTGCTGTGTGCCCAAGGGACACTATTCTCTGAGTGCCTGGCAGTAGCCAGCTGGGTGAAAGAGAATGCAGGTTGCAGGTGAGGGTGGAGGTTGGGTGACGACCAGACCGGAGGGGCTTTGCAGCCCGGTGTTTAATCCCAGCATGCTCCTTGGCTGCTCTCCTGCTCTCATGGTGGCCCCAGGCTCAGCTGTAGACAGTGGTGATGCCAATCTCAGAGTTACTAAGGATGAAACAGCTCAGATATATCTGTTACTTGATAGTCCTTCAGTGGTTCACAGTGTTCTTAGAGAGTTTAATTCCTGAGCGGATTCTAAAGCACCGACACAGAAGTGCAGTGGATCCTTGGGCTCTGTTGGATGCCAGGAAGTCAGTATTGGTGAATACTAGCTATGATTTCCTGAGACTCACTGTTAAGGACCTACAGATACTATGGCTGATGGTCATGAGGACTTTCTCTCTTCTCCACCCCCTACCCCCTTAACAGAAGAAGAATCGTGGATCAGAGATGTTGAGCAAAATGCCACAGACCACACGGCTTACCTTGGCTGATATTTTATACCCAAAGCCAAGGTGGTGTGGACCAGGCCTAGCTGCTGGCCTGGAGGCCATGGGCACCAGCTCTGTCTTGGCAGGCTGCCCTGTTGCCCGTTGGCTCGTGGGTTGTAATCTCATTATATTCTCCCTAGACATCTTTTTAGCTTCTCTCTTGCCAACTCACTGTTCCCAAGGACTTCGGTCCTACTTCCTCAGCCCTTGTGCTGGGGGTCAGTGGATTATGGTAGACCCAGTTTGGCCTCCAGAGGACTCACTACACAATGGAACTGTTTTGTGCTTTCACCAAACCACTTCCCTGTACCGGGAATTAGAATCCACACTTTGCAAAAGCCTAGAAGCCTCCTGCTGGAGCGTGGCAGGCCCTTTTGTCAATGTGTGACCTGCTGGTTTTGCTGGGGTGTGCACATTTCTGATGTGATGGGAAACAAAGAGGACTTTGCATGGCAGGGGCGTGGCCTCCCTCCAAACTGCTGTTTCAGATGCCCCTCTGCTGCCAGGCCCAGAGCACCTGCTAGTTCCCACCCCCCATTGGGTGGGGGGCCTGCTCCCCTTCCCTGACAAGGCTGTGTTGTTCCTGACCCACCCCTGCCCTAAAGGGATTAATGACTTGGAGTAAAGCCAACAGTCTTAGCTCTGTGGCAAAGGGCAGGTAGAGAGATGCTGCCCTGCCATGTGGGATGAGGGACCATCTGGCTCCACCTCTCTGGAAACTCATTTGATGAGTAATCTATTATAGCCTTTAGGAGGACTTCTCTAGATCAAGGCGCAAGCAAACATTGTCTGCAAAGGGCCGACTAGCCAAGATTTCAGGCTTTGTAAGCCCTGGGATCCCCACCACAGCCACCCCACCTGCCTGTTATGTCACGGAAGCAGCCAGGGATATAACATGAGTCGGGTTCAGCGGTGTCCTGATAAAACATTATCTGTCAACAATAGACTTTAAGTTTCGTGTATTGTGCAATATTCTTTTGGTTTTCCCCACCACCACTTAAAACCCACCCTCAGTGACAGAGGGAGCACCAACAGATTGTGGGACAACCTGGCCCATAGCTGCAGTTTGCCAAACTCTGTTTAGATGGCAAGTATTGGGGTCAGCAAGAGGGCTCAGTGGATGGAGGTGCTTGCTGCACTGGAGTTTGATCCCTAGAACCCCCAGACAATAGGAGAGGACCTCCTTCCCTAAGCTGTTCTCCAGTGTCCATGTGTATATTCACTTGTGCACACCCCGGCATACAAAGAAAAAGTCATTTTGGAAATATTTTCAGTAGGCTTCACCACCACTAAGTGCCTCATCTTTACCTTGCTTCTTACCAAGGTAGAACACAGGCTGCCAGTCCTGTTCCCTGCACACTATCTGCCCCTGGCCTCTGCCTTCTCAGGGTCTCGTATGAGTGCCTGTTGTACCTGCTAGCGTGTACCTATAGCTCTGAGGTTGATTGGTGAGGTCCCAGCTATATTGGCACACTGCCTTCTGTCCTCTTGGCCCATCTTCTGTTTTGTTCCTAAGTGATGGATGCCATTGTCAATTTGACAAGATCTACCTACACCTAGGTAGACAAGCCTCTGGGCACGATTGTGAGGGCTTCTCTAGACTAGGCCGATTGACGTGGTGGATCCACCCTGAATGTGGGTGGTGCCATTCTATGGCTGAGGTCCAGACTACATAAAAGTTGTTCTCTGCTCCTGATTTCAGATGTGAGGTAGCCAGTAGTCTATGGCATACCTTCTCCACCGTAATGGTTCCTCAGGAACTGTGAGCTAAAATAGACCCTTGTCTTCCTTAGATTGAGGTTTGGTTTTGTGTGTGTGTGTGTGGTCATAGCATGGAGACAAGTAACAAAGTCCCACCTAGCTGAGAAAGCTCCTTTCCCATCAGGATTTCAACCTCTCTGGGTTCTCCAAGAAGTGTGGATTCTGTCCAGATCCTTCACTCAGTTGGGACAGTATTTGCCTAGCATGCACGGAGCCCTGGATTCAGTCTCCCAACTCTTCATAGAAGCAAGCAGAATGGTGCACCTGCCTGCACTCCAAACACTTGGGAGGTAGAGGCAGGAGGATCAGGAGTTCAAGGCCATCCTTGGCTATATACAGAGACCAGCCTGGAATGCATGAGAGCTTTCCTCAAATGAATGAATGAATGAATGAATGAGGAAAAAAGAAAAGATTACAGTTTCTAGCAGTCTGGCTCAGTTCCTTAGATCTCTGCTCACAGTCCTTATGGGCTTCCAAATGCACCTGTCACCGTTGAGTCTAGTGTGCCCTCTAGCTGTAGGGTTCCATGATACTCCCATGGCTAAGGCAAACTCTTGGTTCCAGATTCCTGGACCATAGCCTGCTTCTCTCGGGGACCCTGGGACTATAACTGAGCCTCAAAGAGTTATAGCTGCCTGGGCCTCAGAGTTGGTACCTCTAGAAGCTTCTGCTGGCCTGACTCACACTTTCTGGATCCAAGAGCTCAGTCTCTGCTTCTGAATCCACCGCACTATTGTCAAAGGGTTGGAGAAGTGAAGGCCATACATGGTTGAGGTGCATGGAAGGTCACAGATGGCCTGTCAGTTTCAGCTCACCCTGAAAGAATCTGAAACAAACAAACAAACAAAACAAAACAAAACAAAACCGAGAGGGCAGTCTAGAACAAAATCAGGGTAGCTTTACAGGATGGTTTTCAAGGGGTAAGATGGAAGACTGCGTGGAGAGAGTCTCATCTCTATCCCTTCTACATGTTTAGTTCAAGAGGGTTTCAGCCATGAAAAGAATAGGAAAGGGGTCCCCACTACCCAGGGAGGGAGAGGAAAGCTCAGAACCCCACAGATGACAGCTGTGGGTGCTTAGTTCCCCTGGGATTCTCTCCTGCTCCACAGGGAACAGGTTAAGTCCTGGTGGACTTCGCACTGTCATTTCCTGACCCTATGACCCTTGGCAAGTGTCTTCGTTTCTTCTGCTATACAAATGGAGATGCTTCCATGAAACGGTTTGTATAAGAATTAAAGACCTCAGTGCTAAGTAAACGGGTAGTAAATACTGTGTGTGTACCTGCCAAGCCCACGCAGGTGTGTGTATTTAAACAAGGCAACCCTTTACTGCAGGCATGGCTGTCATTTGGGCCATAGAATGCCTGATTACAGTCACTTGAAATACTAATTTTAAAAGTTCAGATTCTTCAGAGCTTAGCCTTGGCTTGTGATTCAGTAGGTCTGGGAGTGGGCAGAGAATCAGGCCTGAAAACTTCTATTTCTCTACAGCAAAGAGAGTTGGAGCCTCCAGCCGATAGGAGACAGGGACCCAGTCTTGGAAAAGATATTCCAGGGACTTGAACCAAAACAACAGCAGCAGCAACAACAACAAACCCTTGATGGCATCAAAGGAAAAAGGTGACCAGAAGCATCACTCCGAGCTGACGTCTATACTTAAGATTAGTGTGTCCTTTAAAAGGTTGCCTACATGGATTCAGTAAGAGAAACAAACAGGCCATATCATTGTTTCTGCTATGAGCTCTGAGTGTGGAAAGACCCAATTTTTGTTTTGTCATCTACTGAGGTCTATTGTTAGTGTGTGACCTTTTCATTTCATATTTTTTTCCCTTTCTTTGTTGGGGGAGGATTGTGTTCTGAATGGTAAAAAACAAACAAGCAAGTAAACAAACAAACAAAATCAAGGGAATTTGTGGAACATTTTGTAGAACAAAACTGAATTCAAAAACTGACAACTGCCCAGAGGGTTAAAAGGAAAGGTTTTTCACTTTCCTGGGGGAGAGGGGCGAGATCCAAAATCTTGAAGGTTTTACTCTGGAAGGAGACTCTAACAGGAGGAGCATGTGGCCAAGCAGACCTTCCTTCTAGAACCCCCTGGATCCCTGCTTGAATGGCCAGGTTGCCTGAGAGCCAGGTCTGGGTAGGTTTGCCCAGGGTAGGTTTGAGTGTGCAGAGCAGCTGAGCCTAGCTGGATGCTTTAATGAGATAGGCAGCTACATGAAACAACAAAAGGGAGATAAATGTAGAAAGAGCAAGAACTACAAACATAACAATAGAGTGTTGGCTCTATGTGACCAGAGCCTTCTCGCTCTCATCCATGGCGCCTGTAGCAGGAAAGCTCTGTACCACAGCTCAAAGGGCTGGGGCACTGGAAGGACCCACAACGAGTCACTGCTGCTCCAATCCCACTCCCTTGACCTCTTGACCCTTGCATCTGGGAATCTGGGGGCAGACTCCGTGTTATCTTCATCCATGACCCTCCTTATTGTTTAGCTATCTGCTGAGAGCCTTCCCGGCCCAGCCTTTGCTTACACTGACTCTTCCTGGTAGACCAGTAAGCCAGGACATCCATAAACCAAGTGAGACCATCTGTGAGGTGTTTTGTTCCCTCCTGGGTTCCTAGTAGCTTGCACTGTGTCCTTCTCTCCTCAGATTAAAGGTCCACTCAAGTCACCTGCTGCCAGAAACCTTCTGGTGCTCCTTACTGCCTGTGAAATCCTTCACTGTCAGCCTCAAATTACCTTTAGGACTAAACTCCCATTCTTGCACTCTTCCCTGCCCCAAACCCACCACAGCTTCCAGGCTGCTGAGGAGAGCAGGTTGGTTATGTGTTACTCTGTTTCCTGTTCTTTTAATGAAATTCCTAGGGCTAGATAATTTATAAAGAAAAAGGGTTTGCTTAGCTCATAGTTCCACAGTGTCAAGGGTGTAGCATCAACTGACATCACAATGGCATAGTACAGGACAGGAAGTAGGGGCATGGCGGCAGGGTCTCAGAAAAGTTCTGCTAATCTTTCTTAAGGGTAAGCTTTCCAATGACCTAACTCCCTCTTTCTAGACCCTACCTCTTAGAGATCAAGTGACCTTGTACTGCTGCAGCAGAAACCAAGTTTCCAGGATATGAATCTTTGAAGGTCGCTGTGGTAGTTTGAATAGGTGTGGACCTCATAGACTTATGTGTTTGAAAGCTTGGCTCAGGGAGAGTGGCACACTTAGGAGGTGTGGCCTTGTTAGAGAAGGTGTGGCTTTGATGGAGGAAGTGTGTCACCGTGGGGGCAGGCTTTGAGGTCTCTTATGCTCAAGCTCTGCCCAGTGTGGAACTCAGTTTCTCCTTGCTATCTGTGGATCAACACGTAGAACTCTCAGCATCTCCAGCATCATGTCTGCCTGCACACTGCCATGCTTTCCACCATGATAATAGGCTAAACCTCTGAAACTGTCAGTCAGGCCCAAAATATGTTTTCTTTTATAAGAGTTGCCTTGGTCACAGTGTCTTTTCACAGCAATAAAACCCCAACTCAGGCAGTCGCATGCAAACTCTCACTTTATATTCAGCCATATTTCACATCATAAGACACAGATAGGCACTGGCCTAGATATTAGGAGATCATGTTTGCTATGGCTTGAATGTGTCCCCAGACTCCTGTGATGGAAGCCTGATTCCAGGTTCAACATTGTGGGAGGCACGTTTTCTCAGAGGAGGTGGGGGCATGATGCACTTGCCCCCATGAGTGGAGCGATGTCATAATCACAGGAGTGGGTGGATTTATTATAAATATGAAATTGGCCTCCTCCTGCCCTCTACCACACAATGATGCCACAGAAAAGGCTTTGCCAAATGTCCATGTCATGCTCTTGATATAGCTGTCCTCCAGAGCTACACGCCAAGTACATTTATATTGTTTGTAAATTATCTAGTCCCAGATAGTCTGTTTCAACAGCAGACAATGGACTCCAGTCTCCTGTTCTGTTGCACATGGCCTTGCAGGTCCTTGGTCTTCACTAGGTATCAAAGTCCTCATGTGCAGAATGCATCTATTGATCAGCCCATCTGTAGAGGCCTTGCCCACTGCTCCCAGCCTATCCTGTTGACACAGCTGCCTTTGTGATTCAGAAGAACTGGGGGGACTCAATTGCTCAGAGGACAATGGATTGTAGGATGTTTGCTCTTGTTAAAGATTGGCAAGAACCTAGAACCTTCCTTTGAGCAAAGGCGTCTCACAAGGAAGAAACGTACATCACTATTCAAGAAGCAACAAAGAGTGTTTTACTTTGTGCTTGAGATGACCATCATGGAAGCTGCTGGAGACTCAAAGATGGACAGGAAACAGTCCCTGCTCAGAAAAGCTCAAAGACAACTAGGAAATATAAAGATACCCAAGTGTGGTTGCATGAGTAGGTGTAGTCATGGGATACAGTTAGAATCTCACTGGAAAGGACTTCATGAAGGTGGGGTTCTTGGAGCTGTGTGTGGAGGATCGAGTCTGACTTGGCTACATGCACTCTAGAAATGGGAGACTACAGGAAGCTGTTGAGCAGCCACATGACCAATTAGATTTGAGTTTTGGAAAAATTGCCCATGATAGCCATATAATGAAGGAGAGACTGGAGCAGGGAGGCCAGAGAGGAGGTGGCAGTGATGGTCCAGCCAACTCCTTCTGAGGTCGTGTGGGTCTATGCATGACAATTACAGAGCCCTTGAGAAATGAGAGCATCACCGAAAAGGAATTGTTCTGTAGACTCAGGTATATGGAACTTTGTTTGCTTTTTGAGACAGGGTTTCTCTTTGTAGCCTGGGCTCAATCTATAGACAAGGGTTTTCATGAACCAAGAGATCTGCCTGCTTCTGCATCCCAAATACTGGGATTAAAGGCGTGTGCCACCACCACCCGGCAACACTTGGGTGTTTTAATGAGTCAATGTAGTTTATCTGTGGAAATACCATCCCCTCTGTTCTCCTCAGTTTACTGAGTTTCTTCACCTCACCCCTTCTCCCAAAGCACTCTGGATCACTCTACCCTCAGGGTGAAATCCTATTTGAAGGAAGTCCTTTGGGCGTTCTGGGATGGACACCTCCTTGCTGACGGACTGGTTCCTACACTTGTAGAACATTTATCATTGTGGCGCTTCAGAAACTACAGAGCTGTAGCAGACCCTAGTAATTATAGGTCATCAACCCCCTCAGTGGAAGTCAGGGTTGACTGGTGCTGTCTGTATCTCATTTGTGCACCCTGGTTTACAAGTAGCAGCTTCCTCCTTAGCCCCACTCCCAGTGACGTGTCATCTACCTTCTCACAGACGGTGTAGATTCAAGGCCTTGAGTTCCACACAGTCATCCTGCACACAGGGCTGGACTATCTCATCTACCTTTGCACTAAACGTCTAGGCTACAGGTCATTTTCCTTTAGCTCATTAGCTGTTAGGAAGCTTGACATCATACTGACTTTTCTCCCTCATACCTGCCCTTTAAAAGCCTTCCATGACCAAGTGTCCTGCTCTGAGTTTTTGTCTGTTGTACCTGTGTGCTGTGTCCATCTATCTGACTATGTCTATGAGTGTTCACACTAACTGTGTGATGGGTCCTTCACGGGCTGTTTAAGGCTGAAAATCAGGGCCTTTGGTTATGAGAGATGCTACCATTTTCTTTAAAATCACATCTCCCTTCCACTTAGTGGATCTCAATGACTTAGATGGTGAGGCTCTGGGCTAATCCTCTCATGTCTCTGGTTTTGAATCAGAAGTGCTATCTCTGTCTCTACCTCACCCCATACTTTCTCTAGTTTGCTGAATGACTTTCTGAACAAACCTTCTAAACTTTCTACTGAATTTTAGTTTTTGCTTAGGACTTTGTTGTTGTTTGTTGTTGGATTTCTTTTGTTTGGTTGGTTTTTTTTGTTGTTTGGTTTTTTTTAAGACATTATTTCTCTGTATAGCCCTGGGCTGTTCTGAAACTCATTCTGTAGATTTGTCTGGCCTCTAACTCAGAGATCCACCTGCCTCTGCCACCTGAGTGCTGGAATCAAAGGCATGTGTCACTACTGTCCCACCTTGATTAGGACTTTTTAACTCCTCAAAGTTCTTTTAAAACAAATACTCGCCAGGCGTGGCGGCACTCGCCTTTAATCCCAGCACTTGGGAGGCAAAGGCAGGCAGATTTCTGAGTTCAAGGCCAGCCTGGTCTACAAAGTGAGTTCCAGGACAGCCAGGGCTATACAGAGAAAACCTGTCTCGAAAAACCAAACCAAAACAAATACTCTTTGTTTTGCTTCATGTTCCTGTTTCACAGACTCAGTATCTCTCCTTTCTGTCTGCAAACATTGTAAGCTTTATAGGGGGCTGGAGAGAGAGTGCAGTGCTTAGCAGCACTTCCAGAGGACCTTGTTTGATTCCAGGCACCCACATGGCAACTTACAACTGTCTACCACTCTAATTCCAGGAGACCCAATGCCCTCATCTGGCCTTCACAGACATCAGGCATACACACAGACAGGCGAAACACCCCTACATCCAGAATAATAAAGTAAAAAATATAAAATAAACTCTGAAAGTTAAAGTTTCCGTGGGATTTTCTTATGCTTCTTACAGTCTTGCCCCTTGTGTCTCTTCTGTTTATGTGTTTTATCCCCCTTTTCGTCCTAAGTCTTTTTTCTGAAGGTGGGCAATCCTTGCTGTTTTGGAATGAGTTACTTGAATATTAATTAGGAGCTCCTGTCAGCACGTGGGCTTTTCTGTTCTCAGCCATGCTTTGTGCAGCTCTTCCAAGTGGGGCTATCTGTAGGTGGTCCCTCCTGGCTGGTTCATTTTCCCAGCAGCAGTCTTAGCTGGATGTCTGTCTGGATGCACAAGCCCAACTCACAGAGAGGTGTGCCGGCTTGCATCTCACTTCCAGAATAAAAAAGTCTTGGCCATCCATTTATCATTATCATCATTATTATTGTTGTTGTTTGTTATAGTAGTCTTAGTTGTTGGTTGTTGGGAACAAAATAAAGGGGGGGCCTGGGGGCCCTGGGGAAAAGTGGGGAGGAAAAATATGCCACGTCTGGCCAGAGTTCCTGTACTCTGGGCAGGCAGACACGGGGAGACTGCCAGGCACTTTTCCACTTGGCCTTGGGTGAGCATGCCTGACCCACGCAGCAGAGGGTGGGGGGGGGGTGGAGAAAGGGGCAGACCCCAACCGACCGCCCCCCCCCCCCAAGCTACCTTGCTAAAGCCCCATGGTTGCAGTAGAGAGGGAATAGGGGAAAGAAATTCCCAACACTGACCAGAGTGCGCAGCAGGCCTTGAAGGAGCAGAGACTCTCTATGGTTTAAGAGCTTTATTATAGAAATGCAGGGAGAGAGAGAGAGAGAGAAGAGGAAAAGACAGAGAGAAAGGGAAGAGGAGAGAGAAGTGAGAGATGAGAGGACAAAGGAGTAAGAGAGCGAGGTGGGGGCTGAACAGCCCTTTTTATGGTCTTCACTGTTGCTAGGTAACTGGGAAGGAGTTTAGCCTGAAGGTCAGAAGCTTGGGCCATTGCTTACATGACTACTGACCATGCTTCTCTTGTGGGGGCTGTGGGAGGTGGTACCTTAGGCAGGGGCCGGAGTTCCAGGAACATGAGGGAACGCCTACCGTGTCATGTAGGTGAATTATGACCATCAGGGTTCAGACCTCAGCTCGCCTGGATACCAGCCTGCAATTCCCCACAGTTGGTGATGGTGCTGGTGGTGCTGGTGGTATATTGGTCACTCCAAATCCAAAGCAGTTCCATCTCTCTTTCTGCACCAAGTGCCCCCGCCCCCTGCTTTGGTGGGGTGATCACTCCTCGTGGATGGTACCGTACGCTTCTGGTTCCTTAGTTTTTCTGAGGCTGTGAAACTCACCCTGCTGACTTCATGACATTTTCTCCCCTTTCCCGATTTTGATTTTAATGTCCCTGGTATGTTAATCAACTGCCACTCATCCAGCTGCAGCTTATGAAGGTACATACATCATTCTTAAAAGTGGCTAGTCCTGTTCTCATTGTTTTTATGGATATTTATCCTTTTAATTCATGTTCTACCATTTCTTCTGGGATGAAGTTAGAGGCAGTTGCAGCCTTTCCAAACTGGTTTCTCCCACTCGTCAGTGTGTACTTAGGATTCCTCTGTGTGTTTTGCCACCTCCAAATATGCTACCACTGATGTGTCTACCTGGAGCAGCACATCTTGATTTCCTCCGGGTTTTAATTATGATAAACAAAGCTGACCGAAGCATTAAAGTGTGGGCAAAAGTGTTCTGCACGCTGCAGTAAGGAGGAAGGAGTTACACTATTGTGTCTTATGGTAAAAGTATGCTTTCTTGTTTGAGTGTGAAAATGTGTTCCAGAATGGCCACCCAGTTTGCATTTCCAGCAGCAATGAGTGAGGGACCCCGTGGCTCATGTCCTCACCAGCAATTGATGTCACTGGTGTTCTATAACAGTTCTTAAATGCTCTTCTATGTTTGTTGGTTAGTTTCATACAGGGTCTCTCTCTGTAGCTCTGGCTGTCCTGGAACTCACTCTGTAGATCAGGCTGGCCTCAAACTCACAGAGATGTGCCTGCCTTGGCCTTCCAAGCACTGGGATTCGAGCTGTGCTCTAATTCCACCACTTGTGTCCGTTCTGCATCTGCCACCACTGACCACGCTTCTTGGTCTGAGTTATATCTTTCCACCATTGGATAGTCCTGATAAATTCTTGCATTGCAGATATTGTGAATGTTTCCTCACTGGATATCTTTGCCTGTCTGTAATATGCCAAGCTTTGCTCGGGATGTGGTGACTTGGAAGGAGACGTCTATAATGTGAACGGAACAACATTCAGTCTCCTCTTGGGGCCAGGCTCTTCTGGGGGCTTTACACAGTTTTGTCTGCTCTCTCTGGAGGGAATAGAAACAGTCTTTGTGGAACATGGGGCACTTCCCTCTAACCCTTTAGTGAGACTCTTGCCCTCCCTGGTTACTGGCTTATGCCACTGCTCAGCTGAAGGATCTAGAAGACCACCTGCAGCTCTCTGCAGTGCCCTCTCAGAAATGTTCTCCAATACACCACCCTGCAGAGACCTCGGGCTTGACCTCCCCAGCTGCCTAGCTCATCTCTGAAATGCCTCTTGCCTCCATTCTGTCCACCCAGGGTAGAGACCACAGGCTCTCCTCCTGTGCTTCCCTACCCAGGAATCACCTTGTTGCCTGGCTACCCCTCCCTAAGACTGTGACCCAACGAGAAGCTGGATCTGCCTTGGGGAAGCTGAACAGTGGAATGGACTGGTAGGTAGAGAGGTATGGAACCATTGGGAAAGCAACCACAACATTGGTGCTATTTGGATTATTAAAGTCTGTGCTATTTTTCTTATTTAAAAAGCCCTTCAGGCTGGAGAGATGGCTCAGTGGTTAACAGCATAGGCTGCTCTTCCAGAAGACCTAGGTTCTATTCCCAGCGCCCTCATGGCAGCTCACAGTCATGCGTAACTCCAGTTCCAGAAGATTCAACACCCTCTTCTGATGTTCCCAGGTACCAGGAACAACTGTGATGCACAGACACACACTTATATTCATAAAATAAAAATAAAATTAAAAATCTTCATCTGTTTGCCACTCAATGTTGTTGTTGTTGTTGTTGTTATTTTCAATGTCTTTAAAACCTTGGGAGGATGAAAGCTGCAAACTTAGGGATCTGCCTGGAATTTAAGAAAGGCCAGGAGTGGAGTGACTCCCTGGCTCTGCACCTCTGCTCTCCCACAGCTTCTGGTCCATTCTGCTGCTGGATTATCCGATCGCACAGGGATGGAGGTTTGCTTCTCTCACACCCAAAGCTATGTCCTTTGAGCACCAGCACTTCAAGAACTCATCTTCATGTTAGTGTTCTTCTTAAAATCCACTGCACAATTCCATGCCTTGCTTAGTAAACAAAATATACTGCCACGGCCACCACTGATAACACACACAGGCATTAATATGATTCTAAGTGCTTTTCATGTATCGATTAACCTAATTCTCACAAACAACCAGTGAAATATATGCATGTGTTATCAACATGCAGTTAAGAATTAGTGTAAGGCTTTTATCAACATGTAGTGGATGAGGAAACATACACAGGAGATTAAGAATTTGTGTAAGGCAAAGAATTGCCCAACACAACTCTATCTTTTTATTGGCAATGCAGAGATAGAGCCAGGGTTCTGAGCTGTTAAACCACACCAAGCCATGGATGAGACCAGTCTGATAGCTGAGCCTAGATTCCCTTCAGAGTTAGGGTCTTTGTGTTCATAGTTGGGCTCCTGCTGGCAGCAATTTGTGCATGCATATGAGAGCCCATGAGGAAGCAAATTCTGGAGGTGCTACTGGGAGAGAAAGGACAGGGGAGCAGGCCTGGGGAAAATGGGGACAAGTGGGGGGAAGGGACGGTGGGTGGTAGAGTGTGTTGGGGTGCATGGATGGTGACTCTGTCAATATGGAGCATTGGAGATTGAGTGGATCTCTTCAGACTTGAGTTCACCTGTACTGACTAGGTAATCCTTATAGTTACCCAACCCCATCATGTGTTAACTAACACATCAATAGAACAGAGGAAAATAGAAACCAATACACAACATATAGAAGTGACTGGCTCAAATATGTGCACAAAGTGCTTAGCAGAATGCCCAGAATGCGGTGGACTGTAAATTCAGCAAATGGTTTTGGTTGCTTCTAATGGTGACTTGCTAAAGTGAAGCCAAGAGGCACACTTGCCTCTGGTTACATAATCTGTCCTGTCCAGGAATTTCAATCAAATCTCAGAGCCATGCAACTGACAGTTCTGATCTCCTCTATCCAGCGAACCCTTGTTTTCTAAGAGGAGAACCTCTGGTGCTCATTCTCCTATGAGCCCCATCCCCCCATTTCTACACCCTTGGGTGGCTTCACTGGGCACAGCCCTGTCCATTCTGGCTCCCTGGGTCTTCATTTGCAGAGCTTGGTTCTAGGTAGTCACATGGTGGTCCTCACTGTGCCCAGCTCTCTCTGGTAAGGAACAGGTAGCCTGAACATTGATGGCCTTTGCTGGCCACTCTGAAAGCTAGTAGGTCTGAAGGGAGGCTAGAGGTCCTAAACCAGAGCCTACTAGAGACAGTGGCAGACCAGTGTGGCTCAGGGACACTAGACCTGGCAGCACATGGTGATGGTCTGTAGAATCTACTCTGGCCCAGCTGTGGACCCTGGTCAGCACTAACAGCAGGGATTGACATCCTTCAAGAAGACTATGGGGTGAATCAGGGATACTGAGGTTGGCCCACATGACCAAGGATGCGGCACTTTTCCAGGCACTGTGGTAAGGGAAGGGAGAATTAGAAAGATGAGGAGAAGAAAGCAGAGCACAGGGTTTAAGGGTCTTGGATCCGAACAGAAGCCTGAGGAACACTGGTTTAGTGACTAATCTGCAGTGGAGAATTGGGAAAGAGAAGTTATTTCACTATGCTTAAATATTGTATCTATTAATTAAGGGGAAATGATCCCAAAGGATTTTCTACGTTCTTCCTTTCTCATTAAAACCCATTTGCTACATGAAGTCATTGACTGTTGATCCACCCAGCAGGCAGGGCAAAGCAGCTGTGTTCTGATTGGAGGAGGCTCTGGTATCCTACCCAATGGGGTGTTGCTCCTGTAGGAAGCACTACAACCAGGAACCCCAAGCCTTGGACTTTGAATTCCCCACCCCAAAATGTGAGGAAGACCAATTGTAGTTAAATGGTCAAGGGAAGAAAGAGACCCTCGTACACCTGTGTCCCAGCATGCCTTGGGGCAGGACCATTGTCCATCTTGCAGCTCACACTCCACTGCTAAGTTATCACTAACTCTGCACTGGCAAATCCAAATGAATGAACACTTAAAAAGTAATTTCAAATGCATGAGATGAGAGGCTCCTTCATTTTTCTTCATTTATATCTGGAAAATTCATTTAATTTTGGAGTTTCATTAGAATCTAGTTCTGAGATGGTTCCAGAGCCCATTCCCAATCCCCTTGCCCCATTTATTATTTTCTGAGTGTAAGTGTGTATGCCTATGCCACAGTGAGCTTATGGAGGTCAGAGGACAACCTGTGGGAGTGAGTTATCTCCATCTACCTTGTGGGTCCCAGGGATTGAACACAGGTTGTCAGGTTTAGTCAAGCACCTTCACCCTTTGAGCTAGCTCATCAACCCAGGTGTAGCCCAGGCTGGCCTCAACCTGGTGATCCTTCTGCCTCCACTTCTTCAGCTATTTACTCAAAAGTAATAGAGATGGGAGAGGGGCTATGCAGGCTGATTCTCAAAGGGATTTAACCCCAGGTTCTTGTAGAGCCTTGGAAGCTATAGGTGCTGGGGTCTGAAGGGGGAATTCATAGTGGCTAGCCAGGCCTGTCATATTCTGTGGACAATAGAGTTGGGATAAGGAGACTATCCAGTGACCTCTTTATTCTCTCTGGCATTCTAGGGAACCTGGTGAAAACCCAGCCCTGCCCTCCCCCAAGGAGGATGCACAGGCACAACACGCATGTGCATTTGTACCCTCTGGGGCTGTTCAACTCTTCTCAGGCATTCAGAGTACCTTCACAGCATAAAGGATTTTGTACCTGCTCTGTGGATTCCTCACCACTAGCCCTCTTAGTAGAGGTGGGGGCGGGGTAGGAAAGCAGACTCATTCATGTCTCTGCCTTTGGGAAGGTCCAAGCCTTCTCAAGAGTTTGCTGCTTTGGGTTATCTATTGCGATTATGCCTTATCCTAAGCCGCTGAATCTGTGGTTTTTGCTCAAGTTATGGTTGAGCTTGGGTCCTGGGTCTTCTCCTCAACTCCCAAAGCTTCATTTAAGCCTCTTCCACAAAACGGTCTAAAGTGTACACGGCATAACATTAAAGACAGACTTGATGGAAAGTTTATAGGAGAGGCTGTCGCAGTGATCAAGGTGGCCAGATAACTCCCAGTTGCATTTGAGTCCCCCACTCTCTCATCCCCCTCCCCCTCCCTAAACTAGACATCCCATCAACAATGTCCAAAACTTCAAGCTGAACATCCTCTCCGCTGGGGATTTCTTCCTGCCTGTCACCTCTGCTACCTCTGTGGTCCCCAGCAGTGGCCAGGCCTGTCCACTTCTGTCCTTCCTGTTTGCATATCCAAATTCTCCCTGGCTCTGATTGTGAGCACAACAAAGGGCCTTTCATTCACCCAGGCCACTCTTCTTGGAAGGCAGTTCTCCTCACATAC
Source organism: Mus musculus (assembly GCF_000001635.26). Taxonomy (NCBI): domain Eukaryota; kingdom Metazoa; phylum Chordata; class Mammalia; order Rodentia; family Muridae; genus Mus; species Mus musculus. The sequence goes on along the minus strand of NC_000069.6, from coordinate 100,447,994 downwards.
AGAAATGTCATATAATCCTACTGTTGAAGAGAGGCACTAGGGACAGCAAAACCATGTCTTCTGCTCCAGATAGATATGTAGCTCCTTGGCTGAGCCTGACATTCCTGGTAGACAAAGGATGCTATGCTGAGCAGGGCGTGCATTTGGTACAGACTTATCCCATCCATGGGGGCCAATAGGTCCTTGGCATACAATAATAAATAGGCTATGGAGAGAGGAGTGAGGAGTGAGTATGAGCCACAGGACCCTGCCGTTGGTGCATCGTAGAGAAACTCCCAGTAAACTCCCAGAAGTTTAATCCAATCCAGAAGTCAATCTAGAAGGCTTCGTTGAGGAGGTGTCATTTCAGTTAGACTGAAGCCAAGGCAGGGGTGTAGGCATTTCAAACTGTAAACAAACAAAGAACAAATACAAGGGAGTGATAGAGAAGTTGGTGTCTGGGAGTATGCATAAGTGAGACCAGTTAGGTGGACTGGCCCAGAGGATTTGGGGAAGTGTGGTACACCTTGACTGTATGCACATGCTTACAGCAGAACAGGCTCAGCTCCATTTCTTCAAGCTGAAATGTCGGTAAGTGTTTTTGTTTCCTACAGCATGTGACAAGTTGGTGTAAACTCGATTTACTATGTCATAGATCCCGGTGGCTGGACTCAGAACAGGGCTGAGCAGATTGTTGCAGGGTTTCCACAAGGCTGGAGTTTTTTGTTCACTTAAATCTTTGCTGTGTTAAATCCCTAAGTTGGCTCACTTGCACAACCTTTGTTGCAGAGTTCAGCACCTTGCAGGCTGCTGGGTTGAGAGCCAGTGATGTCCATTAAGCAGAGAGTGCTCTCTGTTCCTCGAATGTGGAGCATGCCAAAGCGGTCCTTGCTTCATGGAAGCATGGGAGCTGAGAAGGAGTCTTCTAGCAAGGGTATGTCAACCACTTAGGAAACAGCACACCCATCACCTTTGCTGTGTTCTATTGGTTTCAAGAAAGCCAAAGAGAGACCCAAGAGAAGGAGTTGTCTAACTCTGGGATTATAGGAGGTGGGGGCACTGGGAGCCAGCTTAGATTCCATCCATCACATGCAACAGTGGATGCCATTGTGCAGGTTGGATGATGGATAGGCAGTGCAGGGTCTCTCTGGAGGGTGATACGACATATTGTATGGGAGAAGGGGCAGAGAGGCTATGGCCAATAGAAACCTGCATACGTCATAAACTGTGACTCATTCAAGCTGGGACCAGCTCATCTTATCTCCCCTAGGAGCAGAATGTTGCCTCCTCATGGAAGGAGCCTGTTGTTTCTGAACTAGACTAATGCTTGCATTGTGATGGGCCCTGGTGAAGGTCTTCTCAGCATGGTTCCACTTGAATCCTTTTTACCCCTTTGTCAAGGGGTTTAATGAGGACATGAGTTAAGGTAGTAGTCGCAGAGAAGAAAGACTGGAAAGAAGTTTAGAAGCTAGTCTTACAGCACTGGTAACTGGTTGGAAACGGGAGTGCTGGTGTTGGGTGTCTTAGGAGAGGTATCAGTTTCTATCACTGGAAACTGATGGATAGTGTGATGTCATTAACTAACAGAAGAAAACATGGTAGGAGGCTGTGGGGTGCTTTCGTCATCTGAATTTCCGGAAAGGGTGGTGACACTTGCCACTTAGTCTCAATGCTCAGGAGTATGAGAGGGCCGGGGTCACAGTGATGCCTGCCTGCCCTGTATAGTCAAAGCACTCAGCAGGAAAAAGTCAGCCTAGAGCTGGTCCCTTAGAGAGCATCTACTCAGAGGGATGCAGCAAAGGAGGACAAGCCGGGAGGTCTGAGTAGGGCTGCCAGAAGGGCAGGCAGAGAACCCAGAGAGCAGAGAGCATGATGTTCCACGGGCAGAGAGGAGTGGGTGGTAGCCTCAGTGGTTAGCACGAACTGGATGCAGGGACTACATCCTGTGACTGGTGGAGCAAAGGGACAGAGCCCTGTTGTGAGGGGCGGTGGAGCAAATGGGGACCGATGAGCAGAGGGATGCTCTGGGCCCAGTGAGAAAGACTATGGGCTGACAGCCACAGTTCCATGGCCACTAGCTTGGGTCTCCATGTCTCAGGGCTAGGGAAGACGTCTCTCTCTCTCTCTCTCTCTCTCTCTCTCTCTCTCTCTCTCTCTCTCTCAGGTTGTGTGGGTACCCTGGGGTCCCGTTGATGACAGGACAGGGAGAGTGCCCAGAACAGGTCCTTCCACTACTGCTCTCTGGATCGGTTACTGGATCAAAGGATGCTGCTCTCTGTCTTAGTTACTGTCTTGTTGTCAAGGCCAAAGAGCCAACAAAGAACCAGCCTAAGGGTAGAAGGTTTATTTTGATTCCTGGCTCACAAGGATACAGTCTAGCATGGCAAGAAAGCTATGGTGGCTTCACGATAGTGGGAATGTATGGTAGCTTGCTCATGCCTATCAAATCAGGAAGCAGAAAGCAGGTGGGGAATGGGGCTAGGCTATTAAAACTAAGGCTTTCTCCTAGTGACCTGCTTCCTCTTACGGGACCCCACTTCCTAAAGGCTCCATGACCTCCCTCAAATAATTTCCCTAGCCGGCAGCCATGTGTTTAAACACATGAATGTGTAAATGAAGGACAGTCTACATTCAGACTATTGGGATCCCAAGTCATCTGTCCCTCTCATGAAGAATAACATTAAAAGGCCATGCCTGAGAAACCTCTTTGGCCTTCCTAGGTGCCTCTAACCCTTTTACTGATGTCACCCTTGAATCTCTGAAGCTCCTAAATACCAGTCTCTCTGTGTGGAGTTTCTCTTTTATTTATTTATTGAAATGCATGTGTGCATGCCACAGTGTACTCACCGAGGTCAGAGGACAACTTTCGGGAGTTGGTTCTCTCCTTCTTCCATATGGATCTTGGAGACCAAACTTTGGTTGTCAGACTTGTGGCAACCTGAACCATTTCGCTGGCCCCCTGGGCTGCTCTCCTGACCTCCCTAGGTCCCACTGTCTCTCTTTCATGCTTCTTTCAGATAAGTAAGGCTTCAGATAAGATAAGACCAGAAGGTCCTTGACCCTGACCTCAGATAGGCTCCCTGATGGATTCTTCTAGTGCCTGGAAAATGTCAGCCTCATAAGAGGGACCTTATAAACATTTGCCCATGGAGAACTAGAAATGAACACCACAGTGGGCTGCCTGCCTGATCTCATACCAGTCACCCCCACTTTGGAATTAGAGTGAACTCAGAATAAGGTTGGGAGAGGGGACAGTGGACTGCTATGATCTCCAGCTTCAGTAGTCTTTGATCTTTAGTGCTTATTAAAATGTACGCTAAGAATTAAAAGGACAATGTGTGTAGACAAACTGGGGAGGTTCAAAAGGTGGGGAGGACGGTGATCATGGCAGAGGTGTGGGGTGTCCGTGAAGAGGCATGACCAATCACACTCTTTCCAGCTCCCGATAAGCCTTTTCTGTGATCCGATGGGCAAAGCCAGAAGCAGGTAGAATGCAAACCACATCTTTCTGTTTTCAGTACATGGGCTTCAAGGGGTGAAGCAGCCCGAGTAACGGGACAACACCTGGAAGGGAGGTTCTCTGCGTAGCCACGTGCCCACACAGAATGGACACATGCCACACACATCTACAGCAGAGGCAGATACAAATGTCTGCAACATTTAGTCAGGGTGCCTGGACCTTCCATCCCTAGTTCTTGGCCTCAGATGGTCTGTCACCCAAAGTCTCTAGGGAATTCTTCACTCTTTGGGTTTCCCCATCACAAGACCCAAGGCTGTTGTGCACTTGGGCCCTGGGGATTTTCATCCTGTCTCTGACTCAGTTGTAACCTGGCAGGCAGAGCAAGTCACTGCTCTCCAGATGTTGCCTCTATTTGCATCTGCACAGACCAAGAGCGTGAGGGGAAACTGGTTTAGTCACTGGAATCTAGTGACGGGCTGTGTGCAGGTGCTGCTTTCAAGAGAACTGGAAAATGGTGGCGTAGGTGACACCAGCAGTTTCTCTATTTACAAAACAGGCTCACCAGTGACCTAACTGAATTCTCAGAAGGAGCTGGAGGTTCCCATGTGTAGGTGTTTTTAAGTGAGGAAAGCAAGCCTTGGGTACAGAGCTGCCTCCCCCCTCCTCCCTCCCACTCTGTCCTTCCCCTCCCCCTGACCCCCTCCCCCTTGCCTTCTGGCTTTGCTTCTAAAGGCTTCACTCTTGAAGCCTCCTGGGAGGTGAGGCTAGGGGCTCCAGGGGAATTGACAGGTCTGTCTGCCTGCCTCAGTGTACAATTAAAAGCATGAGTTTTGTGTGTCTCTGTGTGGTGCGTGTGCACTGTGTAGGTTCACATGGCTGGGGAGAGTTCGGTACTTGACACTGGAGCCCTTGCTTATGCTGAGTGGGGCCTGAAAAGTGATGGGCTTTCTAGAGACTTGGGCAAATGGAGCCTACAAGGTTGACTGACTGGCCATTCAAGCTGTGGGCCTTGGTCCAGTGATCTGACAGAAGGTGTGGAACTTTTTGGAGAGAGAAGAACATGGTCAGAAGTGAGTCAGTCTATAGCTAGATCATAGCTAGGCACTGGATGCTTGAGGATCAAAATAATCTTGCTGTGGCCAGTCAACCATGTCAAAACCTTTTGGCACAAGAGGCTTAATAGATAACTCTGTCTCTATGTCTCTCTGTGTCTCTCTGTCTCTCTGTCTCTGTCTCTCTCTTGCTGTGGGTCTGAGAACTTGAGCAGGCAGGACCCTTTATAGGTCCAAGAGATTTCAGAGCTCATTAAGTCAGGTGTTTTCCAAATTGCCTTGATGTCAAGAGTCACCTTATGCACTTGTATAGGAGACAGACTCCAGCCTGGCCCTTCCCCCGGCCTCTAGAACTCTGCCATGTGGGTGGAGAAGCTGCCACATCACACATGTCTCCCCATAGATTGTTATTACCAGCAGAATCTGGAAGCACTGAGTGCAGACCAACCACTGTGTTTTATGAGCAATGTTTAGTGACCTCGAGCGAGTGTGAGAACTGTCCAAAGCCACACAGTGAGACAGTAGCAGGGCAAGCATGCACACTCACAAGGCTGGTCCACTTTTTTCCTGACAAGGTAAAGAGGAAAGGCTGCGGTGACAGAGGTGAGAACACATGATATACAGGTCCCAACACCTGTGCACATGATCCTTCCCTCCCCACTCCCCCTCCCTCCCCCCCGGAGTGCGCCAGTTAGTCCATACATATAGATACTAGAAGCTAGGACCCACTTATGAGACAGGACATGTGATTTGTGTCTTTCTGAGTCTGGGTTACCACACTAAATATAATACTTTCGTTTTTGAAGTCAGTAAGGAAGTTTCTTAAAAAGTTAAAAATAGAATTTCCATATGACCCAAGAACCGCCACTCCTGGGCATCTACCCAAAGGCTTCTATGCGCCACCTCAGACATGCTGCCTCATTTGTGTTAATTGCTGATCTATGCACAGTAATCAGGAAATGGATCCGTCTAGCTGCCCATCAACAGATGAATGCCTCAAGAAAATGTGATACATACACACAGTGAAATTATATGCACCTGTAAAGACAAAGTAAACCAAATGCAACTGTAGCCTCCCCTTCCCCAGCCTGAAACCTGCTTGCTCACGGGTGGAGCTTGCTGCTCAATCGTTCTGCCATGCCCACTGCTGGACCATGCTGCTTAGCTGTTCCGAAGCCATCACGTGTTCACCTGCAACCTTACTCCAAGATTATTTGGCGGGAATCGGGCCCCTCCCCCTCCTTCATAACGGAGTGTCGGAATAGTAAAATTGAACAGTAGGCAGAGCCTTGTCTTGGTTCGTCTTTATCTCGCACCGCCTAGCCCCTCTTCTCTTCCAGGTTTCTAAGATGCCTTTCCAGACTAGAACCCAGACATGTGAGCCACTGGCCGGACATAACATGCAACGACATTTGAAGGAAAATGGATAGACTTGCAAAGGTCACTTGCTATCTCAAGATGAGGATGCTGAATCTCGGGCCCGTGAGGGAACTCTCCTAAGACCTTGTAGTGCGCCACCAGGAAAGCATGACTTGTCAAGTCTCTGTGCTACCCCACTCCACACGCTTCTCAGCACACTTTACACTTTCAGAGGTCCCTTCTGGACAGAACCACAAGCAACTGTCCCAGCGAGGGCCTCTGCTCTGCCTCCTGCTCTCTGCCCTGCTGCCCGCTTGCTGCTTCTCTTTTGTTTCCACCTCCATCTGACTTTTCCTGCCTTCAACTGCACTGATTTCTCTGTGTAGCCCTGGCTGTCCTGGAACTCACTTTGTAGACCAGGCTGGCCTCGAACTCAGAAATCTGCCTGCCTCTGCCTCCCGAGTGCTGGGATTAAAGGCGTGCGCCACCACTACCCGGCCTGCACTGAGATTTTAAATGCAGGCTGAGCTGCTGTTGAAGACCCAGGTGGTGCCTATGGCAGGCTCTGGATGTTATCGGCAGTGAGACACCTCAGTTCTTGGGTCAGCTGAGGACAACATATGAACGTATGACTGCAGCAAAGCACATTAACTCACAGGCTGTAGCTTGACTGTCTCTGTCCTTAAAGAATAGCTCAGTCTACAAATTTGACCAAACAAATTCCACTTGTTTCTGCTCCTATGGGAGAGCGGAAATGTGTCTTTGGGGGAAGGTGTGTGTTCATGAAGAGTCAGACACGTCTGGGCACTGAGCAAGAAGCAAAGAGGGGAGCCTGTCCACGGTCTGTTTCTGCATCCATTCTCCCTAGTACGTTCTTGACGCCTGCCATGTGGAAAGCAGAATACTGGGCCTTGGTGAGACATGGAAGGAGGTTCCTGTTCAGCAGGACCTTGTGACTCTATATAGCACTGAGGCTTGTCAATGTGCTAAGTGATGGGCTCAGAGCATGAGGCAGGGAAGGATCAGAGAAGACTTCCTGGAAGAAGCAACATTTTAGCTGATTGTCAAGATAACAGCAGCGGCAAAGGCGGGGGCAAAGTCCAAAGTAACACACAGAATGAGGCCTTAGTGGCAGGTTCTTAAGTGCTCTTAGCAGAGAACATGAGCACTCCTGAAGTGACCTCAGGGCAGAGGAATACCATTCCTTCAGACAGTTTAAACATCTGATTTCCTATTAGCAGACAGATCTGGCTGTCAGTTCTGTTTCATGACGCAAGTGGCCCCTCTTGACAGAAAGGGAAGTGTGGCCATAGGCACTTCTGGCCACAGGCGTTCCTGCAGTGTGGACCTGCAAACTGATGCAGATGTGAGTGGGCTACATTCCCATTCACCCCTTTAGGTTAGTCCCTCCTAGTCCAGGTCTCGGATTAGAGCAGAAACAAAGCTATTTTTAAAGTGCTGCTTCAAGAGAAAGATGTATGATATAATCTTTATTTAAAATGTGAAATAATCTACTACCTTTTTTTCTTTGGACATGCAAATATCGTCCTTAAATCCTTGCCTTTTGGGCTTAAGAGTCAGTGTTGCACATCCCAGGACCACTGAAATGTAACAAGTACTTGCTTCACTGTTGCACATCCGAGGACCACTAATGGAGTAAACGTAACAGATACTCGCTCCCCAGGGTAGTTTTCACTTTTTACTTTAATGAGCTTCTCAGTACATGTTCCCTTTGGGAAGGGTCTCTGCTGATAATGGCTGTTAGATCACTGGGCCTTGGGTTGCATCAGTCAGCATGAATGACAGCCCCTTTCCCCAGCAGAGCTGGTCGAACAGCCCAGACAGAAAACTGGGCAGCAGACCTAACTCATGATTTACGCTGACCCAGGCTGCATGGGTGTTTACAGATGGTGACAATGACCGAGCGTCTAAAGGCAGTGGTGACAGTGCATAGCCCACTTCCTCACACCACTCTCCTGGCTCTCTGCCAGGAATTCGAGATGTCCTAGAAAGATGCTCTTGGCCAGTGTCCCTGAGCTGCTGACTGGTCACACTGCCCTTGAGCCCTAGAATATACAGCCTAGGGAGGAATTGAAGACTCTGCTGGAGGCTACCTGTTCCCCGGTGTAGAAATATCCTGGCAGGAGGTGGGAGTGGGTGAGAAAGCTTCCAAACTCTTCCAAGGGTTGGAAGCTACTAGACAAGGTCACTGAAATCATGTCATTCCTAGAGTGAGGCTAGAGAGGGTGGGCTTGCGTCTGAGAGTGTGGGAGGAAAGATGTGGGAGGCCGGATGGCACCAGCCTACAGTCTAGAATGACAAGGGACCCTGAGGAAGGGACAAAGGGTCCTGATAAGAAGAGGGAGTCTGACCTTGAGGGCGCCTCTTGCCAGTGTAAAGCAGACCTGTGCTGAGCATACCTGCTTATCTAAATCCCTCTGTAGCATGAAGGGAGTCTTTTTCACAGTCCCAGTACACAGGTAGCCCAGGCCACTGTTGGAGGAAAGTAGGAGTCCACTGACCCTGCAGGTGTTTGTCTCCTCCCGAGAGTTATGATTGTTCAGAGCCCTGGGAACTTTGGGTTCATGCCTTGTTTGCTCGACTCATCATCGAAACCTGAGCACAAACTCACTTCCAGCAGAGTACATAGGCTCCCCTGGGGGCAATGCTAGTCCCCTCCAAGGGCTGCTGGAGGCTAGGGGACTTTACTGAACTAGAGTTCTTTAGGCTACCTCTGGTTCTTAGGAAGGCCAGTTGTGGTGTCTGTGGTCAGCTGTTGGCAAATGCCACCAACTTACAGTGTCTCCAAGTCATGGTGTGTCCCTGTCACCCAGACCCACATGTGCAATGAGGTCACTACCTAGTCCGCATCTGGTGGGCAAAATTTCATCTGCTGACAGCAACTGCAGTCTCACGTGCCCTTAGGGAAAGAGGCAGTTGCCTTTTATGGTAGCCCTGGAAATTTTATTATTTGGTACAACAGGAAGCATGGGGTAGGTGCCTTTTACAGGCAGTAGCTGTTTGAATAGTGTCTCTTCGACAGCAGGGAGCTGGGGACTGGGTTCTGGAGCATGGTATGTGGCAGGTCTGGGGACAGACATAAGGTACCTCTTTCTGCTGAGGTAGAGGACAGCAAAAACAGTCATGTTATGGGGAGTCAGAAGTCTAAAGCCAGTGTATCTCGTCTGCTCCTGGCTGAGTCTTGCTTAGTCCTTCGCAGATATCTTGGATCAGTTGATAGCTGGCAGTTCTCCCAGCTGTTCAACAGACCTCACTTGCCTCTGGGTGTGTGCTTCTTACCCTAGGCCTTGAGTTTTCTCCTCATGACGTGGGTGCACTGGTGGAGAAGAACTTAAATGATTTTTCTAACAGTAAGTTAAGTACCTCTGGGTCCTGCTGACCACTGGTAGTTTCAGAAAGCTCAGATCAGGACTGCAGAAGGTAACCTCCTCTCACCCCCAATCTGCTAGGTCATGCCCAGACTTCACAGTGTGGGTCTGGTTTCCCAAGCCTGACACATGCAGAGTCTAGATAAGGGTGTTCCGAGAAGCCAACTGGTGCAGATCTTAGTTACTCTCAGTTACTGCTCACTTGGGTAAGTCTTCCATCATGCAGCCTTCTGATTGGCCCCTCCAAGCTCAGAAGTTGCTACTTCATGCATTTCACATGGTTAACAGAATGTTTTGAAAACACAGGCGTTAATGTAGCAAGTCACAGCATTTATGGGTCCTGGGAGGTGATCTTGAAAACAAAACCGGGAACTCTGGGTTTTGTTTTTCTCTGAAGAGTGACATAAACAGTTCTAGCCTGTTGAGATATGTTTATATGGATCTGTTGATACACATTCATGTTTGTGTGGATAGGACCACAGCACACATGCTTATATTCAATGTCTATGTGTGGGTACACACACACACAAACACATACACTTTCACACCTTTGATTCTGGTCTCTGACCATCTGCCATGGTTTGCATGTAAAAATTTACATATACCAAGAACACAGGACTTGAAAAGAAATGTGTTAGTTAGTTTCTACTTAGTAACACATTTCTCTCTCTGGAAGAGAAGATTCGTGACATGAATATACTCAGTTACAAATTCTAGAAGCTTTCCAGGGGTGGGTGAGGAGGCTGTCTTCAGAGTCAAAACGATCCACGTCACTGGAGATGGGTGGCAAGCTGTAGAGCCTCGAAAGGGGATTTAATTATTGGAGTCTCAGTTTTCTGATTATATTGGGAGATAAGAGCTGAAGACATAGGTCTATGGGAGAACACTTGTATGAGGCCCCGTGTCTCCTTCCCAGCACTGCAAACAAACAAACAAACCAACAAACAAGCAAAAACCAATTAACCAACTAAACAGTCACAACAAAAAATGCACAGTGGAAATGAAGATTTCTTCCCGTGTCACAGGGATTGGTTAGTATTGAGATGCCACACGTGAGGCCAGTGCTTGTCACTTGGCACAGGGAGACTTAGGAATGCTAGCCTCATTCCCTCTGTGACCCACCATAAATTAGGAAGGCATAACTAGCTCTCAGCTGGGCTTCTGTCCTCGGAGCATTCCATGCGAAGGAGCAGTGATGAGTCCCAGCCAGCAGCAGGTTCCTGGAGAAAGGATATAAATCTCAATTGGACTTAACTCCTAGTATATACAGTCTGGTCTTGGGTAGTTCTAGTGACAAGGGTAGAGGGAGAGTTGACTTGTACAGGTAAGAATCCCTTTCCTGTCAGACACGCCAAGAACTTGGAAAGAACTTTCTGGAAGGAGTGGACACACATTACCCAGGGATGTGTGGCAAGTGTAGGAGGATGTCTTCTGGGACATAAATGAGCTGCAGAACCAGCATTGGACAAGTCTATCCAATGAGATCCTCCATTGGCTGCTCCGGGTTGCTGTGAGCCACTCTTTCAAGCAGACATACAGGCATGGGATGTTCTTTCATTCTCTGTGGATATTAATGGGCTGATAGTACATGGACCTCACCACATTGTTTCTATGCAACAGTTGAACAGATTTGGTGAAGCTTAACTTAGCAATCCAGTGCTTACGTATCAATTGCTCACATGAGTGGGTATCAAGTGCCAGGTCCCTGGGGACGTGTGTGGCTCCCTGGTTTCTATCTGATGGCTTACTGGAAACCTCCCCATTCTATGTGAGAGCAGAAAGAGGAAGTGACACCTTGGTTTTATCTCAGAGACTACAGTGGGAGATGAATATGTGTAATTAGTCATCTCAAAGCTCGTTTCAGCCCAGGGCTGTCACAGGGTGGCCGCGTGACGGAGGAGAATTATGAGGCTTGGTTCTAATCTTGGTGTGAGATTTTGGGAAATCACCTATTTCCCTCCCAATCCTAGTTCCTGCTCTCACAGGCGATCAGAGGGGCAGACAGGAAGCTACTTCTGTCTAGCTCTGACATTTTGTGACTCTAGCATGACCACAAACCCCAGAGAGCCATGGCATCTTCTTCTAGACCCTCTCATGTCCTGTACTGCCATCAGAAGATCCTCTGGACAGGCTCCCAGGTCTCTTCCTAGGTCCACCATTTCTTTTTTCTTTCTTTCTTTCTTTTTTTTTAATATTTTTTGTTACGTATTTTCCTCAATTACATTTCCAATGCTATCCCAAAAGTCCCCTATACCCTCTCCCCACTTCCCTACCCACCCATTCCCATTTTTTTGGCCCTGGCGTTCCCCTGTACTGGGGCATATACAGTTTGCAAGTCCAATGGGCCTCTCTTTCCAGTGATGGCCGACTAGGCCATCTTTTGATACATATGCAGCTAGAGTCAAGAGCTCCGGGGTACTGGTTAGTTCATAATGTTGTTCCACCTATAGGGTTGCAGATCCCTTTAGCTCCTTGGGTACTTTCTCTAGCTCCTCCATTGGGAGCCCTGTGATCCATCCAATAGCTGACTGTGAGCATCCACTTCTGTGTTTGCTAGGCCCTGGCATAGTCTCACAAGAGACAGCTACATCTGGATCCTTTCGATAAAATCTTGCTAGTGTATGCAATGGTGTCAGCGTTTGGAAGCTGATTATGGGGTGGATCCCTGGATATGGCAGTCTCTACATGGTACATCCTTTCGTCTCAGCTCCAAACTTTGTCTCTGTAACTCCTTCCATGGGTGTTTTGTTCCCAATTCTAAGGAGGGGCATAGTGTCCACACTCCAGTCTTCATTCTTCTTGAGTTTCATGTGTTTAGCAAATTGTATCTTATATCTTGGGTATCCTAGGTTTTGGGCTAATATCCACTTATCAGTGAGTACATATTGTGTGAGTTCCTTTGTGAATGTGTTACCTCACTCAGGATGATGCCCTCCAGGTCCATCCATTTGGCTAGGAATTTCATAAATTCATTCTTTTTAATAGCTGAGTAGTACTCCATTGTGTAAATGTACCACATTTTCTGTATCCATTCCTCTGTTGAGGGAGGTCCACCATTTCTGTGGCCCCTGGACCTCTGGACACAGAATCTGTCCTTCTATAACACAGCTGATGTGTTTCCTCTTTTTCATCAGTTTCCATTAGGACTAACTACTGTTCTTCCTAGCTACAGGCTAATAGCCCTGGCACATCACATGCATAAACATTTTTGATTAACTATTTGACTTTGTAGATAGTACTTTGCAGGGAGCTTGGATATTTTGTGAGGTTTGTTCTGAGGAGTTAAATTATCTCATATATATATATATATATATATACACACACACACACACACACACACACACACACACACACACATACATATGTGTGTGTGTGTGTGTGTGTGTGTGTGTGTGTGTGTGAGTGTGATTTGGGTCTTAGTAGGCTTGTATTTTCTTCTTTCATATATTGAGTCACTTTTGAACTTAGTCCTGAAGCATGCCCCCTTCTCACACCTGAAATACCCCCCCCTCCCCCAATGGCTTCACTTCCTATTCCATCAGTATTGCTCTGGACCATGGTTTAGAAAGAGCAAATGAAAAGAAAATTACAAGTTTTGAATAGCTTTTCCCAGTACATTGTTATAATTATTTTATTATTAGGTATTAGTGCCAGTCTCTCTTATTGTATTTAATTTGTAAAATAAACCTTATTATAGGCATGTATATGAAAAATATAGATTTGGTTCTGTTTCTGATTTCAGGGTCTGGGGATGTATCCCTTATAAATAGGGGGGAGTAACCAGGTGCTCTTTCTAGGGTGATCACTGAGTGCCCATGGTGCTTAGCTCTTTACTGTGGCTGGGCCCCCAGTATTCAACACTGAGATCTTTAGTGCCCACTCTCAACCTTGCAGGTGGTTTTGGAAACCTACCAGGTACATATGCACCCAGGCCTTAGTCCAAGGTCTATGGAAAATGCTTACCAAGATTCCCCGTCCCTTCCCATCTCATTTGCAGCCCCTCCATCTCTCTTGTCCTGCCCACCCATTTCAGCTGCTTTAGCAACCCATCGCACCACCCTCTCTCCTGTTTGAGCTCAGCTGGAGTTCTGTCTTCTTGTGCTATGGAAGAAGTCCCCAAAGGTAGAAAGCTGTCACGGGTCTCACCATGCCCAGAACAGTGCCTTAGATTCGTGTAGTTTGTGCATATTTTCTGCACAAGGAAGAGCCTACTAATAGCCTCCTTAGTAGTCCTCTGTCTTCCACTGGGCACTAAAGCTCACACAAGATGTCATATGAAGATGAGGAATAGAAATGTGTGTTTGTAGGATGTGTACTCTTCCACACATCTTGACACTTGGTTCTGCAAGCCTGGCAAGCAGCAGAGGTTCTGGTTTAATATGAACATGTTGAATGTGTACTTTTAAAATGATGCTTTGGCCTAAGCACTGGAAAGGGAGCTGAGAAAATATTTGGAATCAACTGTGACATGGCCCCTGCTCTCAAGGAGAGGACCTTCTGCCAGGCATATGGTACGTAAATTAGCCATGGGGGAGGCCATGAGGGTGGAATCTAACATTTCTCTCTTGAGATACTGTAGCTAACTGGGAGTGTGGCTCAGAACATCTGCCCAGTGTGCACAGAACCTGAGTTCCATCCCTAGCACTGTGCAAACAAAAAGTGAAAACTGAACAAATGTGGAAACAAACTTAACAAAGCCAGTGGTCACTCCCTTTACATTTTAATGTGTTAAAAGCGGAAAAAGGTGTTTAAAACAGAAAGTATCCTATACTCCTGCCATATAGTATACCTGTGGTGGCTACTATTAATTTCCCACTTCATACAATCTAGAATTGCCTCAGAGAATGGGAGATTATCTTGACTGGATGGCCTGGGTTGTATATGTAGAGGAAGTGAGCACTGCACATTCATCATCTCTCTGAGTTCTGATCATGGATGTGCTGTAACCTGATGCTTCAAATTCCCACTGCTTTGATTTCCCCACCACGAGGGACTGTACCCCTATACCCTGAGCCAGAGTAAATCTCTTTGCCTGTGTATTTTATCACAGCAACAGGAAAATACAAAGCCCAAGACATTAGCCATTAAAAATGTCCCTCTGTAAACTTCGAGGCTTTCAAAAACACTTATTATTATTATTATTATTATTATTTGACAATTATAAGTTGAAAGTATTTGCAGGAGAACTGAAAGGTCCCATGTACCTGTCACTGCTTCTCCCAGTGGCTGCATGTTAGATAAGGATAGTGCAGAGCCCACCAGGAAAATAACAGCAACATGATTTTCAGATTCCATCCAGCATCTACATTTTATACAAGGGGTCTTCGGATTAACATAGCGTCCTAATCGACATTAATTATCAACTTGATACAGCCTGTAGTCATCTGAGAAGGGGGTCTCTATGGGGGGATTACCCAATCAGACTAGCCTATGGGAATGTCTAGGGAGGATTGCCTTAGCTGTTGACTGAGGTGGGAGGGCACTGCCCACTGTGGGTGGCACCATCCATAGGCAGACGCTCCTTGCCTGTATAAGAAAGCTAGCTAAACACGAGCCTGCAAGTGAGCCAGCCAGCAATGTCCCTCTGTGGTTTCTGCTTCAGGTCCCTTCCTGAGCTCTTGTCCCGACTTCCCTCAGCGATAGGCTGTGACCTGAAAACGGAAATCAACACTTTTCTCTCCTAAGTTACTTTTTTTTTTTTAAATCAAAGCTGCAGGATTACAATACATAGTCACAGTAGACTTGTTTGTATGGTACAGCTTTTATTTCTTCAATTAATTTTGTCTCAAAGGGCTCTATAGCTACTGCAGCATTTCAATAAAATCTTTACAACCACTGTCTGCGGTGGCTATATAATAAACATCTGTCTACCTAAAGTAGCAGAGGCTTGCCCTGGCTTTGACGCCTCCTTACTCCCACGTCACCTTTAATAACAGCATTGCTCTGTACCGTACATTCTTTTTAAGTGTGTAGACTTTCTAGATTTTCTTTTACTTTTCTCTTAGGATCAGTTCCTGAAGACTGGAAGGTGATATGTGTTCAAAGGGTTGCATAGTATTTTTTTCCCTTTGGGAAGATTTCAACATACTTTGAGCTGGTGCTAGCCAAGCAGAAGGGAGCAGATGAATATACAAGGGGACTCTATGGTCACACGGGCCTGATGCCCTCCTGACCCCAAGTCTTTGCTCTCTGGTGTCCTACTGCTGGGCAACTTTGTAGCTCTACCCATAGAAGTGGGGCTTTAAGCTGATAACGAGGCCAAAGGGGCAGAATGCCTGATGGAACCCAGACTTCAAGGGGCTAGGACACTTCTACTGCCCGCTGTCCTGGTATGCTAGAGCATGCCAGAGCTATGGAGCAGGGTACTGTCTCCAGCTGCCACAGCTAGAGCTGACTTAAGTTGACCAGCCAACAGATATACTCATTTGATGTGCAAAGCTGAAGTCTGCCAAAGCACCTGTGTGACCTGAAATCCAGGAACAGTAAAGCTATTCTCTTTCCACACTATTGAAAGCTCCGTGGATACTTGCTATGTAACTAAAGCTGACCAATACATATTGTGCAGGTTAGAGGGAGAGAAGGGAGGGAGGTCTCGGGTGTAGGCAGCCTAGGCAGGATGGAAGGAGACACTTTTTACTGAAAATGTGGTGATATGCTTTGC
Organism: Mus musculus; assembly: GCF_000001635.26. Lineage (NCBI taxonomy): Eukaryota > Metazoa > Chordata > Mammalia > Rodentia > Muridae > Mus > Mus musculus. The sequence continues at coordinate 100,432,094 of NC_000069.6, read as the reverse complement.
AAAGATCAGCATGCATCTGCCTCGGATGTTGGGTGGGTAGAAAATGCTCACCCGTCTCCATTGAACCCCTGGCTTTTTATAAGGGACTCATACAGATTGATCCTATGTCGGCTAGCAGGGGCAGGAAGTCCAAAGAAAAGAGAACTGAGACTGTTGTGTAAGAGGAGCACAAAACAGCTCACAGTAGCAACCAGGATTATCATGCCCAGTTTCACAGGCTGTCTCCTACACAAAGGTCCCTGGCCAGGGACAGCCTGAGATGCACTGGGTACCAGGAAGCAGGGAGGTAGAGAGAAGGAAAGACTTTCTGTTTCCCTTCTAAACACAGGACACATCTGTAGGATCATAGTGCAGACTCTTATTCCTCAGTTCTCAGATGCGCTCAGGGACAGGCGCGCTCAGGGACAGGCTGGTGTTCAACACTAGGTGCACAGCTTCCTCAGTGTAAAAACCTAAGTGGCTTCCTTGCTGAAGCCCTTGAGATGTAACAACAACAACAACAACAACAACAACAACAACAACAATAATAATAATACAACCCTTCCCTCTACAGATAAAGTTGGTTTAATTCTGGTTTGCTCATTGTCTCCAAGAGCCACAAGTTCCCCAGACAAAGTCACAAGACAGCGGGGGGGGGGGGGGAGGTGGAGGTGCTCTTCTCACAGAGTAGATTCTGGCTCTGTAAAGGGTGAGGACACAGCATTCTCCTGCCATGTTTGGTCTCTGGTTACTGTGTTAGAAACTTTGAGGTCAATTACTCGGGGGAACCTCTAGGAATGTTTCAGGCTCCAGCCGGTTAGGGCAGGACTTGCTGGAGTTCAGTGGCTCCAAGAGCCCAGGACTGTAAAGATCAGAGGAGGTAATGATGCTAACAACAGAGAAGAAGGAGGCTGAGAAAGGTCCCGGGTCACATTGCTAACGCATGGCACAACTGTCATGGCAACCCAGGCACATCCACTTTTCTTCTTATGTTCACTTTGGGAGCAAGGACAGATATTTGTGACAGTACTGGGCTAGGACACAGAGCAGAGAAGCCAGAGCAGAACCCTTCCTGTCAGAAAGCTGGCATGGATACCCCCTAGGTGCTCTGTGTGCAGGGAACATGGCTCTAGGGACCTAGCAGTAAAATGCCTTGGCTCTAGCTCCATCCCTAGCTGGAAGACAGGTCCCTAGATCCCACAGCCTGGTCCCATGGCGTCTTCTTGGCTGGAATCACATGCTAAGACCTCATTACATGGACCCAGCTCTGGATTCTTATATAAAGGATGGATCAGGACCAACTGGGTTTTCAGGTCAGACTGTCCATCATGTGCTGCCCTTCTGTTGCCAATAGGGAATAGGGTGAGTGGCACAGACAGCAGAGGGAGGTGACACCAGAACAGCCAGCCCCAAATGTGTGCACTAGAGAATGGGTGGGTGGTGGTGGGACATCCAGTGTGGCTCTGGCCAGCACACCAAGGAGTTCAGGCCTGATTTCTTCCTCTTTCTGGGCTGTGATCTGAAGAGGTATCTAGATGGTCACTGAGCCCCCCCCAAGATTTGCCATAAATCCAGTCTTGATCATGTGAAGACTCACAGCAACTAGCCAAGAACGGCTGTCTCTGGACATTTCCTGTGCTCCATCTCATGCTTGTGTCTACTTCTCCTACTGGTTTCCTCCACCCGCTCCCCGCTGTCTGAACAGAATGGCTGGCTTGGTGCTATTCATTCCTTGGCCTCTGCTAGTTAAATCTGTTTGCTTGGAGCACATTGACGCACAAGGGGGCCATGGCCACTCTGTTCTAGGTCATGGTCTCTGGAAGGCCCCAGGATCTCAGGGTGACAGGAGACTCTTCTGGTCAGAGGTTTGGTGGGCTGCCAGGCAGAAGGGAAGTGTGGAGGCCGGCTTTGTCTATAGTGTCTCAGGGTCTGACCGTCTCCTTTCTATTGTGCTATATACCCAGACTGGGGTGTGGGGGTGGCTCTGGTTGCTGCTGCCCCAGAGAAGATGAGGAGGAGCAAGGTCAGTCCCAGGAAGGGGAGAGGAGGCTGGCTCAAGGGTGTGTTCCAGAGATTGCAGTGGAAAGAGAGGTTGGGAGGAAGGGGGCACTCACAGGGGTTATCAGGCTGAAGGCCTGCCTGTTCAGGCCCCTATGCTAAGAACAGGGTAGACACAGCTGCACAGCATGTGCCTGGTCTGAGATGGCCTAGCCTGGGCAGGAAACCGCTGAACTCTCATGTTTTATCTTCAGAACCCAGTGCCTGGCATTGATAGGCGCTCAGTAAACATTTACTGACTTTGTGTGTTCTGCATTCTTCCAGACCATCTGTGGAGTTCTGGTGTTCTGTGCCATGCAGAGCTTCTGGTTGGCTGCTCATTGCCTCGTGCCTCTGAGAAGCTGGGCTGGGGAGGAAAGCTCTGTACACGTGGTTAGGCATCCTGAGCCATTGCTAGGCCAAGCCCCTGCTTCTTCCAGGCCTCAGTTTCCCTATCTATGAAGCAGGATGGAGAGGTGGGGCCATGGGGTTTTGCTAGAGATTTGTTGAGGTCTCCCACTGGAACCTAAGAGAACTTACTGAGCTGACCACGAGGAAACAAAGCCTCATATGGGCCAAGCTTGAGCCAAAGCAGAGGGGATGAGGGAAGCACACACCCCCACAGCACTCTGGCCGTTTGGAGACTAAACCACGCTCTGGCTTGGTGACTAACTCCTTACATCGTAAACCATGTGTGTATCTATGTGAAAGAGTCTGCACAGTGCTTTGCGTGCTCATTGATTCCTCTGTCCATTCATTCTCGCAGCACTCATAGACCACCACAGGTGGGAGGTAGTAGGGTCTCCACCAAGAGTCAGTGAAGTGAACAGAAAATAAAGCCACATGAGCCCAGTGTTCGGACGGTTGATGGTGGCACTTGTCTTTTCCCCGAGAGCAATGTGTCAAATGCTCACAAGGAGTTGCCCTTTGTATAGAGGAAGACCCCGAGGCTCAGAGAGAGCAACTGACTTGCTCGGTACCTGTTTTCCCCATCCCAAATTGGTGTTTAGGACATTACCTTGTGCTACTATGCAACCACAGAGACATACATACCACAACTCACCTCCCTTTGGGGCTCTGTTAAGTGAGTCATTTTTGCTTTATCAAGGCTATTTTGTTCACACACACACATATATAATATTATAATATATGATGATATAATATATATGATTTATACTATATACTATATATACCACATACTACATACATATGCTATATATCATATATGTATATGATAAAAGTGGTTGCTCAGCTACTATATTTTCACAGCTGAGCAGCCTGGAGTCTTTCATCATTTAAAAAGATGAAGGTACTTTGTGGCTTTTACATTTCTTTTTCTACCTTGAGCCAGACAGCATTTCTATTCCTTCTCTCCATCAGAGGAATGGTCTTTAGGACATCCAGATAAGAGCCTGTCCCTGGTCAGTCATGGGTCATCATGGCCACTGGAAACCCCTTCCTTGTCCCTTGAAGCTTGTAGGTCGAGCTTGCTCTGCATGGATACTGGTTTCTCTCTTGCTTCCAGTGCTAGCTGCTTCTGGGAGAACAAAGTAGAGTCCTACAAACCAAAGCAGTGGTGACCTGGATTAAACTTTTACACTTTGAGAATGTTTGTCCGGCCTGACTAATACTTGGATGGGAGAATGTTTGTCAATATTCTCGAGGGCAGATGAAAATGGTTGAAATGAGCCACTTTTTGCTCTGTAACGCTGACCCAACCCTTTTAACATCTCTGAGCTTCTCTGCGCATATCTGTCCCACAGGTATTAGAGTGATAGTCAACTGTCTGGTCTCACCAAGGGATGCCATTGACTAGATGAAGGGAGGGAGGGAGAATGAGAGGCAAGGTTGCCACCTTGAGAGGTGGCAGGAGAGGCTGCAAGGAGGCTGCGTTGGAATATTTCACTTTCAAACTCCGAATGTGCCTCTTAGGAGCTGTGGCCTTGAGTACACTTTCAGCCCTCAGACTGAGCATCAAATTTGGCCAGGGTATGTCCTTGACTTCCTCACCCTAGGGATGCTTACAGGGAGCTCAGGGTCCCTGGGCAGCAGTGGAACTCCACACTACACCACAAAGCCCTTCTCTTTAGGTTCTAGGTCTCTATGCATGAACCCTCCACTAAGGCCCATTAAGAGTCAGAAGGAACCAACCTTAGTTAACCACCAACTCGGGCGACCCTATAGGGCCAAACTACCAGGGCTGCTTGGCTGTTCTCTAAGTGCAGTGATCTGCAAGGAGGACCATTCTGACCCTCAGGACCAGTCCTGCCTGCTGAGAACAGACGGCTCCCTCCAGGTGGCCAGTGAGGGTGGGGCCCCGCTTCACAAATAAGGAAAGCCAGGATAAGAGGCAGTGTTTGCCTCTAGGAAACAAGTGAGCAGCAGAGCGATAGGGCTGAGATAACCCCCAGGAGACTGTTCCAGAGTCATGTTCCTGTCCAGCCGCTCTTCTGTGCCAGTTTTTTAAGAAATGAAAGGCTGTGGTAGCCACCTTCCCTTTGAAGTGCCCTGTCTGTTTGCTTATTTGATGCAGAAAGGTGGATCCCCAAAGGACTCAGCTTCTGGTGTCTACTTTCTTTCTAGTGTTCCGAAAGAAACAAAGGCATGAAGATTGCCATCATCATCATCAACAACAACAACAACAACAACAACAAACAACGTACATGAAGGATGTGGACAAAATAGAAAATATGCGCTCAAATGTGAGGGCAGGCTCCCTGATGCTTTGGTGACTCTGACTGCAAACCACAGGGGCACCCTGGGGGGTAAGGGTTGGTTTGGTCAATGCACAGTGTCTGGAAATCCTGACCTCAGGGGGCTTTTGCACATGGTAAGAACTTCTCTAAAAACAGGTAGCTTACAACAAACTGTATGAACTTAACACTTTTCTTATGCTGTAAAACATAATCTTGGGAGAAAGATCCATCCACATTTCAGGTAAACAAAGACACGTTCTGTGGTCTCCAGGTACCAGGGCAAATAAGGAGGAGCCCGAGTCATAGCAACAGATACATTCTAGGCTTCTGTTGAGCTTGTGGAGGCTTGGGCTCCAAGGTTTTACAAGCCTGGTGGAAATACCCTTGGAAGGGCACAGGAAAGACCAAGCAGCAATCTATACACACAGTTCCCCCAGCTTTTCCTACAGGACAGACTGTGGGAGAGGTTTGGCTGGAGGTGGCCTGTCTCTGCTTCATCTGGGAAGGCCTCAGCAAACAGCTCTCTCCTTCAGTCAGTCCACGGCAGAGCCGGGGCCAGGTGCAGCTGGCCTTCACTCTGCCTCACACCCCAGCACCGAGGACAGCTGCTGATTAAATACTTCAGCAACAAGGACCTTAGTGTTTGGGGCGACAATCTGTTTTTACATCACTCGAATGCTTGTCCTTACACTGAGCTGAAACTGGCCTCCCTTGAAACTTTACCTATGGGTTCCAGTTTCTTCTTTTCCTGGGAAGCCTTGTAGAATTCAGTGTGAGCCTTCTTTACACGTCCAGTTTTCAAATGTGTGAGAGGAGGTCTCTGTCCTCCGTTCCTTCAACTCCAGGGATGTGTGTCTTAATAACCTAGGGACCCTGGAGCGCACACTAAGTAAGGTCTTTGGAAAACAGTATCATCTCTTTAGAAAAGTGTAGCCACAAAAGTCTGTGTACAGTCTGCTGGCGACCCCTCCCCATTGTGACACCATCACAATTCTCCAGTAGTCAGTTGGCCATACGGAATACCCACGTGCCGGAACCATGATGGGGGTCGCTGGGAGCCAAAAAACCTGCTGTCCCCACATCAATTAGTGTGTGTAAACTGGCTGTCCCGGCTTGCCAGCCAAGGCACATACAGGTTTAGTAGGGTCTGGATGGCACTAAGGGTCAGGTGGCAATTGAGGTGAGCAAGGGCAGTTCGAGCCTGCTTCTGATGATCTTCTCCAAGCAGCGCCATCAATTAGGCGTCGAGCCTGGACTCTGTTCTAGTCCAGGAGTTTCCCCACAAAGTAGAATGTCTGGATTTGAGCAGACCAAATGGCTTAAGCAGCTGGTTTCTCTTCTTGGGAGGCAGGTCTGCCGTCTGCTTCCCACTTCTCCTTCATGTCTGAGGCGCATCCACCTCTGAGTCTAAAGAGAGGAAAAGAGTTGGAAAGAGGAGAAGGGAGAAGAGGAAAAAGACTAAAATAGAGGGAGGGGGGCACGGGAGGGACATCTGAAGTCTAGGATATGTGGAATCACAGAAGCAGGCAACTTAAGCAGAGCTTGGCTGGGGTGTGGCTGGCTCAGTAGGCTCTGCTAATCTTTCTAACCCTGGAAGTGATGGCCTTCAGTGGCTTCTCTGGGAACCACCTTGAAGGGTTACATGTTCATCTCTTCCAGGCCCAGAGGTGAAGTGACTTCTTGAGGCATGGCAGCATGGGGAGGAATCGACATAGGAGCAGCTCCTGGTTGCTTCTCTGAATGTCACGTGGTCTCTTGACTCTTGAGAGTCTGGGTTACCCTTCAGGACTGAGAGCCATTTTGGCAAATGGCCTCATGGAGTGTGATGTACTCTTTAGACACCCATAGATTTTCTTTCTTTCTTCTTTCTTTCTTTCTTTCTTCCTTCCTTCCTTCCTTCCTTCCTTCCTTCCTTCCTTCCTTCCTTCCTTTCTTTCTTTCTTTCTTTCTTTCTTTCTTTCTTTCTTTCTTTCTTTCTTTCTTTTCCCTTCCTTCCTTCCTTCCTTCCTTCCTTCCTTCCTTCCTTCCTTCCTTCCTTCCTTCCTTTTTTTCAAGTTAAAAACTTTCCACTTTTGTTTTACATGTGCTCTGAAAGCCGCCCCGGCTTTACTTCCTCCTGAGGTCCTCTCAGATGAAGCAGGCCTCTCTCTGCCCTGCAGTGTGCCTCTGACAAAGCCCTTCTCACCATGCACTGACATGATCTGAGAGCTCCTCGATGCTCCGGAATGGGAGCTTATACATCTCGGTCTCCCTGGAGCCCAGCTGGCAAACGATCTGCTTCAGATGATTCTCACAGTGCCCAGCAGTGCCCCTGAGGTCCCAAGAAGGCAGCTCAGGAGCCCTGGGAAGGAACAGCTGGGTTGTGGCACAGTGGAGGGCATCCAGAGTTTCTACCCACAGCCTCCATTTTTTCTTGCATATATTCCTACTGGGCTTCTGAGAGAGGCTTCACTTGGGCAAGGTCATGTGCAGGTTTCCCCAGTGTAAAGTACAAGACCCATCAGCCGAGCGGGGCTTCAGGTTCTACAGCTGTTGTGTGTTCTTGGGATTTACAAAGAGGCTGTAGTTTAAACTCTGAGTACCAACCTACTTCCTTCTTTCTCCTCTAGTCCTGAGTTCTGTGTAATTATCCCTCCAACCCTTCCCTTTCAGAAAGAGATCGAGCACTATATCTATTGTAGAATGAAATTGTTCTTTGCCCAAGGAACCTTGAGAGTGACAGGCAAGCAGAAGATGTTTCTAAGGAAGAGAAAATGGCTGTAGCCAAATAACTCTGCCTTTATTGTCTTTAGTCAAAACCAAACTGAGGAGTGTTTATTTATGCCTAAGAGCCCAAAGGGACACCAGTATGCATAGCATCTCACAGTGCAGATAGAAATCTGAGATTTAAAACCTTAACACTTTGGCTGCAGAGGTGGCTCAGTGGTTAAGAGCACTGGCTGCTCTTCCAGACGACCCACGTAAGATTCCCAACACACACATAGCAGCTCACAACTGTCTGTAACTCAGTCCCAGGGCATCTGACACTCTCTTCGGGCCTGTCTGGGTAGCATTTGGTATACAATGTTAAATGCAGGCGATACACACATGTGCATATGCATGCATGCATGCTCATGCTCACACATACACACACACACACATACATACATACACACACACACACACACACACACACACACACACACACACACCAAAAAGGCTAAGTGTCTGGGTTTCTATGTTCTTAAGGCAGGCACAATTATAAACTTTCAATGTGGTAGAAAGAACAAGGATCCAGGTCCAACTAGCTGGAATCTGGTATCCAGGGCCCACGTTCTAATGTTCTCAGATATATTAACTTCTAAGCCTTGGGGCTTTTTGTTATAGGGTACTATATTTTGGTTATCAAATAAGATCTGTAATCATCTCTTTTAAAATACCAAGACCATCAAATGTGATAATTGATGTCAATGATAACAATGAACCTGAAGACAGAGTAGGGTTGGAGCCAGGGGATACCATCACACCTGGCTGACAGGGACTTTGCTTGTATGCCTTCCCCTGAAAGGAAGTCAGTTCCAACATACAACCTTGGGTTGTAATACCTCTGAATAAACTGGGCATACTGATAAGGTAGAAAGCTCCAGGCAAATGGGGTCCAGCTTGATCTCTTCCAAGAGGAGCCTGCCAGGTCCTGATGTTTAGTTGCCCCAAACCTATTGTCAGACTCATCAAGGAGTGGCCAATGGCTTAAATGACAGCCAGAACTTTAGAAGTGGAGTCCAAGTATAGAGGTGCATACCTTTAGTCCCAGCTCCCGAGAGGCAGAAACAGGCGGATCTCTAGAAGTTTGAGACTAGCCTGATCTACATAGCGAGTTGCAGGCTAGTCAGGAACTGTCTCAAAACAAACGAGCAAAGGAGCTGTGGCCTAGAGATTAAAAAATGGCCTTCCATAGAAACCACACCCAGACTGCCTCCCATCTCTTTTTAATCCAAATTTTAGTTCAGAATTTTTCCTGTGACATCAGCATCCAAGGAGGACACCTACCTGTTCTTCCCCAGCTTCCTGTTCCTCCTTTTCCTTAATCTTTCTTACCCAAGCTTAAGTCCGAGTGCACCTGTAACATAAATTGCTAGAAAAGTAAAGTGTCACGGGCCACTTGTGTTGACTTAATTTATGATGCTACTTACCTGGTGCACATGGAACGCTGAATATAAGCTTCTAATCATACGCTCTGAGACTAAAGTAAATGCAGAGATTAAACATCATCAAAAGACCACGATAAAGAAGGTTCAAAGTGTCTTTAATGGACGGAGGTGTTGGTTTTGCCGAAAACAGATGGCCATCACCAAGGGGCAGTGACATTCAAATTCGGTTCCATTGTTTCTGGCTCGTCATATACAGCACACCAGCTGGCTCTAACTGGACTCGCTGCAAGGCCTTGATGTAGCACTGTAATGTGACCTTTATGGCATACAAACATCATTTCCACACTGTGTCAGCCTGCGGTCCTCAATTCATTTATTTATGCCCATTAAGGTTCTGCTTCATGTTGCCCATTGATCATTCAGAGAGCGCCTGTACTTTATCATATGAAACAAGGGATATAGAGTCTCCATGTGACTGCTGAGGATTTCCTTAGAAAGCTTCTTCTGGTAGCTGTTCAGGCTTTGCAGGAGGAAAACAACAACAAACACACACACACACACACACACACACACACACACACACACACACACACACACACACACACACAAAACCCACACAAAAAGCTCTTCCCAAGAGAGCAGGTGGTAGTGGTGGTGGTGGGAGTTGTTCCATATCGCCCCCTAGTGGTGGATTACTTTGCCATCTACATAGTTCTGGAGAGATAGCTTGGCTTGAGATGCAGAGGATAGCACTTGGAAATGTTGACATTTTGGCTGGGATGAGGGGCCTGGACATCAGGACAAGAATGGAGACCTGGATAAGTTGGATAAGCTAGGTCGTGACTAAAACTGAGGTGTTTTTCTTGTCACATGACCTTTTTTTCTCTACTGATTCCTTCTGGTCATTGGAAAAGTCTACACAGGAAAAGTGTCTTGGACTCTGGGAAGGGGATCTAGAACCTGCTTTCATTGGCATTTAGGGCTCCAAAGACAGCAACAGCAGCTACTGTGAGATCTATGGCTTCCTCTGGCTCCCTTCTAATTTCTGGTACCTCGCAACTCTGTAGGAACCTGGACACAGCAGGGTTTGGGCTAGAAGACCATTCTGAGGGCCAGGTTTTCTCTGGATCCCCATCTCCTGGGTGCTGATTTGTGCCTCTTTTTTTTTGGGGGGGGGGGGAGGAAACTTGAAGAGAGAATTCTTAAATACTCAAAGGCTGTAAGCATGCCACCCTTGCTATGACATTCCTCCCCCAAAGGGCCCAGGCCCAGCATCCACATGTAGAAGCAGATGAACTGCCATTTGAATCCCAGTTCTGTCACTCATTCATCAAGCCTAAGATACTCTTGACCCTGTGACCACACTAGGGTCTTAGCACCTCACCCTACACTCTCACCATCTTCTGGAACAACCATCGGAACCTCTGAAGACTCTGCCCTCTTCTCTGAACAAGAACAATATTTGGCTTCCTTTGGTGACTCATTTTTCCACCCAGAAGACTTTCCATGCATACCCCAGGCTGCTGTGCAAACGGTGTCTCTGGCCCTCTTGGGTGTGTGTGAGGCTCTATCCTGGAATTGTGGTGAAGCCGGATGCTATTCTGAGATGTTCTGTAGCCTTCCAGCTATTTCAGGCCCCAGCGGTCTCTCTGTCCATGTTGCAGCCACAATTTCCAAAATTCATCCTTTTATACCCCTGACACCCCTGGATCTAAAATAGCACCAATCTGGAGGTGGTGAGAAGAACATGTTAGAAAGAGTGGGCATGTGCACATACGCCACCCTCAGTCTACAGCTGGCCAAAGAACCAAGAAGGAGCTAGGCCTAGAGACCAAGATCCAAGATGGAGCTGGACAGAGACAGCAGGGGCGTATACCCTCATCCACACGTTGGAGCAGCAGCAGTGTGAGGAACTGGCCAAATACTGCAGGAACTCACTTCTTGTTTGCTGACTTCTCACTCAGTCGGAGATGGCATTCGTTTATCCAGTTCACAAGTATTCCCAAGTGCCTACTGTGTGCCCGATGTTTGGGTGTTGGTCTGTCTCTAGATCTGTTTCTATCCACTGGTGGATGAAGCCTCTCAGGAGACAGTTGTGCTAGGCTCCTTTCTTCAAGCATAGCAGAGTGTCATTTATAGTGTCAGGGGTTGGCTCTCTCTCACGGGGTGGGACAGAAACACACTTAATCACAGAGCCATCTCACGAGCCCCACAATATTCTCTTCTTCATTACAAAAGACAGAGATGCCAGAAAAATCTGTACCCGTGTGAGGTCCACAGAGCCAGTGTGGCAGGGCAGAAATCTGAACCCACAAACCTCTGATCTTAAGAGTTCAAGTAAGATCCTATCTGTAGTGCACAGTGGCATCCGATTACGGCATGGGAGCTCATTGAGATGCAAAGTGTGGTGAAGGTGACTGGCCTGATTCCACAGGGTTTAACCTTGAGTCAGACGCAGGACTCCTTCCTCAGCCCCAATACAAGGAGACCAAATTCTTCCTTCATACTTTTGGGTTCAAGGGCCCTTCCTGTACAGTGGGACAGCCTAGGCTAGGGTTGGACACTGATCACATCATAGTTCTATCTGTTTCGGTAAGGAAGTTCCTGCCCTAACCTGTTCATCTGGGATTCCTTTACTCCAAACAACCCTACACAACTTGGATTTCATGTGCTGGTTTCTTCCTCTGATAAGCTGCATACCCCAAGCAGGGAGAGGTTCCCTCCTCTGCATTCCCCAGACTTCCAGCCTGCACGTCTGGCACCTTGCTTATCTTGTTGTTTGGGAATAGCCTTGCGCATGTCTGTGCATGCCATCCCATAATGTAGTGTTGCACACACTTGGAACTCAGGTGGTCCAGAGCACCAAAAGGACAGATCACTTCAGCCATTTGCAGTTAGCTTGCAATTTTTATTTGGTCGCAGCTGCTTTGTAAGAGTTTTGGAAAATGCCCTCTTTCCTAAGCCTGGATTATGATACAAACGTGACCCAAAGCACACAACAAATACTTGTGGTGTCTGGGTGCCAGCACTGAGGACATTTCTGAAGGCTTGTGGCTGGCCTTTTCATTCCGTGTGCACGTGAACTGGACACACTAATGTGAGGTGGCTGGGATCTGAAGCCAGACGGGATGTGTGGGTGTCTTAACCACACACTGACCAACCCCCTAAGAAGCAGAAAAGTTTGAGGAAGTCCTAATAGGGCACCCATGAGGTCCCCGCATTTCATGGTAGACACTAAATAAAGCACGGCTCCTGTTCATAGCTCTGTAGCTTGACCCTTCCTCTTGAAGTCACTGGTATCCTAGGAGATCAAGCAGGGGCAGTTAACCAGCTTTCCAGGAAGGTTCTCTCTCTCTCTCTCTCTCTCTCTCTCTCTCTCTCTCCCTCTCTCTTAAAGAGGTATCTATTTATTTTATGTATTTGAGTACACTGTCACTCTCTTAGACATGCCAGAAGAGGGCATTGGATCCTCCATGACAGATTGTTGAGCCACCATGTGGTTGCTGGGACTTGAACTCAGGACCTCTGGAAAAGCAGTCAGTGCTCTTAACCTCTGAGCCATCTCTCCAGCCCCCCCAGGAAGGTTCTCTTAATTGTTTCTGTTGCTAATGATACAGAGGGTCCCAGCAGCTCGATACTCTGGCAGCTTTCCCTGAATCCTTCCGTGACAGAGACCTCACTACTGAAAGGCAAACAGCCATGCTGCAAATCCCCATGGATTCCTGACACCAGAGGTTGAGCTGAGTAACCTTTCTTTAAATTTCTATTCTCTTCCAACCCAATAAATGTCTATTTTTGCCCTACGTTTGTCCTCCTCTAACTGTGGCCTAGGACTAAATAAGGCACCAAGACTTTTTTGTTGTTGTAGTTTGGCATGGGATTTTTAGAGAAGTAGAACACTTTTAGGCAGGGTAATGCGTTTTCAATGGCCAGTTCCTGCCTCTGTCACATGGCAGAGTGTACTAGAAGGGCTGTAGGGATGGGGAGGCTGCCTGCGCTCTGGATCAATCTGGATGCTGCATGCAGCCTCCTTCTCTGTCTATAAAGTTGGCAGTGTTATCAACCTTGCAATAAATGGTGCCTCTCTCACACATTTGTTGTGAGAGTTAAATGAGGGTGTTAACGTGTGTTGGTGAGTGTTGACAGGGTTAGCTATCGTCCAGTTTGTCTTAGGCACTGAGAATATGGCTGGGAACAGACAACTGTCAGCCCTTTGGCTCCGGTAGAGTGCAGCAAGGGAGGGACTGGCAATCAACACAGCTGGAGGGGATAGAGCCAGTCTAGGGAAGCTTTAAAAGGGTGGAGAGGATCTGAGCCCACTGGTGCAAGGTTGTATTCCCAGCTAATCGGGGATAAACCCTGGGCTACAGAGTGAGTTCAAGGCTAGACTGGGGAACTTAGTAAAGCCTTGAATCCAAATAAAAAGCAAGAAAGAAAACAGAAGCTGGGTCAGATGGCTTTGTTTACACTGCCCTAGGCTCATCCCTAGCACTGTGCCCCACCTCACCCCCCACTCCCATCCCCCAACCCCACCCCCTCATACTCCAAGTCAATTTGGGAGGGAGGCCTGGCTGGGTGCTCCTCTATGGCAGAGAAAGAGGTGCACAGTGAACCCCATGGGGCTCCAAGGAAGCAAGTACAGCCCTTCCTATTGACTAAAGTCCCGGCTATTTTTATCATTACCTGCCTGGTCCCCAAGGGCATTGGAGTTGGTGACCTTGCTACTGGCTTCTGTTGATAATGGCTGCAGAAACTGGTCCTGCAACTCCAGTGTTGGCTGGAAGGAGACAGAGGAAGTGAAGAGGGAGCTTGCCATTTGTAAGAACTCAGTTTTCTTCTTTTCTCCAGGATGGGCTCCCTCAGGGTAGACCATGGCCCCTGGCTGGGGCAGGATCCATGGTATCCTTAGCTTCCTGAACATAAGGATAAAGGCAGTCTTCTCAGGGACTGAAGGAACTAGAAAAGCTTGGGAGAGATGTGGAGAGGGGCAGAGGAGATAAACCCACCAGAGGTCGCATGTTTCCAGTTGTGCTGGAGACACTAGACCAGGGCCTGTCTCTTTTAAAGGGGTTTGGTTTCCAGCTCATTAGAAACGGTCTGTTGGTTTAACTGCCTGGCCAGCTCCCGATTCGATGCACATCTAAACAGATTAGAGACATTTTTGTCAGAGTTGCGATTTTAGCAGGCAACAATTAGTGTGCCCACCAGGAAACCAGGTTCGGTATGAAAATAGAGACTTCCCTTGGCAACTTGTACACAAGAAACAGCAGCAGCTCTCTCAGTGTGCTGCTTCTTATGTGGAAAACAAGGGGTGGGAGTGGGAAGGAGGGGGTGGGAAACGGAAAGAACTGCGGCTGCCAAGGGCTCGTGCTAATCACCAGCATGGGAGAGGAAGGAGGAATCAGGCTGCCATTGGGCTGCATGTAAAATGAGTTTGCCAATACCCATCCGTGGAGGCTGCTAACAGAGCTACATAGGATGTTCTGTGTAAAAATACTTGCTACATGGTGGGTCTCAATAGCGGTCAGTTCCTACCTTTCCTCTGGACTCCAGATTATAGCTCACTGAAGACTTTTTCCCTGCCACTAGATCAGGATAGAGGATTCTTCCCTGTGAGAGACAGATTCTGGGGAGAGAAGATGGGGGAAACCAACAGGGTATGCGAGGTTTTTGGACAGGGAGGGTCTCGGCTGGAGCTGTGCCAAGGACACTGCTGTGGAGTGTGCACGATAGGTGTGCACAGAGGGCTATCCTTACAGAATAGGTTGGCCCAAGCGTGGGTGACAACCAAACCCAGCAGTGTGTGGACAGGAGTCTCAGCTGATGGGGGATACCATGTAAGGACCACTCAAGTCTTCTCACCCTGTGCAAACAAATATAAAATACATCCTGTGTTTTCTCTCTCTCTCTCTCTGTATGTGTGTGCAGTTGAGAGCATATGACCAAGCACACATATGGAGGCCACCTCCCATCATGTGAACCCCAGGCTCTAACTCGGGTCATCAGGCTTGGCAGCAAGTACTTAGTTCTCCTGCTAAGCCCTCCTGCTGGACCAATCCTGTGCTACCTGATTGTAAATATCAGTGCCAGTGTTACTGTAATGGTGGGCTTTCTACCTGCACCCCAATTCTCCAATAATGACTTGGAGGCTTAATTATGTAAGATGCTTAGGCCTTATACTTGGGCTTATTCCTCCACTAGGTCATAACTCAATCATTCCGTTGAAACTATCCCATGCCTAAGACGTGGCTAGTTACCTCTCCTCTGTTTTATATGTCCAACTTCCTCAGAATCTGAGTGGCAAATCTTCTAGTACCTGCCTCTTTCCCAGAATTCCTATCTTTGTATTGGAATTCCCACCTTCTACCTCTTGCCTTTTACTAATAAGCCATTAGCATTTATTAACAGATGGTGCTTCCACACAGTACACAAGAGATCATCCCTATGTGTTACAGCTCTGAAGGGAAAGGTGTTCTGGCAGTTGGGAGCCGAGGAATACCACCAAGTCACACCACACAACAAACCTCACCCAAGAGATTTACTGGGGGAGACACAAGAGGGTAGCTGCCTCTGCTTGGGCGAGAAGCCTCAGGGAACAGGCTTATATAGGGTTTCTTGGGGAGGAGTTTTCCAGAATGAAGATTTCCTGAATGGGACTGATGAGATTTCAAGTCATGAGCTTGGAGTGAGCCCAGGGATTGGTGGGATTTCCTGTTCAGTGGTTGGTGGGTTTTTGTGCTCAGAGAGTGGTGGGTTTTCACCAGTCTTCAGACCTGGAAGTGGGCCCAGACATTTTACCCTAGAGTCAGACCCTTTCCTCTAAAGGCACAAAGGGAAATGCCTGTCTGTCCTAAGCAGAGCAGAACAACCAAGCTAGGTAACAGTGCTGACGTCACTAGAGCAACAGAACCAAGCACCACCTATTATATTTTTCTCTGTTCATCTCTGCCTGTCTCTTTATGACAGTCTTGGCCTGCTGGAAACATGACTGACAATAGTTTTGCCACAGGACCCAGTGTGACTTCGGCTTTCTCAATAACTAGTTAGAAGTTTCTGCAGATGCTTGCTGGTTCAGTGTGTTGGGAACTATTATCAGTTAGCTGAGGCTCTAGGGTGGGGCACAAAGAAATCAGGATACACTCACCTCACTTGGCAGTGCTAAGAGCAGAGCAGTAGACATCTATGGAATGTGAGAGGCCATCCTAGGGCTGACGTTACTGTCAGCTTTCTCAGGGTTCCACCTTCATCTTAGATGGTCCTTTGATTTCCTTCTCTCTCTACTCCTGTCCTTTACTTTCATTCTTCCCACAAGTCTTCCACTCTGCCCTGGCAGTGTCTCTGCAGGTTACCCTGACAACATGAGCTGGAGAGCCTCGTAGATATTCACGTCAGCAGACACGTTGGCTGACAGGAATCTCTGTGCTGTGCCTCTCTCATCCCTCTCTCCCTTCTCTGCCAATGCATCTTCCTGTAACTTCAATTTCTTTCAACACCTATTTTTAATGATAGTTCTTATACACTCTAGTGTCCCTTTTAGCCTACCACCCACCAAAGGTAGCGGAGAAGAAAGGATGTGGGGGAAAGTGGACCTGTTTAGAAATGGTTCTTGGAGCAACTCCCATCTGTCTTGTCTGGAAGTCAGCAGTTCTCTAACAGGTTAGCAGCGGTAGCTCGATCCACTTGCAAACACTTCACGGATATATCAGCAGTCCAGTTTGGTAAAGTCAGAATAGCAAACTGAATCAGCAGCAGTGGCACTACCTTGCAGAGACAGCCAGGCCTCAGCCTCGGCACAAGTGAGCAGGAGGGGCCAGGGCCAACAGGAACACCAAGGAAAAGTTATCAGTGTGTCTCTCTCAGTGAAGACCAGAAAGGATGCAAGACCAAGAAGCATTGCACAGTTAGCTCTATAAGCAAGCCTAGCTCAGCTCCTTTCACTGGCTGAGTCATTTTTATACTCCCTTCAAACATCACGTGTCCTCCATGGGTCTTGCTTCAGCATGTGAGTCTGTCTCAGCTGATATCACTCTGCCAATTAACCCGGAGCTCAAGGAAGTGGCAAGGAACTGCAGCATACCACCAGAAGTTTTTTGGTGTGTTTCTCTCTATGGAGTCCTGACAAATGTAGCTCAACTATGCAATGTAAGGTGGACCAATATGTGCATGCCATTAGCCATCACGTGTCCTTTCACATGTTTGCTTCAGCAGAACATCCTTTCCTTGGTCCCTGCTTCAGCGAAACATTCGTTCACCAGTCTGCCTTAGCCCTTTCACCTGTGTTCACTTCGGCAAATACTCCTTCATCTGTTTGCCCCAGCAAAACACCATCCAACAACTGATTCTCCAAAGAACCCTTAAGTTTCCACTTCATCCTCCCATGTGGAAAAATATTCTTGCAGAAGTAGAAACAGGTCCTAATTCTAGGAGTTCTACTTATCAGAAGCATCCTGGAAAAAAAAAATAATTTTCCCCCCTTGGGTGCAGTGAACTTTATTGATGGTATTCAAGAGAGTAGGGAGGGCTCCCTAGGCCCCTCCTGTTATCATGGGGGTCTGGGATGGAAATTGTGAGGGAGATGCTCAGTGTTGGGGACCAAGTTGGAATAGGGATTCCTCAGCAACCGAGGGCCTCTTTCATGCTCTCAGTGTCCTTGCTGGAGTGGATGATCTAGGGTCTCTTACTCCTTGGAAGTCATGTAGGCTATGAGGTCCACCACCCTGTTGCTGTAGCCATAGTCATTGTCATACCAGGAAATGAACTTTACAAAGTTGTCATTAAGAGCAATACCAGCCCCAACATCAAAAGTGGAAGAGTGGGAGTTGCTGTTGAAGTCACAGGAGACAACCTGATCCTCAGTGTAACCCAGGATGCCCTTCCGTGGGCCCTCAGATGCCTGCTTCACCACTTTCTCGATGTCATCATACTTTGCAGATTTCTCCAGGCGGCATGTCAGATCCACAACAAATACTTTGGGGGTAGGAACATGGAAGACCATGCCAGTGAGCTTCTCGTACAGGTCTGGGATGACCTTGCCCAAAGCCTTGGAAGCACCAGTGGATTAAGGGATGATGTTCTGGGCAGCCTAACAGCCATCACGCCACAACTTTCCAGAGGGACCATCCATAGTGTTCTGAGTGGCAGTGATGGCATGGATTGTGGTCATGAGCCCTTCCACAATGCCAAAATCATCATGGATGACCTTGGCCGGGGGGGGGGGGCAGCTAAGCATTTGGTGGTGCAGGATGTATTGTTGACAATCTTGAGTGGGTTGTCATATTTCTCATGGTTCACACCTATCATAAACATGGGGGCATCAGCAGAAGGGGTGGAGATGATGACCCTATTGGACCCACCCTTCAAGTGGGCTCCAGCCTTCTCCATGGTGGTGAGGATGCCAGTAGACTCCACAACATACTCAGCATCAGCATCACCCCATTTGATGTTAGCGGGATCTCACTCCTGGAAGATGGTGATGGGCTTCCCATTGATGACAAGCTTCCCATTCTCAGTCTTGACTGTGCCGTTGAATTTGCCGTGGGTGGAGTCAGACTGGAACATGTAGACCATGTTGTTGAGGTCAATGGAGGGGTCATTCATGGCAACAACCTCCACTTTGCCAAGTGCAGAGCAGAAGGCAGCCCTGGTAACCAGGTGCCCAATATGGCCAAATCCTTTCACACCGACCTTCACCATTTTGTCTACAGGATGGAGCTGGCATGAACAAGAAGATGAGGCTGTCTCTGGAACAGGGAGGAGCAGAGAACCATCCTGGAATATCTTATATAATCCAAAGTGACTGTGGAATGGGCAGAGCCAGTTTTCTATCTGGGCAGCTCCCTGGCTCTCTAGGACATTGTTAGTTCCTGATCAGCTTTGATTTTTCTTTATCCCCAAATAGGGAAGGTGATACATTCCTTTCCTAGTGGAATAAGTGGGTCAGTCCATAAAGGGTGAGCTAGTTACATGTTCTGGTCACAGTTGATATTAGATACCTGTGTCATGCCCTCTCTTCAAAGTTACTTTCAGCTATAATTATGAAATGTTGTTAATGATGATAATTATGATGTCAGGAAAGAAACACAGTGGAAATTTAAAAAGATAGGTTTTTTTTTTTTTTTTTACACTTGATCTTAGCCAAAAGGCTGAGAAGCAATAGGTTTTTTTAAATGACAAATAAGTAAAGTGCAAAATAAAACAAATAGTATATTATGATAAATAAAAGTAACAGTTTTTTGTTATATTGATATGTAAAAAGGAAAATAAACTTAGACAAGTTCTGGCTTCATGCAGTGATGAATTTAGAGCTTGGCAACGTCTGTTTTTGTAACTTCTACACAGTTCTAATTAATTTCATCGGAATTAATTTTTGTATATTTATGTTTGATGAACAGTAGAATATATCCATCTGTCTTTGCTCATGGATGACTGAATAACACATTTTAATGTAAAGCTTAATTTTTTTAATGAAATAACATATGAACAAGAAAAAACTTAATATAAGAATAAATCTAGTAGAGAGCCACAGAACTATTTTGCACTAAATCCTGAGTCATAATTATCATCCACGGCTTTGTGCCATAGACATCCATTCTAGAAGCTTACAAATGTTGACGTGGTTGGAAAGTTTCTGGTAAGATAAAAATGTCACCATATATGTATTATTTTTAGGTAAAAATCGCAGCCTTTGTTCTGCAGAAAAATCAGAATTAGCATAGTTAAGATTATAGTATACTTATTGCTGAGATCAAGAGCCCAGTTTAAAGAAACTACCCACTGGACCTCTGACAACTTTCATCAGTTCTTCTGGCATCCACAGAGGAGTGGCATCTTCAAGGCTCTGCTTTTTCGCTTATTTAACCACTCTGCTGCCATTGCTTGCTGCAGATCTCCCGTTCAGATGCAGAATCTCTGGGTACCTCAGGGTTGCATGCATAGTGAGCTTGAGTAATCCCAACTGTTTGGAATTTACCCGAAACCAACTTAAATGGCCGAGTCCATGTGTATGGAGGCGTGACCACATAATGGAGAGTTCAAATGAGCTTGCATGTAGAATGCAAGTATGAAGCTTACGTAATGAAGGCTGTGTTACTTCGGAGCTTCCATGCGTAGTATTAAATCCCAACAGTGACACAGCGACTGTTTACAGTGGAGACCCACAGATGTTATTTTCATGGAATGCTTTGTCACTGACTGACATTGTTTGCAACTGCTGGCACATGGGGATAATAAAAAGCAGACTGGCTTCTAGCTGGTTATATTCTTGGTTTTAAAAGCTCTACAGACTTTCTCTTTGCCTGCACTCAGGGCAGACTGCTTCATTTGCCCACTCATTGATTGACCACTGCATCCAGCATTGCTGTAGCCTGAGTGGGGAGGGTGGTATGTACGAGTTCATATAAGATCCAGTTCATATAAGATAAAGACCTCAAGGGCCCATGCTAGTTTGAGGGTTGTGCTTAGGAGAGGTGGGCACTGTTGCTCCAAGCAACTGTGTGTAGTGGATATTACTGGCACACACACGCACACACACTCATTTCACATGCCCAAGATGCTTCTATTTTGCATGATGTGACATGGCCACATATAACCACAAATGCAATGGGCTATAATTCAAGTCACATCAGCTACTGTAATGCCACTAAGTCACATCTGAGTCCACAGAGCTGAGTGAGTTTCATTCGTTCAATAGTTTGACTGAGAAACCATCTGCTAGCCATCAGCTGGTGGGTTATTTAGTAAATAAAACAAATCACTAACGACACACTCCGTTCTCACAATCTGTGCCAACACAATTCATCCATGTTAACAGTACTTACTCCTCAGCCAGCCCTGTGTGTAACTTGCTTCTCTGTGTCAATTCTGAATGACCCACTTCAGTCCACATCAAGTTCAAACACTGACCATACAGTGCGTCTAGCTGAGTAGGGGGATCCTGGCAGGTTATACTGTTGTTTCTTGTAGTTGGTGAGAGAAAGGTACAATAGAGAGAATTTTGGAAGGGCTAATACATTGCTTAGGTCTTCAATTCCTTTGGTCTTTTTCCTATAGCTCAGTGTCACTGGCCGGGACTCCACAATTTCCTGATGGTATAGAACCCTACATGGCACCCAGTGAGAAGTGTAAGTGGGAGCCTTATTTGGTAGCTTGGGGTACCAATTTCTGGACTTGAGTTTTAGTGACCTCAGGCTAGGCTAATTTGGTCACAGTGAGACCTTGACTTTAATTTTATGTCCACAGGGGAGACTCCTGGCACAGTTGCTGTTATCTTTAGTTATCTTGATGCACTGAGAAGGAACCAGCTTTCTCTTCAGTTCAGCTTTTCTCACCTCAGTTAATCTGCTTTCTGTGGCACTCACTGGGTCCCCCACCACCACCAAAATCACCTCCAATGTGTACACTGTTGTTTGAACCTTTTTTTTTTTTTTTTTATAAAACCAAGGATTCCTTAATTATGTCTGCCCAAATATAGGGAAGAGTTTCAGTGTCTTCACTGCCTCCTTCATATGCTGTGTTCCTTGAAATGCCTAAAATGGTTCCCATGCTCAACAAAACCAGTTTATGAATAATGTAATTTTCTTTTCAATCCATGTCACTGAGTAGGATTGGTTTGGGCAAATAATAAGGAGAGAAGGGCATTTACAGAGGGAAAAGAGTTGGGTAAACAACCAAGTCATGGGAAGGGGAGAAATCAAGGCTGTGTTGAAGGCCTCAGGAACAAGGACTTACAGATCTGCTGTTGAACCCTGTTAACAATGTAGGAGTTCTCAGTAATGAGAACCAGGTGGTGTTGTGAAGTGGAAACGTAAGGGTTCTTTGGAAAGTCAGTTGTGTTGGATGGTGTTTTGCTGGGGCAAACATGTAAAGGAACATGTTGCTGAAGGGGAAAGAAAGGCTATTAAGGACTCAGGAAGGAACATTTCACTGAAGCAGACACAGGTGAAAGGATGTTTTGCTGAAGCAAGAATGTGAAAGGACTTGTGATGAAGGATTCTTCGCTAACGACATGAATGTAATGGTCCACCTTACGTTGTGTAGTTGAGCTCCTTTTGTTGGGATGCAGCAAAAAACCCTGTGGTGGTATGTTTTGGCTTCTTGTCACTTCCTCGGACTCAGGCAGATTGGCAGAGTGATGTCAGCTGAGACAGATTCACATGTGGAGGCAAGATCCATGGAGGACATGTGGTGTTTGGAGGGAGTACAAATAGGACTCACCAGACTACGAGAGAGGCTTGCTTGGAGAGTTAGCTGTTCAGTGCTTGTTGGTCTCTTGTCTTTTCTGATCTTTGCTGAGAGAGGCACTTCCCCTGTGTTCCTGCTGGTTCAAATTCCTCCTGCCGACTGACTCCTGCCGATTCAGTTGAGGCCTGGTTATTCCTGGAAGGTCGTATCTCCGATGGATGCTGCTATCCTGACACTAACAAACTGGACTGCTGGTATACCTGTGAAATGTTTTCCAATCGATCAAGCTGCTGCTGCTGACCTGTGAACTGAACTGATGGTTTCTGGACAACACAGCTGGGATTTGCTCCAAAGAACCATTTCTAAACAGGTTCACTTCCTCTGGATCTTTTCTTTTTCACTGCCTTTGGTGGGTGGTGGGCTAAAACATTTAAGAACCATTATTAAAAGTAGGCTTTGAAAAAAAATAAAGTTACAGTGTTGCTTAGAAGAGAACTTGTAATTGGCCTTGCTTGGAAGTGGTTCCTGATTGTGGCCAGAGACGGTACTGTGAAGTAGAGACAAGGCCTGCTGGCTGCGGGTGATGGGAATCCCCATGTCAGGAGGTCTCAGGGACTGGCAGCCTCTGTGATACATATAGTCAGGTCTGGGGAGGAAGTCACAACTTCCTCCTTTATTACTGTTGTTCTGTTGTGTTCCCCACTGTTTGTACACACTACAGCTCATTTCCCAATGTTGACTGGCAGATTGAATTTTTTTAAAACTTTTTATTGACTTTTCTTGCAAGTTTCACATCACACACCAGAGTCCCCCTCATCTCTTCAACCCATCGTATCTGTCCTCTGCCTTTGCAACCTCCCCCCCCCAAAAAAAGAAAATAACAAACACACAAACAAAATAAAACAAAAACAAACCATAGAAAACATCTCATTGTTGAAGCTGTAGTATGTCATAGTGTGTCCCACAGGATATCCTTCTGTCCACATACCTTCACGTGCAAATGTTCATTGCAATGAGTCATTAATCAGGTTCAAGGTCTCTGGCTTCTGTTACACCATCTATGTTGGATTCTCACCCAGACTCCTTCCAGTTATCCTGTTGTTGCCCTGTGTCATGGAGATCCTGCAGTTTTGAATCAGCAGATCCAGCCCTTTCACTCACTCCAACAGTTCACAGATGGTGTAGATTTTGGAGTGAGCTATCTCAAATCCTTGGTTTCTGAGCCTGGGTGGTAGCTGAGCTAATCAGCTTGTGGACTCAACTCTCCTGTATCTGTATCACTAGGGTAAGCTCTGCAGCACTGTTCCATTTAACCCGTTCAATGCCACTACCAGCAGGAGGCAGGGTCAACTCTTCTGCTCTCATGCCCTTGGGACTGGCTCACCCTCACCCATACCTTTAGAGTCTGTGTTGCCCAGGGGAGGTGTGGGGCCCACTCTCCCAAGTGCTTTAAGCCTGGGAGTGGCTGGGTTAGATCTCCCACCCTCACATGTTTGGAGCTGGCTTATCAGTGCCCACACCTCAAGAGCCAGCTCCACTGTGTTGCCCAGTTGAGGGGCAGGGCCTACTCTCCCCGAGTGCTACAGTCAGTGAGGGGCATGGACAGCTCTCCCACTCTCATGATCTCAGGGCTTCAGGTGCCAAGGGATGAGAGGGTGCCCACACTACCTCATGGCAGACAAGTGGTAGGATCAGCTAGCTCTGCCTTGCTCTCACCCTCTGGCCAGGTTACCTGTGCCCCCTTCACCAGGGCCAGCTCTGACGTTCTGCCCAGACAAGGTGCAGCTTACTTCACAGTGTTGATTGGCTGATTAAACCTTAAAAAAAATGAATGACCAGCCGGGCGTGGTGGCGCACGCCTTTAATCCCAGCACTCGGGAGGCAGAGGCAGGTGGATTTCTGAGTTCGAGGCCAGCCTGGTCTACAAAGTGAGTTCCAGGACAGCCAGGGCTATACAGAGAAACCCTGTCTCGAAAAAACAAAACAAACAAACAAACAAACAAAAAATGAATGACCAGTTTAGGGACGAAATTGTGAACTGTATATAGTTGAGGAAGAACCAGTAGATCACAGGTAGTTCATTGAGAGTAACACTAGCACATTGCAGGCTTTAACTGCACATCATCTGTGGTCTTAACAGCTAAAACGTGGCTCAAGGCCTGTGGATATTAGTGAACAACACTCAAAGCCATGGAGGAAGATCCAGAATTAGAGGACAAAGAAGATGGTATGTAATGAACTTCAATTGCCCATATGTTGTTGCATTGGCTCTAGCCTTATTCTACACATTCCCATCTGCATGTTCCATCTCCTAAAGTACACTTCGAGATCCCCAGAAGACAACAGCAACAAGGAAAATATGAACAATCAGACAAACAGCAAACTGGGAGAGGTAGCACAAATGTTTAATCCCAGCTCCTGGGAGGCGGAGGCGGAGGCGGAGGCGGAGGTGGAGGCGGAGGCGGAGGCGGAGGCGGAGGCAGAAGTAGGTGGGTCTCTGTGAGTCTGAAGCCAGCCTGGTCTAGAGACAAACACTACATGATGAGATCTTTTATCAAACAAGAAAATCCCCAGAGGGCACAATTTATCTCTTTATATTTTTTTTCCTAAGGTTCCTTGTAAGAAATGTGTCTGATGCTGCTTATATTCATATGCTGAATTCTGTACCCCAAGATCCGATTGCCCCCTGATGAGGAGATTCTCAAGGACAAGGAGATCCTCATGAATACCAGCTCTTGTTGTATAAAGTTATCCCTGATTGGTTAATAAAAGTACCTACAGCCTAGGCTGGGCAGAGGAGAGTGAGTGAGCAAAGGTTCCCAAGCTTGGGGTCTCAGGCTGGGATCATGAGGAAGAGTGGGAGGAAGAAGAAGGAAGAAGGTGCCATGGGCTGGGTGGATCGTGAATGCATGGAGTGGGAGCCACCCAGTAAGTGATATCTCGGGGTTACTGACAGGGAGGTAGACAAAGTAGCATATCTGCCTAGCTCTAGTGCTGTAAGGCTTATTATAAACATAAACATAAATTTAAACACAAAGGTCTTTTATTTGGTAACTATATGGTCTAGGAGGGATAGCAACTCCAAAATAATATTTACTACAACAGTTTCTGATATACTGAACATTTCTGCAAGGCTTTTACTCCCTCACCTCTTGAGTCTCCATGTCACCTGCCTATTGTCTCAAGTGAATTTTAGACTCATTTCACCACAACATCATATTCTTCTATGGCCTTAAGACAGAATTCAGTGCCAGAGTCCTTGCCAAGCATGTGTAAGACATTAGGTTCAATATCTACTAACACACACACAGATGTGTACTAACATATGTACACACATCCATGCATACACATGCAGACACAAAAACACACACACACCCAACTTATCTCTCATCACTTCATTACAGTGCCCATTTTTAATGTCCATTGTCAAGCCTGTCCTTCTACATTCTGAAACATGTAAAGATAGTTCTCTCAAAATGGCAGTTATGACAAATAGGACAGAAGGGTTTAACATAGGCACGAATGAGAGAGAATTGCATTTTCCTATTTATGAGTTTTATTTAAAAACATTTCATTGGCTGCACAGTGGTGAATGTGTAGAAAGTTGCTGGTCTGTTTAGAACTAGATTCCAATCACTGCTCTGTTGAGTAGAATTGGATTCCCCACCACCACCACCACCACCACCACTAATAAATCCCTCACCAAGGGCTGGTTTTTATTCAGGTGCAATCAGATTACACAATTTCAACTCTAAGTGTGATTCTACCAGAGATCTAGCAAGCTACTTTGCACACAGTACACACCCAATAAACAGTAACTGAAACAGAATAGAGAAGTTAGAGAATAACTCACTTAAATTAATTTTTAGGCTAAATCTTCCACCAAAGTACATCTTGACTCACAGAACTTAGGAGGTTCTGATTTAGTCTGTTTGGTTTCAAAAGACTGAGGAAGAGGGACATCAATCAGGCGCCCATCCTCACCTCTGCCTTTCATGGGCTTTAAGCACCACCATGCCCTCAGGGACTGTGTGATATAAAAATGTGTTCATTCACTTAACTTGTTGTCTTAGTTAGGGTTTTACTGCTGTGAACAGACACCATGACCAAGGAAAGTCTTATAAAAAACATTTAATTGGGGCTAGCTTACAGGTTCAGAGGTTCAGTCCATTATCATCAAGATGGGAGCATGGCAGCATCCAGGCAGGCATGGCACAGGCAGAGCTGAGAGTTTTACGTCTTCATCCAAAGGTTGCTAGTGGAAGACTGACTTCCAGGCACCTAGGGTGAGAGTATTAAGCCCACACCCACAGTGACACACCTACTCCAACCAGGACACACCTCCAAATGGTGCCACTTCCTGGTGCAAGAATATACAAACCGTCACACTTGTCTTTCCTTCTTTCTTTTTCTAAACAAGAGACACTGAAAATGATGCATTTGTGACTTAGCTGAGAATGCACCTTTGCCTCTTCCACGTGGTCTGATAGAAGCAGATGTGGAGAGGAAATCACAGCCTTGGGATGCTAACTAACTGGCTTCTAAATCTCCCGCTTCTCCAAACTCAGTCTTCCTAGAACCTGTAGCTGTGAACACCCTGCCTTTCTACAAAGCAGCCAGTTTTCAAGACAAAGAATAACAAGTGAGGCTTCCGTGAGCATGTCCAGGATTGAGGTTCATGTTATCACTGAGTGAATGACGGGCTGAACGATTTGTGCCTCAGTTTACTCTTTGTAACTGCACATCAGAGCTTGCAACATATGAGGTGATTAAGAACTCAGAAAGTTCCTTATAATAACCAATAGATATTGACCTATTACTTTTAATGGGCATCTGATTATGGGGTACCTGTTCTATTCCTGCCTCCCTGTGTATCTGTGTGTGCACACATAGCGCACAGACTCCTACATTTCACCGACTGCACACATATATTACAGGTCCTCCCCAGTCTCCAAGGAAAGAATTAGCCTATTGTCTTTATTGCTGTATCCTCAGATTCTGTACAGTGCCTGGAACTTAGTGGGGATTTTGAAACATTAAGCCAGTTTACAGACGTGACTGGCCTGTGGCAGTACTGGTTTGTAGCGGAAGCTTTAGGAGACAGGGCCAAGTGTAAGCGGTCTGGCTCCTGTGTAGTGCACTTGCAGGGATATTGGGATCATAGCCCCTCCCTGGCTACCATCATTGTAGCCTATGTATATGTTCCTCACCATGAGGTGCCACCTCACTACAAGCCGTGGACCAACAGAGCACATGGAGATGACCAAACCTTTGAGACGGTGAGTTAAGATAAATGTCATCCTTTATCTCAAGTATCTTGTCACAGTACTAGAATGTCAATGTATATTTATATTTATACATATATATCTATATGTATATATATACACATATACATATGTGTATATACATACATACATATATACATATACATATGTGTATATATACATACATATATACATATATGTATATGTATGTGTGTGTGTGTATATATATATATATATATATATATATATATATATATATATATATATACATGTTTACCTATAACCAAAATTGACACCCACACAGTATCACATACAGACAACTAGAAAGAAAAGTGTTTAAAGGAATCTTTTTCCTAAAGTAGAATATAATTAGCTAGCAAAGATTACCGTGTGAGAAATTTGGTAGCACAGTCCAATTTCAGAAAATATTTTAGAATATAAATCTTGAGGTTTCAAGAACGTTCAGAAGAGCTCAATACTAAGAGGGATCAAAGGGATGGCGGGGAGATGTCTGAGAGGGAGAATGCAGACAGAGGAAGGGAAATAGGGAAGCAACCAGCCTAGAGGATACAGTGTTGGGCTCGCCAGCTGCCCGGTACATGCTGGCTAATAGAGCTGCAGTTCTGACTGGCTGGTCAGCTGGGTGGGTCCTCACCGGGCACTGTTTGCACCCTCACCTTCTCTTGCTTGGACTAGGAGAAGCAGCCCTCAGGACCCACAGGTCACGCTTCTTTTCAGGCCAGTGTTTTCAGTCTCAGAGCATTCTTTGGATTGCTAGAGAGGACAAGTCTTTTGCTGAGTCACCACTTGAGATGGTCTCTGCTGTTCTAGACACAGGCCCAAAGCAGAGAGTTCCTTCTGAGCCTGCCCAGTGCTTGTCACTGGGAGAATCCTGCTGATCCCATAAGAGACACAACACAGCAACCTCAAACTAGAGCTCTTTCTCTGTGCGTTTCCTACTGGAGAGTCACGGGCTAGGGAGGACCTCCAGATGAATGGCTTCCCAGAGACTCTCGGCTTCTTCCAAGTTTGCAGAAGAGAAGAACCCTCCACCCTCCTCCCCACCCACTTCTCCATCCTAGTGTCCCTAAAGACAGGGGAAGCATGGGTGCTCAAACAGAGAATACGAGGAATTGCTTTGGACCCCAGCACATAGAACAGGGATGGATCTACATAGTGTGGCTCAGCCATCACCTGCTAAGTAGGAGAGTTCTGAGAGTGTTAGATCTTCCCGATGGGAGACTTTTTCTGAGGTCTACGGCTCCTCAACATGATCCCATTAGTTTATCAACTAGTTAGCAATGGTGGGTCTTCAAATTAACTCATTCCTTCAAGTATTCATTCATTAAAAATATAATGAGAGCTTGCTGCATGTAAGGCTGCTAGGCAAGTGGAGAATGCTGATAGAAACGAAGAGAGGATGAATATTAATTTTGCTACATGGCATGTTATGTGCTTCACATTTAATATTTGCAATCACCTTGAGCAAAGGTGATTGTATGGCAAAGGCAGGTGTTTGTCCACCTATGTCCAGTCTCACCCCTCTTTTGGTTAGACATAATGAGCTTTGCATTTTAGCAGTGTGTCTTCCAGGTGAGGTCATATGTGGGGTAAAGGGATCTATAAGTGGATATAACAGCAGGAGCAAGGGACAGGGGGCAGAAAGGCACGAGAAGTCATCCTCTGGCATGTCTGGGATGGACACTTTGCCATGGTGGCAGGGGTGACAGTGGCACTTCCTGACACCAGGTTAGGGCCTGTCTAGAGTTGCAGATCAAAAAACTGTCTTAGCAAGCATGCTGGTGCTCCAGGCACAGATGGGCAGTGAGTCTGTCCCTAATGTGGTGACAAGGTGGGGGAAAACTGACAGGAAACCAGAGTGCCAGCTAGGAGGCCAACCAAGTAGGGAAGCTGCAGCAGAAGACAAGGCTGGGAGGAGGCAGGGGCAGGCATCCAAGAGAGAGGCTGTGAGGGCAGGACTGAGGCACTTGGCAGCCCACTGGGAGTGGGAGGCAGGGAGACAGAGGAGCCCAGGACAGCTTGGCAGTTCAGTTCATCTTGCTGTGAGGGAGGAACATTGCTTGAAGATTCTCTCACCGGCTTTTTTCTCAATTAACACATCGGACAAGGAGTTCTACGTACGCTAGAAAGGTTTCCCTTTTAAGGACCAGTGAAAGAGGCATTCTCACAGCACATTCTGTTTCTCTGAGGATGAAGATGCTGGTGGAGAATTAGGGTGACGTATGCACTGAGTGGACACCTTTGCAGATCAGAAGTTATGCTTTATCTAGGACTCGACAAGAAAATAGACAGCGTCTGGTATTTAAACTGCAAGCTCTCTCTCTCTCTCTCTCTCTCTCTCTCTCTCTCTCTCTGTGTGTGTGTGTGTGTGTGTGTGTGTGCACGCCCACACACACACCTTTTGAGACAGGGTCTTACAATGTAGCCCTGGCTGCCTGGAACTCAGTATGTAGACCAGACTGGTCTTGAACTCACAGAGCTCTATCTGGCTCTGACTCCTGAGTGCAGGGATTGCAGGTGTATCCAGTGATGTTTTAATTTGTAAATTTATTCAGACAATGGTACCCTAGAGCGTCTTAGAGATCTTAGAAATCACAAGATGGCACATTATATGTTATTTAGGCTCCTATATCAAATATATCCTTTTAGAATGTGTCCCATAATGGAGAAATATGACAAACCCCTCGCTGTGTGTGAATGTGTGTGTATGTATGTGATGGTGTGTAGTGTAGCCTGTAGTATATGTATGTGTGTGATGTAACATGGTTGTGAGTGTATGGCGTACGTTGTGTGCATGGATGCACTTACAGGTGTATGTGGGGCTCAGAGGTTGATGTTCAGTTGTTTTTCACAATTGCCCTACCACCTTTTTGTTTGAAAAAGAGTTTTGCTGAACATGAAGCTCACTATTTCAGCTAGAGAGGCTGGCCAAGGAGCCTGGGGTCTGTCTTCACCTCTCAGTGCTGTCATTACAAATGTATGTATCCATACTCAGCTTTACATGGGATCCAAACTCAGGCCGGCATGCTTGGTCAAAAGCATTTTACCCACTGAGCTGTCTCCTCAGACATGTCACTAATTAATTGTTGTTGTTTTGTTTATTGAAATATAGGGTCTCTCTACATCACCCTGGCTGTCCTGGAAATCAATGTGTAGATCAGGCTAGTCTTGGGTTCAGAGAGATCTGCCTTCCTCTGCCTTGGGGTGTCGGTATGCTGCAGTTCCATGTCATGAATTTTATGTTTGACTTTGTTTTTCTTTGCCTCTCCCTCTCATATCTTTGATCCCCTTTATTACAGCATCTAGGATAAGTATTAAATGCTGAGGGTGAAGCAAAATCTGAACTAAGGACAAAGACTTAGTTGATAATACTCAAATATTAGCTAGTAAATGGAGAATTTTAGGCTCAAAAACCCCAAATATTCTACATTGCCAAAAAATTCAAACCAGTTACTTGCTCTAGTGAGCACTTCACATTGTCCTTGAGTGTCACAAGGTCAGTGAGCACAAGTCTCCCATGTGTTGATTTACTGTTAAGAGATTTCCACTAAAGAAAGCGCTCTGTGTCTATGTACTTAAACATTCATCCATTAGAAAGAAGCCATGTTTGTTTCTGAGGACAAGCATTCTTGTGAAGTTAGGCAAGGTTGAGCCTGTCCACTCCATTTTTCATGCTTTATGGGAGTCTATGGTATCCCATCATCTCTTTCAGTTCAGAAGACTCAGTCAGAGGCATGGTGGTGTCCCATGGGCAACCTGTTTTATAGCCACTGATGATTGGAAAGGCCAAGGTCCCCCCACCTACTGTCCACTTTCTGATCTGTACAGTCTCTAAAACTAGAAAGGGGACCATGAGGGAGTCTTTAGGGAGTGGGGGAGGAAGACAGAATAAGTGTAGCATGAAAGCAAAAGTAGGGGTACTGGGGTGAGGCAGGGCACTGGCAGGGGACAGGAGTATGGAAGGAGGAGCATCAAAACCTGACCCACATGGGGCTGGAGAGATGGCTCAGGGGTTAAAAGCACTGACTGCTCTTCCAGAGGACCTGGGTTCGAGTCCCAGGACCCACATGGTGAGTCCCAAGCATCTGTGATTCCAGTTTCAGGGGATCTAATACCTTCTCCTGGTCTCCTTGGGCACATGCCATGGAGGCAAAGCACCAATGCACATAACACTTAAAGAATAAAAATAAACTGTTTGGAAATGCCATCATGAAACCTGTCACTGTGTGCTGTCGAAGCCAGGGGCTCAGTGCGTAAGGGCACCTGTTGCCAAGCCTCAAAATTAAAACCCAAGTTTAGTTCCCTGGAACCACATGGTGGAAGGAGAGAACCAGGACTAAATCTGCCCACAGGTTTGGTACAGATGTCTTGGTGGCTGGACCTTTGAGCAGCCCTGGATATGTGGAAGTGGGGGCTGGAATGGCAAAGATTTGGGGAGACAAGGGAAGTAGAGATGGCTTGGGACAGTAGCTACTACTTGCTACAGCTTATCTTCTGACCTTCTTGCCTGCACCATGACACCCATTCGGCTCACATATATACAAAAATAAAATTAAAAAATTAAAGAACCCATAAAAACATATGAACTTCTTTCTGTTATTTTTGTGTTCCAAATTCTGCCCTCCCTTTTCATCATACTTGGAGTGAAACTCAGATTCCAGGCTATCTAACCTGCAAGGCTATTTGAGGTGTGCTTGCTATAGACCTCACCTTTTTTTTTTTTCCACTCAGACCTCCTTATGACCTTGAACTTGGCATCTGATGCCAGTCAGGGACCTTTCATACTCCATGTTCCTCCTGTGTAGAACCCCGCTGCTCCAAGTCTTCACGTGCCATGTTCCCTGTTCACTCTCTCTGCTCTCATACGCGAACATACCATTAACCATCTTTGTGATGAGAGAGAGAGAGAGAGAGAGAGAGAGAGCTCTTGCTTCATAGCCAATCAGGACTAAATCTGTCCACAGGTTAGTGCAGGTGTCTTGGTGGCTGGACTTTTGAGCAGCCCTGGATATGTGGAAGAGGGGGCTGGAATGGCAAAGATTTTGGGAGACAAGGGAAGTAGAGTATGGCTTGGGACCATAGCTGCTTACCACCTGCAGGGTGGGATTCCAGTCTTTTAAACATTCTGGCTGCATTGTGCAATCCACTAGGACCTAGAGCTAGGCTAAGGAGATGCAGGCACTCAAGAAACACTTGTTTGGTTCAAGAAAGAAGGAAAACTGGACAGCAAGAGCAACATTTCTGGAAGCCCAAACAGGTAGTGAGAAGCATCGTGGAGAAAGATGTTCCTGGCCATTGGGATTTTATATTGGAAGCTGGAGTGTGAAGACTAACCTGTGTCCTGCTCTTCAGGGCTTACTTCTTTTTTATGTGCATATGTGAATGTGTTCACATGTGTACAGGTGCTTATGCATGTGTGTGCATGTGTGTACACACACAAGCCAGAGGTGAACATGGGGTATCATTCCTGAGGTGACATCCCCCTAATTTTTATGACACAAGATCTCTTATTGACCTGGTGCTTGCCAAATAAGGTAAACAGGCTAGCCAACATGTCACAAGAATCCTCCTGTCTCTGCTTTACTGGGGCTATGATTGCAAGTTGTGCCACCACCTCTGCCTCTTGTCATGGGTTCCAGAGCTCAAAATCATTTGCATGTAAGTATTTTATTGACTGAGACACCTCCCAGCCCTTTGTGAGAGAGGTCTGCTCTTGCTATGTTCCCCAGCTCCATTCCAACAGCCCTCATTCCACTACGGTAGCTGCTTCCTTCCTGTGTTCAGAAGCGCATGCTTGGTAAATGCT
The DNA here is from genome assembly GCF_000001635.26 of Mus musculus. NCBI lineage: Eukaryota > Metazoa > Chordata > Mammalia > Rodentia > Muridae > Mus > Mus musculus. Next base: position 100,398,982 of record NC_000069.6, on the reverse strand, counting down.
CTGCTATCTTAACATTCTCCTTTAAAACATTAGTTAATTAATCACTGAAGTTTCTCATTAAACCCGCCCCCTCTCTCTCCTTACTTGTGTTGTGTGAGTGTTGGGTGTATGTGTGTACTTACCACATTACATATGTGGAAGTCTGAAGATAACTGCGTAGAGGCAGTTCTCTCCTTCTATCCAGGGAGCCAACCCAGGTCATCCTCAGGCTTGGTGAGAGAGAACACAGGGGAGCTGAGGAGGAGATCAGTGTGTATGCATGGCCACACACACCTCGGGTTGGTTTTTGTTTCTTCCCATGTATGTTGGTACACTGCTCTTTGGCTTCAGATATCCTGACTCCTCAGAGTCTGGGGATCTCATAGAGTTTCTCTTGTAGGAACAGGTTTTGCCCTCCTAGGCCCTGAGACAGCACAGGATTGAGAGGAATGGCTTTTAACTAGGGCTGAGTGGCATTCCAGGCTCTGGAAGCTCTTGTGTTTTCTCTAGCTATGTGAGGTCCCTATGGTGAGTTCTTTTTCAATGTTCTCTGCATAATGGTCATCACACAGCCTCCGTAAGTGATATTTTCCCACTCAACAGCTACTCCTGAGGCCCTGCTACGAGGCAGATGTACAGGCCTTGGGGGAGAGTTGTGAGGAAATGCATCTCTGGGCTTCCTGCTCTCCTACTTAACCTCAAGCTCAGCATGCCCACTGTGACTCACGATTTGGTTCAAGCCTAGTTCCCATCCCATGTCTCTCAGCTGAGTGGAGAGGCCGTGGAGAGCTGTGGAGAACACCAGACACAGATGGACTGCATCTAAAACCTTTGGATGAGTGTGTTGCTTTTTGCCTGTTTCCTCACAGGGTTTCCAGGACCGAAGGAGCTGTTGTGTAGAGGATAACGTGTTAGCTGTTACTACCAACTATCCGTAGTATCCATAGAAATAGGATCCATCTAACCCTTTCGGTCCCTGTCAAGTCTTAGCATATGACTTTCTAAAGTGTTGAGGAATCTGTCCACTGTTTTCCCTCTTCTACACTGAAGCTCTGGACTGAGCCACCATTAGCAGCTCAGCTGACTGTACCATTGTCTCTTTGGTCTTTCTGCATTTACTCTAGTCTGTTCTGTTCCCATAACCTGATACAATCATGCCTCTACACCTACAAGACCTTTAGTCCCCACCCCCTGCTGACCTCCACACTCCCTAAATTCCATTGGCCCTCGGAGCCCTTGCCACAGAAGATTGCCGTGTGTACTACTGTTACTATGCAGTGTCTTCAGCTTCTAGATACTGTGGAGAATCTTTGCTGTGAAAAATTCAGTCCTAAGTTAAGGGACTGGGCTTCTCCTTTCCCCATGAGCCTTTTCAGGCCTTGCCGGCATCTGGTCAACCCTTTCTCAGCTTCACAAGCTCCATCTTTTTTCATCCCTGACCAAGGCTTTCTGGTTACTGCTGCTTCTCTGGTATCCCACCACCCATGAGCTCTCTTACTACTGGATATTCCTCCCATGCAGTGCTTACTTCATGGTAGTCACAACAAGTGGCTAACAATATTGCTATTGCTGTGCTTTTACTTGTATGATTATGTACACACATGCATAGATGCATAGTATATGTGTGTGTTCACACATGTACATATGGGTGCATATGCACATATGTATTTGAATGTATGGAGGCAGGAGGTTGGCCTTGTGTGTCCTTCCTTACCATTCTCCACCTTAGTTTTTCAGACAGTGTCTCTCACTGAACCCAGGGCTCCCTGATTGACTGGTCTGGTGGGCCAGCAAACTCTAGGGATCCTTGTGTCAATACTTCCTGCCCTCTCCCCTCTATGTTAGCTTTACAGATGCTCTCAGTCACATCTAGGTTCTTCTGTGGGTTCTGGTGGGTACAAACTTAGGTCTTTGTGATTGCATGGCAGACACATTACCCACTGGCCATCTCCCAGATCCTTATGTGTGTGTGATTCTTCGGTTAAGACCTATCTAATGTAAGAGAGCCCAAGCTCCTTTGAAAGAGGGATGGGCTTGTGTTCATCACCACCGTATCACAATAGATGCAAAATAGCAGGTCTCAGCTCTGACACACAGGACATAACCAGTGTTTGCTAATCTAATAACTGCGCGAAGATATGATCCTCACCAACATCCTCTTTACTGGAAGAAGGGGGGCAATTAAATGTACAACATCAACACGAGAAGTTTAGCCCAACTGTGGCAGTAGCCACACTGATAGGGAGGGAGCACTTGGACAACAGTTTTGGGGATATCTGGGTGGTTCCTGGGAAAAGTGTATGCTGGTTCCTGTCAGGGAATCTGAAAGGAATTTTCAAATTAAGTGAATACAGCAGAGGAGAGGACACTTGGGAGAGTGGAGGACTTTAAATGAAAGGTCAGCTTGATTAATGACCTGGAAATAAAGACTAGGTGGTCTTCAACCCACTTCTCCTCCTGCCTTCTTTCCAATTCTGTGGGCTCCAGGCTCAGGCCCTCTTGCTTAGGTGATTGGAGTCAGAGGGAGCACTGCAAGGAGAGAAGTCAAGGAGAGAGCCTCTGCTGCCTCCTGAAAAGGGAGACCAACTATCTTAGTATGCCTGGAGCTGACCTGGTATTAGCACTGACAATCCTGTGATCTTGAGACCCCTCCAGTCCCTGGGTAGAGTCAGAGAGTTGGCTATTCTCTTTGTCAGGCCACCTGGAGGAGCACTAGAGCCTCAGAGAGTCTTGGGATCATTTCTGGACTAGAGCACAGAGCTAGAGCTCCTGGGCTGGCGTCTTAGCTGCATTCCTCCAGGATGCCTGGTGTTCTTGGCACGCTGGCTCTCCAGCTTCCTGAAGTAGGCAGTTTCTTATTTCCTGTATCCTTGATGCCATGGCATCCGGAGGCTTGAGTTGAAGGCACTGCCTTTCCTAAATACAGCATGACTGTATTCAGAACCTGCCTCTGATATGCAAAACCAACCAATCCCAAATTCAGGTCTCCTACCTCCTCCTTTACCAAACTCACACACACACACACCAAGCCAATATACACCAACCATAAGCCCGCCAGGGCTGGGTGCTGGAAAACAGACCCCATTACAGCTTAGGATAGTTGAAATGATCCGAACTACCCAGTCCAAGCTTCCTTAACACACCTGACCGAGCTCACCTGCCTTCTGAAAACCCAGCAAGGGTTCTGTCCCCCCAGTCCCCTGCTCTAGTCTCTCCAGCTTTCACTTCCTGACCAACACTATTTCTGTGCCCTTCATTTCTAAAGATCTCTGAGTCTAAACTTCTTCCCTGGCAATTGTTTACTCATCTTATTATGCCTAATAAAAACACTTTCAGGTAAAGCTCAGCATATGCCCTTTTGAAAGCAAGCCTTTCCTGTCTCTCGTGGTGGTTGGAAGGGCCTCGTGAGATAATGTCTAGGAAAGAGATCCATTAGCTTTAAGGTACGTTTTTATTATCATTCCTTTCCAGGTCATTTAGTCTGAAAATATTGGAAATCCCTAAGGAGCCATATGGAGGATGCAGGGAGGCCCTTCCTGAGAGGTTGCCCTGGCCATGGCCTCTTTCCTGTGAGTGATCTGCCTTCCAGGCAGCAGCAGCTGAGGCCATTTGGACCGCAGCCTCCTGGACTCCTGGTCTGGCTGTCTCCTCTCTAGCTCCCACCTCCTTTCCCTTTCACTGGGGGGAAACAAACACTTTGGGAGTTTAAAGGAATGAAACCACTCTATAAAATGTGTGCCGGAGCGAGAACACTTCTCATTCCTTGGGTGAGTATGCACACCACAGAGCAAGGCTTCCAAAGTGTTCCTCCAAGAAAAACACATGCAAACTGTTAAAGCCAGAGGCAAGCACACTGGGCGTGACCCTCCTCGTAAAAGCAGAAGCCTGCATCTTCTCTTCTCAAGTCTCTTCCTGGAAACGATCACTTCTCATCCAGCCCTGGGCTGTTTACTCCGGTTTCCCCTGCAGCTGGGTGGTTCACATCCACAAAGCCTTCTCCTACAACCTGTGGCTACCTTGCAGGCCCTTGGGCTGGGAGGTAAAAATCCCAGGCTGGCCAGGGGTACTTATGTGGTTCTGTGGCTTCAGTGAGCACTAAGTGGGCGTGACAGTAGCTGGTAGAGCCCTTCAATGACATTGCCAGCTTAAACACAGGCTGCCCAAATACTACATGGGATATTCTTATACAAAAAAAGTACATGTTTATCTGAAATTCAAATTTAACTGGACACCCGGCTTTTTTATTTGCTAAATCTGGTAACTTAACCCAACTGCCCATTCTTGAACTTTTTTTTTTCCTTTAATTTCCTGAGTGGGACAGGATCATTCCCTCTATTTCCTGAGGAGACTAAGGGTCGTGTTGCCTTGTCTCTGCTGCAATAATCAATAGCTTCCTAAACACTGTCAGGTGGACTCTGGGAGTGACCTGCTCTGAGGTCTTTAACTAATTAGACTTAATGAGCAGATGCTGAGTGTGGGATTGGAAAGCCACCAGCCCATGAAACTCCCATGGTCTTGAAAAGTACTTGTAGGCACAGAAGCTGTGGTCATGGATAGATTTTTGGGCGTGGCTCTTTCAGGGGAATTTGTGCTCTAGGGCTTGCCACCAGAGGCTGGGGTGTTAGATACCACTCCCTTTGCTTCTTTTGGCACTGGGGTCTTTGCTACCACCTTGTGTAGTCTGGTGCATCTATTTGTATCTAGAAATTTGTAAAGTCTCAGAGGGAAGGATGCTGGCAGCTTCTGCCTCTTTTCCTGGACTTGTAGACAAAGTTTTTGTGGTGAACTAGGTTGGGAATAGAAAGGGCAGTAGGGAAATGTCTGGAGGAGAACGGCCACAGAAGCAGCAGCTGGGAAGAAACAGAGCTCAATAAGAGAGTGAGTGCCTCTCCCAGACAGTGACAGCAGACAGTCATTTGACCATTTCTCCACTGGGAAGAGGGCTCTCTGTCCACTGTGAGTTGTGCATTAGGGTAACAGTTCCAGGCATCCTTGGGACAGACAATCTTCTCTTTTAACTGGAGGAGCACCAACTCTGGGTAGACAAACAGCACAGTTGGTATAGGAAGGGGTGGAAACAGGAATCTGGGACTGGGAATCAGCTAGCGTGTTGACTCAGTCAGCCCAAAGACCAAGACCTTAACACAGTCTTAGCCTCCCCTACACTTCTTTGGAAGCAGTTGGGATGAAGATGGAGTAGGTTGATGCTCAGTAATCTGGAGGTCGACCAGTTCCCTCCCTTATGTCTGAGTTCCTTGTCTTGGCTCAGGAGAGTAAAGAAAATGACTGAGTTAGGTGGAGATGAGGGTCACAGATAGGGTACATTTGTGTTCATGCATGAGAGTTTGCGGGCATAAGTGGCATGTAGGTATGTGTGTATGTGTGTAAGTTTTAAGAACACTTGGAGCAGACATCCTTAGCAACTTCACCCTCCCTTCTGCATGCATATGAACCAATGGAAGTATCCCGTCAATACAAAAATTGCAGCTATCTGCATTATAGGGAAATATGGATAAGATGAAAACTGTCCTTTAAGATTTCAATGCACAGTTCTCAGACATGGAAGGGCAATCTCCTGTCCCCAAGTATATACTAGTGTAGAGAAGCTATATAGTACTAGCATACACATTGGTTCCAAGAGAACTGCCCATATGTGACATCGTCAAGGAAGCCTCAGTAAACCAGTGTTGTTCTAAGTGTGGCCTGTAACATGAAAGAAGTTAGACAGGAGAGAAAAAAGGACTCCATCTTTTATTTTATTATTATTTTTTAAAATGACTTTAATCGCTCTGTTAAATGTCTGTGATGAAGTGCTGATTTGTTTTTCTGTGTTTTCTTGAATTTCATGTAGTTTTAGAGATGGCTTAATGGTTATACTCAATGCATATATTCAATACTGCAGAGGATCCAAGTGTGGTACTTGATCATGTGACTCACAGCTACCTGTAACTGCAACTTCAGGACATCTGATACCCTCTTCTGGCTTCTGTCAGCACCTGTACTCATATGTGGGTGTGGTTTCTCCTTTCCCTGATTTTAACAATAGAAACAAACACCCAGAGGTCCACCCATCATGTGGCCTGCCTTCACCGAAAGCCACTACAAAGAGCAAGTGTGCGGTGGACAGATGGGAGAGAAAGAGAAGCAGAATGGTTTATGCACTGTGAAGAGAGGTGGATCTGGAGACACAGGGTTAGAGAGGAACAACTTGATGTGAGTTGCTCTCCTGCACTGCCCTAGCTAGCTCACCCAGTGCTACAGCTGGCAAGAGGCGTCAATAGCTCTTCTGCTCTCATGGCCTTGAGGCTGGCTCACCTGTGCCCACACCACCAAGCCAGCTCTACTGTGCTGCCCAGGCAAGGTGCATTTTCTAGATGCTGAAGGCCATGCCTGGGAATATGGCCATGCAGCAGCAGGGCTCTGTGTCAATGTCCGTGGTTCATATTATCACCTAACGCCATGTGGGCATCCGTGGTCTGGGCTGCTGCCTGGGACCATGTTGATGCCCAAGGGCACTTGGAAGAGATGCTATCTTCTCCTTGCTCCTCACCACCTGCAACAGGTGGGATAGCTGGTCCCAGGGTCATGAGAGTAAGAGAGCTGTCTTTGCCTCTCACTAGATGCAGTACTTGGGAGAGCAGAAATGCACCTTGCCTGGGCAGCACAGTAGATCTGGCTTGGTGGTGTGTGGGTGCAGGTGAGCCAGTCTCAAGGCCATGAGAGCAGGAGAGCTATTGATGCCTCTTGCCAGCTGTAGCATTGGGTGAGCTAGCTAGGGCAGTGCAGGAGAGCTTGCCCTGGTGGTGTGGGTGTGGAAGAGCTGGTGAGTTGGCCAACTCAGCTACGACCCAGACCAAGATCTAGGGCTTTGTGTTGGCCCACTCCAACATCTACCCCATCTATGAACTGCTGGTATGCAGGAAGGGGCTGGTCCTACAGATCCAAAGCTGCAGGATTTCCATGACACGTGGCAATAACATGAGGAGTTCTGGTGAGGATCCAGTATTGATGGTGTAGCAGAAACCAGAGGTCTCAAACCAGACCAATGACTCACTATAATGAACATTTGTAAGTAAAGATCTTCGGACAAAAGAATATACTGTGGGACACACTGTGATGCACTACAGCTTCCATAATGAGGTTTTGTTTTGTTTTTATTCTTGTCTATTTTTTTAAAAATTTTCTTTGAGGGGCAGGTTGCAAAGGGCAGAGGGCAGATATGAAGGGAGATGAGTGGGATTGGGGTGCATAATATGAATGATATTCACAAAGAATTAATAAAAAGTTAAAATAAAAAGATCTTTAACCTATTAGAAACCTTAAATCCTTATGGCTGGTTTTCTGGTATGTTGTGTGTGAAGGGCGATCACACTTCCCCAAAGGCCCTGACGCTGTTGGTGTATGACATCACCCATACATTGAAAGGTTAAGGACTGTGGTCCTTGTCCCTGTCCTCAAGAAAGTCTCAGGCTGCTGCTCTGCATGGCTTCTGTGGTCACTGCCACTCCTTCTGAGCTAGAGCCTAGGTTTCTTACAAATGCCTGGTGTATTAGTCAGGGTTCTCTAGAGTCACAGAACTTATGGACAGTCTCTAGATAGTAAAGGAATTTATTGATGACTTACAGTCGGCAGCCCAATTCCCAACAATTGTTCAGTCGCAGCTGTGAATGGAAGTCCAAGGATCTAGCAGTTACTCAGTCTCACGAAGCAAGCAGGCGAAGGAGCAAGAGCAAGAGCTAGACTCCCTTCTTCCAATGTCCTTATATTGTCTCCAGCAGAAGGTGTAGCCCAGATTAAAGGTGTGTTCCACCACACCTTTAATCCCAGATGAAAGGAGCCCAGATTAAAGGTGTGTTCCTTAAACTCGGAGATTCAATCTTCTGGAATCCATAGCCACTATGGCTCAAGATCTTCAAACCAAGATCCAGATAAGGATCTCCAAGCCTCCAGATAAGGGTCACTGGTGAGCCTTCCAATTCCGGATTGTAGTTCATTCCAAATATAGTCAAGTTGACAACCAGGAATAGCCACTACACCTGGTTAATGTGTTATCCCTGTTTAAGTGCTACAAGTTACCCCAAGCCCAAATATGTCTGCAGTTGGTATGTTCAGGGTGGACTGGAAGGTTCCTATAAAGAGTGATCCATGAAAACCTTTGCAGACAGTCCTGCTGCAGGGACAGACATTTCTGGGGGCACTAGCTTGTGTTCAGGCATCTTGGGATCCTCATCACTTCATGTCTTCCACTGGAGAGACCAACCTTAGGCTCCTAAGCAACAGTATGTGTCCACCTCCCTCCCCAGAGCAGACAGTGCCTCTGCCCATGCCGTGCTAAGGCACTGGGAGGATGTGTGGACAAGGGAATGCTGCTGGGTCCTATCTAGAGACTTGGAGTTTCTTTCCAGGCCCTATTGCATACTTTCCTGCACTGTCTTTTGTTTGTTTTCATTTGCCCACAGGTAGGCTGATCTCAATGGCCTGAAAATTCTGGGTTTCTTTATCCCTTGGCTTCCCTTTGGGCTCAGTTAGTCATAGGTACTACTTGCATCTGGAGAACAGTAAAGGACAGAGAATTTAATGTCCCCATTTCCCCTGACCTTGCAAAAGAGCTGTCAATTCCATGTTTCTGTATATATAGAGCTTCTATTTCCTTTACAATGGAACCCACTTCCATTAGCTCAGACAACACCTTTTCCCCATTTTATCAATCTGGACCTGAGGATGTTATTGGTCATTTCTGGTGCTAGTTTCCAGGTACTTCCTGTACTATTCACCAGATCTCTGTAAATAGAGGCTTAGAAGCTTAATAAATTTTTACTAGTGTCTTTCAAGTGTGCCCTCTTTTCTTGCCAATCCTGGAATGAAAGGATGGGGGCAAAAAGGTGCTAAGCAAAGGGAGTGTAAGGAGAGAGGGAGGAACGGAGGGAAGGAGACAGAAAGAGAGACAGAGAGTTAAGAAAGGAGAGAGGAAGAAGGAAGGGAAGGAGGGAGGGAGGAGGGAGGGAGAGAGAAAGAAAAGAGGAGAGGAGAAAGAGAGGGGGGAAGGGAGGGGAGAGGAGGGGAAGGGAGGGGAGGGAAAGAGAGGAGAAGAGAGGGGAGAAGAGGAGAGGGGAGGGGAGGGGAGGGGAGGAGAGGAGAGGAGAGGAGAAGAGAATGAGCAGAAATGCAAAGTATACTGTGATCTAACATGGGAAGAAAGGATGTGCTATTTTGTCATGGCCTTGGTGTTTTTTCATCTTGAACTAGAAACTACATTCTGTTCTCTGAGATAGAGAAGGTTTTTAGCTTAAGGCTCAGAGAAGTAAAGAGGCTACAAACATACAGGGGACACTCAAAAGTAGGTTCTGCTCTTGGAGCCAGAGTGTTTCTAGAAGCCCACTGACTTGTGGGAAAGTTGACCAAGCTTTCAAAGGAAGAAAGAATACCTCTTTGTTCTTAGCAAGGAAAGGCTAATGAAGGCAAGAAAAGCCATTGATGAGACTGGCTATTGTTCATATTTATAGGTCTGTGTCTTTATTTGCTTTTTATTCATGGGCTAAAGACCATGACGAAAGGCAACTGGGGGAGGAAAGGGTTCACGTGGCTCACACCTCCACATCACAGCCCATCCCCAGGGAGGTCAGGGAAAACAAAACAAAACAAAACAAAAAACCCCCAAACAAACAAAACAACAACAACAAAACAAAAGCAGGAGCCATGGAGAAAATCCAGTCTTCTCCTGTTTTCCTTTGGAACAAGAGGTAGAACTGAGCTCCTTCTCCATGACCATGTGTGTCTGGATGCTGCCATGCTTCCTGCTATGATGATAATTGGGCTCGAGCCCCAATTGCTTTACTCTGTTTGCTTTTGCATCAAATCAGAGCACTTTCACCAATCCAAGTTTGGCGGCCCATCAGGACTTTCCTGAGGCTCCCGATTCCCTGCCTTTGCCTGCACTTGGTCTCTGGGGCTCATTCGTGGCTGGGGAGGCAGTGTGGAAGGTGGGGGACGAGAGAAGGCAGTCCAAGTATCCACACTTCAGCAGGCGTAGGCAAATTTCAGATGACATTTCTGCACGAAGCCATACACTTCAAACAAAGCTGACCGTCCCATTCACATTCTCTCCCCACTGACTTTATTATTGCTCACATAAAAGCCCTTATAGTTCAATACACCTATTGAAAAGAATATGCTATTCTATTTTACTTTTCTTTTATTGGATATTTTCTTTATTTACATTTCAAATGTTATCCCTTCTCCCGGTCCCCCTGACCTGGAAACTCTCTATCTCATCCTCCCTCTGCTTCTATGAGGGTGCACCCCTACTCCCCCACTCATTTCTGCCTCCCCAGCCTGGCATTTCCCTACACTGGGGCATCGAGCCTTCACAGCACCAAGGGTCTCTCCTCCCACTGATGCCCAACAAAGCCATCCTCTGCTACATATGTGGCTGGAGCCATGGGTCCCTCCATGTGTACTCTTTGGTTGGTGGTTTAGTCCCTGGGAACACTGCGGGCTCTGGTTGGTTGATACTGTAAATCTTCCTATGGGGCTGCAAACTTTGTCAGCTCCTTCAGTCCTTTCTCTAACTCCTCCACTGGGGTCCAGTGCTCAGTCCAATGGTTGTCTGCAAACATCCGCATCTGAGAATAGCTGTTCTAGAACAGTCCTCATATAATTGCTCTGCTAAAGACATCATACAATAGCAGGATTCATGGTTACAAACACATAGATACCAATATCTTTTGGTATTCACTTTAAGACTGACTCCTGAAGTGTTTGATAATAATATGCCACTAGTATCCACTGATCCAGGAACTGTCCCCACACTCACTCTTTATGATGGCCCTGCAGCTTGCTCTCACATGCTAAACAACATGTTAGCATCCTGAAGACATCTGGGCCACACTTAAACATGGAGGCCTGTGCATCTAGCCTTTGCCCTGGAGTAGTATGTGGAAACATGCCATTGTTGCTCCAGTACCAGGGATGTCAGAGGATATCCATTGTATCCACAGTAAACAACCCTCACCCCTTCCCATCTAGCTTCCAACTGAAACCTGTTTGAGTCATCTTATCTTTGGGGCTTGATCTCTTTCTTGTTTATGTAAAATGATACAGCTCTGCTTTTAGTTCTATAAATGAGAACAGTCTGTATTTACTGCTTATAAAGACGGTAGTGGGGGTTGGGATTTTTTGTATTTAAGGATCCAGCTTCATTATATATATATATATTTTTTTTACCTGATATTAATATATCAGTCATTTTAATTATAAACATATTTATTCAAGTGTCTAATAAACTATTTTACTGGACTACTTAGAATAGTCAAAGAACTTTGTATGGAATGGTTTGTTTACATATTTAGTTCAAGTATCTTATATTGCATGTCCAATCTGAACCTTATTGTCCTTTTCAGATACTGTACCATTCTTAGTATGTTATTGATACAAATGAAACTATTTTCACCAAAACTTAGTAATTAGCATTACATTAGGTAGTGCTGTTCTGTCCTGCATTGTAGGTACGAACTTTGTTTATTACTTAAAATATTGTATGATTTAATAGTACTTTTATTAAGACAAAGAAAAAAAGATACGTTGAGTAGTAGTCTAATATTTTGAAACTATTAAAGTTTCTATAAAGCCATTTATCTTTGTACTTTTGTAGGAAAAAAGAAAAATCAAAGAGGTTCAGATGAGCTTCGGATGATTTGGGCTGCTTTCAGAATCTGTACAAATATTCTAGGCCTGCTCTCTTTCAGTGAGACTTCCTAGCAGTGACTATTGACACTAAATAGAACACCCAGCCTGACACTGGAGCAGCTGCTTTTGGGGAGAAAGATTCAAAGTCGAAAGAGAAGCATTCTTACTGTTAGCAAGAGCCAGCCTTACGTGCTCTGACTCTTCCTCATGACAGCTAGAATCAACACAGGGTGGGTGAGTCTATCAGGGTTGCTTTCCTTCCTTTCTTTCCTGTATTTTAGAATATTGTATATATCATGTGTTTTTAATGGCTTGTTAACATATAGTAAGCTATAGATGTTAGTATGTTGGTAAGGTTTAGTCTGAGCACATGCCCATGAGACTATTACTACAATTATGTCAGTGAGCATATCCATCCTTCTTACACAAACACTTGTCTTTTTCCCTGTCTAATCCCTCTTTCCCTCTCTTTCACCCACCTAGCCTCTTACATTTCACTTTATATTCTAAAGATCTATCTATCTATCTATCTATCTATCTATCTATCTATCTATCTATCTATCTATCTATCTATCTATCGTCTGTGTGTGTGTGTGTGTGTGTGTGTGTGTGTGTGTGTGTGTGTGTGTGTGGGTGGTGTGGTGTACCTGCAGAGACTAAATGAGGGTGTCAGATCCCCTGGATCTAGAGTTATCTGTAGTTGTGAGCCTTATGATGTATAGGGGCCTGGAAACCACACTTGGGTCCTTAGGAAGAGCATCAAGCGCTCTTAACCACATAACCATCTCCCCAGCCGCCAACCATTGATCAGATTCCTGTTTCCACAGATCTAGTTCTTTTCCACCTGCCCTCTTCTGAGCAGAAGACTTAACATTCACCTACAGTACTGAATGCTTATACAGTTTATTCCTTTCTATGCTGAAGATCTTGGAAAGAAAAGGGTTTGTCTTTTGTTTTGTCTGAGCTGCTTCCGAGTTTTCTATTGAAGCATTCAATTCTATTCAGATCATTTCTCTCCGGGGCTCATTTTTGAGTTAGTTTTGGAGAGGGTATGAGGTCATCGACTGAAACTGTTGCCGTGGTGCAGAGAGTGGATGGACTGAGAACTGCTTGCTGAGAAGATGCCTTTCTTTTTTTTTTTTTTTTTCCATTTTTTATTAGGTATTTAGCTCATTTACATTTCCAATGCTATACCAAAAGTCCCCCATACCCACCCACCCCCACTCCCCTACCCACCCACTCCCCCTTTTTGGCCCTGGCGTTCCCCTGTACTGGGGCATACAAAGTTTGCGTGTCCAATGGGCCTCTCTTTCCAGTGATGGCCGACTAAGCCATCTTTTGATACATATGCAGCTAGAGTCAAGAGCTCCGGGGTACTGGTTAGTTCATAATGTTGTTCCACCTATAGGGTTGCAGATCCCTTTAGCTCCTTGGGTTCTTTCTCTAGCTCCTCCATTGGGAGCCCTGTGATCCATCCATTAGCTGACTGTGAGCATCCACTTCTGTGTTTGCTAGGCCCCGGCATAGTCTCACAAGAGATAGCTACATCTGGGTCCTTTCGATAAAATCTTGCTAGGGTATGCAATGGTGTCAGCGTTTGGATGCTGATTATGGGGTGGATCCCTGGATATGGCAGTCTCTACATGGTCCATCCTTTCATCTCAGCTCCAAACTTTGTCTCTGTAACTCCTTCCATGTGTGTTTTGTTCCCAATTCTAAGGAGGGGCATAGTGTCCACACTTCAGTCTTCATTCTTCTTGAGTTTCATGTGTTTAGCAAATTGTACCTTATATCTTGGGAATCCTAGGTTTGGGGCTAATATCCACTTATCAGTGAGTACATATTGTGTGAGTTCCTTTGTAAATGTGTTACCTCACTCAGGATGATGCCCTCCAGGTCCATACATTTGGCTAGGAATTTCATAAATTCATTCTTTTTAATAGCTGAGTAGTAAGTACTCCATTGTGTAGATGTACCACATTTTCTGTATCCATTCCTCTGTTGAGGGGCATCTGGGTTCTTTCCAGCTTCTGGCTATTATAAATAAGGCTGCTATGAACATAGTGGAGCATGTGTCCTTCTTACCAGTTGGGGCATCTTCTGAATATATGCCCAGGAGAGGTATTGCTGGATCCTCCGGTAGTACTATGTCCAATTTTTCTGAGGAACCGCCAGACTGATTTCCAGAGTGGTTGTACAAGCCTGCAATCCCACCAACAATGGAGGAGTGTTCCTCTTTCTCCACATCCACGCCAGCATCTGCTGTCACCTGAATTTTTGATCTTAGCCATTCTGACTGGTGTGAGGTGGAATCTCAGGGTTGTTTTGATTTGCATTTCCCTGATGATTAAGGATGTTGAACATTTTTTCAGGTGCTTCTCTGTCATTCGGTATTCCTCAGGTGAGAATTCTTTGTTCAGTTCTGAGCCCCATTTTTTAATGGGGTTGTTCGATTTTCTGAAGTCCACCTTCTTGAGTTCTTTATATATGTTGGATATTAGTCCCATATCTTATTTAGGATAGGTAAAGATCCTTTCCCAATCTGTTGGTGGTCTTTTTGTCTTATTGATGGTGTCTTTTGCCTTGCAGAAACTTTGGAGTTTCATTAGGTCCCATTTGTCAATTCTCGATCTTACAGCACATGCCATTGATGTTCTGTTCAGGAATTTTCCCCCTGTGCCCATATCTTCAAGGCTTTTCCCCACTTTCTCCTCTATAAGTTTCAGTGTCTCTGGTTTTATGTGAAGTTCCTTGATCCACTTAGATTTGACCTTAGTACAAGGAGATAAGTATGGATCGATGCGCATTCTTCTACATGATAACAACCAGTTGTGCCAGCACCAATTGTTGAAAATGCTGTCTTTCTTCCACTGGATGGTTTTAGCTCCCTTGTCGAAGATCAAGTGACCATAGGTGCGTGGGTTCATTTCTGGGTCTTCAATTCTATTCCATTGGTCTATTTGTCTGTCAGTATACCAGTACCATGCAGTTTTTATCACAATTGCTCTGTAGTAAAGCTTTAGGTCAGGCATGGTGATTCCACCAGAGGTTCTTTTATCCTTGAGAAGAGTTTTTGCTATCCTAGGTTTTTTGTTATTCCAGATGAATTTGCAAATTGCTCCTTCTAATTCGTTGAAGAATTGAGTTGGAATTTTGATGGGGATTGCATTGAATCTGTAGATTGCTTTTGGCAAGATAGCCATTTTTACAATGTTGATCCTGCCAATCCATGAGCATGGGAGATCTTTCCATAGAAGATGCCTTTCTATAGCACATTGCCTTTGAAGGTTTGATTGAAAGTCATCTAGCTCCATGTTCAAGTTGTCTCTTGGTATTCAGCCCTCCCGTGGATACCTAACCCCTGGGTTGTTCAAGTCTCTGGATATGAACCTATAGATACTGAAGTCTGGATAGAGGACCTTGTTTATGGATTGATTTTCTGGTGTCTCTATTTGGTTCCACTGACTGGTTTGTATGACTTGATGTTGGTGTCATGCCGACATGATAATTATATTTATCATGCATCTTTATGTATTTATGTATTATACTTTTAAAACACATCTTTGACTGAGCAATAGAAGCCCGCCCCCCCATTTTTGTGCTATCATTTCATAATTGTTTTGGTTAGCTTAAGTCCTTTATGTTTTATATAACTTTTATACTTGTTAATTTCTAACAAAACTCAAACAGGATTTTGACTGGAGTTGTTTTTAAATGTGTAGATGTTTATGAAAACTGCCATTTTAACAATATAGCAGGCATACCTCAGATGTATTCTTCATTTGTTTCCAAACAAGTAAAGGTGAAGAAAATGTGGCACTATAACTAGTCACACAATTGTTCTTGTTTTCCAGTTCACACAGAAGCAATGTTTACACATTTAAAAGTATGATTTAAAGTATGTTTGGAAGCAATGTATATGTCTCAATTAAACTGCTTTATTGCTTCAAACATAGCTTGCTGTCAGCTGTGCCTTTAGGAAGTCATCAGTTTGTTTTGTTTTGTTTTGTTTTGTTTGTTTTGTTTTGTTCCTAGTCTTGGGAACTTCCTAAAAGAATATTACACTCACGTTTATTTCACTGCTTGGTTTTTTTCTTTAGTGAAAGGTTTTTCTCGGGCATGTAATATTGCTTACCTGCAGCAAAACGTCTTCCAGAACTTAAGCAATTGTTACATCAATGAAACTGATGTAAAATTTTAAATCTTCCATTGCTGATTCAACAGTGTTTGCAGCATATTTGTCTGGAGTATATTCCGTCTCAACGTTTTATCCTTTGGTGATGGTGGCAGCAGGGTCAGGGTGTGCTGGAGAGATGGTTCAGTGTTAACAATGCTGACTGCTCTCTTAGAGGACTCAAGTTCTACTTGCAGAACCCACATGGTGGCTCATAAGTGACTGTGACTCCAGTCACAGGAGATTCAATGCCTCCTTCTGGCCTCTGCAGGTGTGAGTCACACATGGGGTACATAGGTAGGCATACAAGCAAACATCCCAAAACATTAAAAAAAAGTATTATCCCTTCTGCTAAATTCTTATCTAGATAAAGGAGACAGAGCAAACCCTCTATGTTGCGTCAATTGTGTAGGTGGAGAGGTGATTTAGGTTCTCAAATGAGGTCTCTGGACCAACAGCATGAGTGTCCTCTGATTATTTCCTAAAAGCTTTGATTTTTTTTTTTTTTGAGCTATATTCCAGACACTCTGGAAAGTGGGTCCAGCTCTTGTTGGATTATAAAACCTTCCACAAGACTGAAATCCACTAAGGTTTAGAACAGCCTTTGTAGTGCAAATGTAACCCACAACCACAACTGAAGACCACTGCAGATGTGTTCCAGAGAGAGAATCATGGTGTTATGCACAGCTCAGAAGAAGCAGAGTATTGCATTACAATATCTCCAAAAGCCACACTAACAAACCTTGAAAAGCAATATGGGGATTTGCTTGAGGTCTCTTGGGATTGGTAACCAAGGAGACAATGAGCTAAGCTTCCTAAGCTGCTTCTCAGTACCTCTTCCACCTCCAAGAGTCCTGTCCTCACGTAGAGCCACTGTAGAGGCTGCTCCCTCTGCTTATGAGAAGCAACTTCTTAGCTAATGAAGTTTTCTGCTTGTGATTGCAGCAATTCAGCTCCATATTTAGAACCCACCTTTTGCTCCTTCTACCACATCGGAGGTCACTTCTCCCATGGTACTTTTGATCCCCTCAAAGATAACCATGAGAGCTGGGTTACTTCCTCCTAAGGCTGATATTTTGACCTCTTGCCATGAGTCAGAAAAGTTCTTTAATAATATTCACGACTGTTCTAGAATGGTGATTCCTACTCAGAAGCCTTTCAGTTTACTTTGCCCAGATCAGTCGTCATCCATAAACTATTTTCTTATGGTATGTTTCTTAAATAATGTCTTGAAAATCAACATTAGTCCTTGATTAGAATGTATATCACCTTAACAGGCATCAAAAGGACTAATATAATTTATTGTACATTCTCACTAGAGCCCTTGGGTGGTCAGAGGCATTGTTAATGTTGTAATATTTTGAAGGAGATCTTTTTCTGAGAAGTAGGTCTCAATGGTGGACTTAACATAATAAAGCATGCTGTAAAGAGGTGAGCTGTCATCTGAGCTTTAGTGTGACACACACACACACACACACACACACACACACACACACAGAGAGAGAGAGAGAGAGAGAGAGAGAGAGCATTGCCAGAGTAGATGCAGACCAGTTACTGAATGTCCTAGGATTTACAGGATGGTAAATGAATAACGACTTTAACTTAAAGTCACCAGTTGTATTAACCCCTAACAAGAGAGTCAGCCTGTGCCCTGGAACTTGTGTAGGGCTATATGGCATCCTTCTTCATCTTTGGTTTACATTGAGAGTCTCCTTTGTAGTTTGCTGTAGCTTCCACGGTAACATTTGCTGCTCTGACTTGCACCCCTGTGTCTTTCTTGAAATCCTAAGAGCCAATCTGGTTGCCAGTTAGTCTTCAGTCTTTTTTTTTTTTTTTTTGCAGCTCCTTTGGTTCTCTCAGTCATCATAGAATTTTAAAGGCCAGAGCTTTGCTTTGGATAAGACCTTGGTTGTGGGAAGATTGTAGCTGGTGTGATATAGATCAGTAAGTATTCTCCACAACATCCACAAGGCCACTTCTCTTTCATAACACTCCTGTGTTAACTCCTGTCTTATTTGGGCTTTCCATGGATCTGATAGAAACACCACAGCTAAAAGCAACATGGGTAAGAAAATAAATATTTCATTTTACCACTATCAGGTCTTATTCTATCACTAAGAAAAGTCAGGGCAGAAACTCAAGGCAGGAACCTGGTGGCAGGAACTAGAGCAGAAGACACGGAGGGGTGCTGCTTACTGACTTGTTCCTCATGACTTGCTCAGCCTACTTTCTTATAGAACCCAGGCCCATTTTCCCGGGAATAGCACCACCTACAGTGAGCTGGGCCTTCATTAATCAAGAAAACATGCTACAGACCTGTCTATAGGCAACCAGATGGAGACATTTTCTCAATTTAGATCTCCTTTCCCAGATATGTCTAGGTTTATGTCAACTCGATAAAACCAACCAGCATAGTTAGAATAACACTTTACATTTCCTTCATAACCTTTCTTTTCCATTCATAGGTTGGCCAACTGGCACAAGAGGCCCATCTTGGCTCTTGAGACACATTCTTCACTGAGTTTAATAATTTGTAGTTGTGAATTTAAAGAGTCTTCCTTTCATGTGGATACCTGAAGGACACTGCAGAGTTATTATCTGACCCAACTTAAATCTTATTGTGTCTCAGGGGATAAGAAGGCCCAAGGAGAAAGAGAGTAAGAAGTGGAAGGGGTGGGAACTGGTCAGTGTAGCAGTGAGAAAAGAGACACACTAAGAGGCAAAGTTCATCACCTTGTATGAATATAGTTTGTGTGCTCCTAAGCAATCACAATATATACTAAAGATAATCGACCACAGTAGACCATTACAGAATAATAATAAAAGCTTGCTAGTTTTGTGAGAACTACTAAGTCATAACACAAAGTGAATGGTGCTATTGGAAAATGGTATGAATAAATACAGGTTTACTAAAAAGCTTTGATTTGAAAAAAAAAACAGCTCATGATCTGTAAAAATTAATAAGGTGAAGCACAGTAAAATAGGGGATGCATATATTAGACCTTTCAGCCCAATAGGCTTGGGTGTATTGTGCTTTTTGGTTTGTTTGTTTGTTTTTAGGTTGTCTATAAATTCTCTTTTCAACATAGTGAAAACATAGTATGGGTCTTGCATCTTGCATGTATATTGTTAAAGGAGTTCCAAAATATTTCATATTTTAATGCTACGGTAAAACATACTTTTAATTTCCATTTTCAATGGCATATATATATATATATATAATATATGCAATGTTTTATATATTAAGCTTTTACTTTGAGCTTTGCTAAGCTGATTAATTATTTTCAGTAAGTTTTTTTTGTAGACTCCTCAAGGTTTCTGAAGTATATAATTTTATTTTTTTTATTACGTATTTTCCTCAATTACATTTCCAATGCTATCCCAAAAGTCCCCCATACCCTCCCCCCCACTTCCCTACCCACTCATTCCCATTTTTTGGCCCTGGCGTTCCCCTGTACTGGGGCATATAAAGTTTGTGTGTCCAATGGGCCTCTCTTTCCAGTGATGGCGGACTAGGCCATCTTTTGATACATATGTAGCTAGAGTCAAGAGCTCCGGGGTACTGGTTAGTTCATAATGTTGTTGCACCTACAGAGTTGCAGATCTCTTTAGCTCCTTGGATACTTTCTCTAGCTCCTCCATTGGGGGCCCTGTGATACATCCAATAGCTGACTGTGAGCATCCACTTATGTGTTTGCTAGGCCCCGGCCTAGTCTCACAAGAGACAGCTATATCTGGGTCCTTTCAGCAAAATCTTGATTATGGGGTGGATCTCTAGATAAGGCAGTCTCTAGATGGTCCATCCTTTTGTCGCAGCTCCAAACTTTGTCTCTGTAACTCCTTCCATGGGTGTTTTGTTCCCAATTCTAAGAAGGGGCACAGTGTCCACACTTTGGTCTTCATTCTTCTAGAGTTTCATGCATTTGGCAAATTGTATCTTATATCTTGGGTATCCTAAGTTTTGGGCTAATATCCACTTATCAGTGAGTACATATTGTGTGAGTTCCTTTGTGATTGGGTTACCTCGCTCAGGATGATGCCCTCCAGGTCCATCCACTTGCCTAGGAATTTCATAAATTCATTCTTTTTAATAGCTGAGTAGTACTCCATTGTGTAAATGTACTACATTTTCTGTATCCATTCCTCTGTTGAGGGGCATCTGGGTTCTTTCCAGCTTCTGGCTATTATAAATAAGGCTGCTATGAACATAGTGGAGCATGTGTCCTTCATACCGGTTGGGACATCTTCTGGATATATGCCCAGAAGAGGTATTGCTGGACCCTCCGGTAGTACTATGTCCAATTTTCTAAGGAACCGCCAGACTGATTTTCAGAGTGGTTGTACAAGCTTGCAATCCCACCAACAATGGAGGAGTGTTCCTCTTTCTCCACATCCTCGCCAGCATCTGCTGTCACCTGGATTTTTGATCTTAGCCATTCTGACTGGTGTGAGGTGGAATCTCAGGGTTGTTTTGATTTGCAACAAAGATAATTTCAACATAAATCCATCTCACATCTTCAATTTATATGCATTTACTTCTTTTCCTTGGCTTATTGCTGGCTAGGACATGCTGATTAGAGATAAGACTGAACATCTTCGTCTTTTTATGGTCTTAGGGGAAATATCTAGTCTTTCAAAATTAAATGCTAATCACACCCCCCCTCCCCTGACTGATTCTTTTTATCAGGCTAAAGTCACTTATACATCTAGACTGCTGAGAATTTGTACCCTAAATAAGTATTTTCCTTTCTCTATTTTTTTCCCATGCCTTTTGGTTGATTTTATGATTTTTCTTTTTGAGTTTATATTACATGGTAGATACCTTGATTGGTTTTGAATGTTAGTCTTATTCTATATTCATTGAATAAGCCCCATTCACCTAATCATGATAGACTACCCTTTTTACATCCAGTTGCTCCTTTGTTATGAAAGGTTAGATTTTGGTAAACCCATCATAAGTTGAAAAGATCATAATTTGAAAATGTGTCAAAAAAAAAAAAAAAGAAAATGTGTCTAATGCCAGGAAAGAAAGATATAAACATCCATGATATCATAGCTTAGGCACACAGTGGTCTGAAGAGTTTCATTTTTCATCTCAGTTCTTGTATAACTGACTGACTGGGATCTGCAGCTCCCACCACCGTCCAGCATCTCCAGGCATATCGTCATGCACACTGCTAGTTCAAAGCTGGCCATGATAGGACACACCTGTAATCATAGTACTTAGGAGACTGAGGTGGGAGGATCTTGCATTCAAAACTAACCTAGGCTATATAGAGACATGCTGTCTCATTAAAACAAAAACACACATTGAAATCTCATAAAAGATAAAAATTTAAAGTATTTTTTCTATTGGATGAGTATCATGTTTCCATTGTCAGAAAGTGGAAAAACATTTAAGTTGAACCATCGTAAGTTGGAACATCATAAGGGACCTTCCGTTGCATTGGCTTTTATTTGCTTAAGCTTTTGTGAACTTTGCCTGGATTTTAAAATTGATGTTGCTCTACAGTTTTTCCCCCACTTTTATCACTAAATTTTAGGCAGAGCGGGTTGATGCAATCAGTTTTGTCAATATACCTTTTAGAGATGAAGGAGAAGAGAAAGACAGAATCTTGGTTTGAATGAGAATGGCCCCTACAGCCTCATACATTTGAATGCTTAGTCATCAGGTGGAAGACTGAAAAAGATTTGGAAGTGTGGTCTTCAGTAGGTGTTGTAGGTGAGTCACTGGGAATGGGCTTGGAGGCTTCAAAAACCTGTTCTAGGCTTCACCAAGCCTGTGATGCATGACACCACGTTCCCTATCATTTTGATAATAGACTAAGCCCCCTAAACTGTAAGCAAGTCCCTGATTAAATGCTTTCTTTTATAAGAAAGGTGGTCATGGTGTCTCTTTACAGCTATAGAACAGTGACCAAGACACCACAGCTCTCCTGTTGAGAGTGTGGGAGGTGGTACTTATTGGATAATGTGGCTTCCTATAGATTTCTCATGCCATATGTAATTTCTCACTGATTCTTCTGTAAGTAACCCCAGTTAAATTCACTGGTCCATACAGCTAGCCTTGGGTGGAAGGGTTTCTTTGGTCTATTGTTAGTGTCCTCTCTGTCATCCCTCACATCTCCCTAGGAAAGGTCATGACACACTTGACATTCAAACAGGGAACTGACAGAACCAAAGAAAAGGAGTCTAGTATCTATGGGCAACTGAGGTAGCAGCAGCAACTATACTCGATGAAGAAGGACCCAGGTGCTTCCATCTGCTAGTTTGTTCTGTTCAGGCCCCCAATCTACTGGATGTTGGCATTCAAATTCAGAGTGGGTCTGATCTATATACCATGCTTCCAAATAAATAACACAAATATGCCCACATATATGCTTTACCAGTTTTCTAGGTATCATTCAATGCACTTGATAACCAAAATTAACCAACACACTATGTATTATATAATCAGAACATTACATAGTACACAAATACAAAACTGCAAAATCTCTAGAGAGGGATTCTGGGTAAGACTGTATTAAAAGCGGTCTCCATGTGATGCAGTGAGGATGAGTCAGGGGAAGAAAGAGTAGACACTACTCTAAAAGGAGTCAAGAAGAACACCCAAAATTCCCAAAGGGGTGGCAGGGCAGTTGATAAGCACGGGTAAACAAAAGAGAAGACAGGGCAAACAAAAGAGAAGAAAGAAGTAAACCATGCCAAGCACAGCTCCAACTGGGTGGCTGCCCTGTAGGCAGAGGGGAACAGAGCCTCACCCAAAAGATAAGCCAGGTGGCCTTGGTGAAGGGACCTGCAGCCCTACCTACAGGACAAGCCCATAGTTCTGTAAGCCTCAAATCCAGCTGTGGGTTTTGGTGAGACAGTGACTCTTCCTGTGGAATGAATCAGCATAGAAGAATAATTTCATTTTGTCACCACCCTTGGATTAGAGGGCTATGGCCAGATGCCATCTAAGAGGAAACCAATTGTTTAAAACTGATCTACTTTGGAGGCCTGAGACCAGTGAACAATCAGTTGCCAGTCAGAAAGCCTCAAGTCAACCTACCACAACCCTGAGTGAGATAGATGGACAGATGTGTGCATGTGCGTGCGTGTGTATGTGTGTGTGTGTGTGTGTATGTGTGTGTAGCAGTCATGGGGAGCATACATCAAACAGAGCAGGCAGCATGAGGCTCTGTTTGGGCAGAGACGGGTACAGAGAGAGGTAGCCCCACACTTGGTGATTGGGCAAATGTCACCAAATGGGAATAACTTTGAGTTTGGTGGTTCTGAGCCTGAGGTCATTAGGTTGATCAACTGCTAAAGCTACTTATCTATTCATGACAGTAGACACCGAGAACTCTAAAGTTCCAGTAGACTTTTGAATCCTGCCAGCAAGGTTCTTAATGCTCAGTGTGTCTTGAAATCATGGAGGCCGGTATGCTTGTACAGAGCTCAGTGCTGTGCTTGTTCCTGCTATCCCAGAACACTCAAATGACCCCACACACCAGTTAGAGCAATAGTTACAATGGGATATACAAACTAGAGAGTACTTTGAAAGTGGGAGACCATTTCCAGAATACAGATTACAAAACAAAGTGTGACCAGCTGAGGCCTCTGGTATGTAAAGCAAGCAAGCTCCTAAGATGAAGACAATTCTGGCAGTCCCTTGACACTTGTCCAGGGTGGCTCAGCACCAGTGCATATTGCAAGACAAGAACACATAGTCTGAACTGCTCCCTGGCCACCATGTCCACTAAAGGTTTCTAATGCCTGAAAATCCAGAGAGCAGCCACACCAATGCTCTCTCTCTCTGTCTCTCTCTCTGTCTCTCTCTCTCTCTCTGTCTCTCTCTGTCTCTCTCTCTCTGTGGGGGAGGGGCCTATTTATTTCCCTATTTTCCTTTTACTACATTCGTAGTGGCACTTAATCCTATGGTTTAAAAGACACATTATGCTTTAATTGGATCCCCCTACTTATGTTATCCAATTCTGTTTCTATACATTTTTATGCTTGAACTAACTAACTAACTAACTAACTAACTAACTAAACTAATGTTTTTCAACTCTTGTGTATTTTCCTTTATTTCTTTCTACTAAACTTTTAGTAGTATTTTGACTTTGTCTTATTTTTGTTGGTTGTAGAAATCATTTTTAATTTTTTATTTCTATTCTCACACTTCTCAAATTTTGTTTATGAATATACCTTCCTTTTTATTGTATGTATGACCTGTGTATGTGAATGAGATCATGCGTGTGGAGGTAAGGGGCAACTTCCAGGAGTCCTTCTGCTGTGGGATCTGGGGATAGAGTTCACATTGTTAGACTCTCGTGGGAAACACTTTACCCACATGATGGCTAATCTTGGTGGTCAGTGTTTGGCATTTGGAAAAAACTGAAATTTGAGCAGCTGGGTACATCTACAAGTTTTTCTTGATTGGACATTGGAGGTGGCAAGACCCTCCCTAAACCTGAGCCCCCCCCCCCCTTTCTCATGGCAGCTCTGGGATAAGGCTGTGAAAGAAGGAAGCACTTCTTCTCGCCTGCTTGTCCTGACTCTTGCTGGAAAGTTCACTGATTCTATGCAGCTGCTGAGACATTCCTTCCATGGTATCAGAACCTAGTTATTGGGGATTCCAGTGTATACTGAAGACTAGCCAAGACACCCAGCCTTGTGGATTGAGCAACTATTGGATTCTTAGTCTTTCTGTTGGTAGACAGTCATTGATGGGCTAGCTGGATGACAGCCTGTAATCCACTCTAATCAATTCCATCTGTACCTTTACCTCTCTCTCTCTCTCTCTCTCTCTCATCTCTCTCTCTTATCTCTCTCTCTTATCTCTCTCTCTCTCTCCATCATCTCTATCTCTATCCATATTCATATCTATCTATATTCATCCCTCAGTTCTGTTTCTCCAGAGAACCCTGACTACTACTGCCACTGTCATTGGATTCCAGCTTCTTCTTTTTTATTATTATTAGATATTTTCTTTATATACATTTCAAATTTCAAATGCTATCCTGAAAGCTCCCTATACCCTCCCCCTGCCCTGCTCCCCTACCCACCCACTCCTACTTCTTAGCCCTGGCATTCCCCTGTACTGGGGCATATGAAGTTTGCAATACCAAGGGGCCTCGCTTCCCAGTGACGGCCGACTACGCTATCTTCTGCTACATATGCAGCTAGAGATATGAGCTTTGGGGGTACTGGTTAGTTCATATTGCTGTTCCACCTATAGGGTTACAGACTCCTTCAGTTCCTTGGGTGCTTTCTCTAGCTTCTCCATTGGGGGCCCTGTGTTCCATCTTATAGATGACTGTGAGCATTCACTTCTGTATTTGCCAGGCACTGGCATAGCCTCAATACCAGGGTCCCTTCATCAAAATCTTGCTGGCATATGCAATAGTGTTTGGGTTTAGTGGCCGATTATGGGATGGATCCCTGGGTGGGGTAGTCTCTGGATAGTCCATCCTTTTGTCTTATGCCCAAACTTTGTCTCTGTAACTCTTTCCATGGGTGTTTTGTTCCCTATTCTAAGGAGGAACGAAGTATCCACCCATTGGTCTTCCCTCTTCTTGATTTTCTTGTGTTTTGCAAATTGTATCTTGGGTGTTCTATGTTTCTGGGCTAATATCCACTTATCAGTGAGTGCATATCTAATGACTTATTTTGTGATTGGGTTACCTCACTAAGGATGATATCCTCCAGATACATCCATTTGCCCAAGAATTTCATAAATTCATTGTTTTTAATAGTTGAGTAGTACTCCATTGTGTAAATGTATCACATTTTCTGTATCCATTCTTCTGTTGAGGGACATCTGGGTTCTTTCCAGCTTCTGGCTATTATAAATAAGGCTGCTATGAACATAGTGGAGCATGTGTTCTTATTACCAGTTGGAACTTCTTCTGGGTATATGCCCAGGAGAGGTATTGCTGGATCTTCCAGTAGTATTATGTCCAATTTTCTGAGGAACCTCCAGACTGGCTTCCAGAGTGGTTGTACCAGCTTTCAATCCCACCAGCAATGGAGGAGTGTTCCTCTTTCTCCACATCCTCTCCAGTATCTGCTGTCACCTGAATTTTTGATCTTAACCATTCCGACTGGTGTGAGGTGGAATTTAAAGGTTGTTTTGATTTGCATTTCTCTGATGATTAATGATGTTGAACATTTTTTCAGGTGCTTCTCTGCCATTCTGTATTCTTCCATTGAGAATTCTTTGTTTAGCTCTGTACCCCATTTTTAACTGCAGTTACTTGAATTTCTGGAGTCCAGAGTCTTGAGCTCTTTGTATATATTGAATATTAGTTCCCTATCAGATTTAGGATTGGTAAAAATCCTTTCCCAATCTGCCAGTAGCCTTTTTGTCTTATTGATGGTGTCTTTTGCCTTACAGAAGCTTTGCAATTTTATGAGGTCCCATTTGTCAATTCTTGATCTTACAGCACAGGCCATTGCTGTTCTGTTTAGGAATTTTCCCCCTATGCCCATATCTTCGAGGCTTTCCCCCACTTTCTCCTCTATTAATTTCAGTGACTCTGGTTTTATGTGGAGGTCTTTGATCCACTTAGACTTGAACTTTGTGCAAGGAGATAAGAATGGATCAATTTGAATTTTTCTACATGATAACTGCCAGTTGTGCCAGCTCCATTTGTTGAAAATGCTGTCTTTTTTCCACTGGATGGTTTTAGCTCCCTTGTCAAAGATCAAGTGACCATAGGTGTGTGGATTCATTTCTGGGTCTTCAATTCTATTCCATCGATCTACCTGTCTGTCATTGTACCAGTACCATACAGTTTTTTTTCCCACAATTGCTCTGTAGTACACCTTAATGTCAGGCATGGTGATTCCACTAGGGATTCTCTTCTTATTGTTGAGAATAGTTTTTGCTATCCTAGGTTTTTTATTATTCCAGATGAATTTGCAAATTGCCCTTTCTATCTCAGTGAAGAAGTGAGTTGGAATTTTGATGGGGATTGCATTGAATCTGTAGATTGCTTTCGGCAGGATAGCCATTTTTACTATATTAATCCTGCCAATCCATGAGCATGGGAGATCCTTCCATCTTCTGAAATCTTCAATTTCTTTCTTCAGAGACCTGAAGTTCTTATCATACAGATCTTTCACTTCCTTAGTTAGAGTCACGCCAAGATATTTTATATTATTTGCGACTATTGTGAAGGGTGTTGTTTCCCTAATTTCTTTCTTAGTCTGTTTATCCTTTGTGTACAGAAAGGCCATTGATTTGTTTGAGTTAATTTTATATCCAGCTACTGCACTGAAGCTGTTTATCAGGTTTAGGAGTTCTGTGGTGGAATTTTTTGGGGTCACTTATATATACTATCATATCATCTGCAAATAGTGATATTTTGACTTCTTCCTTTCCAGTTTGTATCCCCTTGATGTCCTTTTGTTGTTGAATAGCTCTGGCTAGAACTTCAAGTGGGATTGCTTCGAATTTCTTTCCATTTAGTTTCATGTTGGCTACTGGTTTGCTGTATATTGCTTTTATTATGTTTAAGTATGGGTCTTGAATTCCTCATCTTTCCAAGACTTTTATCATGAATGGATGTTGGATTTTGTCAAATGCTTTCTCAGCATCTAACGAGATGATCATGTGGTTTTTGTTTTTGAGTTTGTTTATATAGTGGATTACTTTGATGGATTTCCATATATTAAATCATCCCTGCATCCCTGGGATGAAGCCTACTTGGTCATGATGGGTAATCATTTTGATGTGTTCTTGGATTCAGTTAGCGAGAATTTTATTGAGTATTTTTGCATCGATATTCATAAGGGAAATTGGTCTGAAGTCTCTTTCTTTGTTGGATCTTTGTGTGGTTTAGGTATCAGAGTAATTGTGCCTTCATAGAATGAATTGGGTAGAGTACCTTCTATTTCTATTTTGTGGAATAGTTTGAGAAGAGTTGGAATTAGGTCTTCTTTGAAGATCTGATAGAACTCTGCACTAAACCCATATGGTCCTGGGCTTTTTTTTTTTTTTTTTTTTTTTTTGGTTGGGAGACTATTGATGACTGCTTCTATTTCTTTAGGGGTAATGGGACTGTTTAGATCGGTAATCTGATCCTGGTTTAACTTTGGTACCTTGTATCTGTCAAGGAAGCTGTCCATTTCATCCAGGTTTTCTAGTTTTGTTGAGTATAGCCTTTTGTAGTAGGATCTGATGATGTTTTGGATTTCCCCAGGTTTTGTTCTTATGTCTCCTTTTTCGTTTTTGATTTTATTAATTAGGATACTGTCCCTGTGCCCTCTAGTTAGTCTGGGTAAGGGTTTATCTATCTTGTTGATTTTCTCGAAGAACCAGCTCCTGGTTTGGTTGATTCTTTGAATAGTTCTTCTTGTTTCCACTTGGTTGATTTCACCCCTGAGCTTGATTATTTCCTGCCGTCTACTCCTCTTGGGTGAATTTGCTTCCTTGAGTTCTAGAGCTTCTAGGTGTGCTGTCAAGCTGCTAGTGTACGCTCTCTCTAGTTTCTTTTTGGAGGCACTCAGAGCTATGAGTTTTCCTCTTAGGACTGCCTTCATTGTGTCCCATAAGTTTGGGTATGTTGTTGGCTTCATTTTCATTAAACACTAAAAAGTCTTTAATTTCTTTCTTTATTTTATCCTTGACCAAGGAATCATTGAGTTGAGTGTTGTTCAGTTCCCATGTGAATGTTGGCTTTCTATTATTTATGTTGTTATTGAAGATCAGCCTTAGTCTGTGGTGATTAGATAGGATGCATGGGATAATTTCAATATTTTTGTATCTCTGGAGGCCTGTTTTGTGACCAATTATATGGTCAGTTTTGGAGGAGGTACTATGTGGTGCTGAGAAGAAGGTATATCCTTTTGTTTTAGGATAAAATGTTTTGAAGATATCTATTAAATCCATTTGTTTCATAACTTCAGTTAGTGTCCATGTGTCTCTGTTTAGTTTCTGTTTCCAGGATCTGTCCATTGGTGACAGTGGGGTGTTGAAGTCTCCCACTATTATTGTGTGAGGTGCAATGTGTGCTTTGAGCTTTACTAAAGTTTCTTTAATGAATGTGGCTGCCCTTGTATTTGGAGCATAGATATTCAGAATTGAGAGTTCATCTTGGTAGATTTTACCTTTGATGAGTATGAAGTGCCCCTCCTTGTCTTTTTTGATAACTTTGGGTTGGAAGTCAATTTTATTCGATATTAGAATGGCTACTCCAGCTTGTTTCTTCGGAACATTTGCTTGGAAAATTGTTTTCCAGCCTTTCACTCTGAGGTAGTGTCCGTCCTTTTCCTTGAGGTGGGTTTCCTGTAAGCAACAAATGTTGGGTCCTGTTTTTGTAGCCAGTCTATTAGTCTATGTCTTTTTATTGAGGAATTGAGTCCATTGATGTTAAGAGAAATTAAAGAAAAGTAATTGTTGCTTCCTGTTATTTTTGTTGTTAAAGTTGAGATTCTGTTCTTGCAACTGTCTTCTTTTAGGTTTGTTGAGGGATTACTTTCTTGCTTTTTCTAGGCTGTAGTTTCCATCCTTGTGTTGGTGTTTTCCCTTTATTATCCTTTGAAGGGCTGGATTCGTGGAAAGATAATGTGTGAATTTGGTTTTGTCGTGGAATACTTTGGTTTCTCCATCTATGGTAATTGAGAGTTTTGCTGGGTATGGTAGCCTGGGCTGACATTTGTGTTCTCTTAGGTCTGCATAACATCTTTCCAGGATCTTCTAGCTTCATAGTCTCTGGTGAGAAGTCTGGTGTAATTCTGATAGATCTGCCTTTATATGTTACTTGACCTTTTCACCTTACTGCTTTTAATATTCTCTCTTTATTTAGTGCATTTGTTGTTCTGATTATTATGTGTCGGGAGGAATTTCTTTTCTGGTCCAGTCTATTTGGAGTTCTGTAGGCTTCTTGTATGTTCATGGGCATATCTTTCTTTAGGTTAGGAAAGTTTTCTTCTATAATTTTGTTGAAGATATTTGCTGGCCCTTTAAGTTGAAAATCTTCATTCTCATCTTCTCCTATTATCTGTAGGTTTGGTCCTCTCATTTTGTCCTGGATTTCCTGGATGTTTTGAGTTAGGATCTTTTTGCATTTTCCATTTTCTTTGATTGTTGTGCCGATGTTCTCTATGGAATCTTCTGCACCTGAGATTCTTTCTTCCATCTCTTGTATTCTGTTGTTGATGCTCGCATCTATGGTTCTAGATTTCTTTCCTAGGGTTTCTATCTCCAGTGTTGTTGAATTTTGGGTTTTCTTTATTGTTTCTACTTCCCTTTATAGGTCTTGGATGGTTTTGTTCAATTCTATCACCTGTTTGGTTGTGTTTTCCTGTATTTCTTTAAGGACTTCTACCTCTTTAGCAGTGTTCTCCTGTATTTCTTTAAGTGAGTTATTAAAGCCCTTCTTGATGTCATCTACCAGCATCATGAGATATGATTTTAAATCCGAGTCTTGCTTTTCGGGTGTGTTGGGGTATCCAGGACTGGCTGAGGTGGGATTGCTGGGTTCTGATGATGGTGAGTGGTCTTGGTTTCTGTTAGTAAGATTCTTACATTTGCCTTTCGCCATCTGGTAATCTCTGGAGTTAGTTGTTATAGTTGTCTCTGGTTAGAGCTTGTTGCTCCTATGATTCTGTTAGCCTCTGTCAGCAGACCTGGGAGTCTAGCTCTCTCCTGAGTCTCAGTGGTCAGAGTACTCTCTGCAGGCAAGCTCTCCTATTGCAGGGAAGGTGTACAAATATCTGGCATTTAGACCTGCCTCCTGGCTGAAGATGAAGACTCGAAACAGTGCCTGTCCTAGAAGATGTGTTGCTTCTGCAGACTCCATGCTCACCTGCACAGACTGGTCTCCAAGGGACACGGGACACAAGATGGCTCTCTGACATGCTCTGTTGGTCAGAGCCCTACTGGGCAGACACCTCTCCTCTGGCGGGGAAGGTGCCTGGATTTCTGGAGCCCAAAACGGGGTCTGTCCCAGAATCTGTGTTCTTCCGGTAGTCCGCACTCTCACCTGCACAGACTAGTCTCTCGGATTCCTGCTTCTTTCGCCTTTTAATGTGAACTGAAGTCAGTGGCTCTTCAATATTCAATATATTCAGCGTCACAGTGGGACTGCAGAGGTATCTCACCTCACAGACTGAAAGGCTCTTGGGTTCTCAGCCCTTGTTGGACTACCCAGACTGTATCATATAAGACAATCTCATAAATGCCTCATATCAGATCTAACCATTCTATTGATTTTGTGCCTCTAGAGAACCCAGGGAAAGTGCTGGATAATGAATTAAGACATTTACTTATAAAACTGCTCAGTGAGGATACACATAAGCAGATGAATGAATGAAGAAAACCAATCTAGGTTCTGGGAAGAAAAGTCAATAATATATATGCGAAAGTCAGAAATGAAGATCAGCAATGTGGGTGAGACAGTGTCCTCACTGGAGGCAGGGCTAGGCAGTGTTCTCACTGGAGGCAGGGGTAGGTAGTGTCCTCACTGGAGGCAGGGGTAGGCAGTGTTCTCACTGGCTGCAGAAGTAGGCACTTATTTTCACTGGCTTCAGGTTATACATCAACCCAGGCTAGGTCAGCTTCAAACCACCTTTCCTCTCTATAAATCTAAGTCCTCTCCCCAGGTTTTCCTGTCAGGAAACAATAAAGGCCCTCTTGTCCTTGGGACAGAACGAGTCTGGGTTGAGAATTAAGTCTGTGAAATGTAGAAAAATCTTGTTGGCAGAAGAGAAGAGAGCCAAGCCACAGAGATGAGGAACAAAGGCAGACAGGGTCTGACATTGGTGTTATCTAGATTAGGCAGCCACAAGCCATGCTTGTGAGGGATTATCCGTGAGTCTGAGGTCCTGGACTGAACTACAAGAGAAAGTGAGTCAAGCGTAGCATCTATCTCTCAGCTTCCTGTCAACCATGTGACCAATCACCATGAGCTCTACCTCCATGACTTCCTGAACATGGTGGGCTGTTTCCACAAACTGTGGAACTGTGAGCTGAAACAACCCCCTTCTCACCAAACAACCCCTTTGTCCCCTTGGCTGCTTTTACCAGCTATTTTATCAGACTGGCAATGTGGTGAGAAAGTGACAGGAAGAAGCCATCTGATAAGCCATATCCTCTGTACGCTTCTCAAAGACCAGCTCGGCAGTTTCTCCTTGCTTCCCCGAGCCTCTCTGGAATCTTCTCAGTGATTTCACTGTTGCTTGGCCTTGTTCAGATTCAGTTCTGGATGTTTGCAGTCAAGGGTGTCTAACTATTAGCCAGCATTTGACCTCTTCATATACACCAGGATCCCTCTATACACTTGGTAAAAACACCCCATGCTTTTTCTGCAGGACACTTTTATGTCAGTCTCTTTGCTATGACATCAGCCATGTTTGTTCTGCTCCTTTTTATCCAGCACACAGGGTATTGTTTTACTTATACCAAGTATTCAAACACTTGCCAGGTTAATAAATAAACAATGTTATGGTTAATTAGATAGGACATAGGGAAGAAAGGGAACAGCCTAGAATGGCTCCAGATTTTCTGGCTTCAGCCAGAGGGCGGGGACAGCGTCGCTGACTTGCACTGAGAATGTGCAAGAAGGAGCCTGTGCAGAATTTGTAAGGACCTAAGTTTTGGACATGAATTTGGGCTCTTGTGGCATATGCACCAGTTCTTTCTGGTAGTAGAAGTTCTGTTTATGTCTAGTTTAGTAGACAAACATGACTGGAGATCTGGTTGGAGATACCTTAGAGAGCAGGGTGTGTCAAAAACCAGGGGTAAATGAGACCCTACATGACTTTCCAGTTTGGGAGAGAATCTCTAACTGAAGAGGAACTTCAAGGACAATCCCCTCAACTGGCATACACCTGGAGATGTCTCCTAGCCCTCAGAGTCCACCTACTTCCTAGCTTCCACCAGGACCAGGAGAGTCACTAGCCACCAAGCCTACTCTTGAGTTTGGGAGAGTTTCTTGGAAGGCTGTGTGAAGCTGAGCCTAGCACATTGACCTTTGGGGGCAAACCAATGCCTTCTAGGGTAGGACAGAGCTCCCCACCCCTACCTGGCCCCTACCTCTGTTATCCATCCAAGGGTGCCAAGAGCTTCAAAAGCATTTCCATATGTGGGTAGGTTTAATCTTTGATCTTCTGGGCTGCAAAGTACTGCTATGTCTACTTATAGAAAGATCAGAATCTTGAGATGATAACAAAGCTAACCCTGAATCTGACACCTGGGAGGTTTCCTGCCAGAATTAAACACCTTCATCTGTATAGACAAGGTTTTCCATTCACTTGTTTTGTACCATATGGAGAGGAGGGGGTGGATTTAACTACTGGATGCTATTGGAACAAAAGGTCTCAGAGGGCAGGCAGCAGCCTGAATATTAGCTGTTTGTCAACTCTTGTCACACCCACTCACAGGCAAGGGAGGTCAAGCTGCAAAGCCACCTGGTGTGGGAGTCTTGCTTTTGAGTGCCACCAGCTGTACCTGTGTGGTGAGTCCCTGTAACTCCTGTTTCAGAGCAAGTACTGACCGGGTGGATCTTAACCGTAGCTTCCCTGAACTCTCTTTGCCCACCCCTGGCTCATCATGGGTTTAGAGGTCTAGCTCTTTAACTGAATTACAGTTAGTCTTCCTCTTCCTCTTCCCCTCTCCCCCAACTCCCGCCTCCTCTCCCCCCACTGCCTCTCTTCCTCCATGCATGGTTCAGGTTCTCACTGTGCAATCTGGGTTTTTTCTAGAACTTGCTATGTGGCTCAAGCTGCCTAAAATGCATAGTTCTTTTCATTTTGTCTCCCAAGTACTGGAATGACAGATGTGTGCCATCACATCCAGCTAGCATTACTAATTCTAAGGTAGAATCATTCGTTTGGAGCGGTGAAGCTTCTAGAAGTTTCAAATGAACAGAGCTTCCTGCCTCCCACCAAATTCTCTTAAAAACAAAACCAAAAATCTGGACACTGAGCTTGACTTCAAGTCCACTTCAGATCCATTGCTGAGCTACAGCTGGTGTATTAGTTAAATCCATAAAAGCCTGCAACTGGCTTTCCTCTGAGCATTAAATCACACCTGGCACATTTGGATACAAGCAGTGTTGGAGCGAGGGTGGATGGGGTAAAGCGCAGGAGAGAAAAGGGGATTCCCATATTTTTCCCTTGGGTTTTCTAAGAAAACAAAAATTGTTTTCAGAAGAAGAAACACCCCCACAGCCTCTAGATTTTTTTTTATAACCCTTACTGTGACACAGAAAAATATGCTCAAGTAAGCCTCCTTCCCACTCAGTATGCACCATGTGTTTCCTTCCACACTGGAGGAAATAGAACATTACCCAGGTCTTCCCCTACCCCTGGCCAGAGCTAACTAGGCTAAGAGTAACTTCACAGCTTATCAGTATACTCAAAATGGGACCATTTCCAGAAGCAAGGGGGCTATGAGTCCTGGATAGGAATCTCAAGCTAAGATGAACAGATCAATACCCCAGGGCATGTCTCACCCTTGCTTCACATATTCATAATTCAGCAGATACTTCCTGGCTTTCCTCCATGCTGGCAGTCACAGAGGATGGGAGCATAGATGTAATACATTACAGTGATCTCACAGATCTCAGTGCCTGGTGGGAGCAACTCACCAGCAAATGAGCCACTCTAGCACAGAGTGTGGCAAGGTCAGGGATGGGGATTTGACCTGGAGGCTCCAGTGGCATTCAAACTGGGTGCAGAGTGGAGACAGAGCCAAGAAAGACTTCCTGGAGAGAAGCCTCCCTGCATTGTGTTCCATTGGGCCAAGGAAAGGAAGCCAAGCGGAGTGGAGAGGAGCCATTGTGAGAAGAGGGAGCAGCATAAGAAAAACAGAAGCAAATGAAAGAAAGCACTCTTGGCATTTCTCTGGAACTATAAAAAGCCAAGAGTACCTTGAACTCTGAGTGAGGAAAGAGAAAAGGTGAATTTAGAGCAGAAGGCAGTGCTGGAGGGAACGGGTCGTGGGGTTTGATTTGGAATTACTAATGTCTTCAGTAAAGAACAAGGCAATCTACACTGCAGGTCTCCTGAGTCATGTGTCTGTTGAATTGCTACTGTAGCACAAAAGTAGCCACAGCCTAAGAGTAAAGCAATGATCAGGTCCCAGTAACACTTTACTTGCAAAACCAGGCAGTGAACTGGCTTGGCCTGTGGGTTAGTCTACCAATCCCCGAAGTCACTCAGTACAGGAATAGGCTGACCAGCTCATCTCTGTTTTCCCAAAGCTTCTTAAATGTTCGGCCCATGAATATCTCAAACCTAAGAAACTCTCATCCCTAAGCAACCAAGAACAGCTGATGACCTTATCTAGAAAGCTTGTTAAAAAGTCCAGACTTTTAACTCAGCCTGCTGATTCAACGAACCACAGTCTAGAGCTGGGAGAGAACCAGAGGATGGGGTGCCATATACGGGTAAGAGAGTCATCAGAGATGAGAATCGGTTTCCAGGCAAGAAGCCGCACACCCATGACCCTACCTAGTTATAATGAGGGTGCAGTTTGAGTGGCCCTTTAAGAAAGTGGATTTAACTGGGTAATAGTACTTGGTATGAGGCTGGACATTTATGCAAAAAAGCTGTTTGCTAAGTAACCTCTTTGAACCACAAAAAGAGGAAGACCCCCTGGGCAGATCACAGGAATGGATGAACCAGGTGAGTTCCCCTGTCCCTCTCACTGTCTAAAAGAACCACTCATGGGTCAGTGTGCTGTCCAGGAATGAAGAAGCAAATGAGTCCTGTGCTGGAGTCACAAGCTATATGTTCCACTAAGGTACACACGTAGATAAAGACAGTAAACAGAGAGGAAGATAAACTTTGGCCCCAAATGACAATTTTGGAAGTTGTTCATGGCCAGTTCTTATCAGTAATAACTCTACAATGCCAGGGCTGAAAATTTCCTTTCCCAAGCAACAGGTGTTTGGCTTCTGTTCACAAATGGCAACTGTTTGGTTTAAGCAAACAGAGTTTGCTCTCCCCGTTTCCTTAATCGGCCCCTTTTAAACTGAACTCCACAGCCATGGGGGAATTTTCCACTTGATTCCAAATGGTGTTTGCTATCTTCTGGACTGTTCGCTTTTCAACCCAGGTGAGTCTTGTTCTGAGAACATCAGTACATGAAAACCCATATTTACAGTTGAATTACATAATCATCCTTAAAGTTTAAAATGGGCTTTCACTTGCAATATATATATTTAATGAATGGCTAAAGCACATAACCATCTCAAGCTATCAGAAATATATTTCTAGGCAACTGAAAGGTAAGAAAGCTTGTAGAGTGACAGGACTTAGTGATTACATCACACATCTCTGACGTCACGCAGCCATGACGTCACACAGACCCAATGTCACACAGCTCTGATGTCACCCAGATCTGGAGTCAGGTTCTGTAGATGGAATCCTTGTTTGCTCTCAGCAGATGTGTGACTTTGGACAACCAAGTTCATCCTATCATGAATATTCCAAAGAGTTATTAAGCACGTAACATCTTTCACTTTGAATCCACTGAACTTGGAGTAAAATATTAATGCACCTCCATAGAGCTGTTGCCAAGATTAGCTATAGAAATGCATAGAGAGTGCATACAGTAAGCACACAGTAAATGTTGCTAATATCACTCACATTAGACAGGTTATTTTAGCTTGTATGTTTCTCACTAGGGAAATGAGAATGTTGACCTCCAGAGTTTCTCTGTTGGCCACCAGCTCTCGCCCCCATGTAGAAAACTTAGAAGGGGGAGCAGAGCTATGCGGATGTCAGAGCATCACCTCTGGGGGCAGCTTTTTGGAAAGCAGCAGTGACTTTGAGGTTGATAGACATAGGAGCAGAACATTATCTTGTGATTCTGGAGGGAGAGAGGAGGAGATGTTCCAGACATACATTTTAGTCCCAGACTAGAAAATGGACAAAGATATTTTCTTAGTTACCTATAAAGGGTAGGTCTGAAGTTTAGACACTGGGCATGGCTAGGGGTGGGGCGTGTTAAGTAGCTTGCTGAACCTTCCTTTCTGCTAAAAAGATAGGGGCTGGCCTCTTTCACTGGAATTGTGTTAAATGAGTTAGCAAAGCCCTGGCCTTCACTTCCAACATCAAAGAATGCATTAGTGGTACCCAAAGGGGAAGCATTTTGGGAGGCAGTGGCTGTATTATTTCACAAGTTATGAACACAAGGGATAGCGATGCTGGGAGTATCATGTAGTATTCCAAAGAGTAGTGGTTTTCAAAAATAAAATCCCATATAGCACTGTGCTAATTCAGTAGGAAATCACAGCAGTGCTGCTGGAGGTGTGGGCTCTCTACAGCATTCTTAAACACTTACCCGCTTCTGAGCTCAATAATCTATGCAGCAAGACAAACCTTTTAGAAGACCCCTTTCCTGAATCCACAAAATTTAGTGTATGAGGATGTAGTGTAAGTATGTAGTTTCAACACAGCTACATTACTGCCAAGGTGAGAGCATGCACAGGTAGCTATTTACAACTTCTGAGAGACACCTGGCCAGATCAGAAAGGGACAGAGAAAGCTCCCTGGTGGAAGGAACTTAGTTTAGAAGTATGCATGGAGTTATCAGGTTAAAAAAATGTGGCTGTTTTCAGGAGAAAGAGAATGTATGAGTAGAACTTTAAAGTGGTGTGTGTGTTTGTGTGTGTGTGTATGTGTGTGTCTGTGTGTCTGTGTGTCTGTGTGTCTGTGTGTGCTTATACCACAAACAGAGGAAGACCTCCTTGGACAGATCACAGGAATGGATGAATCAGATGAGCTTCCCTGTCCCCCTCACTGTCTAAAAGAGCCACTCATGGGTGTACACTCAAATACATATACCTGTGTGCACATGTTTATGTGTGTGTAGGTGCATGTGTATACAGGTATGGGCATATGTGCTCATGTGTATGGAGACCTTGTGTGGCTTGTTAACATAACACTGATTGAGCCATATTCACAGCCCTTAATTTAAGACTTTTCCTAAAACTGACTTTGGATTAAGGAATGCAGGAATATCTGCTGGAGAAACAAAGTGAGGACCAGGCGATGTTGAGCCCTGTTGAAAGAGAGCCTTGAGTATGATCCTTGGTAATGAGCTTGGATGTACTCTTAGGCAGTGGATACCATAAAAGATTTCAAATTGGAGGGATGAAATGACGTAGCTTATATTCCAGATCCGTGGCACCATGTGTGATGAACCTTTAACATTTAGATCAAAGGCACATAGTGGTGATGCATGGCAGAGACATAAAAAGATGAGAGACAATCCAGAGCAGGGTGGGAGGACAGGAATGGACTTGGGTCCTTCGAGGGGTTTACTCGGATATAGGAGACAAGTGGAAGGACCCAGGGCTCATAATGAGAACATGAAGGATAGAACTGGACAGAAGAGTAGACGATGCAGGGACAGCAGATGAGGAAAGATGAGGAGATGGAGGCCTTCCACAAGAGCCAACCAAAAAAGGTGCCAAGAGGAACCTGCTGAAGAAGGAAGAATCAATCATACCAGTGGGGCTGTCATGAAAAATCAAGACAAAGTTTCAAGCAAGAAGCTGATAGCGTCTGTGGGGCTGTGAGAGTCTGTTTGATCCAGTCAGGAGGACCAGTTTGATCCAGTCTGTTTGATCCAGTTGAAGGACTATTTGAGCCCTGAGCCACATTGCAGAGAATGGAGGGGCAGAGAAGAATGTACGGGCAAGACGTAGATGGCTCTCTGCGGGTGGAGGGGCTTGACAGTGAAGGACGGTGGAGGTTTAAGGAGCAGCTGTGTTGAGTGGGGAAGCTTTTGAGAACATTGAGACACCTGAGAATCTGTTTATAGTGAGGGAAAGACATGCCAGGGAGCTGCGTGAGCTGTCTTTCAGAAGTGCTAACAGTGGCTCTCAGCCTTCCTAATGCTGTGACCCTTTAGTACAGTTAGTTCCTCATGTGTGGTGACTCCCAACCACGAAATTATTTTTGTCTCTACTTCATAGCTATAATTTTGCTATTGTTATGAGTCAGAATGTAAATATCTGTGTTTTCCAATGGTCTTAGGTGGCCTCTGTGAAAGAGTCATTTGACCCCCAAAAGGGGTCACAGTCTACAAATTGAGAACCACTATGCTGGAGGAAGGCATCTTCCTGCTGTTGGTCCCACTGAATACAATGACATCGTCAGAGATTCTTTAGTGTGCCCACGACTTACTGCTCTTCCAGGCTATGCGTGGCTGTATGTTAAGGGGGAGGTGTGGGAATCCAGACAGACCCAGAGACCACATTAACTTAACTCTGGAGCCCCTCGGGATAGACACAATTCTCAGGCCAGCAACCTGCTTTCCAAGGGTCTCTCTGGTGGACAATCCAGAAAGGCCACTTCTTACCAGTTTCTAAAATGCTATTTATTTTCAAGGTCTATTACTTTAATTCAGTTTCATTCAAAGGGGTCAAATGTCTCCTGGGTGCCTTCTGAGCCCAAACTTGCCCAATGATGGGAACACTACTCATACCCTTAGAAATGCTGTCTTTTGTAGGTGTTCAGCTTTTCGGGGATAAAAAGATAAATTGACATAATAACCAAGTTACTGCTTTCTAAAACTGTTTAGACCCCCCCATACCGCCCTGATTCTAAGCTCCTCCATTCACTTAGCTTAAGTAGCAAGTACAGGCAGTCCTGGGTTGAAAATCAAAAAACTGAGATGAAGGAAGCTTGTCTCTGCTTAAAAGAACCTTACAGGGAGACCGAGAGGGGGTGCCCATTCTCTGGAAGTCTTGATTGTCATGGTCAAGATTCGGATGGGGAGAGCAGAGAAAGTGCTGACTGACCAAACGTGTCTGAGAAATATGGGAGAGGGTGTCATCAGGGAAAGCTCCCCAAGGGACCGTTTGGAGTAGAGCTTCAAAGGGCTGTCAAACGCTGATGTTCAGTAACTGCGTGGGGACCGGGGAAACTGGCAGCTTTCTTCTAGGGCTGAACCTGAACATACCGGAAG
Source organism: Mus musculus (assembly GCF_000001635.26). Classification (NCBI taxonomy): domain Eukaryota; kingdom Metazoa; phylum Chordata; class Mammalia; order Rodentia; family Muridae; genus Mus; species Mus musculus. The sequence goes on along the minus strand of NC_000069.6, from coordinate 100,359,227 downwards.
CCAAAATACTTGCAAGCCCTTTGTGTCCTGAGAGCCTGCTGTCTTTCTGCATGCTGACACCTAGTGGCTGTGTACATTTTTCACACTTTCTTAGAATGCTCAGGCTCCTCTCTTCCCCCTCCCTGGTTGTTCCAGTTAAGGAACTAGTGGACCCCTGATGGCGGACAGGGATGCCTCCCATAGCCCACAGCCTGTGAAGCTGGGACTGGACTAGAATCTCACTCCCTGGACTCCAACATCGGATTGACTCTGATGCAGTCCCCACCACAGCCAAGCTCTCACCATTGTTACAGAAGGTCCAGTAGGTCTCACCTGAGTGTGCTGGGACATTTCATGTCCCACTTGCAAGGGTGGGGACATTTTAACATAAAAGAAACATGGAAGCTAGTGGCTTAGCCAAAGAGAAAAAAAATGGGGTATTTCCTTCTCACCCCATTCCTACTGGTCCAGCCTTCAAAGACCTATCTCACTTTTGAGTAAACATGGTTAAGAGATGCTAACAGAGTGGATGCAAATTGTTAGCTTTTGGTATTGGGAAGCCAGAATGCTATGAGAGATTGGAGGGAGAGGCCTCTAAATTCATTTCTTTCTACCTATAGCTGCTAGAAGAGTAAAATCATTATTGAGTCTCAAGGGCAGTGGGTTCTAAAAACACCTGTCAGCTGTTGCATCTCATAGAACAGTGTATTCAAATATGGTTCTTTGTTAGAGCTGAAAGTTTACATGTCAAGTGTTTCAGAAGCTCACCTGGCACTGCAAAATCTACCATGGCGTCAATGTCCTTGCTAGCAACCATCCTGGCTAATCTTCACACATCACCGTGTTATGAGTGGTCATGTTGTCTTTCTGTTATATGTTTTGTATTAACGACAATTTCAGGCTATTAGTTTGTGCCAGCAGTTAGTGAAGAATAGATCTTAAGGAGGATACAGTAAAAAACATAGGGCTAGCAAGACTAATAGAATTGATACAAACCACAGCAGCTAAGGAGTGAACAAGCTCGAGGAAAACCTCTCCATGGAACAATAGCTTGAGAGAGAGAAGGGCTAAAACACGGATTCTAATATTTGGTCTCAGTGGCCCCATCAGCTTGGGAGAGAAAAGGTCTACCATTTATCCATCCTTGAGGGAGCTCCTGACATTTCATATGTTCATGTGTAGCATACTGTCAGGGAGGCAATACTGAGACTCATAGTGTTTGTTTTTCCTGAGGTCACATATGTATTATATGACAGTGATGCTCAGTGGAACAATGAGACCTAAATTATTTCACTGGTACTTTAATTCGTTTATGTCTCCAAGGCTGGGTTGTCTCTAGCCACTCTTGTTTTTTCTTTTTTTTTTCCATGTAGTATGTGTGTGTGTGTGTGTGTGTGTGTGTGTGTGTGTGTGTGTGTGTGTGTGCACATGCGCGCGTCTGTGCATATATGTATGTGAAGGCCAGAAATCAAGCTCTTTATAGCTGTCCCCCTTATCTCCTTATTTACCAAGACAGGATATTTTACTGAATGGGAAGTACATGGATTGGCAGGCAGGGTGACTAAGGCATCTCTAGGGATCTGTCTGTCTGTCTTCATTTCCTCAGTGCCAGGGTTACAGAAGTGTGTCACCATTCCTGGCTTTTTATCTGGGTTCTGGGAATCTGAACTCAGGTCCTTATGCCCACAGGGTGAGCATGTAACCAACTGAACCTTTTTCCCACCTTCCTCTCCCTGTTATTTGTTTCTTTTTGACATCCCCTACATAAAGGCTATTAACATGAAGGAAGAATGGTTTCTGGCTGGAAGTAAAGAAAGCTTATCTAGGTAACAGTTCCTGGAGGGGCCTGGCCATGCAAGGCTGGACCTTCTTATCTTCCAAATTAAAAATTCTGGGTTGCTTCTGAATAACTCATAATTGAGGCTGGCATCCTGGCTGGTGATTCTAGGCACTCTGGGGAGTGCTAGAATTTCTTCTTGTACCCATCAAGCTGAATTTACAGCAGGGAGAAGGGAGGAGGTTGGGGGCTGCTTCTGATTAGCTTGCATCTTCTGCCAAAGTTATATGTCCTCTCTGTGGGCAATTAAGTGTTTCTCACGGACCCACCATCTGGGTTCAGCAAACTGGGGAGTGGCTCTCTCTCCACCCTACCTCACTCCAAATCCAGAGGCCAAGCAGCAAGACTCAGAATATCCAATCCTTTCTCTAGCTCCCATTTTTCCTTACTTCTCGGGATAATGGCTGCCTGCATAGCCCAGTCTGGGGCACAGTCCACTCAGTGGTCCTGCAAAGAGTCAAGAAACCACCACAATTACTTTTGCTGGAGCATGAATTGGTGACTTGAAAGACAAAAAGAACTTCAACTTCAACTTCCCCGGTCACTTCCAAGAAAGAAGTTTTCAGAGAAAAGAGTCCTGACTCACTGAGAGTTTTCAGAACAATTTATGTCTTGTCATTGTTTCTTAAATGTGTCCTCAAATTCATGTGTTGAAGGCTTAGAGCCATGGGAAGGTGGCAGGAACTTAGGAGATGAGGAAAAAGCTGGGTCACTGGGGACATACTCTTAAAGGGTAAGTGGAGATCCCAGCATGCTATTTGCTCTTCCTTTTTCCTTTCCTCCCCTATACCTGTCCCTTGTCCACCATAAAGCAAACAAACTTTGCCATCAAATGCTTCTGTCATGATATGCTACTTACACACAGACACAAACACAACTGAGTCAGACAACTATAGGCTGAAGCTATGAGCCAAAATAAGTTTCCTTGTTACAAATTGACTTTTTTCAGGCATTTTTTTGACACAACAAAAAACCTAAATATCATTGCTATTGTTGTTACCATGGTTTTTAATGTGTTAGGAGAAGGATAATGGGTGCTAACAGCATCTATCTGTAATAGTGTGAATTAACTGTCAACTTAACAGAAGTTAGAATCACCTGGGAAATGAACTTCAGGACATGTCTTGACTATCTTGACTTTATTAACTGAGGTGACAAAAAACCTGCCCACTGTGGGTGGTACCATTCCTTAGGCAGTGAATCCTAGACTGTAAAGTAGAGAATGCCAGATAAACACCAGCATGCATGCAGTCAGTGATCCTTTATTTTGAGTTTTGAAGTAATGGCTACTTCAAGCTCCTGATGCCTTGACTTATCCAGCATGAGCAGTCACCTGGAATCATGAGCTAAAATAAACCCTTTCTTGTTTGTTGCTTTTGTCAGTATATCTTATCAGAACAACAGGAAAGGAAAGATTAAAACTTAGTTGGGAAAGAGATGTCTGACTTATCCATTCCACTGTTTCAGGCATCATGTTCCTCATCTATAGCCCTTAGGTCCATTCAGCAGAAAATATTTGTTGTGTTATATACTGTGTTCCAGGGCCTGTGTTAAGCAAACCGAGTCTGGCCCAGCTCTTGGCCAGAGACAAGGAGCCTGTCCAGACTTATAAAAAGGGTGCTAGGAAAACAAGGTGAATGTGTACCTAAGAACCTCTGGGCCTTCACTTATGGTGCAGGGGAGTTTTCAGGCTCAGAGAGGAGAAAGAAGCTTAGGAAGACAAAACAATAACAACTGTCTAAACTTTTGTATTGTACAGTGCTTCCTCTTAAATAACCTCGTTCTGTCTTCAAAACAATGCTGGAAATTAGAGAAGTAAGCCAGGAATGAAGGTACACACCCCAAATCCCAGTATTCCAGAGGACGATGCTGGAGGATTAACAGTTTGGGACTGGCCTGACCTATGTCACTCTATGTCATATATATATATATATGACACAGCAGACTTATATACAGCACTATACTGTTAACCATAGCTACCAGAACTTGCACATCTTACATAAAAAAGCCTATGATTTTTCAATAACATCTCAATTTCTCAATCCCAGGTCCCAATAAGCAACACTCTCTTCCATGCTCCTGAGTGGGTGGTGTTACCCACCCACAAACACGTAGCATAAATTGATATCATATTGTGACTAATCTGAATAACACATAGCATAAGTTGATACATATCTTGACTAGTCTAAATAATGTTGCAATGAACATGAGTGGGGAGATGTCCTCTAGGAATACTGATCTCTTTCTTATGAATATATACCTACAAATTAGATTGCTAGATTATAGGACATCTCTAAGATTCCACACAGAAATGAAGTGATGTGGTATCTGTCTTCTTGTACCCAATTTATTTCATTTAACACAATGGCCTGGTTCATCCATTTTACCACAAGTGGTAAGACTTCTTTCTCATTCAAGCTGAATGATGCTTATGTCATTCTGTCTGCGTTTGGTGCATTTGTATATCCATGTATGTGTCTGTATGTATTTGCAATATTTTAATTGATTTACCTACCAACAAACACGAAGCATAGGCTGTTACCATATCTTGACTAATCTGAATAATGCTGCAATGAATGTCTTCCTGAAGTGCTGATCTCTTTATTTTGAATATATGCCCACACATTAGATTAATAAATTATGCAAAAGCTCTATGTTTTTTAAGTCTTTGAAGATCTCATAGCAGCTGTACTAATTACAACATATACAAGGCTTTCCTTTTCTCCACATACCAGCATGTTATCTTTCTAATAATAGCCATCTTCACCAGTGTAACATGTCACTGTGGTATAGTTTGCAATTCTCTGTTGACTAATGGTGCCAGGCATATTCTTGTATCCACGTAGATGTTTGTATGCTCATTTTGGGAAATGTGTGCCCATAACTCATTTTATAATAGTTATTTGTTTTGTTAGTCATTTGTTTTACCCACGTAGTATGGGCACTAACCCTGTGTCATGTGTATAGCTTAGGAATATTTTTCTCCATCCCTAAGGTTGTGTGTTTATCTTGTTATTTCATTTACTTTGCTGAGGCTCTTGGGTTGATACAATCCTGTTTGTCTATTTCTGCTTGTGCTTTTGGGACTCATATAAAAATTATTGCCTAAACCAATATTGAGGAACTTTTCTTGTCGTAGTGTCACATCTAAGTCTCTAATCTGTTTTGAGTTGATTCTAATATATGGTGTGAAATAAGGGTGCAATTTGTCTTCTGATGAGGACATCCATGTTCCCCAACATCATTTATTGGAGAGATTGTTTTTCCTTCATTGCATGCTCTTGGTTGGTTGGCATCCTTGTGAGAGATCAGCCAATAACAAAATTGTGAATTTATATCTGGGCTTTTTTTTTTTTTCTATTCCAAAGTCTTTGTGTCTACTTTATTATTTATTTATTTATTTTTAAATTTGAATTCTCTTTTTATTAGGTATTTATTTCATTTACATTTCCAATGCTATCCCAAAAGTCCCCCACCCGCTCCCCCACCCGCTCCCCCACCCACTCCCCCACCCACCCACTCCCACTTCTTGGCCCTGGTGTTCCCCTGTACCGAGGCAGATAAAGTTTGCACGACCAATGGGCCTCTCTTTCCACTGATGGCCAACTAGGCCATCTTCTGATACATATGCAGCTAGAGACATGAGCTCCGGGGGGTACTGGGTAGATCATATAGTTGTTCCACCTATAGGGTTGCAGATCCCTTTAGCTCCTTGGTTACTTTCTTTAGCTCCTTCATTGGGGGCCCTGTGATCCATCCAATAGCTGACTGTGAGCATCCACTTCTGTGTTTGCTAGGCCCTGGTATAGTCTCACAAGAGACAGCTATATCTGGGTCCTTTCAGCAAAATCTTGCTAGTGTATGCAATGGTGTCAGCGTTTAATGATAGTAGCTAGTACCACAGTTTAAAAATATTTTGCTATGTATTTTAAAATCAAGTGTAGTTTTTGATTTCTTCACATCTGTGAGTTTTCCAATTTTATCACTGCTTTTACTTCCTAGTTCTATATTATCATGGTGGGGAAACATGCTCAATATAGTTCCAGCTCTCTTTCATTCATGAATTGGTTTTGTAGAGTAACAAATTCTATTCTGGGCGATGTTTTGTAAGTTCTTGAAAATAATGTGCCCTCTGTGGCTGTTGGATGACTGCGTTTGTCACTCAGATCAGCTTAGGCTACAGTGTTGCTCAAGCTTGCCGAATTGCTCTTGTCTGGATGTTCTATATGCATTGTCAAGACTGTTCTTGCATTGCTATATCTACTGTTCCCTTGGCCACTTCATACCTGACTCATATATTCAGGTGCATATACTGTTACTGTCTCTTGACAAAGTGCCCCTTTCACTGGACAATCATCTTCTTTGTCCAACGTTACTTTTTTTTTTTTTTTTTTTTTTTTTTACTTCAAGTCCATTTTGTGTGATGTACACATGGTGAGTCCTGCTCTGTCTGTGTTAATTTGTTAACTTTCTGGATCCATATATGCCTAATGGATTGGTAAAACACATTTCTGAGTGCATCTTGAAGATATTACTGGAAAGGATTGACATGAAGGAGACCAACTGGTGGGTAGGATGTGCCCTGAATGTGGGCTGAACCAACCAATAGACTGAAGGCCACATAGAATAAAAGTGGAAGAGAGAATGCCAGGCAGTGGATGCATGCTCACTTCTTTCTAAGCAAGTGTCTGCTGCTGCTGCCAAGATCCACGGGCATCAGACTCTAGCTTATCCCATGGTTCAAAGCACCTCATGCTGTGACTGCAGGGGACACTCAGCTTTGCATGGGGAGGCTTCATTGGTTCCCTTTGTGTTGAAGCTTCCAGTTTCTTGGCAAGGAAAGAAACTCTCAGTGCTTTCTGAGTCCTCTGATACTGTAGCATGCAGATAGCCATTGCTAACTACCCAGCTTTCCACCGCGTAGGTCAATCGAATAATTCCCCTTTATATTCCTGCATTGTCCAACCTATATGTGCATTCACATCTTTACATTGTTATTCTGTTCTCTGCAAAGTCATTGTCAGCTTCTTTATGTGCTTATGGAAGGCCTTGTGTCCTTGAATCTAGAATAGCATTCTTAGAGTGAGGCGTCTTAAGCTGCTCCACTCAAAGACCTATTTGCCCAAGGTATCTTACTTTACATTTTAAAAATTACTTTTGTCAATTTTGTCCATGTATATGGATCTTACAGTTTTACACATATATAGAATATATTTTAATAAGCTTACCCTTCCATTGCTCTCTCTTGTCCCTGCTGTGCTGAGCCCTTTCCTTCCAGCTAGCCCCTAATTAGGGCTCCCTGTATGAGCAGGGGCGAGGGATTGTTTACTGAAGTAGGGGCAACTTAGCTGCTATGCCAGTAAGGAAAACACATTCTCTTCCTCTGGCCATACAATAATTTCTCAAGTAGAGGTAGAACTCGTAAAGAGCCTTCTTTTGTCCTTAATAGAATGTTGAAAGGGCCAATGTGGTTCCGGTTTTGAACAAGTAAACATAACTGCTGCAAGTTCATGATTGTAGCGGCCATGTGATATGCAGTAGGCAGCATTTAATAAAACTTCTCTCCATCTTTTGAATCTTATTTCTTCCCTTTCTTCCTTGATGTTCCCTGGATCTTGGGTGGGGGTTTGAGACAGAGATCCCACTTAAGACTAAGCAGTTAATAGGCACTTGCTTAGACTTTTTAGAATTTTGACTAGCTGTGAGTCTCTATTAACTGCTGCCTACTGCGTAATAAATATGACCAAGGCTGATAGCAACACACGTCTATGGGCATATACATACATATTTAGAAGGCTCTTTGGCATCATGCCTACTTAACAAAACAACTGTAATGTGTTTCCCCTAGGGCCTGTGACCTCCCCAGATATAGTTCTTTGAGCAAATTAACAGTGCCAGTCAGAAACTCTCTCCTGTGGAGTAAGCTTCAGCTCCAACCAGAAAAATAGTTGGTTGCACCTACAACAGTCCAGCCATTGTTACATTAGAGGCCATATCTTTCTTGGAAGGTTGGTATGGCATTATCCTGAGTCTACAGTGGGATTAGCCTATTGACAGCCACCCCCTCAGCAGCCTGGACAGTCCAGTCCAGAACTATGGATGCTAGCCAGGGGGGAGGAAGCTTTCAGTTCGATTCTAGCTTAATTTCTCTGTGTCCTAAAACCAAAGTGTGTGGCGATTTTAGAAGTACGGTCTTGCCATATATTACCAGTTGTCTAAGATTTTATATAACTCAAGATATAAATATAAATATATATATATATATATATATATATATATATATATATATACTAGGTAGATAAATAAAATATTTACTGATAAATTTGTTTTAAAACAGTTTTTGGTATACATAAATTGTAGAATTTATTAAAGATGAAAACAAATTTGTATATTAATGAGATTAATGTGATTGTTTATTTTTATGAGAAAGATTAAATCTTGACTGAGAATTTGTTCCTGGAGGACATATGAAATTGTCAACATTTTTCAGAGTGATTGATATTTTGATTTTTTAATATGCTGAGAACACCACTTCACATAAATTTATAATGCAAAGTGGCATGAGTATGCTTAAAGGCAATTCAGAAATTGTTGGGAATTTGATTCTAATTCTAAGCCAAAATCCAACAGCTCAAACAGCAATTTAAAAAATTAACCTTCTAACATAAAAGACTACAAAGACACACTAATTTGATGCTTGCATGCTAGGGAATGACAGTAGGAAAAATCTTAAGTCTTTGTTTCCCATAATTGAACCATTTTGTTTCTATTTATTTTTGCTGATGTATATTCATTATATGTAGTACTAGATTATAAAGATAATTTCAGAAACTCAGCTATACATTTTAATCACATTCATTTCTTTGTTTCCCACCCTCTACCTTGCTGGTCTCCTTTCTTCTCCCAGTCTCTTTTCTGCTTTTTTAATTCCAAGCAACCCCACTAGTCAGTTCTTGGTTATTTATGAGCAATTTCATGTCATCTGTATATTATATATAATATTCACTTATATATGTAATATATTACATATAAATACAATATATATAATATATGATATATTATTTAGACCCATATCTAGGATCTAAAAATGGGAGGAATGCATGCAACATTTATTATTTTGAATAATAATAATATTCACTTAATGTAAATGTCTATTTCACTTAATGTGATGATTACAAATTACATTCATCAAATGCTATTTTTCATCTTTCTTTGTGATGAGACAAAGCTCCATTATGTATATATATATATGACTCAGTTTTTTTTCTTCCATTCGTTAGTGATGGGTACCTAGGACCATTGACACATTGACATTGGCCACTGTGAACACTGCAGCAGTAAATGTGGAAGTTCAGGTGCTTGTGGTATGTTGACTACTGTCTTGAGTATGTAGCCAGAAGTGTATATGCCAAAAGAGGGCATTGGCTCTCCTGAATAATTGCAGCCAGTTGTGAGTCATCTGACATGGGTGTCAGGAACTGAACTTGGGTCATTTGGAAGAGCAACAAATACTATCAACCACTGAGCCATCTCTCCAGCCATGATGGTGTTTTTAGTTGAGAGACATTTTGTTACTGGTTCAGTTTCATTATTTATTATAGATCTATTTAAGTTGTTTATATCCTGATTAAATTTTGTTAGGTGTCTTATTGCTGTGATGAAACACCATGATCAAAAGCAAGTTGGGAAGGAAAGGGTTTACTTAGCTTACACTTCCACATTGTAGTCCATCAGTGAAGGAAGTCAGGACAGGAACTCAAACAGGGCAGAACTTAGAGGCAGGAGCTGATGTAGAGGCCATGGAGGAATGCTACATATTGGCTTACTGTCATTACAGATGGTTGTGAGCCACCATGTGGTTGCTGGAAATTGAACTCAGGACGTCTGGAAGAGCAGTCATTGTTCTTAACCACTGAGCCATCTCCCCAGCCCCCAATATTGGCTTATTCTCATGGCTTGCTCAGCCTGTTTTCTTGTAGAACTCAGAACTGCCAGTCCAGGAGTCGCACCACCCACAATGAGCTAGGCTCTACCATCAATCATTAATTAAGAAAATGCTCTATAGGCTTGCCTACAGCCCTGTTTTATGAAGGGATTTTTCAATTGAGATTTCCATAGCTCCAACGGCTCTAACCTGTGTCCTGTGTCAAAACGACATTAAACTAGTCAGCACAGTAGATAATGTGGGGTTAGAAATTATCTATGTTTTCTAGATTTTCCAATTTATTGAAATACAGGTTTTAAAAATATGTCTTAATGGTCTCTCGATTTTCATTGGTACTTGTGATAATGTCTTTTCTTCTTTAATTTTATTAATTTAGGTCATGTTTTTTTTTTTTTTAAACTGGCTTGCCTCGGGGCTTATAAATCTTGTATATCTATTCAAAGAATCAAATTGTCCCTTCATTGATTCATCATATTCCTCCTTTGTCATTTCATTAGTTTTTGTCCTGAGTTTATTTTATTTTTTCATCTCTTGATTTTGGGTTTGTCCTATTCTTGTTTTTCCAAGAGCTTGTGCTATGAATGTCTATTGATTGCCAAGAGTGGATATTCTGCAGTGATTGGTATTCTGTAGATGTCAGTTAAGTCTATTTGATCTCTAAGATTTATTTATATTTGAGATACAGAGTCTTTGAACTTAAAAGTGTAGCTGAGGATATAGCCTTGAACTCCTAATCCCAATACCTCTAACCCCCACCCTCATGTACTGGGATTGTAAGTATGAGTCACCACATTCAGAGATGTATAAAGCTATTTAATCTTATGCTTCTTGATTTATTTTTTTTGGGGGGGGTGTCTGAATGATCACCTGTTTTGGTGAGAGCAGAGTACTGAAGTCTCATACTGTTGTGTTGAGGTCAGGCTATGCCTTTACACACAGCGGTGTTTGTTTTATGAAAATGGGTGTGCTAGAGTCGAGGCTGCATACATTATTTAGAATTGTAATATGCTCTTCATTGCTTGCTTGCTTCTTCTACATGGAGTGCCTGTCTTCTCTGTTTCTGAGTGAGTTTGGTTCAACATCTCTTTTGTCAGATATTAGTGTTCCTGCTCTTGCTTGCTTTTCTAAACCTCCACCAAATTGACAATCAATATCCATCACAGCTTAGAATGTCCTTTTACATCCTTACACTTATGGCTGTATTTATCTTTTCCAGTGAAGCGTGTTTCCTGTGAGCAGTAAACAGATGTGTCCTGATTTTTAAACTAATGTGCTAGTCAACATCTTTTGGCCGGAGAGCCGAGGCTATTAATATTCAGAAGTATTATTAAAAAGTTTCTATTACTTCCTATTACTTTTCTGTTTTGCAACTGTTGGCACATTCATTTCTAATCTCCATTGCAAATTATTATTCTAGAATGGTTTATTTTTACCTGTGACATCCAAGATGTGTTTATCTCTCTTCAGAATGTAGGATTCCCAAGCATCTTCCATAATGCTGGCTTAATGCTCATGTATTCCTTTGGTTTGTATTTATCATGCCAAGTTTTTCTTTCTTCTTCAAATATGAAAGATAGGTTTGCTGAAGACAGTAATCTGGGGTGGTGTTTATCATCTTTTAGAGCCTGAAATAAATTATTCCATACCCCTTTGGATTTTAAAGTTTATTCTGAGAAATCAGTTATTTTCCTGTCTTTGCCTTTATGCCTCAGATTTCAACATTTTTTTCGCTGTCTTGTGTGCTCAGAGTTTAACTACACCATGGTGAGGGGAGGGTACTTTCTTGGCTTGTTTGACATTCTAAGTGACATTCTAAGTGCCTTTTAAAATGACTTATTTCCTCTCTATTGTAAGTATGAGTCAGTATTGTGTGTGTACCTGTGGAGGCCAGCCGAGGGCATTGGACCCCTGGAGGTGGAGTTACAGTGGTTGTGAGCCATCCTAGTGGGCACTGAGGACTGACCTCCTGTCTTCTGGAAGATCACAGAGTGTTCTTAACCACTGATGCATCTCTCCAACTCCTTCATTTTCTTTTAAATTGATTATTTCCTGGCAAGGACTTGTATTGTTGTTTTGTTAGTTATTTTCTGATTGTTTTATGGCTGCTTTGTCTCTTCCTTCTCCACTGCTGACTTCCTTGGATTTCTGATTTGAGGATGGGATAGTTGTGTGCTCTTCATCCTGTCCCTTTTACTGCTATTTTGTGTATCTACTTTAGAATTTTTTTTATGCATGCGTGAGTATATGAGGCTTACACAAAACATCTAAAACTGTTTACTTAAATTGACAGCAATTTAAATTCAATGATATGCAAAATAATAATTTTACTACAGCTTTATATTATCGATGTTATAATGTACATTTTTCTGTATTTGATACCCATTAGTAAATAATTACAGACATAATTAGTTTTAGTGTCTTTCATTTAACTTTTGTACTAAGGTTAATTATGATTATAAATTATCCTGCTAGTATCAGAACATTCTGAAGTTTGTTATATACTTACCTTTATCATACAATTTCATGTTGGTTAGTGAATTTAGAAAATTGTTCCCTCCTTCCATTCCTCTCATCCTCTCCTCTGCCATCCTTCCATCTTTCCCCTAGACTCATTCCTCTATTTCCCTTCAGAAAATAACAGACCTCCCAGGGATATACACCTAACATGGCATAACAAGTTACCATAAGATTGGATACATACTTCTATATCAAGGCTGGATGAGGCAACCCAGTAGGAGGAAAAGGGTCCCAGGAGCAGACAAAAGAGTCAGAGACTCCTCCACTCCCTGTTAGGAGATTCTCAGAAACACCAAGGCACACAATCACAATGTGCATGCAGAGGACCTAGCTCAGACTCATGCTGTCTTCAGTCTCTGCGAGTGTCTATGAGGCCTCCTTAGTTGATTCTGTGGGTTGTTTTTGTCTTCAACTCCTCTGACTCCTATAATTCTGCTCCTCTTCCACAGGGTTCCCTGAGATCCAACTAATGTTTGGCGGTGGGTCTCTGCCTCTGGTACAATTCACTAATTACTTTTACAGTAATTTCAAGACTTCTCTGTAGAATGTTTTATATGTATCTGCTGAGTCTGCAGCTCAGTTGATTGCCTGTTTCACTTACTTGAGTCTCTGGGTTCAATTCCTAACATCACATAAACCAGGCATGGTGGTACAAGGTCTGTAATCCCAGAACTTGGGATGCAGAGGCAGGAAAGCAGAAGTCTGAGGTCCTCTTCAGTTACATATTGAGTGGGAGGCTGGCCTGGGATCCATGAAATCCTCAAGATGAAGGAGAGAGAGGGAAAAGATATTTTTATAAGACAAGTGTGATCTCTATGAACACTTTGATTCTCGGCTTTTATTTGTCTGGTGTATTTGATCTGTTGCTATTACAAACTACTTGAGCTCATGGTTCTGATCCAAAGGCTGATAGTGATGACTGGCTGTTGGAGAACCCTGCTATTAAAGTCACAGTCCACCATGTCCAGACAGCTCTGGGAGCTTGATGAAAAATAGAGGACTCTTTTTCTCAGTGAGACTTCCTCTTGCCTGCCTGAGCTTGTTTGGAGGGTGTCTCTGAGTCTAGATACCTAACCTTACTTGGAGGATGGCCCTGTGCCTAGCTTCTTCAAGCAGTGCATGACTCAGCACAAAAGTCCTGCTCTTCTTCCACCCATATGATCATTAGGTGCTGTATTGGGACCAATCATCCCTTCGCACTGGTAACCCTAAGAGCCCTAATATACCCTACCCCCAGAACAATAAAATGAGCTGTCTCTCGGAAGCAGACTCCTGGTGGTCCTTTCAGTCATACTCACAGCCGTCCAAACCCTGCTTGCCCTCTTCTGCTCTCTCTACCCTGTGGGCCAGTGGCTAAAGGCCGTGAGGAAAAGGGAAACCCAGATTTCTGGAGTGTTTCATGATTGTTTGTCCTTGAGGGTGCCATGTTGAAGACATCATTGAGTCCACATTCCCCAAATGCTCAAATATTGAGAGATGATGTTTCTATCCCCATCATATCTCAGTAGATACTACATTCAACACATGAACCCTTGGTGGGGGCATTCTCAAGCCATAGTTCAAACCAGGCATTCTGCCCAGGACCTCCATTGTTTATGTCCATCTCACATGGGAACATGTAATTATTCTATCTCCAACATCCCCACCTTCCTTATTCATCCTACCCGTAATTCAAAATTCCAAACTCCCAAGGTTTATGAGATTTAAGACAGACTGCCTGCAATTGCAAGCTTATATCAAAACAAATAATGCACTTTCAATCTAAATGGTGGAGCTGGCACAGGGTACACATTTCCATCCAGAAGGGAGAAAGAAGCAAGTATAAAAGGCTAACCAGCTCAAATGAAGAAAACTCAAAAAGAACTCATACACTTCCAAGTCCAGCATCTTCTACACATATCATGTGAGAGTGCCTATGAATTTGCTGACTGGGTGGCTTTTGTCTGTTGTCTGTCTCTTTCCATGCTAAGTGTTGCATGATTTCTAAGTCTATTTCTGAGGTTCTTACTGCAACTCATAGCTTCTTTAGACTTCAGTCCACTGGAGGTTTTCTGCTGGAGCTCTAACCCTGTCTATGGCTTTACCAGTCAAGAGAGCTTTACCAGTTGAACAAAGGGATGCAAAGAGTGTGTTATTTCTGGCCAGCGGGTATGCAGAGTGTACCCTGGGGCCCTCTGCTGCAATGATTCTTCCCTGAGAGTGTTGTGGACTTGTGATTCCTGGGACTCCCTGAGAGGTTTCTGAGACACTGTTGAAGCCTTTTACTTTCTGCTAATCTCCCTAGCCTTTCCTTTACATGCTTGGTCTTCCTACCTTCCCTGGCCGAGCCACCTCTTTGCTTCCTTTTTGCCCATGAGTATCATTGTAAATGTTGTTAGAAGTAGCCAGTAACACCATGCTTCGCTCTGAGTGCATTGTTTGTAAATCTCCAACACCAGATACCATCATTCATAACTCCAGCTTTTTATAAAGTCTTAGACATGGGTTCAGTTCAGCCACATTTTTCAGATGATGAGCCAAGAACCTTTAGTCACCTTCCAATATAATCCTTTTATTTCTGAGCCTAGTTCCCCAGCTCCCTTATAGTTGAGCTCTCAGAACTGTCAGGAACACCCACTTGCAGCACTGTAGGCATTCTCAAGCCCCCTCCAGACTCTCATCTGCTCATTACTCAGTTCCCAGAACACACTCTCACATTTCAGATGCTCATTGTTAACAATGTTTTCATTTCATATCAGTGTAGGACTTTTGTTTGGTTTTTGCCAATTAGATGGTATCACAAACCAAGTGTGTTGTAAAGAAAATCGTTTGTTTTGGCTCACAACTCTGTCCCAACATTATAGGGCACCATCTGATAACATATTGATTAACCAGTCTCAAAGTGATGCAGGGCATCACGTAACAAGGGGCAAGCATCACACAAGCGCTTGTGTGTCTTCTCAGATCTGTTTACATAGTCACAGATACTTAGTCATTGAGGCTTCTCCATGATGAACCTCCAAGCACTCTCTCTGTAACACCATAGTTATTTACACTCTTCTCTTCTTTTGTTTCTTCTTTTCTCTCCCTCTCCCTCTCCCCCTCTCTCTCCCTCTCTCCCTCTCTCTTTCTTTCCTTCTCTCTTTCTGTCTCCCCACCCACCCACTCTCTCTTTATTTTTTCAGACAGAGTTTCTCTATGTCTCCCTGGCTGTCCTGGAACTCACTCTGTAGACTAGGCTTGCCTGGAACTCAGAGATGCCCCTGCCTCTGGTCCTAAGTAGTGGGATTAAAGGAGTGTGCCACCACCACCACCCAGCCATTTTCACACTCTAAATAGTTTATAATAGAGATTAATTTTCAACATAAACCCTTGGGGTACTCCCTCAAATTCTATGTAAACCAGTATTTGAGAAAAGTCTTTCTCTCTCCTGCTTCTCTACTCCATAATTGGTAGGGTTTACTTCTTTGACTATGTTGTTCCACTCTATCCTGACCTGCAGGGTTTGTGCTGGGCAATCTGCTGATAGTTTTACAATGAGTTACTTCCTAGTGAGTAATTTTTTTCTTGTTGCTCTCAAAGTTCTTTTTTACCTTGGCTTTTGACAATTTGATTATATGTCTCAGAGGTGATATTTTGATGATAAGCCTATTTAGAATTCCCTTGGCATCACAGATCTGGGTCTTAATTACCTTCCTTGTACATGGTAAAATTTCAGTCAGTATTTAAGCTTTCCACCACTTGGCCATTCTATACTCCCGGAACTTGTTCAGTGTATACAATGGCTCACTTGATAGTGTCAAGGACCTTATATAGGCTTATTTTTTTCATCCCTCTAATTGGAAATCTCAAATGACAAAAGGACAACTTGAGTGGTTGATGTGTCCTTTTGTCTGACAGTCTGCTGTTGAAAATCTCTGTTGGATTTTTCATTTCAGTCAGGATATTTTTAGCTTCAGGATTTCTTTTGCTTTTTTTTTTTTTGATTTATTATTTCCTTGGTAAGCTTTTACTCATTTGTTCTTTTCCCTATTTTTGAAAAAGATGTATTTATTTATTTTATGTATGTGAGTGCACTGTTGCTGTCTTCAGACACATCAGAAGAGGGCATTGGATCCCATTACAGATGGTTGTGAGACACCATGTGGTTGCTGGGAATTGAACTCAGGACCTCTGGAAGAGCAGTCAGTGCTCTTAAACACTGAGCCATCTCTCCAGCCCATCACCCCTATTTTGTTTTATTTTATCTGCTTCTGACATCCTGTGGTTCGTTGAGATATTGTGCATAAGGCAAGTGTTCTGCATTCTTTGTCAATCAGTTTCTAGATTTCCATTTCCTTGAGGTTTGTTTGTTTTCCTGAAGCTTTATCAACTTTCTTTGCTTGAATCATGCCTAACTGGTTTTTTACAATTTGTGTACCATTGTATTGTTGTTGTGTTTGTGTTTGAAGGATTGCTTGCTTCTTCCATATTTACAGATTAGTTTTTGTTAGTTTGTCTTGTTTTTGTAGGTAACAGCTCCCTTTTCTCCAACCCCTTTTTAGTCTCTGAATTAATGCTGTTACCTCCTGAATCATAGTCAAACAGGACGACAAGTCTCATGACTATCCCTAGGTTAATAAGCATATCCATGGTTGGAAAGCTTACTATAGAGGCACAGTGAATCATGAGTCCGTAAGTTCCTGAGCATCCTTCTGCTGGATATATGGGGGTGCTCTTTTGGTGCCTAGGCTGCCTCCAAGCTGCAGTGGAACAGGATTGGGTAAAGGACTGTATCAGGACGTACATTTGAATCTATGTCAGGTCTTTCATAGGAGGTGCCTATGGGTATGCCATAAGATGCATAGGGCCCTAATCTATAAAGTCTCTAGGCAGGTTTCTGATGGGCAAGACAGCCTTGAATCATGGTGGAGAGTGGCACAGCCAGTTGATGGGAATGCTTCAGTGAGTGCAGTTGGATCTGAAACTAGCTTGCAGAAGTGGATATGTAAGTCCCTTGGTAGAAGGGATGAAATTCAGGGTGGTGAAAAATGGGGTTGGAGTTTAGTCCACAGTCATGAGGCTGCTTCAGCCTCTAGTGTGATGATGCATGTTGGGCCTGTCACTCATGTGTGATCTTGCCTTCTCAAAGTATCCCTTCTTGATCTTGACATTTTACAGATCCCTAATAGATGCATGCCTGACCTTGGATGATTGCCAAATATTTGCCTCTGTGTAGGGAGGTAGACAGATTTTGTTGTTGTTGTTGTTCTGCCGCCTTACAAATGTTATTCACTTGCTTCATCTTTTTGCCTCTTTTGGATGCCTGCAGAAAATGGATAGACAGTGGTGAGGAAATAGTGGATGTGGAGAGGATGCTTAGAAAGTGACTGTAGGGCTCTATGCAGGTGAATTTCCCATAATGCTTCTGACTCATATCTGTAGCGCCTTTCTGTAGTATAAACCTTTTGTGTTGATTGGCCTGGGAAGAAGCCCAGAAGTATGTTCTCATGCTGAAATGATTCTGCAGAATTTATTAGTGAGATAAAACTGCAATATGCACTCACTTTAATGTATTCTTTCCACTCACCCTCATGACTGATGACATTGATATGGCTATGAGGGTTTGGGGGTCTAGTAAGTAGAAATTTAGTTAGAGGGATATATTTGATATAGGTTTGATTGAATATGTTTATGCAGTCCTGTGACATTCTGCCAGCAACAGAAAAACAGTGAAGGAGCCTCTAAGCCTTTTCCCCCCTTTATTTTATACTATTCACATTCCACTGCTGCCTCTGTGGTCCAGATCTAAGTCATCTCAGTATCTTCCCACAGAGTCCTCTCAGTGTAGCCTATCCAAGCCTCATCTTATTCCAGAGAGGACTTTTAGGAAAAAAAATAAAATTGATATTCACAACTTCTGATTAAAAAGACCTTTATTGCCTACATGACAAATTTCAGCTTCTATGACCTACTTTTAGTTCTTTCTCATCTTTTCTTGGTCACCAGTGCTGAGGTGATACCTAGAGGGGAGTTCTTCCTTCTCAAAGGGAGAAAATGAGGAAGGAATGGGGATGGGAGGAGTTCTGAGTGAGGAGATACTGGGAGAATAGGGGGAGCTGATATTGGAATATAAAGGGAATAAATTAACAATTAAAAAAAAAAGAAATTCCTACTATGGCTGTAGATTGCAATGGTTAAGAGCAGTGATTTCTGCAGAGGACCGGAGTTCAATTCTCACATGGTGGCCCACAGCCTTCCATAACCCCAATTCCAGGGGATCTGATGGGCAAGTGTATTGTGTACATACACAGATGCAGGCAAAACAACAACACCCATAAATTAAAATAAAATTTAAAAACATTCTATGCCTGCTATTTCTTTCATAATAAGCTGTAGTCCTATACAACAACAGGTCACAAAATTGTAACCACATGACAATATGGGTTCTTCTTCAGTTTTTATTCTCCTGCAACTGACTTTTTTGTTTTTCTGTGGCTGTAGTTCTGAGAAATGTTTTGTATTTTCATACATCAACCACTTCCGGTGGACTTGGTCAAGCAGAACTGAAAGGTGATGTTGATAGAAATATTTTTTTTGAGTAGTCCTATGCTGGAAAGTGCTATGTAATAGAAGGTTGTCGATAAAGGAGTGTATGAAGTTTAGTGTAGGTAAAATACACTAAGCTAGTGTAGGTTTAAAGTGTCTGGGAACTGGGGATGTGGCTCAGTGGTAAACAGCACTTGCTATTTTTGAAGAGGACCCAGGTTTGATTCCTAGTATCCATATAATGGTGAATAATTCTCTATAACTTCAGTTTCAGGGGGATTGACACCCTCTTGGCTTCTGAGGGCACCAAACGCACACACTTGGTACATATACATATATGCATGTGAGCACCCATACATATAAATAAATAAACAAAACAAAAATTCTTATAATTTGTTGTACCTACCTTTGCAGAAGTCTTGCAAGGAAAGGGTGGAAAAGCATAAACATGAAAAACCAGAAAGTTTAGTCTGGCAGATGCTCCAACCACTTGAAGATTTTTGTTTATCTAGTGCAAATGTTGATGGTGTTCAAGTCTAAGAAAGAAGACAACTTTTAAAAAATGATAAAATTCTAACCAGCCAATCAGGAATCTGAGAACACACAATTACTAATATCAGAAATGAGAAAGAATATATCACAAAATTTGTCAATATTTTAAAAATGTAATAAAGATACCTTTTGATCAGCTATCCAATGAGAAATACAAATTGAATGCAGTGAACATATATTTGGAAAGGTAGGTACAAACTTGGATGATTAATACTGTTAAATGTGAATGACCTAGAGTCATCTAGGACTCAAGATTTAAGCTTGTGTGATGGAATAGCTAGATAATGTTGATTGAGATGGGAAGACCTGCTCGCCATGTGTGATACTATTGTAGAAGATGGGGTTCTGACCATGGAAGAGGAAGAGGAAGAAGAAGAGGAGGAAGAAGGGCTGTAGAAGTCAAAGGGGTAATAGACACTAGGAGAACACAGTCCACAGAATCAGCTAACCAGATCTCATAGGGGCTCACAGAGACTGAAGCACCGACCAATGAGCCTATATGCTTCTGAGCTAGGTCCTCTGCATATGTTATGGTGGCAATGTAGTGTGGTGTTCTTGTGGGACTCCTAACAAAAGAGCTCCTTGTGGGAATGGGGCTCTCTCACTCTTTTGCTTGCTTTTGAGGCTCTTTTCTTCCTAGTGGGTTGCCTCATCCAGCCTTGATATGTGGTATGTAACTAGTCTTATTGTAACTTGTTTGGTTGTTATTCCTGTGAGGTCTCTTCTTTTCTGAAGGGAAACGGAGGAAGAGTGGATCTGGGAAAGAGGGGAGATGGAGACAGGGATTGAGGGGCATGGAGGGAGGAGGATACCCCAACTACTACGCTTGGTGTGTAATTAATATATATATAAAAATAAACTAATTAACTAAATAAAGGAAAAATACAAAGGAGAAGGCAAGTTGAATGTTCGTTTTTCTGTTTTCCAGCTGTAGATACTGTGCCAGCTCCTTCTGATCATACTCGGAAATCAAGACTAAATTAATTATTTTTGTTCTTGAGTTGCTTTTGTCAAGATATTTTATGACAGTAAAGGAAGGAGTAACTAATGTATAGACTATTAAAACTTATTGAAGAAGGAACTGATAATTTAATAATTTATTAAAAAAATTAAATTGGTAGTAAAACTTTTCAGAAGGCAAACTTAAGGCCATAATGATTCACTAAGGGGAATTCTGTCAAACATTTAAAGGAGTCATACTAAACCTATATAAACTTTTCAGAAAATTGAAGCAAAGAGAATATTAAATAAATTATTTTATAAGCATCATAATATCCTTTAAAAATAATTATATTTTTTATTACATGTGTTTTGCCTGTATGGATGTCTGCATACCATTGTGTACCTGGTGCCCATAGAAGCTAGAAGAAGGCATCAGAGCCCTTGAAACTGGAGATACAGAAGATTGCAATATGGAAGCCAGGAATTGAACCTGTGTCCTCTTTAAGAATAGCTAGCGATCTTCACAGCTGAGCCATCTCTCAAACCCTAGCATCATATTGTCTTGATAACTGTCATAGTTTCAACATGAACTGTTCCCCGTAGGCTTGTACATTTGTAGTCTCAGCTTGCAGACTGTTTGGGGAGGCTCTGGAGCTATTAGGAAATAAGAGTCTTGCTGAGTGTCATTGGAGGTGGGCTTTGAGGTTTATAGACTAGCTCCTTTCCTGATCATAGTCTGCTTCCTGACTGCCAATACAATGTTGGCAGCTGCCTCCCACTTCTGCTGCCATGCTTTCCCCTATGAGGAGAGACTGGATCTCTTCAAACTGTAAGTCAGGATAAACTCTTCTTCCCTTAAGTTCATTCTTGTCAGGCATTTTGTTACAGAAACAAGAAATCATTAACACAATATCTAAACTCTATAGTAACACTGAAAGTAACCTGTACACTAATATCCCTCATTAAAATAATTGTAAAAATATTATTATTATTATTATTGTAATTGAGTTCAACATAAAAGACACTCAAATCTGAATATGTATGTTTTACCTCAGGAATTTAATATTGGTTTAATATTTGAAATAACAATGAGTTTACCATATTAATGGCCTCCAAAAGAAAATCAATAGTTATTTCAATTTGATGAATAGGAAATATTCAATGAAACATAGAATGCATTCCCCATATAATGTCATCACAGCATCTAGGAACAAAATGGAACTTCCTTAACTCTCAGGGATTTTTATGAAAATCCGGAAATTAATGTTTTCTTTTAGGATGAGAAGTGAAGTGAAGGTGTCTAGCTTCACTGCTTCTAGTCATCAGTGGACTCAAATTCTGACAAAGGCAAAACAAGGGGAAGAAATTTTTAAAAAAGAACATATATATATATTGAAAAATAACAAGTATAACTGTCTTTATCTGAAGATGTTTTGGCTGCCTTTGCAAAACGTCTAATGAAATCCATATAGAATATACTAAAATTCATGACATTAGCAAAGATGGAGGATTGCATAGTAATATAAAGATTAAACGTATCACAGTAATTAACAAGTAAAATTGCCGCTTGTGGTAAAATAAAACCATTTTAGAGATGAAGAGGTGTTTGAATATGAGTTTGAATATGTCTGGCCCAGGGAGTGGCACTATTTGGAGATGTGGCCTTGTTGAAGGCAGTGTATGACTGTGGGTATCGGCTTTAAGACCCTCCTCCTGACCATGTGAGAGTTGGCTGTCTCCTACTGGCCTTTGGATGAAGACGTAGAACTCTCACCTCCTCCTGCACCATGCCTGCCTGGGCACTACCATACTCCCACCTTGATGATAATGGACTGAACCTCTGAACCTGTAAGCCAGCCCCAATTAAATGTTGTCCTTATGATAGTTACCTTGGTTATGGTGTCTGTTCACAGAACTAAAACCCTAACTAGGGCAAGAGGTCAAGATATATACACCCAAGGTTAAAAACCATTGTTGAGAGAAAAATGAAGAGATAAATACAGAGAGATACCACCTTCATGGACCAGAAGACCCTGTGTCATTAAGATAGTAGTTTTCTCAAAAAAAAAAAAATCTAATGATTCAAAGCAAACACGATCAAAATCCTATTAGATTTCTATTTGTAGAAATTGATGTGGGATTGCACATAGCCCAAGCTGACATCAGCCTCACTATGTGGCTTACAGTGACCCTGCATTCCTGACACTACTGTCCCGCTTCTCAAGCACAGGAATTATAGGTGTGTGTTGTCATACCTGGTTTCCAGCAGTTTTTCAAAGACATAAAAATATGTTCTCATGGCATCTATCTATTCTGCTCATACTATTTACCCAAGAGAAATAAAAAGCCTGTGTCAATACAAAAGCCTGTTGACAAATATTCACAACAACAATATTTGTACTAGCCTTAAATGGAAACAACTAAACTGTCCATTAGTAGGTAAAGAAGTGGAAAAACTATGGCATATTTCTCATCAATAAAAAAGAATGAGCTACATGTGCATAGACAAATATTGATGAGTTTGAAAATAATAGTGGATAAAAAGAATTCAGGTATTAGTACTCTCTTCAAAAGCTAGACATGGTGGCACAGATCTGTAATCCCAGTGCTAAGAGACAGAAGCGGAAGTATTCCTTTAGGGACTTGGCACATTAGAGTCTAGGTTCAATGAGAGACCCTGGATCACAAAAGTAAGGCGGAGGGACTGGGGTAATAGCTCAGTGAGTAAGAGTGCTTGATAAGGATCTGATTCTCTAGCACCCATATCAAAGGCTATACATGGCTTTGCATGGCTATGCATGGCTGTGCATGGCTGTGCATGCCCACAACACCCACATTAGGGACTGAAAATAGCAGATTCTGAGAGGTTACTGGCTTGCTAGTCTATCCTTGGAAATGGTGATCTTCCACATCACCAAGAGACCTTGTCTCAAGGCAATAGGAGAGAGTGAGAGAGGAAGACAATTGATGTGTAATTCTCGTTTTTGCACATCTGTACATAGGTACACCTCACAGGCACACAGCATACCACATACATTTATATACATATGGTAAATAAATAAATGCAGCGAGCAATAAATGAATATACCCAAGGTCTGCTTCTGGTTCTTCCATGTGTACACATTATCACACACCTGTATACACATACATAAACACACATGCATACATACAGAAGACACAGAAGAAGCCAGGTAAATATACTGTATGTAATGTTGCATTCATTTCACATTCCATGAAATGTAAACCAACATATTAAAATAGAAAGAACAGTAGTTACTTGTTGATGGCTTAGTTGAATAATAATAAGAAAGAATCACAAAGGGGAATGAGGACTCCTTCAAGAGAATAGCTTATGATCATTATATTGATTGTAGTGATGCAATATATCAAAATCAGGTAAATGTGTAAATAAATGCAGTTGATAATATGTCAAAACTCCATACAGGTAATTAAATTCAAAAGCAATCTTTCCATTTTTCCCTTTAAATGACTTGTTATTTATCTTTCAATCTCTATAAGCAAAGTAAAATTTTTAATAAATACTAACCATCAATTAAATGAAATATTTATTGTCAGTAAAGCCAGCTGTAGACATAGCTGGACTGTAGTGTTTTATGATCCAGACCTCTGAGTGAGTGATGCCTTCTCAGGAAGAGTGTGTATGACCTGATATCCTCCAGGCTGATGCTCCTTGAAATGTAATGTCCAGATGAATTTCTCTAGGGCAGCTATTTAAATTTGACTTAACTTAAAAATGTCAAAGTTCTTTCTCAAGTCATGATAGTATTCAGTAACTATGTGAGGCAATGCCAGTGCAGTCCAGGGATGGCCTTCATCTTTCCAGAAAGCTGGGTTCTTGTAAGTGTAACTTTATTGTTGGGTACTAGATGTAAAGGTCACTTTTTAAAAACTCACTTATTTATTTTATTTATATAAGTACTCTGTAGCTGTCTTCAGACACACCAGAAGAGGGCATCAGATACCATTACAGATGGTTGTGAGACACCACATGGTTGCTGGGAATTGAACTCAGGACCTCTGGAAGAGCAGTCAGTGCTCTTAACCACTGAGCCATCTCTCCAGCACTGTGAAGGTCACTTTTATTTGCTGCATGATGTTGTCAGTTTCGAAGCTTACTGCTGAATAAATGTACCCTTTCTAGCTCATTCTGAACTTTCATTGGCTGGTTCAACTCAGCTGTTTTGGCCCAAGCTCTTCTCCAAACTGACTGATTCAAACTGGCTTTTCTCAGCTTCTGACTGAATTGCTTTGCTTGTTAACTCATGTTAACTTTGGCAGTATGTTCTAATCTCCTGGCTCCTTCTTATTCTCTGGCTCATTCTGTTGTCATGTCTAGTTTGTTCTTTCTGCTACCTGTCTCTGTGAAACTGTCCTGGTAAAAACTGCCTCCTTTCTCTCTATGCACTGGTGTCTTAAGTCCCCTTGCCCCACACTGTTCTCCTAACTAGCCTCTCTTTATTGTGCTGTTCTTGTGAGAGTTGGGTGCATCCTATCTCTTTCTCTGGTTCATTGCTTTGCCTTCCCCTCCATTAGATGTCACTTTCAAACATGGCTGCTTCATTCTACAAACCAAAACTACCTTTATTGTTGAGATTAAATGTGGGTAACAAGGATGTGTCTGTATTCCAGCCAGAGGGATTAAAGGTATGTACTAACAGCATGTCTGTATTCCAGACAGATCATAAAGGCCTAGAAGGTCTTTGGATGTGATCCTTTGCCAGAGCAGCCATGTTACTGGAGTAAAATTCTTCTTCAGATGCTGCTGATCCAAAGCCTTTCTTTTCTTTTCTTTTCTTTTTTTCAAATATGTACCTCTTGGACCTGACAAATTAGTAGAAATTCCTCCCCCAAGAAACTTTATGCACATGAAAATTTTGCAAGTCTTTGTCTAGGAGGTCTAGAGACCGGCTCTAGTCTGGATCTGAGGCCAAGCAAGATTAAATGTTACATTTGATGATATTTGAAAAGGGAGCTTTGTTTGGCTGCTTTCTCTGAGTTGTGAGCTTCGAGTTTGATAAGGGCAGGTTATGCATGCATCTGAGCTGGGTCCTGGTTAGAACTGAGTGCTGTGGGATGAGTATGGACTGAAGAAAACAAAGTTTGATTGTAGATGAAGTGTCTACAGATCAAAGAAACAACTCTGCTCAAGCCTACCTCAGTGAATCAGTGAACTTACTGGAATTACTTACAGGAGGCCCAGTTGGCTGCAAAGCAGCTGTATCATCAAAAGGGCCACATCAACATGGGTGATGACTCATGAGAGTTGCATTCCAGAATGCCCTGCCCAACACACAGGCAGTCCCCTGGTATCTCCGCTAGCCTGTCATGATTTACTGTTTTCATAACTTTAGGGATTGGCCTTGTGAACGGTGGATTGTTCTGAGCTTTCTAAGGCTCCTGCATTTGGTGAGATTCCAGGGTCTCTCCAGGAGGAGATGTTTGAAGGGAGCTCCACAACAGGTGAGCAGCTATTGAAGCAAGACACAAGTGGCAGAATTACACCGGGTAGTGGATGTACCACATTTCTCCTAGCCCAGGCAGAGATGAGGCAAGCCCACCTAGAGGAGAGGCAGGGATAGTTGTCAATTTGCTTAAATACTTAGAAGCTCCTGGCTCTGACTTTTTCTTCCATTCATGGAGACCACAAATCTGAAAGCTGGAAGGGCCCTAAGCAGCAATCTTCAGCTCGTTTTCACTCAGTAATTATGGACTTACTGAGAATTCCAGGGCTTCTTGTAGCTGTCCTCCAGTCTCTGGTGTCTGCTCTTCCTGAGATAATGTGCTAGGTGGTACTCTACTGGTAATGTTCTAGAAGTTTGATTCAGGAATACACAGAACTGCCTCCTTTAGGACTTGAATATTCTGCACAAACATCCGAAGCCCCATTGGCACACTCCTTTCCTTTTCTTTCACCTGCAGTGAATTGCTTGTTATCATTTCACATGGCTTGAACCACAGGCATATACAAACCTCAGAACAGCACCTGTGTTCTTTACTTTCCTAATTGCCACCCAGTGTTATTAATGTTATTAAGCATTATTTATTTCCCACCATCACTTTGGTCTTTCTTCTTACCTATCCTGTCTAGCCAACAGCCAGCCTTTCTCGACCCACCTTCAAATAAAGACTAAGTTTTTAATATATAACCACTCATCATCCTAGGCTACTTTGGCCTAGGTTATTCCCAGTGGTCCTATGCTCTTGCTTCAGTCTTGTTGAGCAAGCTTGTTAGTGATGTGTGCTTGTCACTAGCTAATGGCTTTGTGCATTTTTCTTGACATTTGTTTGTTCTTGCTTTCAAATCTTTAGCAAAGACATTAAACAAAACCAGACTGGACCCTGCTCTCTGGGGAAGTGCCCTTAGCCCCCCATGCTCCTCCTTGGATCTGTTTCTGTGTTCTCATATAATTATCTTTTATTTATGACCTCCCAGCCTGCAAGCAAGTTCATGTGACCAGGTTCTTTTCCAAGGCAATCTGGGCTGGCCATAGAGTAGAAATGGCATGCCAGGCTGAACAAAAACCTTTACCCAAGTTCCAAATCCTTTACTAAAGACCTGGCTTTGCTCTGCTTTTCTCTTTACAGTCTCTTGAACTCACTTCTTCCTATAAATCCTTCGTGACTTTATCCTTCCCAGATGTTGATGGATCTTCAGTGTTAACATCTGCCTTATTACTATGACTATCCAAGTTATTGGCCAGTAATTTCTACAATTAGCTTTCTTTTGCTTTCCTTTTTGGACAGTAACACCATTAACCCCACGTTAGTGGCATCTTCTCACACTCTGCCCTGGAATATTCAACTCCATTTTAAATACTCTGACACTCTTTTCAGTTTTTAAAGACTCAAGTCTCTGCCATCTTCATGGTAAATTGAACCCTCAATGGGGATGAAGCTTATAGCATTTAATCCACATTGTCTGTAACTTTCTAGGTTTAGGTTTTTAACATTATTTGCTTAACAAACAAATAGAAAAGACCACTGTATATCATGATATTAATATTAACTCTACACATTTAAAGACACTTATTTAGTTGCTTTTAAATGTCTGGAATATTGAAAAGGGAAAGAAATTAAAAACAAGAAACATCTAGAAATTAAAAACAAACAAACAGAAATAAGAAAAGGCACAGAGAGGCCAAAAATGATGTCATGAAGGCCATGTACTGAATGACACCAACCTTCCATGCTGCCTGAATTCCTGGATGTTAGCCCATTGTTTTCCACTGTTTTCTAGGGAGGAAAGGGTCACAACAGTCATTGGTTCTCAGAATCACAGCCTTTAGCCTGCACTTGGATGTTTGCTAACACTATCTGGCAAGACCCACAATCAGAAGGTTTGGTATCACAAGATTTTGACATGGAGAATAGTCCAGTGGTACATTAGAAAACAGTTCAAGGGCTGGAGAGATGATGGCTCAGTGGATATGAGCACTTGCTATGCAAATGTGAGACCCAAGTTTTAATACTATTGTTGGGCATAGCTATAGGTGCTTGTGACCCCATTCCTGGGAGGTCTGTGAAGGCAGAAACAGGAGAATTCTGGGAGCTCACTGACCAGTCAGCCTAGTCAAAATGGTGACTTCTGGGTTGAGTAAAATAACCTGTCTCAAGGGACCTAGATGAAGAATGAGAGAAGAGGACAATGGATACCCTCATTTGGCTTCAGCCTGCCCATATATGGATGCATGTGCATGAGAGAAAGAGAGAGAGAGAGAGAGAGAGAGACAGAGACAGAGACAGAGACAGAGACAGAGAGGAAGTGGAAGTGGAAGAGGAAGAGGAAGAGGAAGAGGAAGATGAAAAGAAAAGCAATAAGCAGGTTACCCTAACTCATTTTTGATAAAAGTATAGCCCATATGGCTGGTGGAACTCCTTTCTTCTAACAGCCACGTTTATTTTTTTTATTAGGTATTTATTTCATTTACATTTCCAATGCTATCCCAAAAGTCCCCCACCCGCTCCCCCACCCACTCCTACTTCTTTGCCCTGGCTTTCCCCTGTACTGAGGCATATAAAGTTTGCACGACCAATGGGCTTCTCTTTCCACTGATGGCTGACTAGGCCATCTTCTGATACATATGCAGCTAGAAACACGAGCTCCGGGGGGTACTGGTTAGTTCATGTTGTTGTTCCACCTATAGGATTGCAGATGCCTTTAGCTCCTTGGGTACTTTCTCTAGCTCCTCCATTGGGGGCCCTGTGATCCATCCAATAGCTGACTGTGAGCATCCACTTCTGTGTTTGCTAGGCCCTGGCATAGTCTCACAAGAGACAGCTACATCTGGGACCTTACAGCAAAATCTTGCTAGTGTATGCAATGGTGTCAGCGTTTGGATGCTGATTATGGGGTGGATCCCTGGATATGGCAGTCTCTAGATGGTCCATCCTTTTGTCTCAGCTCCAAACTTTGTCTCTGTAACTCCTTCCATGGGTGTTTTGTTCCCAATTCTAAGAAGGGGCAAAGGGTCCACACTTTGGTCTTCATTCTTCTTGAGTTTCACGTGTTTAGCAAATTGTATCTTATATCTTGGGTATTCTAAGTTTCTGGGCTAATATCCACTTATCAGTGAGTATATATTGTGTGAGTTCTTTTGTGATTGGGTTACCTCACTAAGGATGATGCCCTTCAGGCCCATCCATTTGCCTAGGAATTTCATAAATTCATTCTTTTTAATAGCTGAGTAGTACTCCACTGTGTAAATGTACCACATTTTCTGTATCCATTCCTCTGTTGAGGGGCATCTGGGTTCTTTCCAGCTTCTGGCTATTATAAATAAGGCTGCTATGAACATAGTGGAGCATGTGTCCTTCTTACTGGTTGGAATATCTTCTGGATATATGCCCAGGAGAGGTATTGTGGGATCCTCCGGTAGTACTATGTCCAATTTTCTGAGGAACCGCCAGACTGATTTCCAGAGTGGTTGTACAAGCTTGCAATCCCACCAACAATGGAGGAGTGTTCCTCTTTCTCCACATCCTCGCCAGCATCTGATGTCACCTGAATTTTTGATCTTAGCCATTCTGACTGGTGTGAGGTGGAACCTCAGGGTTGTTTTGATTTGCATTTCCCTGATGATTAAGGATGTTGAACATTTTTTCAGGTGCTTCTCAGCCATTCAGTATTCCTTAGCTGAGAATTCTTTGTTTAGCTCTGAGCCCCATTTTTTAATGGGGTTATTTGATTTTCTGGAGTCCACCCTCTTCAGTTCTTTATATATATTGGATATTAGTCCCCTATCTGATTTAGGATAGGTAAAGATCCTTCCCAATCTGTTGGTGGCCTCAAAAGTCTTATTGACGGTGTCTTTTGCCTTGCAGAAGCTTTGCAATTTTAAGAGGTCCCATTTGTTGATTCTCGAGCTTACAGCACAAGCCATTGCTGTTCTATTCAGGAATTTTTCCCCTGTACCCATATATTCGAGGCTTTTCTCTACTTTCTCCTCTATAAGTTTCAGTGTCTCTGTTTTTTTTTTTTTTTTACACCTTTTTTTTACCTTTTTTTTTTTTCTCTTGGTTTTTCAAGACAGGGTTTCTCTGTGTAGCCCTGGCTGTCCTGGAACTCACTTTGTAGACCAGGCTGGCCTCGAACTCAGAAATCCACCTGCCTCTGCCTCCCAAGTGCTGGAATTAAAGGCGTGCACTACCACGCCCGGCTCAGTGTCTCTGGTTTTATGTGGAGTTCCTTAATCCACTTAGATTTGACCTTAGTACAAGGAGATAGGAATGTATCAATTCGCATTCTTCTACATGATAACCGCCAGTTGTGCCAGCACCATTTGTTGAAAGTGCTGTCTTTTTTCCACTGGATGGTTTTTGCTTCCTTGTCAAAGATCAAGTGACCATAGGTGTGTGGGTTCATTTCTGGGTCTTCAATTCTATTCCATTTGTCTACTTGTCTGTCTCTATACCAGTACCATGCAGTTTTTAATCACAATTGCTCTGTAGTACAGATTTAGGTCAGGCATGGTGATTCCACCAGAGGTTCTTTATCGTTGAAAAGAGTTTTTGCTATCCTAGGTTTTTTGTTATTCCAGATGAATTTGCAGATTGCCCTTTCTAATTCATTGAAGAATTGAGTTAGAATTTTGATGGGGATTGCATTGAATCTGTAGATTGCTTTTGGCAAAATAGCCATTTTTACTATATTGATCCTGCCAATCCATGAGCATGAGAGATCTTCCTATCTTCTGAGATCTTCTTTAATTTCTTTCTTCAGAGACTTGAAGTTCTTATCATACAGATCTTTCACTTCCTTAGTTAGAGTCACGCCAAGGTATTTTATATTATTTGTGACTATTGAGAAGGGTGTTGTTTCCCTAATTTCTTTCTCAGCCTGTTTATTCTTTGTGTACAGAAAGGCCATTGACTTGTTTGAGTTAATTTTCTATCCAGCTACTTCATTGAAGCTGTTTATCAGGCTTAGGAGTTCTCTGGTGGAATTTTTAGGGTCACTTATATATACTATCATATCATCTGCAAAAAGTGATATTTTGACTTCTTCCTTTCCAATTTGTATTCCCTTGATCTCCTTTTGTTGTCTAATTGCTTTGGCTAGGACTTCAAGTACAATGTTGAATAGGTAGGGAGAAAGTGGGAAACCTTGTCTAGTCCCTGATTTTAGTGGGATTACTTCCAGCTTCTCACCATTTACTTTGATGTTGGCTACTGGTTTGTTGTAGATTGCTTTTATCATGTTTAGGTATGGGCCTTGAATTCCTGATCTTTCCAAGACTTTTATCATGAATGGGTGTTGGATTTTGTCAAATGCTTTCTCAGCATCTAACGAGATGATCATGTAGTTTTTGTCTTTGAGTTTGTTTATATAGTGGATTACCTTGATGGATTTCCATATGTTGAACCATCCCTGCATCCCTGTGATGAAACCTACTTGGTCAGGATGGATGATTGTTTTGATTTGCCCTTGAATTTGGTTAGCAAGAACTTTATTGAGGATTTTTGCATCGATATTCATAAGAGAAATTGGTCTGAAGTTCTCTATCTTTGTTGGATCTTTCTGTGGTTTAGGTATCAGAGTAATAGTGGCTTCATAAAATGAGTTGGGTAGAGTACCTTCTGTTTCTATTTTGTGGAATAGTTTGTGAAGAACTGGGATTAGATCTTCTTTGAAGGTCTGATAGAACTCTGCACTAAACCCATCTGGTCCTGGCCTTTTTTTAGTTGGGAGACTATTAATGACTGCTTCTATTTCTTTAGGGGATATAGGTCTGTTTAGATCATTAACCTGATCTTGATTTAACTTTGGTACCTGGTATCTGTCTAGAAACTTGTTCATTTCATCCAGGTTTTCCAGTTTTGTTGAGTATAGACTTTTGTAGAAGGATCTGATGGTGTTTTGGATTTCTTCAGGATCTGTTGTTATGTCTCCCTTTTCATTTCTGATTTTGTTAATTAGGATGCTTTCCCTTTGCCCTCTAGTGAGTCTGGCTAAGGGTTTATCTATCTTGTTGATTTTCTCAAAGAACCAGCTCCTCGCTTGGTTGATTCTTTGAATAGTTCTTTTTGTTTCCACTTGGTTGATTTTGCCCCTGAGTTTGATTATTTCCTGCTGTCTACTCCTCTTGGGTGAATTTGCTTCCTTTTGTTCTAGAGCATTTAGGTTGTTGTCAAGCTGCTAGTGTGTGCTCTCTCTAGTTTCTTTGTGGAGGCACTCAGAGCTATGAGTTTTCCTCTTGGAAATGTTTTCATTGTGTCCCATAAGTTTTTGTATATTGTGGCTTCATTTTCATTAAACTCTAAAAGTCCCTAATTTCTTTCTTTATTCCTTCCCTGACCAAGGTATCATTGAGAAGAGTGTTTTTCAGTTTCCATGTGAATGTTGGCTTTCTATTATTTATTTTGTTATTGAAGATCAGCCTTAATCCATGGTGATCTGATAGGATGCATGGGACAATTTTAATATTTTTGTATATGTTGAGGCTTGTTTTGTGACCAATTATGTGGTCAGTTTGGAGAAGGTACCATGAGGTGCTGAGAAGAAGATATATCCTTTTGTTTTAGGATAAAATGTTCTGTAGATATCTGTTAGATCCATTTGTTTCATAACTTCTGTTAGTTTCACTGTGTCCCTGTTTAGTTTCTGTTTCCATGATCTGTCCATGGGTGAAAGTGGTATGTTGAAGTCTCCCACTATTATTGTGTGAGGTGCAATGTGTGCTTTGAGCTTTACTAAAGTTTCTGTAATGAATGTGGCTGCCCTTGTATTTAGAGCATAGATATTCAGAATTGAGAGTTCATCTTGGAAGATTTTACCTTTGATGAGTATGAAGTGCCCCTCCTTGTCTTTTTTGATAACTTTGGGTTGGAAGTCAACTTTATTACATATGAGAATGGCTACTCCAGCTTGTTTCTTCAGACCATTTGCTTGGAAAATTGTTTTCCAGCCTTTCATTCTGAGGTAGTGTTTGACTTTTTCCCTGAGATGGGTTTCCTGTAAGCAGCAAAATGTTTTGTCCTGTTTGTGTAGCCAGTCTGTTAGTCTATGTCTTTTTATTGGGGAATTGAGTCCATTGATATTAAGAGATATTAAGGAAAAGTAATTGTTGCTTCCTAGTATTTTTGTTGTTAACATTGGCATTCTGTTCTTGTGGCTGTCTTCTTTTTAGTTAGTTGAAGGATTACTTTCTTGTTTTTTCTAGGACGTGGTTTCCATCCTGGTATTGTTTTTTTTTTTTTTTTTTTTTCTGTTATTATCCTTTGAAGGGCTGGATTCGTGGAAAGATAATGTGTGAATTTGGTTTGGTCATGGAATACTTTGGTTTCTCCATCTACAGTAATTGAAAATTTGGCTGGGTATAGTAGCCTGGGCTGGCATTTGTGTTCTCTTAGTGTCTGTATAACATCTGTCCAGGATCTTCTGGCTTTCATAGTCTCTTGTGAAAATCTGGTGTAATTCTGATAGGCTTGCCTTTATATGTTACTTGACCTTTTTCCCTTACTGTTTTTAGTATTCTATCTTTATTTAGTGCATTTGTTGTTCTGATTATTATGTGTCGGGAGGAATTTCTTTTCTGGTCCAGTCTATTTGGACTTCTGTAGTCTTCTTGTATGTTCATGGGCATCTCTTTCTTTAGGTTTGGGAAGTTTTCTTCTATAATTTTGTTGAAGATATTTGCTGGCCCTTTAAGTTGAAAATCTTCATTCTAATCTACTCCTATTATCTGTAGGTTTGGTCTTCTCATTGTGTCCTGGATTTCCTCGATGTTTTGAGTTAGGATCTTTTTGCATTTTGTATTTTCCTTGATTGTTGTGCCGATGTTCTCTATGAAATCTTCTGCACCTGAGATTCTTTCTTCCATCTCTTGTATTATGTTGCTGATGCTCGCATCTATGGTTCCAGATTTCTTTTTTAGGGTTTCTATCTCCAGCATTGCCTCACTTTGGGTTTTCTTTATTGTGTCTACTTCCCTTTTTAGGTCTAGTATGGTTTTGTTCATTTCCATCATCTGTTTGGATGTGTTTTCCTGTTTTTCTATAAGGACTTGCAACTCTTTAGCAGTGTTCTGTATTTCTTTAAGTGAGTTATTAAAGACCTTCTTGATGTCTTCTACCATCATCATGAGATATGCTTTTAAATCTGGGTCTAGGTTTTTGGGTGTGTTGGGGTGCCCTGGACTGGCTGAGGTGGGAGTACTGGGTTCTGATGATGGTGAGTGGTCTTGGTTTTTGTTAGTAAGATTCTTACTTCTGCCTTTCACCATCTGGTAAACTCTGGAGTCAGTTGTTATATTTGTCTCTGGTTAGAGCTTATTCCTCTTGTGATTCTGTTATTCTCTACCAGCAGACTGGGGAGACTAGCTCTCTCCTGAGTTTCAGTGGTCAGAGCACTCTCTGCAGGCAGGCTCTCCTCTTTCAGGGAAGGTGCACAGATATCTGGCGTTCAGACTTGCCTCCTGGTAGAAGATGAAGGCCGGAAATAGGACCTGTTCCAGAAGCTGTTAGCTTCTGTAGTCCACACTCTCACCTGTGCAGAGTAGTCTCAGTGGAGTCCGGGATCCAAGATGTCTCTAACCGCCCCGTTTAAATGAATCCTACTTATCATGTAAGATTATTAGATTTTCAAATCACACCAAAGAAAGTGGAGCAAATTAGAAATAGGACAGTGGCTGCTGTTTATAGTCACCCATAACCATGAAAAGAGAAAGCTGCCAGAAAGAGGGAGGGGAAGAGAGCGGGGGAAGGGAGGAGGAGGGGGGAATCTAAAAAGCCCAGAGAATGCAAGGCTTCTGTGGACTTAGCCAATATTGAAGCCTTTAGCAATGAAAAAAATATCTGTATGCTTAGTTTCTTTTGCTACACTTCTGCTACTTATAGGCAAGGCAGTAACCCTTAGTCCAGAAAGAAAGGACATTGGATTTAGCAACTCTATTTAAGGGTGTTAGGTAAGCCGTTATTCATATTGTTCAGTACTAGGATTTGAATCCAGAGCATTGCCTATGCTAAGCACATGCTAATCCACTGAACTACATCTGCAGGTTGGTTTTGAATTCTTCATGTAGTCCAGGCTAGCTCTGAATTTGTACTCCACCTCTCATGTGCTGTGATTACGGGCATGTGAAACTATGCCTGGTTGTTATTAATTTTAGGTCAGTACATAGACAGTTATGTGGTTCGAAGTTCACGAACACAATAAGGTACATCACAAGAAGTCAGTTTCCTCATCTGTCTGTCTGTGTTTCTGTTTCTGTTTTTGTTTTTTTTTTATTATCTCCCAACCACCTCCCAAAGACCACATCCTTAAAGCTAATCTGTTTTGGACATCTTCATAGGTATTTCAAATGCCTCTAGGAAAGTGTCTTGTAATTTATTTATTTATTTATTTATTTATCTATCTGTTTATATTTAAGTGCCAGTGATTTGGAAAATTCACTTTAAATGCCCATTTTCCAACGACTTATAATGAATTAAACATCACTTAATGTGAGTTTAGTTACTTTAATTTTTGTCTTAGATTATTGGGACAGACAGGCCACTAGTGACCCTGGGGAGAGTATGAAAGAGATGTGATCTCTCCCTAGAGTGGGGGAGCTTTTGAATGGTTGCCTGGGTTGTTACCAGACTGTTTAGTTAAGGCCATCCCTTGCTTGTTCTTATTCTTATGCTGTGCAAACAGAGCGCTGGGAGGAAGCACTGGCCTTCCTTGGAGGACACGATGAGATTCAGAGAAGAGTGCGGCTTGAGCGCTGTGCACAGATCTACGTTCACAATCTCATTTTGTGACTTTTGTATTTGTGGTTGAGGAGATGGCTCTGCAGTTAAGAGCACATACTGCTCTTATGGAAGGCTGGAGTTTGGCTCAGAGCACCCACATCATGGGATCTGATATCTCTGGGCACCTGCATGCACATGCACATTGACTCATATACACATAGTTTAAAATGTAAATCTAAAAGCTTATAGGCACATACTTGTAATAAAAGATAAAAGTGGCTGCTGTGAGGGAACTTTGAATGCTAGGAAAGGGACATGGGTTAGAATAGAGAAAAAAGCATCATGAGTGAAGTAGCCCTTGGGGACTGGAGAGATGGCTCTAAGTTAAGAGCACTTACTGCTTTTGCAGAGGACCAGAGCTCTGTCAGTCTAGCTCCAGGGGACCCAGCCTCCTCCTCTTCTAGCCTTTTTAGGAATGTGCAAACATGTAACACACACACACACACACACTACAAAGGAAGAAAAAGCACTTGGTATAATGCTGCAAAGAAAAGTAGGAATTGCACAGGTGAGAAGGCAGGAAAGACCCAAGGAAGGAAAAGTATGAGTAGAGGATGGGGGCTGCAAACAAGCGCCAAAACACTCGGCAGAGCAGTCAATGGTGAAATGGTTTGTTGTCCATTCACTTAGTCTGAAATATTCCAGGTCTGCTCCCAGAGTTCAGGGCTATGGCCAGGCATCTACCCACAGACCCCAAGGAGTGTCCTTGAGAAGAAACAGTAAAGATGATGGAGTCAATGAAGGAGTAGAATCAACTCTGCCACTGCTTATCTCCACCCTGACTGAACCTAGGAAGTCTGTTCCTTTGGACTGATGCCTCCTTGTTGGCCTGGTGTGCCTAAAAACCATGTGTCTAAGAACATCTTGTTTTCTTAGAATTTCCCCTACTCCTGTGGTAGTCCTGAGAGGAATGAGCCTAGATCGCTCTCACACCAAACCCATCTTCTCACTCTAGTTTGGACTGCTCCATAGCTGCCTCAGTTTCCAGCAGAAAGTTCCAGAAGCATAATTCGGAGCCAGGGGAAGAGGGTAGTGCCCATAGGGTAACTTTCTCGGAAACAGATTTGCTGTTTTGGCTCTCTTGTGAGCTTTCCTAGGGATAAGAGTGGCCTGAGACCATGTGTTTGCTATTTCCCTCTGGCAGAGATGCTTGGAGCTCTCGTGGACAAGATGGATTTAATTAACAAAGACGACATGCAAATTTTTTCTTTGTTTTTTTGCTGGAGGATGCTTTTATGGGTTTGGGGATTCTTTATTCTGTTGCCCTCGGTCAACCACTGCCAAGCCACAGGCCGGGCACATAAGGCACATTTGTTTTATTAGAAATCAAGGGGGGATTTTTTTCCCTTCTTGGAATTCAAAGATTTGTAGGCTTTCAGAATTGAGCTCTAGGGTTCCTAGTTCTCGCTCGGAAGCACTCCCCATTTTCTAGACCTACTATGCAAGTTTAGGACTCAGGAGGACAGAGGCCATGCCTGACTCCTTTACCATTCATTGCATTGCCAGCGGCTGCCTGCCTCGTGGCAGGTATTCTATGAATAAGTGTTGAATGGCAATTGCCTGGTCTTTCTTGAACTCTTGAATTCTCCCTGGACAGTTCATACTACATTTGTGTATATTCTCCTTCATAGAAAGACCTGATAAATTGATGTTGTTTTCATTTCTAATCACATATTAATATGTTTCTATATATTAATCGTTAGGGTTCCAGGAGGCAGAGGTCAGGATCTACCTTATGCAGGAGACTAAGACAGTACAGCTGGATTTCCTTTTCTTTTCTTTTCTTTTTTTTTTGGGGGGGGGGGGCATTTCGAGACAGGGTTTCTCTGTGTAGCTCTGGCTGTCCTGGAACTCAGAAATCTGTAGACCAGGCTGGCCTCAAACTCAGAAATCTGCCTACCTCTGCCTCCCGAGTGCCCGGATTAAAGGCGTGCACCACCATGCCCGGCCCTTTTCTATAGAAGGGAAAAAAATGAAAAGTAGACAGTGGTAAAAGTTGTGGTCCAGATGATCAGTTGAGACGCAGTGTTGCATGTTCTCAAACATATTTGTCCATTTTTACAAATTCTGCTAGAATTTTGTTTGTGATGATGTTTGGTCTTACATATAAATTCATACATAAAGTCTTGTAAGTATACCAAATATAGTTATATAAGTATACAAATATATACTTATATAAGTATACAAATCCTTTTAAGTATACAAATCTGCATAATAGTTTCAGATTTATTTATAAGTAGTTCATATTTTATGACATTTTATTTCAGCTTCCAATTGTTTTGTATCGTTTTTGTAGCTATGATAAACAAATGTAGAGGAGAATGGATCACTTCTGGCTCACAATTTCAAGTTACAGCCCATCATACTAGGGAAGCCATGGAGACAGGACCATGAAACTACTGACCACATCACATCTACAGTAAGAAGCAACAGTATTTAATGTGTGTATTCTTGCTTGCTTGTGTTCAGCTCTATTTCTCCTTTTTTACACATTCAAAACTCCTTGCTTAGAGAATGATGCCACCCACAGTAGGCTGGATTCTTCTACATAAGTTAAGATAACCTCATACAAACATGCTCAAATCTAACTCAATGTAGACAATCCTTCATTAAGACTCACTTCCCCACTGTTGGGCACCTCATCAAAGGTGAGTCCTCTTAGTCCTGGGAGTCTCTCACCTTCTGGGGGGTTCCCCCTAACCTCCTATTTCCTAGGGTTGCCTATTTCCATTCTTTCTGATTGCCCTCAGGGTTTCTGTCCTTTTCTCTCACCCAATATCAGATCAGGTTTCCCTCTACCCCCCACTGCCCTGACACCCTGTCCACATTCCCTCCCAAAAATCCCTCCCTCCCTCCCCACTATTGCTTTCTTCTCTTTCCCAAGTGGGACTGTGGAGTCCTCACCTGGGCACTTCAGCTTGTTGAGCCTTTTGAATTCTGTGAACTGTATCTTATGTGTTCTGTATGGGCTCTCTCTCTCTCTTTCTCTCTCTCTTTCTCTCTCCCTTCCTTCCTTCCTTCCTTGGGCTAATATCCACTTATTAGTGAGTGCATACCATGCATGTCCTTTTGGGTCTAGTTACCTCACTCAGGATGATATTTTCTAGTTCCATCCATTTGCCTTCAAAAGTCAGGGTATCCTCGCTCTTAATAGCTGTGTAGTATTCCATTGTGTAAATGAGCCACATTTTATGTATTCATTCTTATGTCATGGGTCATCTAGGTTGTTTCCAACTTCTGGCTATTACAAATAAGGTTGCTATGAACATAGTGCCTCTGTGGCATGGCGGAGCATCTTTTGGGTATATTCCTAAGAGTGGTATAGCTGGTTTTCAGGTAGATCTATTTCCAATTTTCCAATCTATTTCCAATCCTCCAAATTGATTTCCAGAGTGGTTGTACCAGTTTGCAATATCACCAACAATAGAGGAGTGCTCCTCTTTCTCTACATCCTCTCCAACATGTATTGTCACCTGAGGTTTTGATTTTAGCCATTCTGACTCATATAAGGTGCAATCTCAGGGTCATTTTGATTTGCATTTCTTTAATCACTAAGAACTTTGAACATTTCTTTAGGTGTTTCTCAGCCATTCGATGTTCCTCAGTTGTGAATTCTCGGTTTAGTTCTATACCCCATTTTTTGATTGGGTTGTTTGGTTTTTTGGTGATTAACTTCTTGAGTTCTTTATATATTTTGGATATTAGTCCTCTATCGGATGTGGGGTTAGTGAAGAATTTTTTCCCAATCAGTAGGTTGCCAATTTGTCTTACTGATGATGTCCTTTGCCTTACAGACACTTTCCAGTTTTATGAGGTCCCACTTATCAATTCTTGATCTTAGAGCCTGAACCATTGGAGAGGGAACTTGTGGAGCAAGTGGGAAGATGGGACATTTGTGCCATCCCACAGTCACACCTCTGACCCAAAATTGTTCCTGTCTGAAAGAATTACAGGGATGGAAATGGAGAAAAACCTGAGGAAAAGAAAGTCCAGTGACAGGCCCAAAGTGGGATCCAGCTCAAGGGGAGGTCCTAGGGCCTGACACTATTACTGATGCTATGGAGTGCTCACAAAAAAGGGATCTATCATGAATGCCCTCTGAGGGACCCAACAAGCAGCTGAAAGAGTCAGATGCAGTTATTTGCACCCAACCAATGGACAGAAGCAGCTGACCCCTGTTGTTGAGTTGGGGAAGGCTGAAAGAAGCTGAAGAGAAGGGTGATTCTGTAGGAGGACCGCGGTCTTGGTTATTCTGGATCCCCGAGATCTCTCAAACACTGGGCCACCAAACAGACAGCATACACCAGCAGATATGAGACACCCAACACATATGTACAGTAGAGGACTTCCAGGTCTGTGCTCATTCAGAGATGAAGCACCTAACCCTCAAGAGACTGGAGGCCTCGGGGAGTTTAGAGGTCAGGTGGGGTGGGGGTTGGGGCCATCCATGTGGAGATGGGGTGGGGTGGGGAGGAGGTGTGGGATGTGGAGCAGTTGGAGAGTGGATGGGGAGGGGCAGGGAATGGAATATGGAGTGTAAAAAATGAATTACAAATTAAATTAAAAAAAAGACTCACTTCCCAGATGACTCTAGGTTGTGAAAGTTACTCATCACATTAACTTGAGTTATTTTAGAAATAAAACTCTTTTAGTAAATTAATCCTTGAATGCTATGAACTTGCTAACCTCACCTACTTCCAATGGCTTTTTAAAAGATTTTGTAGGATGTTTACATACACATGGTTATGTAACTTAGAAGTAAAGGTATTTTTTTATAACTTCATTTCTAAGTTTATAATTTTTAGTTCTTTTTCTTCTTTTATAGAACTGGTTACCCCTTCCACGATAAGTTGAAGAGAGCAGGTAGGAGGCCAGTTAGATAGCCAGTGATTAAAGGTGCTTGTTGTCAAGTCTGATGACCTAAGTTTTATTTTTGGAACCTGTTTTGGGGAAGGTATAGTTATTACTATTTTTTAAATAAATCCTTCTCTCCTCAATGGTTTACTTTCCCAGATGAAACACACACACACACACACACACACACACACACACACACAGTCTTTATATTTCACAGCAGATGAAATGAGGGTATTTCTTGCCCAGTCATAATTGGAGCAACTCCATATGGAGGTATTGATGCTCATCTCCTTCCTTAAAGTGAAATGAGTGTTCTGTCAGGAGCAGACATGTCTCCTAGTCAAAAGATGTATTAATAGTGAAATTATTTTAAATATCATATTCTGTGGATCTCTGAAACTTTTGAAGACCATTTATCTATATATAGCATAATTGAGTTGTTAAACATTGATTATTCTAGTCATTCATTGTTTGAATAATCTTAAAAACATATTATTGTAATTAACTAAATAAGAATTGAATATGACCAGAAGTTTCACTATCTGACTGTAAACTTGCATTACTTAAGCATCCTAAATGGTTTGTAATAGCAGCTATTAAAGGACTGGGTATACACTTTGTATTCTTAAATGAGTTGTATAGACATAATTTCTATCTAAGAGTAACAAAGTAATTTTAAATTTTGTATGAATATGCAAAGATTTATATCAATTAAAACCTCCAACCTGTATCAGTATATAAATTTCATACCAATGTAAGAAAACATAATTTTAATTCTGCACCAAAATATAATGATTTCTATCAGTGTAAGATTGTGGCTATATTTTTTTGTTTAAGAGTAAAATTAATAATCAACTCAATTTATCTAATTTCTATAATTCCCAAATGATGTCATCAGACTTACACACATAGAGCATGCACACACACACTCTGCATGTGCATACATACAAACACTGAATAAATGTAAAAACCATTAAATTATATAGAAAATAGTTTCAAAAATTGAATTACAGTAACTGATTTTCAAATGGTCTACCACCCCATAGTACTAGGATAAACCTCACATTGCTACATTATATTATATTGCCATGTGGTCACTACCCTGCAGTCTGGGAGGCCCCATACAGCTGTGCTATGCCATCTTCCTTGTTTTCACATATTGCTCCTGAAATATTATTGATCACTTTCTTTCTAGGTTCACCTGGGATTTGGGTGCATAGTATTCTTAGAATATCTTTTGATATTTTTCAACAAGGGTATGGCCAACCTCATGACACACATTAGAAAATGCTCCTTCCTGTAAGCCCATAAGCAGCAAGCTGTGACCTATACCCCTGCACAGCCCATTTTCTGGCCAATCACTCTGCACACAATCTTGGAGGCCTACTGGCAGCAGGGATAATCAGACTCTGCCTATATTTCCAGAGACCCGTTGGTACCAGGGACATCCAGGTGAGATCCTTCCACATCCAATCTCTGCCTGCTGAGTCTCCCTGAAGCAAACCAAGCAGTGATGAGCTGCACTCACAAGAAAATGACCTTAATTCTAATCCTGTGAAGATGATAGACTCTTTTAAAAGAGGAAATGAATAAATCCCTAAAAGCAATACAGAAAAATACATCAAATAGGTGAAAGGGATGAATAAAACTGTCCAGGATCCGAAAATGGAAATAGAAGCAGTAAAGAAAACACAAACAGAAGGAATCTTAGAGATAGGAAGCCTAGGAAATAGAACAGGAACTACAGAAGCATCACCAATAGAATACAAGAAATTAAAGAGAGAATCTCAGGTGTAGAAGACACAATAGAAAAAAATTGATCCATCAGTCAAAGAAAATGTTAAATTTAAAAAGTTTCTGACACAAAACAGCCAGGAAATCTGAGACATTATGCAAAAGACCAGACTTAAGAATAATAGGAATAGCAGAATAAAAACCCCAGACCCAAGGCCTAGAAAATACTTTTAATAAAATCATAGAAGAAAATTTCTCCAACGTAAAGAAAGAGTTGCCTATAAACCAATACGAAGCTTACAGAACACCAAATAGATTGGACCAGAAAAAGCAAATACTCTCACCACATAATAATAAAAACACTAAATATAAAAAACAAAGAATATTAAGAAATTAAGAATATTAAAAGCCTGCGTGGGAAAAAGGTCAAGTAACAAAGGCAGACCCATTAGAATTACATCCAAGTTCTCAATAGAGACTCTAAAGCCAGAAGGGCCTAGACAGATGCCTTGCAGTCTCTAAGAGACCACAAATGCCAACCCAGACTACTATTCCAAGAAAAACTCTTAAGCACCACCCTAACCCTAACCCTAACCCTAACCCTAACCCTAACCCTAACCCTAACCCTAACCCCTAACCCTAACCCTAACCCCATAACTCTATCCCTAACCCTAACCCTAACCCCCTAACTCTATCCCTAACCCTTTCAGAGGTAAATGGGGAGGAGGAATGGGGTGAAGAACTATTGGAGGATGGGAAGGATGGCAACATTTGGAGTTTAAATGAATAAAACAATTAAAAAAAAATAAAAAAGCACCTGAGTTAAAACTAAAACAAAACAAAACAACCAACCATCACCAAGAAAAATCTTCCAATATCTATCCTCAAACCCAGTCCTACAGAAGATACTAGAAAGAAATCTCCAACACAAAGAGATTAACTACACCAAAGAACACACAGGAAATAGATAATTCTACACCAGCAAACCCAAAAAGAAAGAAAGAGAACACACACACACACACACACACACACACACATGCACACACACACTACACAACCACCACCACCCTCACCACCATCAAAATAAGAGGAATTAATAATAATTGGTCATTAATATCTCTCAACATCAATGGACTCAATTCCCCCCCCCCCCCAAAAAAAAGAGACAGGCTAACCAAAATGCATGCATAAACAAGATCCATCATTCTGCTGCATACAAGAAACACACCTCAGCAATAAAGATAGACATTCCCTCAAAGTAAAGGGCAGGAAAAAAGTCTTTAGGCACATGGACCAAAGAAGCAACCTGGAGTAGCCCTTCTAATATCTAATAAAACAAACTTTCAACCAAAATTAATAAATGGAGATGGAGAAGAACACTTCATACTTGTC
This sequence comes from Mus musculus, assembly GCF_000001635.26. Lineage (NCBI taxonomy): Eukaryota > Metazoa > Chordata > Mammalia > Rodentia > Muridae > Mus > Mus musculus. The sequence continues at coordinate 100,315,713 of NC_000069.6, read as the reverse complement.
AAAAGAAAAGTCCACCAAGTTGATATCTCAATTCTGAACATCTATGCCCCAAATGCAGGGGCACCCACATTCATAGAAGAAACATTATAAACACTTAAATCACACATTAAATTCTACTATTCCTAGTGGGAGACTTCGAAACCCCACTCTCACCAGTAGATAGGTCATCCAGACAAAAAACTAAACAGAGAAATAATGAAACTAATAGATGTTATGATTCAATTGGACTTAACAGATATCTACAAAACATTTCATCCAAACACAAAAGAATATACCTTCTTCTTAGCATCTCATGGAACTTTCTGCAAAATTGACCACATACTCAGTCACTACAGATACAAAGATATGGAAATAACTCCTTGCATTTTTTTCAGACCTCCGTGGATTAAAGCTGGACTTCATCAACAGGAGAAACAACAGAAAGCCTAAAAACTCATGGAAATCTGAACAACACTCTACTCAATGACTATTGGATAAAAGAAGAAATAAAGAAAAAAACCAAAGACTTTCTAGAATTTAACAAAAAATGAATGTACAGCATATCCAAACTTATGGGACACAATGAAAGCAGACCTGAGAGTAAAGTTCATAGCACTAAGTGCCTTCAAAAAGACATGGGAGAGATCTCATACTAGCAAATTAACAGCATACCTGCAAGCTCTAGAACAAAATGAAGCAAACACACCCAATAGGAGTAGATGGCAGGAAATACTAAAACTCAGGGTTGAAATCAATAAATTAGAAACGAAGAAAACAATACTAATTCGCATTTTTCTACATGATAACCGCCAGTTGTGCCAGCACCATTTGTTGAAAATGCTGTCCTTTTTCCACTGGATGGTTTTAGCTCCCTTGTCAAAGATCAAGTGACCATAGGTGTGTGGGTTCATCTCTGGGTCTTCAATTCTGTTCCATTGGTCTACTTGTCTGTCACTATACCAGTACCATGCAGTTTTTATCACAATTGTTCTGTAGTACAGATTTAGGTCAGGCATGGTGATTCCACCAGAGGTTCTTTTATTCTTGAGAAGAGTTTTTGCTATCCTAGGTTTTTTGTTATTCCAGATGAATCTGCCGATCGCCCTTTCTAATTCATTGAAGAATTGAGTTGGAATTTTGATGGGGATTGCATTGAATCTGTAGATTGCTTTTGGCAAGATAGCCATTTTTACTATATTGATCCTGCCAATTCATGAGCATAGGAGATCTTTCCATCTTCTGAGATCTTCTTTAATTTCTTTCTTCAGAGACTTGAAGTTCTTATCATACAGATCTTTCATTTCCTTAGTTAGAGTCACACCAAGGTATTTTATATTATTTGTGACTATTGAGAAGGGTGTTGTTTCCCTAATTTTTTGTTAAATCCCCTACCCACCCACTCCCACTTCTTGGCTCTGGTGTACCCCTGTACTGGGCATATAAAGTTTGCAATACCAAGGGGCCTTGCTTCCCAATGATGGCCGCCTAGGCCATCTTCTGCTACATATGCAGCTAGAGACACGAGCTCTGAGGGTACTTGTTAGTTCATGTTGTTGTTCTACCTATAGGGTTGCAGACCCCTTCAGTTCCTTGGGTACTTTCTCTAGCTCCTCCATTGTGGACCCTGTGTTCCATCCAATAGATGACTGTGAGCATTCACTTCTGTATTTGCCAGGCACTGGCATAGGCTCACAAGAGACAGCTATATCAGGGTCCTTTCAGCAAAATATTGCTGGCATATGCATGGTGTGTGCATTTGGTGGCTGATTATGGGATGGATCCCCAGGTGGGGCAGTCTCTGGATGGTCCATCCTTTTGACTCAGCTCCAAACCTTGTCTCTGTAACTCCTTCCATGGGTATTTTGTTCCCTATTCTAAGGAGGAATGAAGTATCCATATGTTGGTCTTCCTTCTTGATTTTCTTGTATTTTGCAAATTGTATCTTGGGTATTCTAAGTTTCTGGGCTAATGTCCACTTATCAGTGAGTGCATATCAAGTGAGTTCTTTTGTGATTGGGTTACCTCACTCAGGATGATATCCTCCAGATCCAGAAATGGATGATTTTCTTTTCTTTTCTTTTCTTTTCTTTTCTTTTCTTTTCTTTTCTTTTTGCTGCAAATTGCAAGAGGATTTTTATTCAAGAGCGCTCTTGGGCCCACGGTCATACACCATGCAGGGGTAGAGGACCGTGGTGCCTCGAGTAGCTGAGTAAGGGGGTATTTAAAGGAAGGAACCACAACTCAAGGAGGTGGGAAGGGCGTTGTTGGAAAATACCAAAAATACCAGTTAAGAGTCACAAGGAAGTACAAAGTCACAAGTGTCAGGTTATCTCTCAAGACAGTTTCTAAGAGCCCCTAACAATCTAAGAGCCCCTAACAATAGCACATTTGCATTGCAGCTTCCAGTAATGGTCAGGGTGACTTTCTTTGAATGAATACTCCTTGAACTCAGGAAGTGGGTGGGTGGAGGAATGTCACTGTTTTATGATTAGGATACCTTGGAGCATTGAGTTTACTACTCTTTCATTCCCCCCTTCTTCTTGTTAGTAGTTCTAATCTCAGAACTAGAAACTATCTTCTCCCTGACATACTTGATCCTTTAGGGTGTGGTACTGTTGTCTCAAAACTAAAAGCCGCACTGCACTAATTTTTGTTCTAATAAAGGTGACTTGCCTATTTAACACACATGGACCTATAATTAAAAGCAGAAGCAAAATCAAAAGGGGTCCCATAAAGGTAGAAAGTAGGGTCGTCAAGAGTACAAGATAAGGGCCTTTCCACCAGAGTCTCAAGGTTTTCTGTGTGGAGACGTCTAATGTAGCAGGTCTTCTTCTCTTGAGTAGGCCTTCTGGAGCTGCTTTTTGCTCGCTGTCTCACTCACTGGAGCACCTTGAGCCTAGAGAACAAAGGCTGGGAAAGCAGCATGTCAGCACCATGTACAAAGGCTATTTTTACCAGTGGAGGGGGCCCCCTGTAGAGTAATTTATAGGGGGGTCAGTCTAAACTGTCCAGGGGTGTTTCTATCCCTGAAGAGCACAAAGGGTAGGAGAGCTATCCAATCAACAAAAAGCTCTGATGTGTCACAGGAGCGTTTGTAATGCTTTTAAGAGTGTGGGATGCCACTACAGTTATTTGCTGTCCCAGAGTGAGCTTATCAGCATCCTTGACAAGCAGATTATGGCAGCAATAGCTTTCAGGCAAGAAAACCACCCGCTGGCAAAAGGGTGTAACTTCTTGGATAGGTAAGCCACTGGCCTTTTTCAAAGTCCCAAAGTCTGAGAAAGGACTTTTCTGGTGACACCTGCTCTCTCTTTTACATAGAGACTTTCTGGTGATCTGGGGTCCACACAAACACCTCCCCTTCCTTGGTTAGGGGGTACAACTGGGCAGCTAAGGTCGTCAACCCAGGTATCTAGAGTCTGTAGAAGCTGGCGTTGCCCAAGAATTTTCTTATTGCCTTGGTGTAGTTGGGGTGGGGATCTGAGTTACAGTCTTTTTCTGGCTTCTTTTAGCCACTGCTTTCCACCTCGAAGGGTGTATCCCAAATAAGTAACTTCTGTCTGACACAGCTGAGCCTCTTTAGCTGAGGCTCAGTCTTTGGTTGCCCAGGTTTCCTGTCTAGATCCTGTCTTTTCTTTTTCTCCTACCACTGTGGCAACTTTTTTTCTTGTCTATGATCTCTCCCGTTTTCTCTTTCTTTTGCCTCCCGCCTCTCTCTTTCACACACACACACTTTCTCTGCCTCTTTTACCAGATCGCATAACTGTCTCCTTCTTGTAATACACCTTCTAATCTCTGAAGTTTCTTTCTAATATCGGGAGCTGACTGCCTTATGAAAGGCCATGGCCACTGAGGCCTTCTGGGCTTCCGAGGTAAGATCAAAGGGAGTGAACCACCTGAGGCTTTTATAAGCCTTTCAAGGAACATTGAGGGAGGTTCAATTGGCCCCTGCATTACCTCTTACCTTAGCCAAATTAGTGGGCCCATTTTGAGGCACCTTGGAGACCGGAGCCTGGCGATAGATGTTTAAGCTCTCCCTACCTTTAGCCACGTTGCAGTTCCAACTGGGGTGAGTCAAAGGGAATCTCATGTCGATCTCATTTTGTAGCTGTGTAGACCACCGTTGGCTTCCGGGCTATTTTTCTAGCCTCTAACAGAATTCTTTCTCGCTCTTCGGTTGTTAAGAGCATCTGCAACCGCTGTTGACAGTCATCTCAAGTAGGCTGATGAGAGAACATAAGGAACTCCACCAACCCTGTGAGGCGTTGGGGATCCTGAGAAAGGGGGGTGGTTAATTTTCTAGTTATAAATACCAGCAGAGGAAAATGACCAGTACTGAAGGGTTTAAAGTTTGGGCGGGTCCACCAGAGTCCGCCCGGACTCTGCCCTCTGCGGCTCCCTGTGGCTCCATGTACTCACAGTGGTCCGCCTCTCAACGCCCCGAGGGGTTTGGGGGTTCCCTTGGCAGCTGGGGTCAAGGCTGTCGATAAGGGGAAGGTTGTGGACTAGGCCACTCAGGAGGCTTTATAGATTTTAGAGGAGCCGATTTAGCTGGTGGCTCCGATTCGGGAGAAGCCTTCAATTTCTCTTGTAACATGAGAGCACAACCACAATTTTGAGAAGCAAAACCCAATTTTAACAGTGTAAACAATCTATTTTCTTTAAAAATGAACTCCAAAAACATTACTTGCTACAAAGTTTGGCTGTCCGTTCCTGCACACAAACACAAGAAGGTGTAGCCGCCAATATATCTATTATAAATCGGGTTTCTAGGATAAGAATTACATAGAATATTACCCAATTCAGGCGTATCTTTAGAGACCTGTTCCTATGGGTTGTCTCATGCTGCATGTTGTAGTTCTAAATTACTCTAACCCAGAGTTACCAGTTTTAAGTCAACTTTTTGTTACCAATGTTACAAATTTTTAATTATAACCAATAACTTATGAGCCACTAATCTATAACCAAGACATATAAAACATATTTATACTTTTGAAACTATTTAGGAACAAAAATGAAATGGCCGTATACATTTGTCCATTTAAACCAAACAAAATTCTTCTTTTTTTTTTTTTAGCTGTAATTTCAAGAGGGGAGCACCTTGTCACCTGATGAATCTAATAATCACAAGCACAGAGATTTTTGTAGGAAAAACAGCCATCTGTTCCCTTACCATAGAACTTGAGAAGCTGCTGGTCCCTATAAGAGCAGCGTTTATAATTAGCTCCTAGCAGGGCTTCTCCAGCCACACTAGATTCCTTACTACAGGTGCAGGGCTCCAAAGACCAATTGATATTGTTTATTTTATTTTATTTTACCAAATTATCCCCAGATAGTCGGAGAGTACTGCTTTTCTCAAAACCCATTCTCTCACATCTCAGGTGTAAACTATCTCTAATCAGGGTATAAAGCACCTATGAGAATTACCTTTGCTTTTCTAGATTTTCACATAGCTCTAAACACATACACAAAAACACATAAAACAGAAACCAACAGATCCAGACACACTCGACCCTTTCTTGTCCTCCACAAGCAGGCAAAAGAATTAGACTATGTTGGAGGGGGAAGCTTCCGCTTCAACAGAACTCGGTCCCTCTGACCGATCCGGAGACGGCCAGGCGTCCCTGGCTCTCCTTACCTCCCAGGGCGTCCCCCAGGGCCACAGCCTGTGGTCCTCCTAGCACGTCTGCCGACCACAGTCCTCCGGTCCTTACGGCCCAAAAGGACAGCTGCAAATACAGACGCGCGCATTTCAGAAAACCCCATCACCCCATCGTCTACAAACACCATCGTCCACTTCTACCTAGACGACCAAAACCAGAGAAGCACACTTATTCCTCACTCTGCAAGGTGTAAAACCAAGGCACAAGGTGGGACTTGAACCCACGATCTCGTAACCCTGAAACCAAAGCACGAGATGGGACTCAAACCCATGATCTTGAAACCCTGAAACCAAGACACAAACTCAATAAACTCAGATGGATCCAAACTCAGACTTTGCCATGCTTCAGAAACATAGGACAAGACACAAACAACCCAACACAACAAGCACATGTTCCAACGTTCGTTTCAGAAAACAGACACTCAAAACAGAGACACTGGCCGGCACACACGCACACAAGAGGGGATCCCCAAACCTCCAAGTCGGTTCTCGGGTGTGAGGGGTGGTCGCGTTTCCCGGCCAACGCACCAAATGAAAGACCCACAACGTGAGGACTCCCCCACGTTCTGACTCAGGAGAGGCAACACCCCAAAATCACCAACGAGAAACGTTCTTGCTGCAAATTGCAAGAGGATTTTTATTCAAGAGCGCTCTCGGGCCCACGGTCATACACCACGCAGGGGTAGAGGACCGTGGTGCCGGATGATTTTCTTGATAAATACCTCTTACCAGAGTTAAATCCAGATAAAGTCATTAAATAGTCCTATAAGTCCTAAGGAAATAGAAGCAGTCATTAAGTCTCCACTCCCCCTCCCCCCCAAAAAAGAAAGAAAAACTCAGGGTCAGATGGTTTTAGCTCAGAATTCTATCAGACTTTCTAAAAAGAGCTAACACCAATATTCCTCAAACTATTCCACAAAATAGAAACAGATATTGCCCAACTCATGCTATGAGGCCACAGTCACTGTGATCCCTAAACCACACTCTCAACAAAGAAAGAGAATTTCAGATCAATGTCCCTTATGAACATTAATGCAAAAATATTCAATAATATACTCTCAAACCACATCCAAGAACACATGAAAAACACTATTTACTATGATCAAGTAGGCTTCATCCCAAGGATGCAAGGATGGTTCAAAATACAAAAGTACATCCATCAGTGCAATTCACTATATAAACAAACCAAAAGAAAAAACCCACATGATCATTTTATTAGATGCTGAAAGTCCTTGACGAAATCCAACATCCCTTCATGTTAAATGTCTTAGAGAAATCAGGGATACAAAGTGCATACCTAAGTACAATAAAGGCAGTATACAGAAAGCCTATAGAGAACATTAAATTAGATGGAGAGAAACTTAAAGCAATTCCACTAAAATCAGGTACAAGACAAGGCTGTCTGCTTCCTTCCTTTCTAATCAATAAAGTACTTGAGGTTTTAGCCATAGAAATAAGACAACTAAAGGAGATCAAAGGGATACAAATAGGAAAGAAAGAAATCAAAGTATTGCTATTCACAGATGATATGATAGTATACATATGTGAACCCAAAAAAAATTCAACAAGAAAACTCTAACAACTCTTCTAAACACCTTCAGCAAAGTGGCAGGATACAAAATTAACTAAAAAAAGATTAGTAGCTCTCCTATATAGAAATGATAAATGGGTTGAGATGGAAATTAGAGAAACAAAACCCTTCACAAATATATAAAATATCATAGTATAACTCTAACCAATAAGTGAAAGACCTGTATAACAAGAATGTCAAGTCTTTGAAAAAAAGAAGTTGAAGATGGAAAGATCTCTCATGCTCATGGATCAGTAGGATTAACATTGTGAAAATGGCCTTTGTACCAAAAACAATTTACAGTATCAATGCAGTTCCCATCAAAAAGTCCAATACAATTATTTACAGACATTGAAATAGCAATACTCAACTTCATATGAAGAAACAAAATCCCAGGATAGCTAAAACATTCGTGGAGAATAAAAGAAACTCTGGAGGTATCATCATCCCTGATTCCAAGCAGTATTACAGAGCAATAGTAATAAAAACCACATAGTGTTGCCATAAAAACAGACAGGTTGATCAATGGAATTAAATCAAAGACCCAGAAATAAATCCACATACCTATTGACACTTGATTTTGGACAATGAAGCCAAAACTATACTGTGGGAGAAAAAAAGAAAGCATCTTTACATCTTCAACAAAACCTGGTGGTCTAACTGGATGACTACACGTAGAAGAATGCATATCACCACTCTTTACAAAACTCAAGTCCAAGTGGATCAAAGACTTCAACTTAAGACCAGATATACTAAATATGATAGAAGAGAAAGTGAGGAATATCCTTGAATGTATTGGTACAGGAGACAACTTCCTGAACAGAGCACCAACAGCTCAGGCACTAAGATCGACAATTAATAAATGCAATCTCGTGAACCTGAAAAGCTTCTGTAAGGCAAAGGACACTCACTGGCAATAGGATTAAACTACAGCCTACAGAATGGGAAAAGATCTTCATCAACCCAACATTGATAGAGGGCTGGTATCCAAAATAAATAAAGAAGTTAGACATCAACAAACCAAGATGAGAGACTCTCAGGAGTCAAAGGAAGGGACCTTAGATAAAATGCCGGACAGTAGGGAGAGGGAACTTATAGAGCCCACCTCCAGCAGGAAGACAGGACATCAAGTGAGGGATGGAGTTGCCATCCTACAGTCACAACTCTGACCCAAAATTGTTCCTGTCTGAAAGAATTACAGGGATGGAAATGGAGAGGAACCTGAGGAAAAGAAGGTCCAGTGACAGGCCCAAAGTGGGATCCAGCTCAAGAGAAGGTCCCAAGGACTGACACTATTACTGAGGCTATGGAGTGCTCACAAAAAGGGATCTATCATGACTGCTCTCTGAAAGACCCATTAATCAGCTGAAAGGATCAGATGCAGATATTTGAACCCAAACAATGGACAGAAGCAGCTGACTGTTGTTAAATTAGGGAAGGCTGAAAGAAGCTGAGGAGAAGGGCAACCCTTTAAGAGGACCAGCAGTCTCAATTAATCTGGACCCCTGAGATCTCTCAGATACTGGAATACCAACCAGGCAGCATACACGAGCTGATATGAGACCCCCAAAACACATAGAGTAGAGAGAGGACTGCTGGGTCTGTGTTCATTCAGAGATGATGCACCTAACCCTCAAGAGACTGGAGACCTCAGGGAGTTTAGAGGTCAGGTGGGGTGTGGGGTGGAGACATCCACATGGAAACAGGTGGGTGGGGAGGAGGTATAGGATGTGGAACAGTCGGAGGGTGGATGAGGGGGCAATAAAATGTGATCATATTTGCCGAGAGAGGCATAGCAGAGAACTTCTCCTGGCATTCCTCTAAGCCCCTGCTGCTGACACAAACAGAGGCTGAGGCCTGGCTGTCTCTGATAGCTAGTGCCTCCGCTGCTGATTCACATTTGCTATCCTGAATCTACTGAACTGGACTTCTGGTGTATCCATAAAGTGTTTGTGAATGGATAGAGCTTCCACTATTAATCTGTGAACTGAACTGCTGATTTCCAGACAACATAGGTGAGAGTTGCTCCAAAGAACCTTTCTAAACAGGTCCACTCTCCTGTATCCTTTCTTTTCCACTACCTGTAGTGGGTGGTGGACTAAAAGGGAGGTTAAAGCATTTAAGAACCATCACTAAAAATAGACTTCGAAAAAATTAAAGTTACAGTCCTTTTTATTTGCATTTCCTGATAGGATTAACCTAGCAGCTAACGGAGACAGATACAGAGACCCACAGTGCAGCAATAGGTAGAGCTTGGAGACTCTTGTGGAAGATGGGGAGGAAGGATTGAAGGAGGCAGAGAGGTTAAGGACACCACAAGAAAACCTACAGAATCAACTATCCTTAGGGGCCCACAGAGACTGAACCACCAAACAGAGAGCATGTATGGCATGGATCTAGGCCCTCTACCCACTTGTAACAGATGTGCAACTTTGTCTTCATGTGGGACCCCTAATAGTTGGAGTAGAGGCTGTCTCTGACTCTGTTGTCTGCCTTTGGATCCCTTTCCCCTAACTGGGCTGCCTCACCTAGCCTCAATAGGAGAAGATCCCCCTAGTCCTACTGCAACTTGATTTCCATAGGAGGCCTCCCCCTCTCTGAGGAGAAAGGGAGGTAGGGATGGGAGGAGGTGAGGTGAATGGGAGGGACTGGGAGGAGAGGAAGGAGAGGAAAGAGAGGAAGGAGAAGAAAGAGAGGAAGGAGAGGAAGGAGAGGGAGGAGAGGGAGGAGAGGAAGGAGAGGGAGGAGAGGAAGGAGAGGAAGGAGAGGAAGGAGAGGGAGGAGAGGGAGGAGAGGAAGGAGAGGGAGGAGAGGGAAGAGAGGGAGGAGAGGGAGGAGAGGGAGGAGAGGGAGGAGAGGAAGGAGAGGGAGGAGAGGAAGGAGAGGAAGGAGAGGGAGGAGAGGGAGGAGAGGAAGGAGAGGGAGGAGAGGGAAGAGAGGGAGGAGAGGGAGGAGAGGGAAGAGAGGAAGGAGAGGGAGGAGAGGGAGGAGAGGGAGGAGAGGAAGGAGAGGGAGGAGAGGAAGGAGAGGAAGGAGAGGGAGGAGAGGGAGGAGAGGAAGGAGAGGGAGGAGAGGGAAGAGAGGGAGGAGAGGGAGGAGAGGGAGGAGAGGGAGGAGAGGGAGGAGAAGAAGGAGAGGAAGCTTTGATTGGGATGTAAAGTAAATAAATAAACTAATTAATGGGGAAAAAAAGAGAAATAGATCTTCTTACAACTTTAAAAAATGAAAGAAAGAAATGAAAGCATTTGTTCCTTATCCATTTTCTGGAAAAGATTGCACAGAATAATTTCTTTCTTAACGTTTGGTAGAATTCACTGTTAGAGCCACTTGTGCCTACAATACATGTGCTCTTGTGTTTTCTGGATACTTTTAATAATTTTTTAAATTAAAAATTTTAATTTAGTTAAAATGTTATTGCATCATTTCCTTCCCCTCTCCTCCCTACAACACTCCTCACTGGCCTTGTCCCTCTCCCATGTCTTTTCAAATTCATGGCCTTTTATTCTTTTAAAAAATGTTTATACAGTATATTTTGATTACATTCTTTCCCCTATTGTAAGTCTTCCCAGGTCCTTTCCACCTCCCTACCCACCTGACTTCATATTCTGCCTGCCTGTCTGTCTTCTCTGCCTCTCTCTCTCTCTCTCTCTCTCTCTCTCTCTCACACACACACACACACACACACACACACACACACACACACACACACCAATCAAATAAAAAACTATTACTATTGCTATGATGAAAAACCATGGCCAAAAGCAAGTTAAGGAAAAGGCTTTGTTTGGCTTAGACTTCCTCACTGTAGTCCATAATTAAAGGAAGTCAGGACAGGAACTCAAACAAGGTAGGATCCTGGAGGCAGAAGCTGATTCAGAAGCCACGGAGGAGTGCTGCTTGCTAACTTGCTCCCTGTATCTCCATCAACCTGCTTTCTTATAGAACCCAGGACCACCAGCCCAGGATTGGCATCACCTACGAGTTGGACCCTTTCTTATCAACCACTAATTAATAAAATGCTCTTTGGGCTTGTCTATAGCCCAATCTTATAGAGACTTTTTAAAACCAAGGTTACTTCTCTCAAATAACTTTAGCTTGTGTCAGGTTGACAAAACTAGCAAGCACAATCGACCCTTTGCCAACTTGACACACAAACACGTCACTGTTAGGCTACCCTCCCTTTCTTTTTCATTCCTATTACCACACACTGATGTAGACATCACAATAGTAAACATTTCACGAACTTAAAAAGCCTTACAGTCTTTACTTTTTAAAACTATTCCGTCTCTTTTAAAATCGAGACTCTCTGTTAAACTCCAAATTTTCCTGTTTAAAATTTAAAGTCTCTCAACTGTGGACTCTGTAAAATAAAAAAAAAAGTGAATAAATTAAGTATTTTCTTACTTCAAGAGGGAAGAACCAGGACACAGTTACAATCAATTCAAAGCAGAACAAAACTCAACTGTGTAACTAACTCAATAAACTCAATATTCAATGTCTGCAATCCACTTGCGGTCTGGGCTCCTCCAAAGGATTTGGGTCACTTAACCAGCTCAGTCCTCTACAGCACACACAGCTTGTCTTCTAGGATCCAGTTGGCTCCCTCCACTGCTGATGCTGTCCTTGGTGGCTCTCCCATGGTACTGGCGTCTCTAAAACTGCTGGGACTTTTCTTGGGGCAACTGGGCTGAACTTTCACCTGTTGTGCCTTCAAAACTAGTACCACTTGGGAGACTCTCACCCATTATGAAGTTTGGCTTCCAAAGCAAGGTACAACTTAGGCCATCTCTAGAATAAAGCTTCCATGTGATAACTCTTAGCAAACACTTCTTTGAAGACTTCATGTCAGTGATGCTGCTCATTTCTTAGTCATAGCTAATTCTTTCTTTAGCCCCACCTGACCATCATCCATTGTCCCAGCAAAACGAAGATTTTTACCTTAAGGGCTCTGGTCTCTTGTTTTGTTTTGTTGTGTTGTGTTTTGTTTTGTTATGCAATGCACTTTAATGGTAAAATTCTTGAGAGCACAATGTATAATCTGACACATTTTCTATTCAATCCTCCATCCAGGCACCTGCAACAGAGGTAGCTGTTAGGCACATTTCCACAATTTTAACTTAAATGGTAACTGTTAAACACAGAATATCACGTCTTTTACTGTCATCAAGTAATCAGTGAGAGAGTCCAAGTTGGGGTGAGATCATCATGTGTCCTGGTCACATGTGTCCTAATCACAGCTAATTCTTCAGCTCCAGGTGCCCAAACAACACAAATTGGCTGGGGATGTCTCTGCTTCCCACTGAAACTTCACAAGCCAGGCCTACATTGTCTACACTGCTCTCAACATTCTTGTCTTCCCCGCGCCTACAGAGCAGCCCACTGAGTTCTCAACAATCAATGACTTTTCTAGCCTAAAGTTCCAAAGTCCTTTCACAATCCTTCCCAAAACAACATGGTCAGGTCTGTCACAGAAATACACCCCCATCATATTGGTACCAACGTCTATCCTCATTAGGATTACTATTGCTATAATGAAACACGATGCCCAAAAGCAAGTTGGGGAAGAAAGGGTTTATTTGGCTTACACGTCCACATCATAGTCCATCCTTGAAGGAAGTCAGGGCAGGAACTCAAGCAGGGCTGGAACTTGGAGGTAGGAGCTGATGGAGAGGTTATGGAGGATGCTGCATACTAGCTTGCTCACTCCCCAGGGACTGTACCATCCTCAATGAACTGGGACCTAACCTATCAATCACTAAAAGTGTGTAATTTGTTCTCTTGATAAAACTTTCCCCCATTCTGTAGGCTTCCATTTCTTTTAAATGATGTTGCATTCTCTATAGAAGCTTCTCAATGTCATAAGTTCCCATTGGTCTTAGTGTCTTTGCTATTGGTGTCCTGTTCCAAAAGTCTTTTCCTGTGCCAATGAATTCAAAGCTATTCTCCACTTTCTGTTCCCTCAGTTTCAAGGTATCTGGTCTTATGCTGAGGTCCTTGATCCATTTGGAATTGAATTTTGTGCACAATGATAGATATGTATCTATTTTAATTTTCCACATGTACATGTGCAGTTTGACCAGCACCATCTGTTGAAGATGCTATCTTTTCTCCAGGTCATCAGTAGATACTTGTGGTTGGCTATGTTTTCAGTACTAAGCATGTTTTCCCTCCTATTCAGCAGGTCTTACATCCAAATAGACAGCTGTAGAAGTGCCACTGTTGCTCATTTAGAGCTATTTTGTCATGCTGATCATTGTTGTGATTCACAGGCATCATGGGTGGATAGGAATATTGAATTTCTTTGACAGCTTGCATAGCACCTTATGGTATAATGAACACTAGTCCTCAAGTAGGAGGCAGATGCAGTTTGATTCCTCTTAATCCTGTATCCGAAGTGTGTGGTGTCTTCAGTAATATGGACATAATGTCAATTTCTGGGAAGCAACCAAAGGCAACTACAATAACATAATGTTCTGGGAGCCCCTTGAACTCCCTTGACCAACACTTCAAGGGGAGGTTTCCCATGCCTGGTAGTGGAGCTTTTGTTAGATAGTTAATGGCTCTTGAGGAGAAACAATAAGATCTCAAGTGACATAATTTCATTTTAAATTATGTTCATATGTGTACACATATACTTAAATGCATTATGTATAACTTTAGGTGAGTATAAATAGTAATATACAGGATTAAGGATTAAGAGGAATCAAACTGGATTATACCATAAGGTGCTATGCAAGCTGCCAAGGAAGAAATAATTCAATAGTCTTACCCACCCACAATGCCTGTGAATCACAACATTGATCAGTATAATATAGCTATTACAAGCATTCTCAGCAGTATTTTTCCTCCTTCCCCCTTCTTTTTTTTTTTTTGTGTAGAACAGGATTTTACTATTTTCATCTGTTAATATTCAACAAATAGAATAATTATTTTAAGATATATTTTGTTGTTATGTCTCTCATTTCATTTCTGATTTTATTAATTTGGATACTATCTCTGTGCCATCTGATTAGTCTGGCTAAGGACTTATCTATCTTGTTGATTTTCTCAAAGAACCAGCTCCTGGTTTTGTTGATTCTTTGTATAGTTCTTTTTGTTTGGTTGATTTCAGCCCTGAATTATTATTATTTCCTGCCATCTACTTCTCTTGGGTATATTTGATCCTTTTTGTTCTAGAACTTTCAGGTGTGTCGTCAAGTTGCTAGTGGAAGCTCACTTCAGTTTCTTTTTGGAGGCATGTAGAGCTATGAGTTTTCCTCTTACCATTGCTTTCATTGTGTCCCATAAGTTTTGGTATGATGTGTCTTCATTTTCATTAAATTCTAAAAAAGCCTTTAATTTCTTTCTTTATTTCTTCCTTGACCAAGTTATCATTGAGTAGACAATTGTTCAGCTCCCATGTGTATGTGTGCTTTCCGCTGTTTTTGCTGGTATTTAAGACCAGTCTTAATCTGTGGTAATCTGATAGGGTGCATGGGATGATTTCAGTCTTCTTGTATCTATTGAGGTCTGTTTTGTGACCAACTATAGTCAGTTTTGGAGAAAGTACCATGAGGTGCTGACAAGAAGATATATTCTTTTGCTTTAGGATGAAATGATTTATAAATATCTGTTAGATCCATTTGGTTATAACTTCTGTTAGTTTCACTGTGTCTCTGCTTACTTTCTGTTTCCATGATCTGTTCATTGCTGAGAATAGGATGTTGAAGTCTCCCACTATTATTGTGTGGGGTGTGATGTTTGCTTTGAGCTTTAGTATGTTTCTTTTTTGCATGTGGGTGCTCTTGCATTTGGAACATAGATGCTCAGAATTGAGAGTTTATCTTGGTAGATTTTTCCTTTGACCAGTATGAAGTGTCCCTCCTTATCTTTTTTGATAACTTTTGGTTGAAAGTTGCTTTTATTCAATATTAGAATGGCTACTCCAGCTTGTTTCTTGGGACCATTTTCTTGGAAAATTGTTTTCCAATCTTTGTCTCTGAGGTAGTGTCTGTCTTTGTCAGTGAGATGTGTTTCCTGTATGCAGAAAAATGCTGGGTCCTGCTTACGTATCCAGTCTATTAGTCTATGTCATTTTATTGGGGAATTGTGTCCATTAATGTTAAGAGTATTAAGGAAAAGTTATTGTTACTTCCTGTAATTTTTTGTTGTTAGAGGTGGAATTATGTTTGTGTGGATATCTTCTTTTGGGTTTGTTGAATGACTCCTTTCTTGCTTTTTCTAGGGTGTAGTTTCCCTCCTTGTGTTTGCGTTTTCCATCTATTATCCTTTATAGGGCTGGATTTGTGACAAGATATTGTGTAAATTTGGTTTTGTCATGGAATATCTTGGTTTCTCCATCTATGGTAATTGAGAGTTTTGTTGGGTATAGTAGCATGGGCTGGTGTTTGTGTTCTTTTAGTGTCTGATAGGTCTGCCTTTATATGCTACTTGACCTTTTTCCCTTACTGCTTTTAATATTTTTTCTTTGTTAAGTGAATCTGGGGTTTTGATTATTATGTGACAGGAGGAATTTCTTTTCTGGTCCAGTCTATTTGGAGTTCTGTAGGCTTCTTGTATATTCATGGGCATCTCTTTCTTTAGGTTAGGAAAGTTTTCTTCTATAATTTTGTTGAAGATGTTTACTGGCCCTTTAAGTTGGGAATCTTTGTTCTCTTCTATACCTATTATCCTTAGGTTTGGTCTTCTCATTGTGTCCTGGATTTCCTGGATGGTTTTGGTTAGGAGCTTTTTGCTTTTTGCATTTTCTGTAATTGTTTTGTCAATGTTTTCCATGGTATCTCTGTTCCTGAGATTCTCTCTTCTATCTCTTGTATTCTGTTAGTGATGCTTGCATCTATGACTCCTAATCTCTTTCCTAGGTTTTCTAACCCCAGGGTTGTTTCCCTTTGTGATTTCTTTATTGTTTCTATCTCCATTTTTAGATCTTTGATAGTTTTGTTCCTTTCCTTTGTCTGTTTGATTGTGTTTTCCTATAATTATTTAAGGGATTTTTGTGTTTCCTCTTTAAGAGCTTCTAGCTGTTTACCTGTGTTCTCCTGTATTTCTTTAAGGGAGTTATTTATGTCCTTCTTAAAGTCTTTATCACCATCATGAGAAATGGTTTTAGATCTGAATGTTGCTTTTCCAATATGATGGTGTATCCAGGACTTACTGTTGTGGGAGAATTGGGTTCTGATGATGCCAAGTAACCTTGGTTTCTGTTGCCTATGTTCTTATGCTTGCCTCCTGTCATCTGATTATCTCTAGTGCTGCCTGACCTTAATATAACTGACTGGAGTCTATCCTTCCTGTTATCCTGGTTGTGTCAGAACTCCTCAGAGTTCAGCTGTCTCTGTGATTTTGTTATTCTGGGATCCTCGGATCCTGAGATCCTGGGTGTGTCAGAGCTCCTGGGAGTCAGGGTGTCTCTGGGGCCCTGGGTTCCTGGTGTAACCAAGCTCCTAGGATCCTGGGATTCTGTGGTCCTGGGAGTGTTAGAGCACCTGGGAGTGGAGCTTCTTCTGGGTGTTGTTGTGGGACTGGCTGTGGAGTTCCCACCCAAGGTCTGCCCAGGGCACTGACTCAGACCAGAAGGAACTCATGCCACTGGTCAGGTAGAGTTCCTGGATGCCCGGGTCCCACTGGTCCCAGTTACTTCCAGTGCTGGGGCAGTTGTTGTGACCTTACCTTTGACTCTATGATCCTGGGAATGTTAGAGCTCCTGAGAATGGATCTTCCCACTGGGTGTTATGGGACTGGCTGCTGGAGTTCAAGCACAAGGTCTGCTCAGGGCACTGGCCCAGACCAAAGGAACCTGTCCCTCTAGTCAGGCAGAGTTCCTGGGTCCCCCCTCCTTTTGTATTGACCTCTTCCCTACTCCCAGTTGATGCTCTGTTTTTTTTCCTCATTTCTTTTATATTAATCTATCCTGCCATTTCCCTTTCTAGCAATCCCCCAAGGAGAGATCCCCCACTTTATATTTCTGGTTTCTGCAATTACTCTAGGTTATATATTCACATCTGAAGATTTGGAGCTAAAAACTACAGATGAGAAAGAACATTCAGTATGAGTTTCTGGGTCTAGGCTACCTCATTCAATATAATATTTTCTGGTTCTATTCATATACTTGAATGTCTTATGGTTTCATTTTTATTTATAGTTGAATAGTACTCCACTATGTATATGAACTGTTTTTTATTATCCATTAGTCAGTTGAAGGACATTTGTATTCTTTCCATTTTCTAGCTATGCTAGCTAGGTCTAGTCAACTTGACACTAATTTGGGAAGAGGCAAATGCTCTGACCAGATTGGCCCATGGGCAAGACTGGAGTGCATTTTCTTGATTAAACTCTTGCTTTAACTCTTAGGCAGATAGAGTCTGATTCAGAAAATCCTTTCCTATACTTATATTTTGTAGTTACTAACTATGATTTTTCTAACAGATTCAGTGTCTCAGATTGTATGTTAAGGTCTTTGATGAATTCTGTTCATTAGAGTTATCTCATTCTTTCTTTTTGTGTGTTGGGCCAAGGGTCTGTCAATTTTATCGTCTCAAAGAACCAGCTCTCAGATATATTGATTATTTTCTTTGTTTCTATCTTAATAAGTTCTGGTCTAATTTTTATTATTCCTTATGTCTACTTGATTTGGGTTTGAATTGTTCTTGCTCTTCAAAATTCTTGGGTTACACCATTATGTCATTTGTTTGTGCTTTTTCTACTTTCTTAATGTAGGCATTATAGCTATAAATTTCCATCTTAAGACTTCATTTAATGAGTCCAAGAAGTTTTGTTGTGTTGTGTTTTAATTTTCATTTAGTTCCAAGGGTTTTTTTTTTTTAACTTCTTTCTTGATTTTTTTCTTTGACTCACTC
The DNA here is from genome assembly GCF_000001635.26 of Mus musculus. Classification (NCBI taxonomy): domain Eukaryota; kingdom Metazoa; phylum Chordata; class Mammalia; order Rodentia; family Muridae; genus Mus; species Mus musculus. The sequence continues at coordinate 100,297,646 of NC_000069.6, read as the reverse complement.
AACATTCAATAATGATTAATCTCCATGAGCTGTGTATTCACTAGAGATTTGCTTGGTATCAATTTTAAATTTTAACTTATTACGGTCAAACAGGAAGTGCACTCATAGTTCTTTAAAATTTCTGATTTTGTTAATATGTATTTTGTGTTTCAGGATGTGATCTATTTTAAAGGCACTTCCATGGGCTGTTTAATAGAATCTATAGTCTCTGATTTTTGGGTGAAATATTCTGTAGCTATATTAGAACCATTTAATGCATGATAGCATCTACTTCTGATGTTTTTCTATTTCATTTTTGTCTGGATAATCTCCCTAGATACTAAAATTATTTATTGGTGTTAATCTGTGTATTTTAGTTCCAAAAGCATGCATTTTAGGAAATTGGGTGCATCAGTGTTTGGTAATTGTAACATCTTCTTGGTTAACTGGTCCCTTGGTTAAAATGAAGTGTTCTGTTGTGGATAGCCCTGGTCCTAATGATATTTGATGTTAATTCCATTCTCCTGTGAGGGGTTGCAAACAAGAATGAGTCAGCACTCAGGTGATTTCCTATAAACTTGCTTCCCATCTAAATTTGTAAAATAAAGGAGAGCTGATGATTGGGCAGATAAAGGGAAGATGGAGCAGAAGGAGGAGAGAGAAGAAGGATAAAATGGGAGAGAGAGAGAGAGAGAGAGAAAGAGAGAGAGAGAGAGAGAGGACACAGAGGACACACAGGAGGAGGAAGAAGAAAAGCAGAGCAGAAGCACATGGCCTAGAGAAACCGCAAGTTCTAAGGGGTCTCAGAGATGTGGAAGATAGAAGTGTAGCGGTAGATCTGCCCAATCTAGGTGCACAGCATGTATTCATATTAATTGAGTTGTGTTTTTATTGCTGGGGCATATTTGGGTTGGAGATTTACCGCAACAAAATGCCGCTCAAGGTATTGATTTGAATTCAACTAACCTGAGAGAAAAATTCACTGTCCCCCCAACCCCTGAATGGGGCTTGGGCAGTGATATAGGCTGCAACATGGTGGATTTGAAGCTGACTGGATTTGAGGGGCCTACAGAGAATGGCAGAGAGGCATCTATGCCCGAGAGAGCCTTTCTGTGTTTGCTTCCCTGTATCCTTTGCTCCCCACCCTGCCTCCCCCACCTCCAAACAGGGGCACAGACAGTGTGGCTCTTTTTACACTCAGCTCCTCCCTGTGAATAAAGAATTGGGAGACAAAGGTACAAAGGGCCCTGGACCAGGTAATTCATTGATATAAAGAGAGAAATTTAACCTTTTGATACTTAAAGATGGTATAAACATATATTGCTCGAATAAGTCTTACAGGAGACTGATCTTCTGTCTAATGTGAGCTCCACAGGAATTTTGGGTTTAAATCCTGGTTTGACAAGTTGCCTCTTATAAGCAGGTATAGAAAGAAAAGGAAAGAGGAAAGGAAAGGAAAGAGGAAAGGAAACAAAAAGAGAGAAGAGGAAAGGAAAGAGGAAAGGAAAGGGAAATAGAAGTGTGAATCAATTGTTTTAAAGATGGTATGATAAAGTCTGCAGTAGACGCATATTCTGTCTAATGTTGGGCTCCACGGGGATTTTGGGTTTAAATCCTGACATGACAATTTAGAAAGGTCTAAATAGGCTAAAATGTGTGTGATTTTGAGTATTGTGGTTGTTTTATTGTTCCACTGGGACAGAGGGCAAGGTACAGGTTTTCCTGGTTACTGAGGCTGAAGGATATGTTGATTTGTGGAAAAGATTTTGTCTTCGTGTTTTTGGAAAAGGTGATTAAGGTATTTATACCTTCTAGAGTTATATGGATTAGATTTGATAGAGGGAGAACCGCTGAAGAACTAGATTCCAGAGAATCAAACAAAAAGTTTATCTTGATAATACTAAAATTTGTTTTGAGATTTATATTTTACAGAATATACAGCCTTGGTGAATTTCATCATTAGACATGCTGAACTGACCTGCTGAAACTCCTGATGTCTTGGGTTTTCATCCGGATCCAGTCAGGACACAGACATCAGAGACTAATACAATCATTGGATTGACCTTCTTAAGGCTAACCAACTCCTTCATTTCCTTACCCTTCCTCCTCACTTCAAAAATATCTCAACACCTATATTCAGTTTGAAGATGTTATGAAGAATTGTCATTCCAGTTCCCTAAGCTTTGGGGCTGGGGGTGGTTATTATAGGTTGTCTTTGATGCTAATAATTTTGAAGTACAGGGCTTGGACACAGTCCTTCTATTGCTGTTATTATAAACAGATCTTAGATTATTAAGCCTGTGAGTTAAGGGCCAAATAGGAAATTCATTGCTCTGAGTTTATTTTTAGGGTGTTTTCAGTTATTTTAATCAGAAATGGCTGAGAGTAGGTAACAGAGAATGGTCCAGATTACTTCACATAGATAGTTGGTTTTAAAAAACGTCAGAAGTCCACAGAATGTGATATTTAATGTTATTTATTCACTTGTTGTTGAAACTAGTCTCCTCCTGACAGCTTTCCCTGTCTTTGAATTACTCCAGTTGTGGCAAAACAACCACTAGGCAAGAATTGCCTCATTTCATCTACAGACATAATACTGTCCAAAGAAAGGACACAATTACAGGTTAGGACAGCTTAATTCTGCTGAGACAGAGTAAGCTAGTCTTTAATATTCCTATTTCTCTAAGTCTGTCAGATGACCCTGGCCAGTAGGCTAAAGACCAATGCTCCAACATGTTAAAGTAAGGGACTGTCCAAGTGATCAGTGGTCTGTATAAATTAGCTAAGTTTTGAAAGGTATGTTAGGCTTCCTATATATTTTCAGTTAATATCAGTTGTTCTTGGATTTCTGATGGGGTTGAAAAACTACATAGTCTTGTAGCCAACCCAGGATTTTTACTTCGAGAGGAAGGTTTTCAGATGGCATTCAATCTAAAGCCAAGACATATCCAGGTGCAGAACTATATATAGTCTTTTAAGTAAGGATAGATGACAGAGGTTCTATTTAATTAACAAAGATGATGGATTGGATGTTAGGTCTCTTATACTTTATAAGTTACAAGATAGTAATAGTAATGTTCAATTGTATCTGAGATAAAATAATCTTTTAATTGGACAGAAAGTGGCAATTGTTGGGATAGCCCTGGAGCTAATTATATTTGATGTCAATTCTGTTCTCCTGTGAAGGGTTTCGAAGAAGGAATGAGTCAACACTCAGGTGATTTTCTGTAAACCTGCTTCCTACCTTAATTTGTAAAATAAAGGAGAGCTGATGATTGGGCAGATAGAGGGAAGGTGAAGTGGAAGGGGGAGAGAGAAGGAGAAAATGGAAGAGAGAGAGAGAGAGAGAGAGAGAGAGAGAGAGAGAGAGAGAGAGAGAGAGAACACAGAGGAGGAAGAAGAAGAAAAGCAGAGCAGAAGCACATGGCCTGGAGAAACCACAAATTCTAAGGGGTCTCAAAGATGTGGAAGCTAGTAGTGTAGTGGTAGATCTGCCCAATCTAGGTGCACAGTATGTATTCATATTGAGTTGTGTTTTCATTTCTGGGGCATATTTGGGTTGGAGATTTACTGCAACAGTATTCCTTTTTAACTCTTGTTTAATTGTAGTATGAAGCCTATTTTTCCAGATATTCGGATACTGTGCTTGCTTTTTTTATCTCTTTTGCTTAGCATAACTTTCCCCCCAATGCTTTCACTTTACATTGGTGCCTATCTTTAAAGTTAAGATGAATTTTTGTAGACAGAAAGATAGATTTTGTTTCTTAATCCATTCAGGCATTAGAGAATTGATGCCATTAATATTTCAACAATATGAACTAACCAGTACCCCCAGAGCTCATGTCTCTAGCTCCATATGTAGCAGAGGATGGCCTAGTCGCCCATCAATGGGAGGAGAGGCCCTTGGTCTTACAAAGATTATATTCCCCAGTATAGGGGAATACCAGGGGCAGGAAGGGGGTGTGTGTGGGTTGGGGAGCAGGGTTGGGGGGGAGGGTATAGGGGACTTTCGGGATAGCATTTGAAATGTAAATGAAGGAAATATCTAATAAAATATTTAAAGTAATTATCTGAAGGTGTATATTGATTGCAGTCATTTTTATTGTTTTATTCTTGTGTTCTTAGTTGTGTTCTGTGTTTCAATAATTAAGGCTATACTCGTTTCTTTTGGTTTTGGTTTTGTTCTTGTTTTTTAGTTTGAAGCACTGCTTCCAGTATTCTTTTTTGAATCAGTTTGATGGACATTAATTTTTTAGCCTGTTTGTATCATGAAAAGTTTTTTCTTTTCCTTCATTTATGGATGATAGTTTCCTGGGTATAATACTCTCATTGGAATTCATTTTCTTTTAGAACTTGAAGTACATTGTTCCAGGCTTTCTTGGCTTTCAAATCTTCATTGCAAAATTAGTATTTCTTAAGATTAGTATTTCTTTGTAGATTATTTATGTTTTTTTCTTGCAACTTTCAATATTCTTTGTTCTGTGTATTTAGTGTTTTAACTATGATATACTGAAGGGAATTTCTTTTCTGATCTCTCTACTTTTGGTGTTCTGTGCTTCTTGTTACTGGGTCTTTTCTTAGTTTGACGAAGTTGTCTTCCATGAGCTTGTTGAAGATCTGGTCTATTCCATTAACCTGGGATTCATTTCCTTCACCTGTGTCAGTAATTAGAGGATCTTGCCTTTTCACTGTATCCCACATTTTCTGAATGTTCCTTTTCTGTGATTTTAATTTTCCTTTCATATTGTTTACCTGTGTGGTCTAATTTCTCTAGTTTGTCTTTAAGTCCAGACATTCTCTCTTCTACTTGATTCATTCTACTTGTATGGTTTCCCTCTGAGTTTTCTAATTTTGCTGTTGAGTTTTTCTAGTCTACCTTTATTGTTTTCTTTAATATTTATATCTCTTCATTAAGTTTGGTTCTCAAATCCTTTGTTGTCTTTGTTATTTCATTCAGCTTTATGTTTGTATCTTCTTTGCTATCATTCAGGCATTTATTCTCTTTTAGTTAATACTTTATGTTTTTTGAGCTATTTATATCTTCTTTAAACTCCTTGAATTCTTTGATGATGCTTATGATTGTTCATTTAAGTTCTGTATCCTGGGGTTCATCTAAATAGTTCTCATAGAAGAACATTTCTGTAGGACTGGTTGATTTCAGGAGGGGGCATATGATCTTCATCTTTCATGTATATTAATGAGACCAGAAATGTAGACTTATTGTGTTTGTTGTATACTTGATGTGACACAGCAAAATGATCTGGATATGCCCCTTAACCCAAATCTGGAGGTTAGAAATGCAAAAGTAGAGCTCACTAGGCTTTGCTGGTGTCCTAGTTTGGGGACCAAGCATATATATAGTGACTGGGGAGAGCACAGGCAGAGTAATGTTAGGTCACCTGGGCAGGCTGGGCCAGACTACAGGATGTTTGAGTCTGGCTGGACCCGGAGGGTGGATCTGGCACACACAGCTGTAGGGTGACTGGAATTGAGAGTGTTTGTAATACAGAGTGCAGGTAGGTTACCTGTGTATCCATGCCATGTGGCCTGGAGAGAATGTTACAGAGAGTGAGAGTTTTAAGGTCTGGGGAGTCCGAAGGGAAAGAAGAGGTGCTAGAAAAGAATCATAATCCCTGGCAAGCAGTCTTGAGGTGACTCTAGTTGGGAGGTACTGTGTTAGAGAGCACAGGTAGAGTATCTGTCTTAATAGTTTCTTTTAAATTCCTGAATAAAACAGCAATGGCTTGTGCTGTAAGATCAAGAATTGACAAATGGGACCTCATGAAACTGCAAAGCTTCTGTAAGGTAAAAGACACTGTCAATAAGACAAAATGGCCACCAACAGATTGGGAAAGGATCTTTACCTATCCTAAATCAGATAGAGGACTAATATCCAATATATATAAAGAACTCAAGAAGGTGGACTCCAGAAAATCAAATAACCCCATTAAAAAAATGAGGCTCAGGCAAATGGATGGACCTGGAGGGCATCATCCTGAGTGAGGTAACCCAGTCACAAAGGAACTCACACAATATGTACTCACTGATAAGTGGATGTTAGCCCAGAAACCTAGGATACCCAAGATATAAGATACAATTTGCTAAACGCATGAAACTCAAGAAGAATGAAGACCAAAGTGTGGACACTTTGCCCCTTCTTAGAATTGGGAACAAAACACCCATGGAAGGAGTTACAGAGACAAAATTTGGATCTGTGACAAAAGGATGGACCATCTAGTGATTGCCATATCCAGGGATCCATCCCATAATCAGCTTCCAAACGCTGACACCATTGCATACACTAGCAAGCTTTTGCTGTAAGGTCCCAGATATAGCTGTCTCTTGTGAGACTATGCCAGGGCCTAGCAAACACAGAAGTGGATGCTCACAGTCAGCTATTGGATGGGTCACATGGCCCCCAATGGAGGAGCTAGAGAAAGTACCCAAGGAGCTAAAGGGAACTGCAACCCTATAGGTGGAACAACAATATGAACTAACCAGTACTCCGGAGCTCGTGTCTCTAGCTGCATATGTATCAAAAGATGGCCTAGTTGGCCATCACTGGAAAGAGAGGCCCATTGGACTTGCAAACTTTATATGCCCCAGTACAGGGGAATGCCAGGGCTAAAAAGTGGGAATGGGTGGGTAGGGGAGTGGGGGGGAGGGTATGGGGGACTTTTGGGAAAGCATTGGAAATGTAAATGAGGAAAATACCTAATAAAAATAGTTTCTTTTTCAGTTTTGATTTGCTGACCAGTCAAATAGAGTATTATTTATATTTACTCAATTAGAAATTATAATCAGGTTTTTACATTTCCACCATTAGGAGTCTTAATTAGCTTTTAAATATCTGAGTGCTGATGAGGATCATACATTTTAGGAAATCCTTATTTTTTTCAGTTATTTCTTGTGTCTCCTTACTTCTGTCTCTGAATCTCATTCATTATTCCTCTTCTGTCTCTTTTCTGTGACTGCAACTGCATTTTTTGAGCATTTGTTTTAATCTCACTAGTATGTGAAGCTCTGGTATTTGTAGATTTTGTTCTTTATCTTTATTCACTCTGATTATAACATTAACTCATCTTTGATTTCATTAAATCCTTTTTCAGGTTTTCCTAGTCTACTACTAAGTTAAGCAAATATATAGTTTTGGGAACATGTTTTTAAGTAAATGATTTTATTTGTTTATTATTTGAGATCTCACTTACTTTATTTCCTCCACCACTGTTCATTTGACTTGAATGTCTACTTATTTAAATTCTAGACATTGTTAGGTTAGTGCAATGTCCACATTTCATAAGGTCAAGATCTAACTCATTTGTGAGTTTGTCTTATTTTACTGTATTCTTCTGATTTATGCTGAATCTTCCTGCTTCTTTGCATGCCTGGTAATTCTTTTGTTACATGCTAGAAGCTTTATATATGAGAGAAGAGAAAAGCCAAAATAGTTAATGACCATCTACAGAAAATGCTTGCCCTTCACCAAGTTGAGAAAGTTATTATACAGGGTTTCTGTTAGATAGAATCTTCAATTCTATCTAATCAGGAATTAAACTGGGTTGGGATTATATTACCACTTTGGTTCACTTCCGTTCCTCTTATTTTAAATGTCAGGGCTTTGAGTCTTTGTGTGGCAGTGCACACCTGTAATCTTAGGATTTAGGAGCGAGAGCGAATAAGAAAGCAGTTCAAGCTCAGCGTACCCTATATAGTGATTTGAAGGCCAGCCTGGGCTCATGACACCTGGCCTCAAGAAAGAGGAAGAGGAGAATAAATAAATAAATAAATAAATAAATAAATAAATAAATAAATGTCTGGCTTTTAAGGCCTAAGAACCATGAAATTATGAAATTCTTTCTCTCTTTCTTTCTTTCTCTCTCTCTCTCTCTCTCTCTCTTTCTTTCTTTCTTTCTTTCTCTCTCTCTCTCTCTCTCTCTCTCTCTCTCTCTCTCTCTCTCTCTCTTTCTTTCTTTCTTTCTTTCTTTCTTTCCAGTAGCATAGCTTCATCTCTGCTCGCCGCAAGGAAGCCTGGTGCGAAAGCATCTGTGAGTAACAGCATGGTGCTTTACTTGGTGTTCCCTTGGATTCCGCTTTCCCATGCTACTCCATGCCTAAAGACAAAAGATCAGCTAATTTACCCTGGGCTCAGTCAGGACCCCCAACCATGGTAACTCAGATTTTGGACTGTCTATATCCAGGGAGAGAGATACCTCTTCTCTCTGCCCCCCACCCCCCAACAGCAGCCACCATATCTGTTCAACTAGGAGAGTGCCATTTCTCTCTAGATTTTAGTATTTACTGGTAGAATAACCACTTTCTGATTGGACTTGAGTCCTGCTTTCAAGGAGGAAATTCACATTGGCACTGTAGACCTGGTCAAAAGCTCATGGCTGGGGAAGTCATAGGCACTACTGAGGAGCCTATGTTATGGGTTTGGTGACTAGACAATGATGTTACCTTCAGACTGCCTTTTATACAATTATGTCTATGCCCATAAATGAATGTTCCTGTCAGTACTCATCAGAGAAGCTTCCCTTTGCAGTGGGAAGTAATAACTATAAAGACTCATAAGTGACCAACATGATGAGAATAGGGATTTATGCTCTATGATCCCCTTGAAGGCCCTAGGAGCACTGTAGGAGGCAGGGCAGGAAGGATGTAAGAACTGGAGGAAGTAACGGAGTGTTGTGGACTGCTCACAGGCTCCACATCTTCCTGAAGATACAGAGGCAGTAAAAAGAAGCTAGTGGAAGAGTGATTCACAGGCTTCACTCTTCCCTGGGGATCCACATTCAATTAATGGTTGCTGTGGGAGGAAGAAACATTTCTTTTTTATTGTTGCAGTCACTGATAATGGGTCTGTGTTCTTGTAAATAACCTGTTACTCAGGCTCCTGTAAGCAACCCTGAAACCCTGATGAAACACACACACACACACACACACACACACACACACACACACACACACACACACACACTTCATGTTAAAGTAGAAGAGGAGAGGGACTAGTTGGGAAGTGGAAGGGAATTATTAGTAGAGAAGGGAATAGGGATGAATATGGCCAAATATGTTATAAGAATATAATCGAGAATGCATATATTTTATATATACTAATTAAAACATAAAATAAGACAAGTCATATACTCTCAATATATAGTGGCACAATATTCTAATTACAAAAGGAAGGAGTGGGCGTAGAGAGAAAAGACTAGAGCACAACAAAAACTAAGTGGGACAAACAACAAATCCCATCTTTCCAGCTTTGCTGTCTACAGAATATGTGTCTCCCTGGATCCAGTTCCAGTCCATACCTGCAACTTTACTGGGCAGATTTCTCATAATTACAGCATCTCCAACACCCTGGAGTCTCCATTGCAATTTAGGATTCAGCTTCACAGTTGTACACAAAGGCATCTTAGAAGATCCTGGCCCAGTTCCTGGCCTCAGTGGCCTTCTGAAACATTGACACAGCCTCCATGACTTCATCTCTCTTATGTATCTCTTGCTTGTGAAACCAGTACCATGTGGATGATGATGCCAAGTTCTGTTGCTGTTTGCATATGTAACCTGGACCCTTGGACCACAGCTGTATCAGTCTCCATGTTCTGGCCTTAGAGGATATCGTCTCTCTGAGGTTTTAACAAGCAGGGAGGCCCACAGTACCATTTTCACTTTGGGCTCTTTCCTTTCAAATGAATTTGCATTTTCTCAGATTGAGATATCTATGGGTTGTCCCTTGTCATCAAGGCACCTGCCCTATGTCACTGAAGAACACTAGGTTTTTCTTTAAGAGTGTTAATCTCTCTAACAAGCTATTTTCTCAGTGGCTTCTTTATTTGTAACTTTCAACTCACTCCTTTCTTTGCTGATGTCACATCTGTGTACCTCACTTTCTCACTTTGTTCTCTGTCCCCCACCCCCATAACCACACTCTGAATTCTATCATGCCTTGAGACATTTCTCCACCTAGCAAATTAATTCATTACTTTTGCATTCCACCATACTCAAGTTCTCAGGACATGAGCAAAATAAAGCTAAATTCTTTTCCAGAATTTAACACAAAGGGCTACTGGTCCAGTTGCCAACAGTCCTTCTACTCCAAACGTCATGACCCAGGCCTCCACTGTCTATATCTCTCTTGGCATTCTAGTCTCCTAGTTCCCACCAGAATGCCCCATTCAGCTCTGATTACTGCATGTTCATCCTGGAAACCATGTCCAAAGCCTGTGAACTACATGGTCAAGCAGCTGCAGCAACAACCCTACCTTTCAGTACCACTCCTATACATCAGTTGTCTGTTGCTGTGAGAACATATCTGACAAAAGGAACTCAAGGAAGGGAGGGCTTATGGCTCACAGTTTATAGTCCATGATGGGAGGGATGGCGTGGCAGAAACATGAGGTAGCTAGCCACACTGCTACTGTACTCGGGAAGCAGAGAGATGGCTGCTGGGTCCTCACATCACCTCTTTTATTCAGTCCAAATGATTTTACTCACTTATTGAGTCTGGGTCCAACACATATAGCATGATGCCATACATTTAAAGTGGGTCAGTCTTCTTCAGTTAAACACTTCTGTGTTGGGAGCCTGACTGAGCCAAGGTTTTCTCTGAGGCCCTGATAGTAGGGAGAAGAAACAGAGCTCCTTGTCTAAAACTGGGGACATCCTTGGCAGGACCAGTAATGGCCTGGGATCAAGGTTTTGGGGAATCTGTAACTTTATGTCCTGGAACCCAAGATTCCCCTTTAAAGGATGATGGTTATCAGACCCGAAGGCCACTGTGTGCTCAGTCTGTGGTCCACTTTAGAAATATCATGTTTCTGTTGTGCCACATTGCTTGATTAGCTTCCTACTGACTTTGTCAAAGTGTGTGATAGCTTGTGTAAGCCCTCCTGATTCCAACTAGTGTGCAAAGTGAGTGAGAATTTAGGTATTGTTCTCTCCTTCCTTAGTGTTATATTGTATGTCAGTAGTGAGTAAAGGTTGAATGGCTTCTGGGGAAAAGGGGAATGTTTTCAAGATGTTGAATACTTCAGTACAGTATGAGATTGAAAAGGTTGTTAGAATATATGGTCTGTTGTGTTCCTTGCCAACTTCCTGTTGAAAGATAACCATGAAGAAAGACTGAAAACAGAAAAAAGAATAAATATTATCAATGATAATAACTGAACAACAGGTAAATGGAGAAGACATAATGCTTACAAAAGTTACTCTTAGCTAATGTAACTAAATTAGTTGTAGGAAAGAGGTGAGAAAAGCAAGACCCAAAGAATGTAAGGAAAGATATCCAAACACCCCACCACATTTGCTGGGAAGCCCCATGAAAGACACTCAATGCCAGCTCCAGTCCCTGAAGTGTGACACTCAGGTGCCTGCCATGGATGTCACTACAATGGATGGTAGATGAATATGTGATAGGGACATGGAAAAGATGGTGTGCAAGGTGGAGAGATGGAAGAGAAAGCAAAGCCAAGGGGACCGTACACTGTGGAGAACGTGGAACATGGAGACTCCATGGCAGTGAGGACTGGGCAGATATTAAGAGGCCATGGTGAGGTCCTGTCTGGGGCTTCCACCAAGGGCCATGTCTGCATCCATGGTCCTGCTGCAGCTGGGGTCTATGTTGATGTCTGTTGCCTGAGTTTCCACCAAAAGACAGGTCGATGTCTGTGGTCTGAGCTGTCCTCAAGAGACCACGTGGATATCTGAGGGCTGTGTTGCTGAGGGAGGTGGGTAGGACATGCTGATCTGAGTGGTTTGAACTGCCACCTGAGTTGATGGGGACATCCGGGCCCAAGCTCCCCCTGGGGGTCATGTCTTGATCTGTTGTCCCAGGCCTATGCTACACCAAAGGCAGTGCAGATGTCCCTGGTCTGGACTGCCACCTGAGGCAGTGTGCTGAGCTACCAACACTCCTCACAAGCCACCACACTCAGTAGAGCAGACCCTGTTGGTGGGGTGCAGGTAAGTCAGCCCTGAGGTAGAGAATGAGCATGGGAGAGTGGACCTGCCTCTAGTCTGCCATGGGGTGATGTGGAAGAGGGAAAAATGTCCATTGTCCCTTGCTGCCTGCAGCAGGTGGGAGAGCTGCCCCTCCAACCCCCAGGTCCTGATAATGGGAGATCTGTCCTTGTCCCTCATCAGCTGCAACACTCAGGAAAATGGGCTCTCTACCTCACCTGGGCAACAAAATAAAGCTCACCCTGGTGGCAACCTGGCCATGTTCTTTGGGAATTGATTTTTCAGAAAAAATATATTTTAGACCAGGGGGCTGGAGAAACCCTTGAATCAGGTAACCAGATTTTGGAAGGCCATTTATGTTTTAGTTTTTAGTTTTGGTCAGAGCTTGGAGAATGCCAGTAAAATGCTCACTGTGATGGCCATGCACATAAGGCTTCATAGAGAAACAGGGACCAAGAGATGGGGTACACACCATTCATTATGCTATAGTCTCAGGAAGAAGTTCACTGCCTTTGACCTAGAACTTCAGTGGGACTGAAACCAAAAGTAATGAAATCAGATGTGATGGCTTACACTTGTTTCTCACACTTGTGGGGCTGAAATAAGGAGATACTCATGAGTTCAAGGCTAGCACAGCTACATAGTGAAAATCAGGCCAATTAGAATGTTGGAGTATCAAGATCCAACCAACCAATGGATTAAATATTTAACAGAGGAAGAAAACAGAAACCTAATTGCAGAGATTTTAGGCTATGGCATAGGTATTGGTAAATACATTTATTCAGAATTACAAAGATGCAGGCAGAGAGAGAAAGAAAGAGGGGTGGGAGAGAAGAGCAGGAAGATATGAAAAATTGGGGGTTTGGTGAGGAAGGGAGCAGGAATTAGATAAAAGGCTGGGATTGGGTGGATACAAAGTATCTGTAAGTTTTACAGAGATTAATACCATGTAAAAAATCATAAACTTTGTACCAGAAAAATAGAAAGATTGTGTATCGTGTGCAAGACCACAGCCATGAAAGGTGGTAATATTTAAAACCAGAATAACGCCTAAAGAGATAACGCCTCCAGGGTTCCCTGGTAAAAGCAGCTGCCTAGTAAAGTGCTTTTCTAGGTTCAGTTTGGAAGGCCACACAGATGCTGGAAATATTTGGGCTATGTCTTGAGCTGTACAGAACTTGGTATTATCTGTGTATTTCTGATTTTGCCGATGTGTAGAATGAAATAGGAAAGTGATCATGGAAGCTTGCACCAAGATTACAGAATAAAGGCCAGGCATCATTAGCAATGTTGGATTCCCTGAATGGACCTGCTGGGTGGGCTATGTAGATGAAGCTGAAGATTCAGCAGAAAATCCAGGGTATTAGACATGCCAAAAACATAAGATACCCGCCAAGAAAAGACTGCAGGTATCTGACAAGTTTACCCTACATTTGTATATTTCAAATCTTATACTTAATCTTCAATCAATTTTGAGATGATTTGGGAGGGTGGCAAGATATTGGATCTATGTTCATTCTTCTGGATGTTGATTGCCATGTGTCATTTGTGTTCCATACAAATTTCAAGTTTTTTGCTTTCTATTTTGGTGAAGAATGTCATTGGTATTTAGATGGAGATTTCACTGTATCTATAGCTCTTTTTGTGTAGTATGGAAATATTCTGAAGTTCTTTTAATCAATGAGCATGGGGTATGTTTCCACTTATTTGTAACTTCTTCAATTTCTTTCATCAATTATTTTTGGATTTAGACCCTTAATGCAGACACCTCCCTAGTGTTCTATGGTTGGGATTGGTCCTTTCGCATTTAGCTCAGAAAGGCCTTGAACTCATGACAGTTCCCTGCCTCACTCAGTCTTGCAAGAACAGGGATTATATGCATGGGTCACTAACCCACTTTATTATTTAGTTAGTTAATTTTCACTGTATGTTTCTTTCATTAATTTACTTCCAGGTGTTTTATTTTATTTTTATAGCTATTATTAATAGAATTTTCTATTGATTTCTTTTTTAGATAATGCATTGTTAGCATATAGAAGTACTATTGATTCTGTATTCTACGAATTTATTGAATTTGTTCATTAGTTCCAACGGTTTTCTTTTTCTTTTGGTAGGTCTTCAAGGATTTCTGTAGACACAATCATGACATCTGATAACAAAGAAAGTTGACTTTTCCCCTTCCAATTTGGATGTTCTTTCTTTATCTTGCCTAATTTCTCTGGTTGGGACGTCCAGTGCTGTATGAAAGTGATGAAAGCAGGCATCCTTGTCTTGTTCCAACTCACAGAGAAAGAATTTTAAAACTGTACCCATTCAATATGGTATTAGTTATGGGTTGTCATGTATATCCTTTATTGTGCTGAAATATCTTCATTCTGCCCAAATTTACTGGAAGCAAAGCTAAGGGGATATTGTGTTTTATCAAATATTTTTGCTATATTGAAGTGACCATATGGTTTTCACACTTGATTATGCTAATGGAGAATTCATCTTTATTAATGGATGTATGTTGAATCTTTCTTGAATCCTAGAGTGGGGGAATCTCATTTGATCTTGGTAATATTTTGATGAAGAGTTTTACACCAGTGTTCATCAAGAATAGTGGTTACTTTTTTTTTCATTCAACAATTGACCTTTTTATTTATTTTATTTTATTTTTTTCTTGGATATTTTCTTTATTTGAAATGGAATACTGGTTACTTGTCTAATTGCTGTGACAAATAGCCTGACAGAAATAACTTAAAGGAGGAAAGATTTATCTGAGCTCACATTTCGAGGGTTCTGTCTATCACAGCAGAAAGTCACAGCAGCAGGAGTCTGAGATAGCTGCTCATACTGCACTGCCAGTCAGGGGACAGAAAGAAAATAATGCTGGTGGTTCCTCAGTATCCCAGCCCATGCAATGGCACAGTTCACATTGAAGGTCAGTCTTCTTACTTCTACTAACCTAATCTGGAAACTTCTTGTAGTCAGACCTAGAGGTTTGTTTCCATGGTGATTCTAAATCCCGTGACAATCAAGATGAACCGTCACATCTGTTTCCTTTTATCATTATGTCTTTATATAAATTTGGGTAATGCTGGACAAAAGCCCTTATAATGCTGGCCTTATGAAAGAAATCTGTATTAGTCAGTGTTCTCTAGAGAAGCAGAACTAATATTTATCTCCATTTATCTATCATCTATCTATCTATCTATCTATCTATCTATCTATCTATCTATCTATCATATATCTATCTATCTATCTATCATATAGCTATCTATCTGACATGGAAGAAGGAAGCTCTTGCTCTTTGCCTGCTTATCTCCACTTTCACTGGCAAGTTCATTCTATCATTGAGATTAGAGCCTGTTTCTTCAGGGTTCTGGTGTATGTATTTTTTTTGTTTTGTTTTTTTGTTTTGTTTTTAGTGTGGCTTATAGGTTATAGTCTGACTATTTCAAGAATGACTCTCTTTTGATGGAAAGTTCAAAAATCCAGTAGTTATTTAGTCCACAAGGCTGGATGTCTGATCTAGTCTTCAGTATATACCTGAATTCCAAAGTAGCAGTGAAGGAATGAACTTGCTGGTAAGTGAGAGCAAGTAGGCAAAGAAAGAACAAGCGCTTCCTTCTTCCACACCTTTTGTATAGGCTGCTAAGAAAAGGTGTGGCCCAGATGTAAGGTCAATCTTTACACTTCAAAAGAACTAGATTTAGGGCAAGATTTCCCACTTCAAGTAATTCAATCAAGAAAAGTCATGCACAAGTGTGTCCAGCCACTTGGGTTTTAGTTCATTCCAGAAGTAATCAAGTTGACAACCAAGAATATCCATCACAGGAAGATTCCACTTTCTTCAATTTTATTAATTTTTTTTCATTCTTGTTAGGATACTTTAACAAATTTATTAGCTGTTGGACTTTCCTTTGATGGAAGACTTTTCATTTTTCAATTCTGACCAAATTTCATTGTCCATTATTTAGCAGTTCATGATTCAATGTTAGCAATGCATGTGTGCATGAATTTATCCATTTCTTCTAGAATCTAGATTTTTCCAACTTATTGGAGTACAGTTATTTTAATAGCTTTGAAGGTTATTTTGTGTTTCATGTAATCAGTTGTAACATGCCCCTTGCTCATTTCATTGCACATACACTAGAGTCTAACATTCTTAGCCCAGCTATTAATCTTTTATTATATAGTTATATAAAAGTATAACACATTGCTCAGCCACAGTCTTCTTTGCTTCCCTCAAATATACTGGAACTGCTTCTACCCTGGGGTTTGTTATTTATTCTTTTCTTTACCTAGAATACTTCTGTGATGGCTTTCTCAGTTATCGATTTGACTATATCTGAAATGAACAACAGTCCAGTAATGTAGGGCACACTATGATCTGAATCTTGAGGGAGGAAAACAACATGCTTTTGATCCAGATCTTGAGGCATAACTTTAATCTGAGACATACCTTGTGCAGGAAGCCTACATAAGAACAGTGGAAGAAGGAAGGTTTCATTCATTCATTCATTCTTTTCCTGCTTACCGTCACTTTGCCAGCACATCCATTCCTTGCTGGGATTGGAGTCTACTGCTTCAGGATTTTAGATTACACAGAAGACCAGCTGAGACAACCAGCCTCATGGGACTAAGCAACTACTAGATTCTTGGACTTGCAATCCACAGTTGGCCATTGTTGGATTAGTTGGACTGCAGCTACTACAATTCACTATATTACGCCGTGGGGCAATGGGCTATGCACAAACAGGCTGGTCTCCAGTTGAGCTGAGGTGTGAACCCTGGTGAAACCCAGTGGTGGTAATTTTCACCTACATGGGACTGAAGGCATTTTCTCATGTCTCCTGGACCCCTGTCTTCTGTCAAATTTATCGCCCCCACAGGAGAGGCTCCTGGCTTTCAGTCACTTACACAATGTCTCAAGTTTCTGACCTTCAGGCTAGACCCCGCCCAGTTACCTAGCAACAGCAAGATAACACAGCCCACTATAAGAGGGGCTGCTTGGCCCCCCTCGCTCTCTTAAGCTTTTACTTTCCTTACTCTCCCTCTTACTCTCTCTCTCTCTCTCTTACTCTCTAAGCTTTTACCTCTAAGCGTTCACCTTTCTTATTCTCTAGCTCTTTTCTCTTTCCCTTTCCTCCTCTCTCCACATGGCCACGGCCAGTTCTCTCTCTCTCTCTCTCTCTCTCTCTCTCTCTCTCTCTCTCCCTTCTCTCTTTCCTCCTGTCTTTCTACAATAGAGCTCTAAAACCATAGACTGTCTCTGTTCATCAAGGCCCACTGTGTTTGGACGATGGGAAAGGCTTTTTCCTAATGAGCCGTGCCTAATCTGTCAGAAGGCCTTCCCGTGATCCAGCCACGGACTGGACTAAGGACTCTCCTGTGTGGGAACCTCTATCCCTCTGCCCTCTTCTTGTATCTCCAGGGCCAAGAGTGTCACCCCAGGGCCCCTGGTACCGGGGGCTGCCCCTTGCCATGTGGGGTCAGTAGCTTCACACAGCCACATACCCACCTGGGGCAGCGTGGAAAGCATCCAGCAGTCCTCCCACATCTGCCTGCCCAGAGCACAGGAACTCTAGCTGGACATGGGCTCTCTCCCTCCTCCATCTTCTCCTACACCCTCAGCCCCACATTATACATCTCACTTATCACATTTGTTATGTATTCCCCAACACTGGAATATAACAAACTTCAATGGACTGGATCTCACATAACCATTTCAGCAAGTTCTAAGAGAGTTTTCTAGATATGAAAAACTTTATATGTTCTAGACATTAATTCTTTATCAGATACATTATATGAAACTATGACTTCCATTCTGTAGGTTGCCGTTTCACTTTATTATTGAAAGTGTTCCTTAAATGTTTAGAGTCTTAAATTTTTGGTCCAGGAGTCACCTCACAAACCACACAAACCCCAATCTCAAACACATAGGGATAATTTATAGAGCATTCACTCCAGGACTGATGGATCAGGGCCAAAGGACAGAGCTGGGAGCTGGCTATCACCTTGAGTCAAGATCTTACAGGGCTTTTAAACCTGAAATCCACAAACATCTGTGACAAGTTATTCTACCAATCAGGATTTAGGGACAGGAGACTTCCTTAGGGACATGTCTTTGTTGTACACGTATCCTACCCACATTGGTTGGGGTATTCAACTGTGACAGGGGACTTGCCTTGCCTAACATTCATGTCTTAACTTGCCAACCAGATGTCAATTATCAATGTATGTGTCTCTTTCTGCCAAGCAGGACAGCATTTCCCAGGAGGTCTTGGGAATTTAAACTTTATTTGACCTCTACCCAAAATGGAAGACTTATCCCAAATGGCTTCTTATAATGGTGCAGGTGTCTCTCTTATGTTGGGGTTCATCTCAGGGGCAACTTATAAAAGTAAAAACCATAAAAGCTTATACACAGAAGCAGGAAGTGCTGCCTGGTGGTTGGTTTGGGTCCAAGCTTACTGTGGCTAACTAGACAAAGCAGTTCTAGTTGACTTCTATTGTGACTGGTTTCCAAGAACACCAAAGCACAGAACATCCTAAGAACAGCAGTAACAGCATGTGAGAAAGTTTCCTTATAATACTAGTAACAGTTAAAAAAAAAGTTAGTAACATCAGGCTAGATAGGTGACAGTTACCTAGAACTTAACAAGTTTCCTAGGCCTTACTATTGATAAAGTCCAATTTATTTGTTTTTCTTTTGTTGCTTGTGGCTTTGACATAATTTCTATAAGACCATTGTCAAATTCAATGTCAATGAAGCTTTGCTCTTGTTTTTCTCTTAAAGGTTTCTAGTTTTAGCTCTTATATTTATTTCTTTGGTGCAGGTGAATTTGATGTTTATATGTGGCTTCACTATGCACCAGTGTCATCCATTTATATGTAGATACCCAGTTTTCTCATCACCATTTGTTGGGCCATTACAGTTTTAGAATGTATTTCATGCCTCATTAGTAGCACAAAATATGCTATTAAGGATGCTGTGTGTTTAGATCCCAATCTGTGTCATTTGTGGATAAATCTGCCCAATCCCCCAGATCTAAGGCTTGATAAGTTCTGGAAACAGTACATGTCATCTTTTTTAATGAACTTAGCTTCATCTAATAAGACAAGATAAAAACTGTGTGAATCAGAGCTGTGAATATAGCTGCCATAGCAAAGTAAAAGGGAATCGCATCTTTTGTTATTTCACAATTCCACATTAAAGCTCATCAGCACAGGGGAGTCAAGGTGGCAGGAACTCAAAGGATATGGTCACATCACTGCCACCATCAAGGGCAGAGAGGAACAAATTAATGCGTGCTCTTTGTGCTCAGTTTGCGTTTTCCACACTTACACAGTTCAGAATCTCTTGCCTATGAAATGGTGCCAGCCACAATGGGTGAGAATTCCCACATCAAGAAAGTTCCCCCAGACCTGCCTCCCAAACAACCTGACCTAGACAAGTCCAGGTGATTCTAGAACGAGCCAAGGTGATAATTAAAACTAGCCATCAGCGTAGCTCAGCTGGTAGAGTTGCTTTCAGAACAGGATTCCCTGGGTTTTATCTCAATGCCACATTAAACCCCGGCATGGTGGCCCATGGCTATAATCCCAGCTTCTAAGAGGTGAAGGAAGAAGATTCAAATGGTTAAGGGAATCCTTGTATACTTAGCAAGTTTGAAGCCAGTCTGGGATATATTGAGACCCTGTCTCAAAAAGAAAAGAAACCAGTTTAAAATAGAACGGGGCAAAAGTGTTAGAAGAAAAATCTAGATGAGACAACATGGCTGGAGGTGCAGTTTTCTGAATGGAATGACAGAATGTGAGGACCAGTAGGCAGACCTGGAGTCAACTGATTTGGAAGGGGCAGTTTGGATATAGGAGGCTGTGATTCTGAGCTCTACTTCTGGAAACCCCTGAACTGGGAGAGCAGGCCTCTCCTTGAAGGTAGATAGGACATTGGGGAAATAGACCACCAAAAAGTTGAATGGAAGAAAATGTTAAAGGGAAGAAAATGTTAAAGGGAAGAAAATGTAGTAGAGAGGCTGGAGAGAGAGTGCAGCAGGTAAGAACACTTAGCTGCTCTTTCAGAGGACCTGGGTTTGTTTCTCAGCATGCACATGGTAGCTCCCAACTGTTTGCCACTCTAGTTTCAGGGAGATCCAATGCTCTTTTCTGTTCTCCTGAGAGCATCAGGCTCATGTGCGGTGCATAAACATATATGCATGCCAACACTCACACCCACAAAATAAAAATATGTTAAAGAAACAATGGAATCAAAAGGATTGGAGTCAGAATACCCAAGATACAACTCACAAAACACATGAAACTCAAAAAGAAGGAAGACCAAAGTGTGAATACTTCAATCCTTCTTAGAAGGGGGAAAAAATACCCATGGAAGGAGTTACAGAGACAAAGTTTGGAGCAGAGACTGAAGAAATGACCATCTAGAGACTGCCCCACATGGGAATCCATCCCATAAAAAAACCACCAAACCCAGACACTATTTCAGATGTCAACAAGAGCTTGCTGACAGGAGCCTGATAAAGCTGTCTTCTGAGAGGCTTTGCCAGTGCCTCACAAATATAGAAGTGGATGCTCATAGCCATCCATTGGATGGAGCACAGCGTCCCCAATGAAGGAGCTAGAGAAAGTACCCAAGGAGATGAAGGGGTTTGCAGCCCCATAGGAGAAACAACAATATGAACTAATTAGTATCTCCAGAGCTCCCTGGGACTAAACCAATAATCAAAGAAAACACATGGTGGAATTCATGGCTCTAGCTGCATATGTAGCAGAGAATGGCCTAGTCGGTCATCAGTGGGAGGAGAGACCCTTGGTCCTATGAAAGTTCTATGACCCAGTATAGGGGAATGCCAGGGCCAGGAAGCAGGAGTGGGTGGGTTGGTGAGAAGGGAGGGTGGCGAGGAGGGGATAGGGGATTTTTGAAGAGGAAACTAGGAAAGGGATAACATTTGAAATGTAAATAAAGAAAATATCTAATAAAAAAGACAAAAAAATTAAAGGATTGGAGTCAAAGTATCTAGGGGCAGGAGGCTCAGGAGGATGAGTGAGGGGAGCTGAGCCGCATAAGAACAGAGGAGCGGTGATCATGGTTGGTGCTGGTTTACAACTAGAACGAGGAAGCAAAGAACAGAAAAAGGTCCCAAAGCATTGAGATAGAATACAGTCCTTTAAGCTTAGTGGTTTTTAAACCATGGTGTCATGATG
Organism: Mus musculus; assembly: GCF_000001635.26. Classification (NCBI taxonomy): domain Eukaryota; kingdom Metazoa; phylum Chordata; class Mammalia; order Rodentia; family Muridae; genus Mus; species Mus musculus. Next base: position 100,276,496 of record NC_000069.6, on the reverse strand, counting down.
GTAACTGGATATGTTAAGTAGTAAAATAATTATTTATCCAAAAGCTGATCATCACTCAAGTCATGGGAGCCTGTCATTGCTTAATGAAAACTAAATAATGAAAACAATAGACTTATGCTGTTTACATACTAATGAATGGAGCAAATGCTTTAGGAGCTGAGGGCCAAGCTCTCAAAAGTCTGTCATTGGGCACTGTGTGCTTGCTGACACATTCTTGTGGCCAGTATAGAGTGGCCTAATAACCCTACCTCGATCTTGGGGTTGGACAGATTGGCACATTCATCCACCAATATGTGTACTCCCATGTTAGGGAGCACATGAGAATGCTATCTTTTTTTTTTCAGCCTATAGATATGAAGAAGGATCCTAGAAGAAACCAACCAACTCTTAATTCGGACCATTCCCAGCTTCTCTTTAAGCTAAGGCAGTTTTTCCTCATTTGGGGGGAGGATAGAAGTATTATCCTAATGAAGATGGTGTGGAGACACAATTGCTGGGATCTGCACAGCTTGTGGATTGTTCCGACTGAGTGACAAGGAGTGGAAATTTGACAGACAGAGTTAGGGATAACAGAAATAGAGTGGCCATGCACTCTGGTGGAGACACAGCAACCATCAGCACAAAGCAGGAGCTGACCTGGGCAGGAGGTTTGTATGGCAGAACACACTCAGGTTGCAGTACCAGGGAGGAAGAAGCTGTGCTTGATAGATTCTGCATACAGTGTTAACATATGTACTTGAACCAGGGGAAGACTGCCATTTCCATGGTTCTGAGGCATTGGGGTCCTTGACATGGTTGTTGCTTTTAATAATTAGATACATTCACTTAGGACTTCATCTGTTCCCCCATAGACAATATTTCTAACATGGGTAAGTTGGTAAAATAAATTATTTTAATGAAAGGTCCTTTAGGAACTAACAATCTCTCAATAGAGCTGAAATATCTAATGAAGGCCAAAAACTTCACAGGACTGGTGGTCTCTTAGTGATATTTCTCAAGCTGGGGTGAGAAGGAATCTGCAGAAAAAGGAGATGGAGTTGAGTCTGCATCACACTACAGCACCTGAGTCTGTATCACGCACCAGCTTACAGTCTCCTGGGGGGGAATGGGCAGAGCATATATGAAGATCTTCAGTTCAATCCTGGGCTCAGACTTCGTGATCATTGACTAGTCTCTGGTAAGAACATGGCTGTCATTGTAAGTGTTCCAGGAGAGGGCAGATGGTGCTGAACACAGGACACAATATTTGTTTTGTATTTTCTCAAAGAGACACTGACATCCAATCATGGTGAGTTGTTTGATATAATCAGTCTTTCCCAAGCCTGGTCACCTATGGGATGGCTATGCTTCAGCGTTGCATCATGTAAAACTGAGGATCAGATCAGGCAAACAGTTACCACTACACATTTTTAACCATGGAAACTTGACCCAGTAATGTGATGGGTGGGCTGTGGGAAGGGGGCTGATGAATTCAGGGTTAGGATTCTACTCTAGGCAAGAGGCTGTGTGTGAATTCTTCTGCAAGAAAACTTCTTACCTTCTAGTGTGGTTGACTACTTCTTGTGGTCATGTCTATTGTACAAGTAGGGTTAGTGCTTAGGAAAGCCTTTCTTTCAGACTGGGAGGTTGGCCTGAGGGCTGACCAAGTATAAATAATAATGATAATGAAATAATAATAGATGGAAAAATCTATAATTATTTTAGGAAATTAATGATGTATCATCATGAAACATAGCTAATATACATGTATCTGATTTTGGATATGTCAAGTAAAATAAGAGTCAAGTCATTGCCACAGTCCCCAGTCTTCTGCTGGAGGATAGACTTTTTCACTTTGTGGTCCTACTTTCCATGGACCTGTGTTAAGTAAGCACATTATCTGAAATCAAAGGTCAGGTACTAACTAGAAATTTAGGGAGGCTGCTTATCTTTTATAAAAGGAATTCAAAACTAAAGGAATTGTCAAGACATGAAAGGATAAGTCTAACAACATTATCTATAATGTGATAATTATCCATCCCATGGAGAAAGGGACCATTGCTTCAACAGAAAAAATTCAGGTATACCTTAAGTAAGTGGAGACATTTTCATTGTCTCAGTCTGAGAAGATAAGACAAGAAGACTAGAAAGCCTATAGGAGAACAACAATATGAACTAACCAGTACCCCCCTTAGCTCGTGTCTCTAGCTGCATATGTATCAGAAGATGGCCTAGTTGGCCATCAGTGGAAAGAGAGGCCCATTGGTCTTGTAAACTTCATATGCCTAAGTACAGGGGAACGCCAGGGCCAAGAAGTGAAAGTGAGAGGAGGTGGAGTAGGGGGGAGGGCATGGGGGACTTTTGGGATAGCATTGAAAATGTAAATGAAGAAAATACCTAATTTAAAAAAAAAGACTAGAAAGGAGCTAGAAGGCAACTGACACAAAGAGGGTGCCATCCAGAGAGAAGCACACTGGGAAGTATCATTTGCCATCCAGAGAAAAGCATGCTGGGAAGTATCATTTGCCCTGAAGAGTTGATATTTTTCCATCCATGTTCAACAGGATAAGTGGATACCACATTACTCTGTGCATACCTCTAATGTGGATGTGGAACCTATACACTGTGGCTTGTAGGTCAAAAGTGACCCAAGAAGAGTGGGTGCTTTAAAATGTTTTGTAAAAATGTATATGTGTATGAGTATTTTGCCTGGATGTATGTCTGTGCACTACATGTGTGAAGTACCCACAGAGACCAGAAGAGGACATTGGACCCGCTGGAACTGGACTTGCCATGTGGATCTTTAGTGGCTGAGCCATCTTTCTAGCCCAAGACATATTTTTTTAGCTCCACTCAGTGTTATAAAAAATTTAGCCATATTCAAAATATTTACACACACACACACACACACACACACACACACACACACACACACACACACACCACATATACAGAGAAGGGGAGGAAGAGAGAAGGAGGGAGGAAGGGGAAGAGGGACAGAAAGACAGAAACATAGAGACAGAGACAGGCATACACAGAGAAAACCCGATTTCTGTCATTTTTCGGGATTAGAGAAATTTCTCAATGGTTAATGCTTGCTGCTCTTCCACAGGACTCGAATTCACTTCTCAGCATCCACATCAGGTGGCTCACAAACATCTGTAACCTCCAGGGGATCCAACATCCCCCAACACGTGGCATCTACACCAAACAATGCACACACACACACACACACACACACACACACACACACACACACGTCATTAGGATAAATCCATTTCTAAGTGTTTAAATCCATCTAAGTGACCAGGTAAAACTCAACTAGTGGTCTATATGGCACCAACTGGTCAGATTTCTGTGGCGCTGCTCCTTATGGAGCAAAGCCAGTGACTCAGTTGTGACCAAATGCAATAGTTTTTTCATTTTTTTGAGAAGTCAAACTGTGCATTAGTAGATTGACATGGAGAGAGATGCATGACTTGCAGCCAGTAAGAGAGCACTGGCATTGTTTCCAGAGCAATGTTCACCCCAAACAAAGGCAGTGAGGAGATTTCATCCTACATGCCTATGCACACTCACAGACAAAGTGCTTTGGGTGCTGGCACATTCCTGAGCATGTTCAGGTTAAGATCAACATTTGAGTGCATGCTCAGCAAGGTCATTGACCATGCACACAAAAGGTTAAAATGGTAGATACAATTGCCTTGGCACATGCTCAGTTCAACATTGACATTAGTAATGACTTCCCTGTGTTGCTTCCTCCTCGTACACTGCCACCTGAGATGTTTCTCTGTCTCTACCCATGAAATAGGTGTGTGGGGTGAGAACAGCATCTGTCACCTGGAAAATGTGTAAGCTGACAGGTGTGAGGATGAGAAGGAGAACTGGGTCCAGGAAAATCCTGGGCTCCTGATTTTTAGCCTCTTCAGAATAAGTACGATATATAGTTAGCTTCTTGGGTTCCAGGAGGAGTTGTCTTGGTATAGATGGAAAGAATAGAAAAAAAAGCATAACTGAAGATTTAAGGCCACAGATTTCCCCCATTTCCCTGTCATTCCCTGAATATTAAACCTAACAGACCCAATAAGTTGGACACAGACATAACTTTGAGCCCACACCTCCAACGGATAATTTAGGATCTTCTAACCCACTCTATCAGTTAGATAAGAAATTGTTAACACTGAGTGCTCTTCAGGCTTCTAGATGATAAAGTGCACCGGGTAGCACTGATCTGACTAACTGGTACTTTTTCAACCCTTGCTCTATGCCATTGTGAACCTGCTTCATATATTTCACAACAATCCAACTACCCTACAAAGAGGACAGACTAGACAGAGAGCAGGATCTTTACAACACAGGAACATATATGGGCTTTAAACGTTGCCAGAGTTTTCTGGGCTGTCTCATACTTTCCTTCCTGGAAGAAAGCAGCACAGGCTTAACTAATATTACCTGGTCAACACGTAGATTGTCAGGTTATTTGAGGAGAGCAAAGAGAGCTTCTGAGGGTTGTTTTCATTTATTGTTGGCCTTCCCCATCAACTTGATGAGTTTGCCAGTAGTGAAGGATTTCTTGTCCACAACCTTGATGTTTCCAATGGAAGCTGTTTGACTCATGTCTTACATTGCACAGCAACCTGAAAGAGGGGAGAAAGAATGACATTTCTGGGAGGTGGCATGGGAGGAATATCCTTTGACATCTGCATCAGTTATTGAATGGGGACACCATGATTTCTTCTTGCTATGGGTTAATGTGTTTGAATGCTTGGTCCTTAACAGGTAACCCTATGTTCAGAGGCTGTGGGATCTACAGGATTGTGTTTAGCTAGAATGAATCACGTTGAGGGTGACATCTATTTTCTGCTTTCTGATCTGTCAAGGTGCGAGAAATAGCTGCCAGAAGCTCACCCACAAAGACAAATTATAGCCCTTGTAATTGGGAGCCAAAGTGAAGTCTTCCTTCTCTAAAATAATAGTAGTAACAATAATCATAGTAATAGTAATAATAAAAGCCAAGCTTATGCTGGGTGGCTGAAGGAATGAGTTGAAGTATCTTGGTGATCTTAGCAGATTCTCCTCAAATTTTGCCAGCATCATAGTTGAATCAAACAAAGGATAGCTTGTTAGGTGCGTTATACATGAGTTTTCCTTGAAAGTGACTTGCCTTGCTTAGCTGCTAACACAGTGTATGGTGATAAAACTAGGGACCTGGAATCAGCTGAGATAGGTTTATTATCAAATTCTACCTCTTGTTAGCTCTGGGAAGTTGGGCCTTTTACATAATTCTTTAATGTCTCAGTTTAATCAGTAAAATATGGTTAATAATTGTATTTGTTTCATAGATTATGTAAAAGCTAAACAAATTATCATGCACCCTGTATTTTTACTACTGTTGGTTTGATGCTCAGTTGTGACTAGAAATAGCCATAGTTATCTAAGTCTTTGCTGTTACTGTAGTAGAGTAGGTTCCACTGCCTATCTACTGCCTATCCTGGCGTTAATCCTCACACCAACCCTCTAAGATAGATTCTGCCATCTGCACCGAATGGGTGAGAGAAACAAAACATGAAGAAATTGAACACTTGCACATAGCTCATAAGTGATGGAATCTGATATAAGGTCTATGATCTTAGCCACCAGGCTACAGAATGGAAACGTTCAGATGGGACACACTCTCCAGATGCCCTCAGTACACACCATTTACCCAGTGTGTGCATGTGGGCAATCCCATTTCCTTCTGCTATCTTCCCACCATGTATCTTGACCTCCTTTGAGTTATTTCTCTGACCGTTGATACCTTGGAGTTTGGACCCCACCAATTCAGCAAGGTAAATATGCTAAAGAATGGGTTGGTTGTGCTATTTAAAAATCAATTCTCCCAACAAGGCTTTTGAAAATAGGTAAGGAAATGAGAAATTGTGTTTAGGGAGGTCTATGATATCTTGGGGAAAAGCTATCATATCTGTGAAAAACAGGTGGTTCTGACTACTCACATTAGGAAATCAGTGTGAGCTCTAGACTAGCCATATCCAATTAGCTAGAACTTCTCAGAAATGCAAACTGTGGGACACTTAGCCTAGACCTGGTGAAGGCAGAACCCAGAGGCTTACTACGTCATCCAAAATGATGTAGATATAGGCAACATTTTGCAATCACTACCTTAGATAGCCATGTCTTTTTATGTAATTCAAGCTGAATTGGATGGAGAAAGTCAGCTATATCGTCTATAAAATTGCTCAAGAGAAAAATATGAGAAATATCTGCACAACACCCTAGTGGGAGCACTAGTTGGGGAGAACATGGCTTTGTAGTGAAGCCATCAGTATAAAATAGTAGTAATTTCATGCTTAGGTAATTAACTAATTGCACTTTTAATTGGTGCCATATAAATGGCATGCTTCCTACACAATGAACCAATTAGTATTTGGAGACTGAGTGCTCAAAATAATGATCTTAATTTTAAATAGTTGTTATTGTCTGACAATACTTTTGTAAAAGTTCCAGTTTCTTCAGAGGCCAGTAGAACAAAGGATATGTACTCATAGACCTATCACAGGCAGCCTGCAGGTTGGGGCTTCTGAAAGCTGGTTTAAGTAAGTATACGCTTTCAGGATTCTGGTTGTAATGGATAGACACTCAACCCAAACTAGCTTTAGCACAATAAGAAAAAGTTATTCTGAACACACTTAGATCCATGGAGGCAAGTGTGTTTTAGTGTGTGGAGGTTGTTTCCATGTGTTAATATGATATAATCAAAGGAATGTTTGAAATTATTGACTTTCTAAGAGTGGAACAAATACTGATGGGATCGTTACTGACTTGTCTGCATCTTAGGGCGAAATTAGCTGATAAGAGGTATATCATTAATAAGGAAGTAGAAATGAGTCAAGAGAAACCAGTCCCAAAGGAGGAACTAGGATCAGGAAGGGGAGCATGACAGTTCTGAGATGTGGCCAGACTAGATTCTTTTGGGTTGGTATAACATTTACCATATCTGGATCAAGTCCCCTCCTTTCATCCTCAACAGTGGAGGGTTGGAGACTTAGTTACCATTCTCTTTCCTCAGAGCAGCCATCAGCCAAATTTACCTGGAGGGAAAGGATGCCCTAGCAATGTGGGAAGGAAGCAAGAGTGACAGGAATGTACCATGTCCTTCTTGTACTGTCATTCAACAACTCAGCTGCTTCTTCTCTATAGTGTGAGGAACCAAGTGCAAAACTGCTGTGCAACTCTGGGAATGGGGAGCCCAAAATGACCCAATTGCTCTTCTGCTTCCTTGTGGTAAGGAATTCAGACTCCTTCTGTGGTGTTGGGAAATGGGAAGATTTTAAGAAAAGGACCAGCAAAATCAGACTTGAGTTTTAGGGAAACTGGCTATAGTGATTGTAGTTCTAGTGTTCAAGACAATGGCTCATGGTGGCCTGGAAGAGGTCTTTGATTTTGTTAACAAGTGCCATTTATGAAATACCAGATTGGTAACCTAAGACATGAAATTAGCTAGAGTCAACATTCATGAAGTTTAGCTGGAGCATCAGCTAATGATTTGTGATAGAAGACTGTCGACTTTTAAATATGTAAGGCTATGACTTTATTCCATAGTCAGATTAAAACTGGTGGAATTAAACTAAATAACAAAAGCGAGAGCCCATGGGTTAATTAAATCTTGAAGGAACATTGGTGTCAGAATATATTGTGAACTTATCATTTAATGGTTTATTATCTGTATGTCCCACCCATATCTCTCTCTCTCTCTCTCTCTCTCTCTGTGTGTGTGTGTGTGTGTGTGTGTGTGTGTGTGCACACGCGCGCCTGCATGTGTGTGTGAATATACGTGTACAATGTTGTTCATCAAACCCAGGGCTTTGTATATACACAATGAGTAATCTACCATTAAGCTATTACCCACCCTTATATAATATTTTAATAAGGTAGCCTGCATTTAGAATGTCAATGAGCCAAGACAACAGCCCTGGTCAGTGATTCTCAACCTGTGGGTCATGACCCACACAGGGGTTACATATCAGATATCCTGCATATCAGATATTTACATTACAATTCATAACAGTAGTAAAATTACAGTTATGAAGTAGCAATTTTATGGTTGGGGATCACCACAACATGAGCTATTAAAGGGTTGCAGCATTAGGAAGGTAGAGAACCATTGCCTTGGATCTTTAGACTTCTTGGGTGAAGACAAATGCGTATACTCCCACAGCCTCTTTCAAACAAGACAAGGCATTGCGTTGTGACTACATGTCTAACTATCATTTGTAAAACCAGGTCTGGATCATCTACAATTATTTATTAAACGTATACGATTTTGAGGCAATGAGAAGTTTATGACACAATTTAGATCTGAGCCATTCTTGGGTCATCGAGGGGACAATTTGCCTGGTTACCTTTCTTCACTAGTCAGCTTATCTGGGCAAAATTACTTGTTTTTCTTTTCCTCAGGTTTACTATTGGTCTTGCCAAATCAGGAACAGAAAGATTAAGACACATTTGCCCAAGAATCAACTAGACAGGGCTGTTCTGTGTTTATCAATAGATGCTTTGTAAGACGAAAGAGAGAAGGACTTTCTACTAAGGAGATGGGGTAAATGATTAATTTGGGAGGAAGATGATGATGGTCTGCAAATATTGAAAGTGATGTAAGGATGACATGCTGCAGGGAACTTGGATATCCTTTGGAACTGATTTGCCTGAGGACTCTAAGCCAGCTGCAGCAGTGGGCAAACCAACCTCACTACATTCTTTGTATGTTAGACCTCTCTTGCGTTAAGGGTCTTGGCCTCAATTAAATCCGGTCTGAGCTTTTCAGAGGTTTCTAAATCAAGTCATTTAGAATCATGCAGCAAGAGTTTGTTCTTTCTCTCACCTCTCCTGGGTCATCGCTTCCTGTTTAGCTCAATCTCTAGAGGGATGAGTACAGTTCTTCCTTCTCTTCCCTGTAGCCACAAAAAACCCTTTTTCCTCCAGGCCATCTGTGTCCTCTATATACCCAAAGAAGAAATCCTTGCCCTCATCCCTCACCCAAGGCTACAAGGGATAGGTTCACAGCAGGCCAACTAGATTCTTAGTTATGTAATTCAAAATTACTGGGTACTCAGACTAAAGCCAATGGAATACAAAATGTGATCTCGTGTTTGGAATTATATAAGCTTCTATTATCATAGAAATCAGATTCTTGAAGAATGGCATAAGCCACAAAGAAGCAAGGGAACTTAAAAATCAAAACCAGCTTGTTTGAGGTGACCATGTGACACACATGGGCCAACCAATCCAGCAGAAGTGGCCAGCAGGATTCTGAGGCATGAGCTCATGGTATCACCTAGTGGCAAGCAAATAGTGCTCAATTTGAGGCTGAACTGGAGTTCTATTTCATTCTAAGCCAGCAGCTCTCAGATAAACCATCCCTGTAAGCAAGCCTGTGATTTCCTATCTTAGACTATGAAGTGGTTTCTTTTTCAAACATTTATGAGCAACATAAAATGTCAGTGTGCTTTCCAGAGTGAATCACAGTGACTCTAGATGAGAAATGCCAGTCCATAGAAATACTCTGTCACTACTGATTAAAAGAAAATGCACTAAGACATAACACAGTTTTTGTTAGAAGGAAATTGTATGTCTGTTTTTAGTATACCACAGAGTCTGCCCAACTCTCAGTGGAAAGGGGGATTAATTAACCCAGAACAGCATAGTCAGGGAGATGTCTATTAGGATTAGGCTGTTGCCAAACTTTAGTCATTGTAGATATGTAAGAGTTGAGAGGAGAGAAGTCTCAGAAGGCTACCCAAGGCCAACACATCATACTAAAGACAACAGAACTCATCAAAATCCTTGAGTATCACCATACCCAGAAGGCTTTACAGTGATGCAGTGATTAGACAGGACAATATTTTAGTCAATCCTCATGAAGAGTCTCTTGGATGATACATGTTGTCTTACGAAGTAGGTCAGGCTGGAGTAGGGCCAGTATGTTCTAACCAACCCTTCCTGAGCAGGTAGAACTAACCCAAGTTTCCACCAGCAAATGACTGCACAAGAAAATTGTGATATATATGTACACAAAATAATGATATATAGCCATAAAGAAATGCAAAAAAATTCTCATACATACTACAATATGAGTGAACCTTGGTTTCTTCACAAGTGGAAGTGAAATGCATTATTTTAGGTATATGATATGTCTAGAGTAGTCAATCTCATAAAAGAAGAGAGTAGAATGGTGGTTGCCAGAGTCTAGGGGAAGAAGAAATGGGAAGGTATTTGGAGGATACAGAGTTTTAAGTTGTAGGATGAGTTCTGGAGATTGGCTACACAGCAATGTGAAAATATTATCTGCAGCATTGAACCATACACTTAAAAATTGTTAAAAGGATGAATTTTATGTTATTGAAAAATATGTAAGAACTTTAAAAAGTTTTTCACTGTGTATGTATGTGTTTTACTAGATGTCAGTCGTTCCTCAGTAAAACTGTCTTAAAAATCAAAACACAACAAAAAGCATTTCCAGATGTTCCAGAGGTGCTCTGTGTGGATGAGCACCTTTTCCTAAGGAGGCAGCCAAAGCGGTCCCCATGAGAGCCCCAGACTGTCTGGGATGACCAGATCGATATGACTAACACTGACATTCTGAATACTCACAACTCTGGCTCCCTGAGTTCAAGCTCTTGTTTTCTCCTAGTTACTTCCCTAAGTACGGGTATGAGGATTTGATGGGCAGTGACCTTTGAAAGAACTCTTTCAATAAAGAAGGTAGAATATCAACTTTAAGATATAAGACTTATTCCTAGAATTTATCAACCTAGTGTTTTGTCTCTACACTTAATTCTCATGAGAATCTTGTAAACATATATATATATATGTATATAAGTACATATATATACACACACACATATATATACACACATATACATATGTATATGTATATACATATGTTATACATTAAGAGTCAAAATGGTCAAAGCTGCTGAGAGACTCTTCTAAAGTTTCTAATTGTTGTGTGAGATAGGGTCTTAAGATAAGGCAGAAAATTTCACTCAGATGTTTAAATAAAAAAGAAGGAATGCCAAGTCATCTAGAGTCTAACACACACAAGAAGTCTTCAGTGTTTCAATATGTCATGAAATAAAGAGAGCTCACATGAGAATGTCTGTGAACATAGGAGGAAAATGATTAGGACACAGAGTTTAAGGAGGAGACAACCAAGAAGACACTCTGAAGAAAATAGGAACGGTGAGAACAGAGGTGTGGGGAGGCAGCAGCATAGCAAAGGAAATGACCACACCTCCCTGAGGAATGGCCACGCCTCCCTGAGGAATGGCCACGCCTCCCCGAGGAATGGCCACGCCTCCCTGAGGAATGGCCTTGTGGAATTCTAAGTTCCCTCTGCAACTGCAGGAGAGGAACTGAAGGGATGCTTGATTGGTAAAGTAGCAATGGTGAGACTGCCCAGAGGGAGAGGGAACTCCAGTGGTCTAGAGGACAGAGAGGAGACTACACAACTGCTTGGCAACTTGAGAGGATCTTCACTGGAAATGTAATTAGTGTGTGGTGCCCTGGGTCGCACAAATGCCTGTGCAACCCAGCATTGCCACATACTGAGTCAACATTCTTGTGGGAAACACACACACACACACATCACATCACATCACATCACATCACATCACATCACATCACATCACATCACATCACATCACATCACATCACATCACATCACATCACGAAAACTCTCCTTTTGATCTCAGTCTCTGGTAGGAAAATATTCCAAATAACTGGGTAGAAATTGTTAAAATTTTATGAGAGCCACTATAATTTCTGGAGTTATGACAACTGGAATTCCAAGATTCCTGGCTCTCAGAATAACTAGATCCTGGGTAGAGGGCATCCTTAGAGATACTGCTGATCTCTAGGAGAGAAGAGAGATCTTCTAAGATAGGGTAGGGTTACCCTGGTGACAAACAACAGTGGCTGCATCAATATTAAACTATTAACAAAAATTATATAGTGTATTCTCATTCTCTCTCTCTCTCTTTCTCTCTCTCTCACACATACACACACACTCTCTCTCTCCATATATATATATATGTGTGTGTGTGTGTGTTTGTGTACGTGTGTGTGTTTGTGACTTTAAATTGACAAGTTTCTTTTTTTTTAAATTTTTTTAGGTATTTTCCTCATTTACTTTTCCAATGCTAACGCAAAAGTCCTCCACACCCACCCCCCACTCCCCTAACCACCCACTCCCAATTTTTGGCCCTGGCATTCCCCTGTACTGGGGCATATAAAGTTTGCATGTCCAATGGGCCTCTCTTTCCAGTGATGGCCGACTAGGCCATCCCCTGATACATATGCAGCTAGAGTCAAGAGCTCCGGGGTACTGGTTAGTTCATATTGATGTTCCACCTATAGGGTTGCAGATCCTTTTAGCTCCTTGGATACTTTCTCTAGCTCCTCCATTGGGGGCCCTGTGATCCATCCAATAGCTGACTATGAGCATCCACTTCTGTGTTTGCTAGGCCATGGCACAGTCTCACAAGAGACAGCTATATCTGGGTCCTTTAGGCAAAATCTTGCTAGTGTATGCAATGGTATCAGTGTTTAGAAGCTGATTATGGCATGGATCCACGGATATGGCAACCTCTAGATGGTCCATCCTTTCGTCACAGATCCAAACTTTGTCTCTGTAACTCCTTCCATGGGTGTTTTTTCCCCAATTCTAAGAAGGAGCAAAGTGTCCACACTTTGGTCTTTGTTCTTCTTGATTTTCATGTGTTTAGCAAATTGTATCTTATATCTTGGATATCCTAAGTTTCTGGGCTAATACCCACTTATCAGTGAGTACATATTGTGTGAATTCCTTTGAGATTGGGTTACCACACTCAGGATGATGCCCTCCAGGTCCATCCATTTGCCTAGGAATTTCATAAATTCATTCTTTTTAATAGCTGAGTAGTACTCCATTGTGTAAATGTACCACATTTTCTGTATCCATTCCTCTGTTGAGGGGCATCTGGGTTCTTTCCAGCTTCTGGCTATTATAAATAAGGCTGCTATGAACATAGTGGAGCATGTGTCCTTCTTACCGGTTGGGACATCTTCTGGATATATGCCCAGGAGAGGTATTGCTGGATCCTCCGGTAGTACTATGTCCAATTTTCTGAGGAACCGCCAGACTGATTTCCAGAGTGGTTGTACAAGCTTGCAATCCCACCAACAATGGAGGAGTGTTCCTCTTTCTCTAAATCCTCACCAGCATCTGCTGTCACCTGAATTTTTGATCTTAGCCATTCTGACTGGTGTGAGGTGGAACCTCAGGGTTGTTTTGATTTGCATTTCCCTGATGATTAAGGATGTTGAACATTTTTTCAGGTGCTTCTCTGCCATTCAGTATTCCTTAGGTGAGAATTCTTTGTTCAGCTCTGAGCCGCATTTTTAATTGGGGTTATTTGATTTTCTGGTGTCCACCTTCTTGAGTTCTTTATATATATTGGATATTAGTCCCATATCTGATTTAGGACAGGTAAAGATTTTTTTCCAATCTGTTGGTGGCCTTTTTGTCTTATTGTCTTTTTTGTCTTATTGTCTTTTTGCCTTGCAGAAGCTTTGCAACTTTATGAGGTCCCATTTATCGATTCTCTATCTTAAGCACAAGCCATTGCTGTTCTATTCAGGAATTTTCCCCCTGTACCCATATCTTCTAGGCTTTTCCCTACTTTCTCCTCTATAAGTTTCAGTGTCTCTGGTTTTATGTGGAGTTCCTTAATCCACTTAGATTTGACCTTAGTACAAGGAGATAGGAATGGATCAATTCGCATTCTTCTACATGATAACCGCCAGTTGTGCCATCCATCCATGAGCATGGGAGATCTTTCCATCTTCTGAGATCTTCTTTAATTTCTTTCTTCAGAGACTTGAAGTTTTTATCATACAGGTCTTTCACTTCCTTAGTTAGAGTCACGCCGAGATATTTTATATAATTTGTGACTATTGAGAAGGGTGTTGTTTCCCTAATTTCTTTCTCAGCTTGTTTATTCTTTGTGTACAGAAAGGCCATTGATTTGTTTGAGTTAATTTTATATCCAGCTACTTCATTGAAGCTGTTTATCAGGCTTAGGAGTTCTCTGGTGGAATTTTTAGGGTCACTTATATATACTATCATATCATCTGCAAAAAGGGATATTTTGACTTCTTCCTTTCCAATTTGTATCCCCTTGATCTCCTTTTGTTGTCAAATTGCTCTGGCTAGGACTTCAAGTACAATGTTGAATAGGTAGGGAGAGAGTGGACAGCCTTGTCTAGTCCCTGATTTTAGTGGGATTGCTTCCAGCTTCTCACATTTACTTTGATGTTGGCTACTGGTTTGTTGTAGATTGCTTTTTTCATGTTTAGGTATGGGTCTTGATTTCCTGGTCTTTCGAAGACTTTAATCATGAATGGGTGTTAGATTTTGTCAAATGCTTTCTCCACATCTAACGAGATGATCATGTGGTTTTTGTCTTTGAGTTTGTTTATATACTGGATTACATTGATGGATTTCTGTATATTGAACTATCCCTGCATCCCTGGGATGAAACCTACTTGGTCAGGATGGATGATTGTTTTGATGTGTTCTTGGATTCGGTTAGCAAGAACTTTATTGAGGACTTTTGCATCAATATGCATAAGGGAAATTGGTCTGAAGTTCTCTAACTGTATTGGGTCTTTTGTGGTTTAGGTATCAGAGTAATTGTGGCTTCATAGAATGATTTGGGTAGAGTACCTTCTGTTTCTATTTTGTGGAATAGTTTGTGAAGAATTGGGATTAGATTTTCTTTGAAGGTCTGATAGAACTCTGCACTAAACCCATCTGGTCCTGGCCTTTTTTTAGTTGGGAGACTATTAATGACTGCTTCGATTTCTTTAGGGGATATAGGACTGTTTAGATCATTAACCTGATCTTGATTTAACTTTGTTACCTGGTATCTGTCTAGAAACTTGTCCATTTCATCCAGGTTCTCCAGTTTTGTTGAGTATAGACTTTTGTAGAAGGATCTGATGGACTTTTGGATTTCTTCAGGATCTGTTGTTATGTCTCCCTTTTCATTTCTGATTTTGTTAATTAGGATGCTTTCCCTGTGCCCTCTAGTGAGTCTGGCTAAGGGTTTATTTATCTTGTTGATTTTCTCAAAGAACCAGCTTCTCGATTGGTTGATTCTTTGAATAGTTCTTCTTGTTTCCACTTGGTTGATTTCACCCCTGAGTTTGATTATTTCCTGCTGTCCACTCCTCTGGGGTGAATTTGCTTCCTTTTGTTCTAGAGTGTTTAGGTGTGTTGTCAAGCTGCTAATGTGTGCTCTCTCTAGTTTCTTTTTGGAGGCACTCAGAGCTATTAATTTTCCTCTTAGAAATGCTTTCATTGTGTCCCATAAGTTTGCGTATGTTGTGGCTTCATTTTCATTAAACTCCAAAAAGTCCTTAATTTCTTTCTTTATTCCTTCTTTGACCAAGGTATCATTGAGAAGAGTGTTGTTCAGTTTCCACGTGAACGTTGGCTTTCTATTATTTATTTTGTTATTGAAGATCAGCCTTAGTGCATGGTCATCTGATAGTATGCATGGGACAATTTCAATATTTTTGTATATGTTGAGGCTTGTTTTGTGACCAATTATGTGGTCAATTTTGGAGAAGGTACCATGAGGTGCTGAGAAGAATGTATATCCTTTTGTTTTAGGATAAAATGTTCTGAAGATATCTGTCAGATCCATTTGTTTCATAACTTCTGTTAGTTTTACTGTGTCCCTTTTCAGTTTCTGTTTCCATGATCTGTCCATTGGTGAAAGTGGTGTGTTGAAGTCTCCCACTATTATTGTGTGAGGTGCAATGTGTGCTTTGAGCTTTACTAAAGTGTCTTTAATGAATGTGGCTGCCCTTGTATTTGGAGCATAGATATTCAGAATTGATAGTTCCTCTTGGAGGATTTTACCTTTGATGAGTATCAAGTGCCCCTTTTTGTCTTTTTTTGATGACTTTGGGTTGGATGTCAATTTTATTAGATATTAGAATGGCTACTCCAGTATGTTTCTTCATACCATTTGCTTGGAAAATTGTTTTCCAGCCTTTCATTCTGAGGTAGTGTCTATCTTTTTCTCTGAGATGTGTTTCCTGTAAGCAGCAAAATGTTGGGTCCTGTTTATGTAGCCAGTCTGTTAGTCTATGTCTTTTTATTGGGGAATTGAGTCCATTGATATTAAGAGATATTAAGGAAAAGTAATTGTTGCTTCCTATTATTTTTGTTGTTAAAGTTGGCATGCTGTTCTTGTGGCTGTCTTCTTTTAGGTTTGTTGAGGGATTACCTTCTTGCTTTTTCTAGGACATGGTTTCCGTCCTTGTATTTTTTGTTTTGTTTTGTTTTGTTTTGTTTTTTTCTGTTATCATCCTTTGAAGGGCTGGATTCATGGAAAGATAATATGTGAATTTGGTTTTGTTGTGGAATACTTTGTTTTCTCCATCTATGGTAATTGAGAGTTTGGCTGGGTATAGTAGCCTGGGCTGGAATTTGTGTTCTCTTAGTGTCTGTATAACATCTGTCCAGGCTCTTCTGGCTTTCTTAGTCTCTGGTGAAAAATCTGGTATAATTCTGATAGTCTTGCCTTTATATGTTACTTGACCTTTTTCCCTTACTGCTTTTAGTATTCTATCTTTATTTAGTGCATTTGTTGTTCTGATTATTATGTGTCAGGAGGAATTTCTTTTCTGGTCCAGTCTATTTGGAGTTCTGTAGGCTTCTTGTATGTTCATGGGCATGTCATTCTTTACGTTTGGGAAGTTTTCTTCTATAATTTTGTTGAACATATTTGCTGGTCCTTTGAGTTGAAAATCTTCATTCTCATCTACTCCTACTATCTGTAAGTTTGGTCTTCTCATTGTGTCCTGGATTTCCTCGATGTTTTGAGTTAGGATCTTTTTGTATTTTGCATTTTCTTTGATTGTTGTGCTGATGTTCTCTACAGAATCTTCTGCACCTGAGATTCTCTCTTCCATCTCTTGTATTCTGTTGCTGATGCTCACATCTAAGATTCCAGATTTCTTTCCTAGGGTTTCTATCTCCAGCATTGCCTCACTTTGGGTTTTCTTTATTGTGTCTACTTCCCTTTTTAGGTCTTGGATGGTTTTAATCAATTCCATCACCTGTTTGGTTGTGTTTTCCTGCAATTCTTTAAGGGATTTTTGTGCTTCCTCTTTAATGTCTTCTACCTGTTTAGCAGTGTTCTCCTGTATTTCTTTTAGTGAGTTATGAAAGTCCTTCTTGATTTCCTCTACCATCATCATGAGATATGCTTTTAAATCCGGGTCTTGCTTTTCGGGTGTGTTGGGGTGCCCTGGACTGGGCGAATTGGGAGTGCTAGGTTCTGATGATGGTGAGTGGTCTTGGTTTCTGTTAGTAAGAGTCTTACGTTTGCCTTTCACCATCTGGTAATCTCTGGAGTTAGTTGTTATAGTTGTCTCTGTTTAGAGATTGTTCCTCTGGTGATTCTGTTACCCTCTATCAGCAGACCTGGGAGACTGGCTCTCTCCTCTGAGTTTCAGTGGTCAGAGCAGTCTCTGCAGGCAAGCTCTCCTCTTTCAGGGAAGGTGCACAGATATCTGGCATTTGGACCTCCTCCTGGCCGAAGATGAAGGTCCAAAACAGGACCTTTCCCAGAAGCTGTGTTGCTTTGGCCTGTCACAGAAGCTCTTAGCTTCTGTAGTCCTCACTCTCACCTGTGCAGACTTCTTTTGGTGGAGACTCAGAACCAAGATGTCTTCCGCCAATCCTGAGGCAAAATCCTTCCAGGCTGGGCAGTCACCTGTCCTCTGGCCTGGAAGGTGGCCGGATGTCTGGAGCCCGAAAAGGGTGCTGCCTCAGAAGTTCTGTGGCTCCAGCCTATCCCAGAAGCTGTTAGCTTCTGTAGTGCATACTCTCACCTGTGCAGACTACTTTCGGCGGAGTCCCGGAACCAAGATGGCTCCCGCCAATCCTGAGGCAAAAGCCTCCCGGGCCGGGTGGACACCTGTCCTCTGGCCGGGAAGTTGGCCAGATTGACAAGTTTCTTAAAGTAAATTTTAATTAAACTCTTTGAAATATTATGTCTCATAAGTGAAAAGAATACAGATTATAAGAACACAAATAATAATTTTGACCTAATACATAGATTGTATATACAAGTCTATGTTTCACTTTTTTTCAACATTCATAAAAACTTATGCTTCCAAATTAAGCTGTAAAAAATTTAAAATGTGCTGCATGAAGGCCACATTTTCAGACAAGAATTCAATTGAATGAAAGTAAATAACTAAAAGATGAAAAATCTTCACACACTTAGAATGTTAAAACCCCTTTCAAGCTAAAAAATCACACTGGAAATTCACATATAAAGAGCTAGATAACAATGAATATAATACATATCAAAATATGTGGTATGGACATGAGAAGTGTTTGAAAGGTAATTTGTCATCCTAAATGTTTATTTTGGGAAAGGAGCGTCTGAGCTGAAATAGATTTAAGAAATAAGGTCCAGATGAACGGAATCCACTCAACGGGAGCTAAAGGAAACCAAAGTCTAACTAACATAATTATACATAAAACCACCGCAGGTCTATATACAAAATGCTAGTCAAGGTACTAATAAAGTAAATTTGCTAATTTGGAAAAAAAAAGTACTAGTGATCAGCTTAAAATGGGCACAAGAGAGACATTAGGAGACTAGAAATGATTTCCATGTGATGATGGTGACAGCACAGCGCCATTTGTAATAATTCATCATTGTTTAGAGCTGTGAACTCTAAAATGTAAACTGTATTGCATGTAAATTAGGTAAAATATACGGATATGTTAAAAAGAAGCTTTATGGAATTTCTCACCCAGTTTATAATAAAGATTAGTGGTAAATATTGTAAATAAAAGAAAACAGGTTTATCCCAATAAAGACTCTATGACAAATTTATATTGGGCATCATTTCTAGTGAGGGATGTTAGAAGCAATGCCTTTAGGATTAGAAAGCAGACAAAGATTCCCACATTAAGGATGTCTATTCAATACCACTGTGAAGAATCTGACCACACAACAAGACAACAAAAATAACTAGGAGCATAAGAAAAAACAAAATTTGGACAGGGAAATTAGAAATAGATAGAGCTTAGTAAAACTCCGTGTTAGAAAGTAAGATAAACGATATATTTGCTATTCAAGAGGCAGAGGCAGAGTGGGCAGGGACAGGGTTTAGGGCAGAGACAGGAGCAGGGGCAGGGGCAGAGGCAGAGGCAGAGGTTAGTCCGGTCTACATAAAATGTTCCAGACCTGTCAGAGCTACATAATGTCTTAAAAAAAACAAAGATTGCATGTATACATATATAAATGCATACATAAGTAAAGCACTTTTAAAGTAATAATTTGTAATAGCAATAAAATAAGATGCTTAAGAATAAATATTTGAAATGTTTAAGATTCATATTTAGAAATTTTAAAATTATGTTGGAAAAAGGGAGAAAAATCTTTATTTTAGTTTAAGGATAGAAAGATTCGGCATCATAAATGACAAATATCTTCAAGTTGACTGACTGATTGATTTGATTGATTCCACCCTTTGAACAGATTTGAGATCAAATTTGGAATCAGGTGAATTGTAATATTTTATTCATGTTAGATAGCAAAGGATAATATATCTGTCTGGGATTTTGTCTTCAAGGTATGAATACTTATAAATCTATAAAAATAGATTACTAGATAAAAATACTGAGCTTATTCGTGAGTCTTCACCTACTTTGAGCTTTGGTTTGTGATATAGTTATATCAATTGAAAGTAAGGAGATAACTTCCTAACAAATGATGCTGAGTCCATTCATTATTCACATATATACGAAAAACATTAATAAGTACATATTCCACTCTACACCTAGAGTCAATTCTATATGTGTTATAAAATGAAATGCAAAAGATGCATGTTTTGAAATACAATACAACATAACTAATATACTAATCTTTAGATAAGAACACATTTCCTTTTAAATATAATTTTGAATTGATTTTTTGAGAATTTTCATACTTGTATACAATGTATTTTGATCATATTCATTCCACACTTCTCTTTGATCCAGGTCCCTTTCTTCCTCTAAATTTTTTGTCTTGGGGTGTATGCATGAGTGTGTGTGGGTGGGTGTATGTGGTATGTGTGTATGCTTCTGAGTAACCCACCCAATACAGTTTGTTCTGCCCATATACTCATGGGTGTGGGCCAGGCACTAAAATGTGATAGACATATCAGGGTCACACCCATAAGGAAAACCAATTCTCCCCAGAAGCCACCAACAGTCAGTCAGTATCTCCTCAATTAGCAGTGAGGGCTCATGGGCTCCCTCCACACTGGAGTATTTACTGACTTGATCATGTACATGCCTTGTGCAGGCAGCCACGGCTGCTATGAGATTGAGAATGGTAGTCTTGTCCAGAAGACATTATTTTGCTCTGGTTCTCTTTGATCTTTGGCTCTTAGACTCTTTCTGCCTCTTCTTTCTTGATTACCTCTGAGCCTTTGGAAGGGGAAAGTTGTCCCATGATTGAACACTCCATATGTTTATATTTATACTCACAGGTTAGTGCCACTTCCAGCCTTGGTCAGAGAAACTTCTCTGTGCAATGAGCAGCAATGCAGAAACCAGTATCAGTCAAAGGGCTGAGAACAAGTGACTAGTGAGTACTTTGCCCTTAACATTTCTATTAACTCTGCAAGGGCCAGGGACATTGTGGAAAAAGGGAAAGGAAAACTGTAAGAGCCAGAAGATGTACTGTGAAGTCCTGCTGTCTGAACATGACATTGGCTGTTGTACTCATGAACTCATGGAAATTGTGATTACCTGCTCAAGACCTACACAAGATCAAACCAACAAAATCAGCCAGTATTCCACCAAGCAGCACTAATTATACATAATTATTATATAATAATAACAATGGGTTATCAAACAAACACCTACTCTACCAACTAACCAACCAACCAACCAAAACACAAGAAACTTATGCAGGAAAAGTACAGGGGGCTGTGTTAGGATATCTAGGAGAAGATGAGATAGCTCAGTGAATTAACACAGTTGCTCTGAAAGTCTCATAACCAACATTAGAGTTTTCATTAGTAGCAGTTAGGGCTCAGGATACAGCTAAGTGGTAAAGGTCTTGCCTAAAATATCCCTAGAACCCATGTAGTAGATCAGTGTGGTAGCAGCGGTAATGACAGTGTTGCTAACATGAGATCGAAGGGAAAGACAGGAGAATTGTCCAGAGCTCACTGGCCAGCTAGCCACGCAGCAGAAACAACAGAGACTCTGTCTACAACTTTTGCATGTGTTTCATGGCAAGATCTAAAACACACACACACACACACACACACACACACACACACACACACACACACACACAGCAACAGATGTACATTGAGAAACAATCCGACTTTTCCTTTAGTCTGGACATTTCTTTACCCTGCGGTTCTAGCGATTCATTCTGCTTCTAGGTGGGAACACCCTTGTTTTGTGTTCTGGGCAAGAGGAAAGAATTCCTGATAGCTCCATTGTAAGAACAAGACGCTGGACACCTAAAAAATATCTTTGGGAAGGACAATCTTTCAAAGAAACTTAAAAAAAAAAATCTTATAGCGATAGAAACCACCCAATGGGGAGTATCCTGCCTTGTGGAGAAGTGAGTTCCCATAACTGGAAGTGATTGAGGCTTTCTGGGTGCTGCAGACAGAATTCCTCTATTGGGTGGAAACTTATACCAAATGACCACCACGATCGATCGTTACCAGCTGTTAAGGTTCAGGACATTACACCTGCCCTTTCAAACTGCTCAGCCATGCTACTGAGGAGATACTGGAAACCCCTGACTTGTGTACCGGTTGGCTCCTAGCATCTATCTTCGAAGCACAGTTGCTTCTGGGAATAGTGAGCTTTAAACGCTTAGCTTGTAATTTATTGGGGGTTGGCAACAGAGTGGACTAAAAAAAAAAATCTGGAAGGAAAGAAAAGGAAATAAAAACAATATTATTTTTTATTAACAAATTGTCATAATATTTGCAAAGGAATTTTTATGGAAACGAAAAGTCAGCCTTCTCCTATCATCTTAAAATTTGACATCACTCCTGTGCACATTTGACCCTCTGGATGCTTTTCTTTTTAATGTAATGCTGGTAAGAAATACCTCGTCCGAAGAAACCTTGAGGGACAGGCTCAGGGCCTGTCTGCCACAGGCTTGCTCATGGTGTGGGCAGATACTTGCCAAGTGACAGTGGTAGCAGAAGAGGCCTATAAAGGCCTTGACAGTGAGAGGCTGGGAGAGATGCAGGAAGGAAAGAAGCAGCTGAGTCAAAGTAGAAAAGCTGGCTCAGCTTAGCCTGGTGGAAGGACTACTCCCTCCTTGGGCAATGCCATTTGCCCAATGCCCATTCCTGAGAGCTGCTGTTGGGGCCTGTTCACCCTCTCCTCTGCTCTACATCCTGGACCTCTTTCTGAGGGACACTCAGCCAAGCAGCCCTCTTTTTATTACAGTAGGACCAGATGTGCTCCCCAATCCAGATGTTGCTGGCATCAGTTGAGCAAATCTCAGGAAAGTCATAAAGCCAAGCACAAATCCCAGATTAGTTGTTTCCAGTGTTTTCTTGTTCTGAGAAGTAGGACAGGGTCTTGGTCTTCTTCATGCCTCTTTCGGTTAAAGCTATGTAGGGACAAGTAAAAGGTACAGTCTTCAACCAGCTGCTAATCATGATTCCATAAGAGCAGCATCAGGCCCAGCAGAGGCCAGTGAATGTTACCACAACCCAGCATGATGCTGGGAACTGGCTCATAGGAGCTCAGCACCCTGAAGTGGTGGCTACTTTTCCCAGAGGATGCAGAGAACCCAGAAAAAAAAAACGGATTTTGAGATTCATTTCTTTCCTTGAGAAAACAGGACTCATTAGCATGGTACAGGCAGATGTATCTTAAGTAATGGGAAGGCCAACCCAAGCTTGGATAGTACCTGTGATGCTAGACACCTGGTGATCTAGACATACCTGCATATTCATATGTCCAGAAAGGCAATAACATAGTACTCTTCAACGCTGCAACCATCTCTTAAGCCTCCAGGGCAGTGGTTCTCAACCTTTCTAATGCTGTGACCCTTTAATACATTTCCTCAGGTTGTGACCCCCAACCATAACATTTATCTTTATTGCTATCTCATAACTGTAATTTTCTACTGTTATGAGTTGTAAGGTAAATATCTGATATGCAGGATGCTTGATATTTGATCCCCAAAAGAATTGTAACGCAAAGGTTAAGAACCGCTGCTCTAAGTAAATAAACATGCTGACCGGTTTCTAGCTAAGATCTGTTTGTCTGACTCCTACTCATGATCTAAAATTCATCTTGGTGCTTCCTCTCTGGGGAACCTTGAGTTATGACTTGAGTTCCAAGGCCTTTGCTGAATGCCTTTGCTGTGTGTTTCTGTCTTCCTGTCATTTAGTCTGCAGGTTCCTATGAAGTCAGGACTCTGCCTTGTCAACCCAAAGGCCAGCAAAGTACTGCTAATGTCTTCTCAAAGACCTTAAGATTATTGGCTCTCATCAAGGTCAATGATGAGAAAGACTGTGCCCCGAGACTGGCTCACAGACCACTGCCATGTTAAAACTGAATATGAAACGTAGGGCAGTTGTGCAGAAGCAACTTCCTGAGCAGTGAGGAAGACCCATTTAATAATGTCACTTCCATAGATCATTATGATTGGAAGTCCCCCTTACTCCGTTTTCTGTTTCCAGATGCAGGGCCTCAGCCAAGCAGCCATGGAGATAATCACTGCAGTGAGGCCACTTAATGCAGAAGCAAGAGGTGGTATTTGCATTCTTTTATTATCAAATTTTCATACAGGATGCCAAGTACACCACCTCCCATATGGTAGCGAATGCATTATGCTTGAATATACAAGGGAATAGTAATAAATATAATATGCCTTTATTAATGTAATTATTAAGTTCCCAAACAAAATGGCCCTAACATTACATGCTCACTTATGTGTGGGTGGAAGAGTTAACTATTCATGAGACAGCAACATGGGCCATGGGTTTTCTTGTGAGATTAAAAGGATGGGGGAGCTAGTGGAAACGTGAACTCTCTGTGGTTCTAGATCAGTAGAGGGCTGTAGGAAGCTTGCATTTTAGAAGTGAGTGTGTCCCACTTTACATGAATATTAAAGAGGTTTGCATAAAAGGATTTCTGATCCACATCTGCTGCTTTTCTCTTTCTATCCCTGGGTTATCAGGCAGCTACAGGTAAGGGGACTGGTAAGAAAAGTGTCCTCACAGCCTGTCATGAGGACATGCACTAATCAGCAGGTAAGAACCTACCTTTGCCTAGTCCTAGAGATGGGAGGTGCCCAAGAATCAATGAGGGTGACCTTAGCTGTGATAAACTCACTACATTGGGAATATGGAACCTGAAGAGGCCACCAACTATATCCAGACAGAAACCCCAGCTGAGCAACAGAGACACCAACTCACCCACCAAACTTTCAATCCCAAATTTATCCTGTCTACAAGTAGTGCAGGAGCAAGGTATGGAGCAGAGACTGAGGGAATAGCCAACCTATAATGGGCCCAACTTTAGATTCATCCTATGGGTGAGGGAAGCAGTGAGTGGAATGTAAAGTGAATAAGTAAAGAAAAAGATTAAAATAAATAAAAAAAAATAAAGACCTCACCTTTGCTCCCTGTCCTCTAGCTCCTTCCTAGAGCAGGGATGTCCTTGTCACTTTGGGTGCTTCTCTGTGGGTGCAGGTAAGATGTGGATGTTTCTCCTCTTCTCATGGACACTTCCGTTGCATGCTGTCCATGAATGTTGTCCAAAGACTGGGGCAACTTATAAGGAAAATACTCATGTACACAGAGGAGATCATGGTGGCCAAATCAGTAGATATTCTAGGTCATAGACTGGATCTCGGCTCCAACCCTGGAAATATCTGGATAGAGGATATTTTAAGCTTTCTACAGGCCATGAGGTCTTTATCATAGCAACTCTTTTCAGCAGTCCTATACATTACAAAAGTGAGTAGGAACTGATGTGTCTCAATAAAACTTTATTAGGCCATAGTTTACTGAGTTAGATTAGCACATGAGTGTGTATATTTGCCGAAAAGGGCAGGCTTCTATAGCATCCTGGTCTTCTCTGGGGAATGACCTGGGTTTTCTCCGTGAATTCTGGGCAAGTTATCCAACATCAACTGTGGCTCTATTCCCTTTAAAAGCATCCCACTAGTAATATTTAATAAGGAAGATTGATGTGAAGTTTCCTATAAACCTGTGAACTTCTTAGGCTAATAGTGGAAATGTTTCCTTTTCTACTTTTCTTTTATTATGTGGACATGTACAGCTCTAAAAACACAACACCAACAAGAAGCCCCAAACAAACAAAAGAAAAACAAGAAACAGATCTCCTTGGAGCCTGTTCTGGCTTCAAGAACTTGACCACTGGAAATTTTTTTGGGATATATGCACATTTGCCCATGATAGAACAAGGTATATCTCTTGGCAGTTCTCTCAGTGAGAGTAAATAAATATCATGTGCATTATTCTTTAATACACATATTCATATATGAAAATATATTCAGATTTGGGCAGTCCTCAGAAAGTAAAGCTTTGGGGGGGGGTAGGAGGAATGAATTTCTATCTTTCAAAGGCAGAAAATTAGCACAGAGCCTGAGTCATTCTATGGGCACCTAGATGAAGACCAAGAACTTGTTATATTGAAAGCCATGGTTTTCACCATGGGCTAAGGATGTCCCCTCAACAGATGCACTTGGATGCACTTGGTGTCTCTGTAAATTCATGCACACACATTCTCTGGTCGTATCTAGACCTACTGAGTTAGACTCACTCAAGTTGAAACCTGGAAGTCTATATTCTTAGCATCTTCTGCATGTAATTCTGATATATTATATGGGCTTGAAGAGCATTGCTTTTGCATCTAGACCAGCGGCTCTCAGCCCTGGATAAGCATCTTGATTCTCTGTGGGCAGTTAACTTGACAACAGTACTCAGTCATGCCTGAGTCTCATTGCCCAGAAATTGGATTCAGTAAGGTTAAGCCCTAGAACCCACAGTGGTACTGATCAAATTGTTGATCTGATCATCAATTCTAAAACTTCATTGCGCATTAAAATTACTGACACAGACTACTACTCTCCAGGGCACTGAAATCAAAGGGCTCTGGGAACCAAAGTTGGCATCCAAATTTAAAAACTATCCCCAAAATGTACCTAATATGTAATCCTTTTTTTTTTTCTTAAGAATCCATGGTCTAGCTCTGGGATCAGCAAAAACAAAAAGAAAAAAATTAATGTCAGCATAGTAAATATTTTAGACTTTATGGGACATATGGCCCCTGTCACAATTACTACTGGCAGTTATTGTAGCATGAAAGTGACCATCGACAGCATATAAACGAACAAATGTGTCTGTTCTGATAAAAGTTGAATTTCAGACTCAGGCTATAGGATGGACTTGGCCACAAACAATAATGACTTAACTTCTGGTCAAGATCATTGTTCCTCAAACTATCGGTGCTGCAGTTTATATATAAACTTTCCAGTATTTTGCAGGCTGATTTTTTTCACAAACTGCAATAAAAATTAATTACTAAAAATGAATTTAAAAAGGCAAAAATATGAACTCACTGGTTGCATAACTAGATATCACAGTTGTATCAAGTTGCTGCAGTAGTTTCTAACTACACTCAACTGTCTTTACTTCTCTTACATAAACTGAGCTAGAAAAATAAATCTGAGACTAGACCCCTGCAATGGGTATACCAAGAAGTACTGTAAGAATCAAACCAATGGATTTTCTGTGTAAAGGATGCCAGTGAGCAACATCAGGTGATGTGGCCTGTTGGTATAGAGGTTACAAAGAAAGAACTTTTGAATCCAACTTTGAATAAAAAACAAACAATAGATTTTGATTATTGAAAAAAGAGTGGCAAATAATCCCAGCATGCTCTTCATCACCTTAAAAAAATGACGGCAAAGTTATCTGGATTTGAATTGGGCTGAGAAAAGCAAGCTTTATTCGTCAAGAGGACAGGGCAGTGTTTGCCTACTGGGTGGGACAGCACTGGCCCCAGGAGAAAGGCACAAAGGGGCTTTGAAACCTAACCCACTTCTTAGGCACTGAGTTGAGACACCAGTGACCTATTTGGAGCCTCTCCGAGCTGAGGCTTGAAGCTCAAGCTGTTGCTTCATCACACTAGAGTTATTGAGGGAGTTTTAGCATGTATGCAAAGTCCTCAGATCAACCAATGACGATGAGTACCCGTGGAGAGAATGCCAACTGTCCTAATCATTAGGCAAAGAAGTATGAACTGTGGCACTCTTGTGACACTGGGACATTTGACTTAGGTGAATCTCAATGTCTTCATCCCTGCAAAAGACATTGTTGGCTGCCTTTCAGGCCAAGGTAAAGGTCAGAAATGACTGAATTATACGAAGCACCTTTCTTAGAAGTGCCCAAGAGTGGGAACGATTGCTCTCTTCTAACACTGTCGAATTGACATATAATTCATACGTGAAATTTATTCTCTTAAAATGACAACTTCAATGGGTTTAGATATTTACCTCCTATCACTACTTAATTTCAGAATAGCATAGAATTGTGGCGGGGGGGGGGTGTACTGTGAGAGGGGGTAGAGGCATCTACCAGGCCAAAGGTATCACCATGTAGCCTTGGCTTCCTGGAGCTCCTGGCCAGGCTAGCCTTGAGCAATAGAAAAGCTTCTGCCTTCTTGGTACTGGGATCAAAGGCATACAAAGCCACACTCAGCCATATTGTTTTTTTTTTTTAAACCATTTAATGTATTAACTGTCTCTTCTGCCATACCCCAGAACTCCTCCTGATACTTAACCAGGGAACAATCACACTTCATAGCACTTAGTAATATCTCTTGATGGTTGCTTCCAGCAGCAGCTCAGTCTATTCTCTCTTCTCAAGCATGATAGTACACATGGTTCTCCTCACTCTCCCCACTTCTCAGATTTGTAATACAAATATCACTTTACATCCATGTCCTTTCTGCCACCAAGGGTTGCAGCTCATTTCCTGAGCATAGCTTTAGCACTGCAATATGTCACTTCATCATGTCAGAGTCAGCTAGCTCTCTGGAAATCTGTGATCCAATATTGTATCCGAAAGTTTTACACAACATCTCCCAAGCACCTGGCATCTTTGCATTAGGGCCACATGGACTAGACAGGTGTATTCCCATCACTGGGAAGTCACTAGAAGTGATGTGTGTCTCCTACAGGTCAAAGTGATTAGGAAGTAAATGTAGGGGCTGGAGAGCTGGGTCAGTAGTCAAGAGCGCAGGACCAGAGGTGGCTCACAACTACATGGAACTTCACTTACAGAGAATCTGACACAGTCTTCTGGCTTCTAGGGGCACCCACATGTATATATGGATACTAACTCATGTGCAAAAGTAAAAACTAATAAATCTTTTACAAAAAAAGAAATGAATATGTCTCCTCTACATTCCTGTCTCTTGTCTGCCAGCTAAAAGCAAAGGACACCAAGACTCAAAGAAATAAGTAAGTCTCATAGCAGTTGTGTTTTGAACCTGTGGCCTATGTACCACTAGACAGAATGTTGTCTACTGTAAAGTGCCTGATTGGAGTTGACAGGAACAAGAAATAAAACCATTCTGTCCATGCTGCTGAGAGTTGGAAGATTTGCTTCTGAGAGCAGCTCAATGTCCCCTTTACTTGGCTCCCGTTCTCTATCAGCAGAAGCCCCCAGGAGGAGAATGGTTGTAATTCTCCTTTGGTAGATATTTTTATTGTTATTATACATACGCATCCCATGTATGTATTGAACTTGGAGATATGCTATTAAGGGGTCTTGGATGACGAAAACAAGTATTGATCTGTTTCTCAGACTGGAAGAATGCATCTAAGGCAGCTGGTGAGAGCTGTCCATCAGGTGGGCCATGAATCTGGAAGTCAGAAGAGGCTGGCTGGCATGGTGGCTTCCAAGGAAAGACACAGAACCTTGTTGGGAGAAGGTCAACAGGAGAGGTGAGCTAGCTGAAGGCAGAGTCAGGAGTGAGCATGGTTGCACGGACGGTGGCCTGTGAACTTGTGTTTATCACCTCCTCAGGAAGCTTCACAGTGAAGCTCAGATGGTGACTTGGAATGTGCCGCAGAAAGAAGGGGGCTAGTGTGAGAAATCAGGCCCATCCAAACTTGGGAATCCCAGAGTCCCAAACTGTGCACAGGCCCACACTCCAGACATAGAAAAAAAGGTATAGCCTTTTATTCCCTGTACACAACCTCCTGCAGTAAGGGGCCCTTTGATGATCTTCTCTTCTGAGGCTTCCCTTCCTGCTTCTGTGTTCTGATTCCATTTACTGTTCAGTGGTAGAAAGGAACATGGGTAAATGGGCAGAGGATTTGCCAGTTGAGGGTGCTAGTTCCCTAGCTCCCAACTTCTAGATTTAGATCTCTGGTCCAGCACACTGACTCAACGTGTCCACAATATTCATAACCACATTTACATATCTGTGTATGTGATTTCTCATTCATCAGCAGTTTTCTGAGGACTTGCTCCATAGCCAGTACTGCACTGGGTGCCATGTTGCACGAAGAAGCGATGAGGTCATGAGCTGTGTCCTCAAAGAGCAGAACACACAACAGAAAGATGAGGACAATAGCTTATAATGAAGTCAGTGCCAGCAACTTCTGACAGTGTGCCACAGAGGCGTGGGGATCTGGTGGGACCTGGGAACTGGAGGCTGTTGGCTGCTTTGGGGACTGTGGAAGACAAAGCCTTTGGCATTTGATGCTTTGTCTTCAAGGGCTAGGGTGGAGCTGATTGGCAGTGTTAAAACATAATGGGGAGGGGATGCCAGAGGTCAGCTTGAAGTTCCAAAACTCCAGGGACTGGGCTCTGGCTGACTCCAAACAGAGACAACACCTCTTTCCCCGAAGTTGGCCAGAACTACTCCAGAGAACAATGATTCTCTGGAGACTAGCTGCACTGCTGTCGTCACATCTGGCTCTCTCCCCTTCCTGCTTCGTTTACACTGAGCTCAGTGACCTTGATCCAAAGGTTCATGTAAAATGTTGGTCAGACCTGTCTAGACCTGCTCTGAGAAACCTTCCTGGTATCACTATATATGCTGGGTCTCATGGGGCATCTTCTTCTGGAAGAGCCTTGGGGGTTAGATATTAGATATTCCCCTTTTCCTCAGAAAGGAAGGAGGAGAACCACACTTTCCACCAGGAAGGCAAGCAATCCTGAAACCCTTCTGGATGGCTCTGGGGCCAGGTGGCCAACTGGTTTAGCTGAAATCTCATAGTCACATAAGGGAAAGTGCTTTCTCCTTATGAAAAGAGGAGAGAGGAAATTGGGAAATGGGTTGGAAGGTCAAGAAAACAACTCCAGCCTCCTCCTGGGTGGTCTTGAGGTGCTTTGATTGGCTGTAGCACTGGCTGTTTCCTGATGTCTAAAGCTTTTTCTGAGGGGCACAGCTCAGAGAACTGTAGACTAGGACAGCTCCTCCCTCCCAACTGACCTGCTGAAAATGTTTAGTATCTCCATCTCTTTGTCTCTGGGACAGAATTTTTAGTACTTGTCACCTGAGTGCTTACACCATAGGGACTTGTTCTTCTGGGAACCAGCCCAGGGTGTACTGACCAGGTACTTGCCATCAGACTCTCACCTTCTGCCTAGGTCTGGCCATAGTCCTTAGGTGGGCTTCATAAATGACTCAACCCTTTGCTGTGAGATGCTCTTATGCTCACTGAATGCTGTGCTCCAGAGCCTCCATTTAAGCTTGCCACAATTCAAGGACTGGCCCTCAATTCTGCTAGGTTGGGAACTAATCCCAAAAGTCTCTCAAAGACAAGCATGTATGGGGAGCCGCTTCTAGAAATAATAGCTTTATTGAAATAGGATACTTACTTATTAATGAGGGGTATCAAGCTGTCTCATTGAGGCTACTTGGAGCCTATTTTCTAGATAATAACTTTATTAACCAAAAAGACCCAGGCTTATGACTGAGGGAATCTCAGAAATGCTCACAGGTGACCAACCACTCAGGACACTCCTCAGGACAACCTCACTTGTGATGCTCAAACAGAAATGAGTATTTTCTCTTTTAATTACTTAATTTTTTTTCACTCAATGTATTTTGATCATAGGGAAAAAGTGAATATTTCCAATGTTGATAAAAGCAGAGTGTAATCTTGAGAACATTCTTGTCTTGAAAACCATTTGATCATTTCAGAGTACATGGATGAATGCCCCCCCCCTTTTGGTTTGTTTGTTTGTTTGTTTGTTTTTTGAGACAGGGTTTCTCTGTATATCCCTGGCTGTCCTGGAACTCACTCTGTAGACTAGGCTGGCCTCGAACTCAGAAATCCGCCTGCCTCTGCCTCCTGAGTGCTGGGATTAAAGGCATGCGCTACCATGCCCGGCATGAATGGCCCTTCTTGACTCTGGATGAAAACTCTTGATTATCAGGAGCAGAGTGATTTCAGCCAAGTCCAGCACAAGTCTGCTCTGTGTGTGTGTGTGTGTGTGTGTGTGTGTGGTGTGTAAGCTCACACAGGTATGTCCCTTTGTGGTGCCACCATCGTGTCTTCTGTAACAAGGTACAGTTATTGGATGGAAGCTCTCCTGAATAGCTTTGTACATCACATACAATCAACAACCGTGATAGAGGAAGCCCGGCCATTCTACTTCCAGTTTTGCCACTCCACCCAAGGTTTGAAGGAAATAAAAAGGCTCACACATTGGTGACTTGTTGGTGACCATCAGTAAGTCTTAGCACATTTGTTGGAGAGTCTGGAACATTCTTCCTAGACGTAGAAGAATAGTGTGGTGGTCCTAATGTTTCTAATGCTGCAACCCTTTAATACAGTTCCTCATGTGGTGACTCCCAACTATGAAGCTATTTCAATGCAATTTGATAACTGTAATTTTGCTACTTTTATAAATTGTAATGTGAACATCTGCATTTCTGATAGTTCTGGGAGACACCTGTGAAGGGTACTTAGAGCTCCCAAAGTGATCATGACCCATGGGTTGTGAGCTGCTGATTTAGTGGAATTGTTAAATAGTCCAGTCTGACTAGGAACACAGCACTCTTAAAATCTGATGCTTTTGATAATGTGTTTTGGTGTTTTTTTTTTTTTATTTATTTACTTTACTCTTAGCAGGTGATTTTTTTTATGACCTTGGCTCCCATATCTTGAATACCTTTTTTTAAGAGACTATTTTCACATTCTTTCCATAGTCTCATATCAGGGGTGATTCACCCAGTTCCCAGCTGCCAATTGCTCCCTGCCGTCTCTTCATAGGTGATATGCTTGGTAGAAAATTACCAGGCTTTGGACTAGGGCTCCTCTAAGGATCGGCTAACAGCCAGTGGTGGGCCAATGCTGGACACAGGGCTTTGGGCCACTCAGCTTTAGCTGAGATAATTCTAAAGTCTCATCCCATCTCCAGAACGTTCTGTAGAACTGGTAAAGACACCCGTTAGAACCATATCAGTGAGCAGTTTCTTCTTACCACCAGTCCTCATGGCAGTATCTCTGGGACCACAAAACACAAGGCTATGTGTGATCCCCTAACAGCAACTATGTCCTCTGGGATCTCTTAGCATCTTATGTTTCTTCCTGTGTAAAATGACCAGGTTTATAAAACCCCATAGGGGAGATGGTTAAACATTAACAAGCTAGAGAGCAGCTACAACTGGGAAAGCTGTAAGTTCAGAACTCGAAGCTTCTCTATGGGAGAACTGAGAACCCAGAGGCAACAGAAAGCTGTGTGAATGGTGTCTTCCAGGACAGGTCACCTTCTCTTGCAGGACTTGCCTTTTTCTATCGGTTAAATGATCAGATAGTATCTTGGTCATAGTTTATAATGCTGTGACAAAATGCCATGACCAAACAGCAAGCTGGGGAGGACAGGACTTATTTGGTTTACACTTCCATATCCCTGCTCATCATAGAAAGAAATAAAGACAAGAACTCGAACAGGGCAGAAAACTGGAGGCAGGAACTGATGTAGAAGCCATGGAGGAATGCTGCTTCCTGATGTGTTTCCGATAGCTTGCTCTGTCTGCCTTTTTATAGAACCCAGAACCACCAGCCCAGGGATGGCACCACCCATAGTGGACTGGGCATTCCCCCATCAATAACTAATTAAGAAAATGCCATACAGACTTGCCTACAGCCTGGTCTTATGAAGGCATTTTCTCTGTTAAGGTTCTCTCCATTTAAATAACTCTAGTTTGTATGTCAAGTTGACATAAGACCAGCCAGCACAGATGGCATTGATTATTCTACTAAGACATTCTATGGCTCTCTACAGACTTCCATTTCTTTCAACAGGTGACACCCTTGAATGTGCATCGTTCTCACTCAGTTGGTCAGCCAAAGAGTCTTAGAATTTGCATCTCTCTAACAAGTACCAGATGATTTAGATACTGTTGGCATGGAGTCTACAGTTCTAACTGTGTAAAGGTGAAGGGTTATGAAAGAAGGGCCATTTTATAGTTTATAATAGCACTAAAATTATTACTTGGCTGACTTTAAGGGTTCATTCAGCTTCTTTATCTGCTTGGTGAGACAATATCCACTAAGAAAAAGGGTTCCCAGACCATTTGAGGCCTTTATGTTCCATACTAAGACATATGTGAAAAGGGGGGGTCACTTTCTCCAGAGGAGTCAGCAAAGATTATAAACCAAATAGATGTGGATTCATGGCAAGATCCTCAAGGCAACAGACGGAGGTAAGGAAGACAATATCTGTCTTTTGGAGAGGGTCTTTCTTGAAGGTTCTTATCACTGAAGCATCCCCTGACAGCTTTTGAAATTGAGTCCCATTATGCACAAGAGCTCAGACACAAACTCCTTAGGGATAGTGGAGGAAAGCACTCCCAGTCTTCAGAGGTTTCTGGTGACATCCTGTCCTCTCTAAGTGTTGCTGTGCTGGAAGCATTCTCCTTTCTCTGGCCTAGTGCCTTACCACCCAGTGTGTTTTTACTGGACACCACTGAGGTCCGAGAACCCAGGCGTCAGGGCACTTAATTCCTAAGCATGTAGTGTCTGGGATGCCGAATCAAAGCTGCCAATTCCCATGTTTGCCTCCAGGCTGTGACGTAGTGCTGGTTCTCACCAAACCTTGGGTCAGATAATGTCCTGGACTGTTCTCTGGAAGCCCTTGGGCATTACATGGAATCAAGAAGATCTTCAAGGAAACTTCCTTACTGTCTCAAAGGCAGGTTATCCCTCTTTAAAGTGTCAGGGGCTCTCAGGACTCAGAGAAGCCCTAAGAGGACATCCAGAAGAGTGTGTGTTCTTTAATAATCATAAAATCCTCTTCATAAGGGTTGTCCCAACATCTTGGAGTTTATGAAGGTTACAAGGTATTATTCATATACTGCACTGAATCTTTTTCTCAGCCATATTGATGCTTTCTCAAGAGCCTGGCCTGTGAAGGTTCACTACCCCATGGTTGTCCCAGATGATGAGAATTTGTTTCTTGTCATCTTGGAGGCTGAGGTGGGGTGGGGTGAGACTGGGGGCATTGGGGCAGTTTCATAATCATGGTACCAGTAGAAGGTGGTTTATTTACTGGTACACATCTAGAAACTTCTCTATCTTCAATTGGTAGCTCACGGCAGCTCTCTGAAGCCCTACATAAGGCCACTGATCTCACTCAAGAGAGCTCTTGACCAAATTACTTCTTAAAGACCCACCTTGTGATAATCTTACAGTGTGTGTGGGGTGGGGAGTAGGATTTTAACACATGACTAAGGCATACAAACATCCAGACCACAGCATGCTCCATCTACTTTCTACGTGGCAACTACAGTGGTCTTTTATTATTGGTGATGGTTTTACAGTACTCTAAGCACAGTGACACCACTGGAACAGTTAATTTTAAATGGTTAGACTGTGTTAAGTGAATTTTACCTCAATTTAAAACTCCTTCCCTCCCTCTTTTCCTTCCTTTCTGGATCCAATGTCTTCGTTAGTTTCCCATCGCTCTTATGCTAAAACCTGAATCCTTCACCATGAGGATATTAGGCCTACTTGTTATTGTTTGAATGTAAAATGTTCCTTATAGGTGCTCATGCCAGAACACGTGGTCTCTACTTGGTGACACCGTTTTGGGAGCCTATGGAGCCTTTTGGATCAGGAGTTTAAATGGAGGAAGTTGGACCTTGGGGTCTTGTCCCAGACTCTCTGTGTTATCTCTGCTTCTTGGTCTACAGAGATATGGACAAGCATCCTAACGTTCCTGCCAGCACAGCTTCCAGATGTGGCTACCACCATGATGACCTATACTCGCAAGCCATGAGACAAAATAAGCCTTTCTCTCTTATGTTGATTACATTTTGTCATGCAATGAGAAGAGCCCTAACACATGATACCAAAGCTTCTGAATCGCCCTGCTTTTCACCATGCTAAGCCTAATTTGTTTTATGTGGCCCTTGTTACATAGGTGTATAAACCAGATTACCAAACAAACATTTACTGGTAACAAATCATAAAGAAAAACAATTTGACAAATATTTGCTCTATGTATGTTATTTTATTAAAGACCAGAAAAAATTTTCATATTAATGAGATGATCATCAATAGTCCAATCCTGGCTGAATATTTAGGCAGAGCATTGCTAACGTTTTTCAGGGAAGTTGATATTCTTACACTTACCACAGCTGAGAAGGCCACTTTCCACAAACAAACATGGTTAGGGCATAAGTATGTTTAGGATGATTTTGGAAAGTGTTGAAAAACCTAACTTAATCCCAACCCAAAATGTATTTAATGATTTTTTTTATAAGAATCAAGTAGGCACCTCAAACAGTATTTAAGACTATTCATTCTAACAGATTACAAATCGTAAGACTTTTTAACTTGTTACTTACCTGTTGAGCAATGACAGCAGTCCAAGATTATAAGCCTGTTTCTTTAACAATTATGTCTCTGCAATCAAAGGAAACTTTACAAATACAGTAAAAAAAAAAAAACCGTTCAATTTCTATGTATAATAGTCCCAAATCTGAACAAAAGTGCTTCAGATAATTTTTCTTGGTGTTTGTTGCATGGTGCGACCATCTCCATCACTCAAACTGACACAGCCTATTTCTAAGAACCTTCATTTTCACATCTACAATGGCCTTCACCCAGATCAACCCAGTCAAAGGAGATGTCATCCAGTTATTATCAGCATTCCAGTTTATTTTCCTTGCCATAACCCTACTTATCTATTTACTGTCCAATACCCTCCTTTAAAAAATATTGGTCTTGGGGCTGGTAAAGTAGCTTGGTGGTTCAGAGCACTTACTGTTCTCTCAGAGGACTCTAGTTTGGTTATCAGCATCCAAGGCTCATAACCATCTAAATTCTAGCTTCAGGGCATCCAAAGTCTGTGGCCTCCATGGATACCTGTTCTAACATGCATAGACCCACATACAGGCACACATAATTTTAAGAAGAATATTTATCCCCTGAGAGATCTTGTCTACTCAGTGTTCTAAGTTTGTCCCAAACTGTTTGCCTCCACCAAGTAAATCAACAACAACAGCAACGGGACGTGTGCACATGCTCCTCGTTTTAAACTAGTAAGTCAAATCTAAATTGCAGTCTTCTCTTTGTACTCTAGTCTCTTACCAGAAGTCAAGTCCACGACAAACTTGTTATTTATCTATTCCAGCTGACCCTTTGCTTTTCTCTCCAGGTCTCTGATAAACTGAAGCATTATGCATAGTGAGATAGAACCTTGGTCCTGGAGTGAGACGCTGAAGACCCATCGGGCTGTCTAAACAAGTCATTTCGTCTATTTCTGTTCAGCTTACTTATAATAAAATGAAGAAAAGCAAACAATAGCATCTTTAAAGCATGAAAGTCATGATGTCTGTGACAATTCCTAAGAACCAGACTGTGTGGTTTCAGCCCACAATGTTATGCTCCATAGAGATGGTTTTTAAGTCAGAACTGAAAACTTAGAGGACCCCTGTATGATTGATATATGCCTACTTAATCACTGGGTTTGTTTGCCTTGAGTTTTGACAAGTAATTGTTGACAAAATTGACACATTTCTTTTTTATGAATTAAGTGTTTTCTTTGTCCTCGTAAATGGGTTGTTAAGCAAGGCAGAAACTGAAGTTCCTTCCTTACATCCCTTTCCACGCCCAATACAGCCCCCAACCCCCATGTCACCCCCTGTTGAAGATCTCAGTAAGTCTACTCTGAAAGACTGTTAGAATTAGAAGTTATGGGAAATTTCAAGAAGTCAGTTTGCTTACTGGGTATAAGAATTGACAAAGACAAATGTGGTGAATCCAGATTGTGTAGTGTCAGTTGAGAAGGAGATCTATTCCTGGGTGGCATGAATCAGAGATGTTGTAAGGGGCAAAGTCCTGGCAACCAGTTCTTACATGTTTGGAGAGGCAGGAATGGGTTGATTCTGTGTTATGTAGCATAAAAAAAATTGCTAAAGAAGAGTAAACATCTTACAACATTTGCAAGTCATTAAGCACTCTTGAGTTGGTTCTTAAATTTGGAATGTTACAGTACTTAACTAGATTATTGTAAGGTCATTATTCTAACTCAAAAATGTTGTGATACCACAGACAAAAGGCCAACTTTCTTAACAAGATAGAGACCTCCTACAAACCAACTAAAAATAGCCAGGAACAAAACAGAAAGAGTGGAGAAATATGAGCATACAGTTCACAGGAAAATAAAGCATCATTTTCTTTAACAAAAAGAGCAATGCACACTAAAACTATAAAGTAAGTTGATGTTTTCAACCATCAGACTAGAAATGGTAACATTTTCTATAACCCAATGTGGAGATAAGAGTTTATAGAAACTAAGACACTCAGAAGATAGTGGAAATGTATAATGGAATATCTTCTAAGGAGAACAACTTAGTGATTATTATTTCAAAGTCAAATGTCAAGGCTGGAGAGATGATTTGGCAGTTAGAGAACTTGATGCTTTTGCAGAGGACTAGAATTTGGTTTCTAGCACCCAGAACTCACAGCCTCCTGTAGTAACTCCCTCTCTAAGGGATCCAGCATTTTCTTCTGGACTTCAAGGGCACTGAACCTACACACATAAATAAAAATAAAACAATTCTCAAAATATTAGATTCTGATAGACCCTTTGAAGCAGGTATCCACTTCTATATTTTGATTTTATAAGTGATCTCACTCACACACATGAGAAAGTGACTCGTATAAAAGGGCATTCACCACACCTATATTTGCTCTGTCAACATTTAAAACAATCTGAATATCCCCTGATTAATTGCTATTTAGATCAACTGCAATATATCATATTTCCATGCTGAATGGCAGCAGTCTTTGGAAAGGAAGTCATCTCTCTGTGTTCTAATAATGGACAGATGTTTCAAATAAATCATTCAATGAAGAAATCAAGGGCAAAATAGTACCTAAAGTTTGAGTTACCAAATAAAAAGTACATATGTGCTACTTAATATGCATAATGATTTTTACTTAGAAAATAATTAAAACTTCAAAATTAAAAATAATTAAGGAACACCTATATTTTCTTCTTTTGAATATGAACCCTGTAGAGGAATTTTAATCTTGCAACATGGCAATTCAGTGAGAAGCTGAGAGCAGCCAGATAGAATAGGTCATCTTGGAGAGGGTGAGGTCAGAATAGCTGAGTTGAATCAGCCAGCCGGAGTTTAGAAAGAACTAGAAAGAGTGAGCTTACTCATCAGTAAGCCTCTGAGATGACAATCACATCAGAAGAATAAAAGTAACTTTTACAGAATTTATCCCATTTGGTTTATCATGCAACAGGAGCTGAGCATGTTGGGAGATGCTTATAATCCCAGCACTCAGGAGGCTGCAACATGAGAATCTCGAATTGGAGGCTAGCCTGGCCTACAAAGTAAAATACTTGTCTAAAGGACACCATAGGAATGGTTGCCTCAAGAGAGGGAACTGAGTGGAAGCAGGAGAGTAGGACTTTTTATTCTATACTTTATCAAAGCATTTGAATTTTATGTCATTTAAAAAAATTAATAAGCATATGAACACCTTTGAAAAA
This sequence comes from Mus musculus, assembly GCF_000001635.26. Classification (NCBI taxonomy): domain Eukaryota; kingdom Metazoa; phylum Chordata; class Mammalia; order Rodentia; family Muridae; genus Mus; species Mus musculus. Next base: position 100,237,382 of record NC_000069.6, on the reverse strand, counting down.
AGTCTGTGGTCTATATCTTTAAAGAAAAGAACACCATTCCAGATAAGGAAGTCAGTTATCTGAAGAGGTAAAGGAGAAAAGTAAGTCATTAACTAAAGACTACAGAGGAGTCAGAGGAACAGGTTAAATGACTGATGGCCACTGTGAATTGTCAACTTGACAGGGTGGAAACCATGGAGGCCACTCTCCATGCATACCTGTGAGGGGTTTGTTAGATAAGTTAGCTGTCATGCCCAGATCTGATGGTCCCCACAGACTGCCAGAGATCAGGAGTCCAACTCATATTCAAAAGCAAAGAGTCTTTATTCAAGTTCAAGCTCAGACCCTTCAGCCTCTCTAATGCAGTGGAAGGTGTAGAAAGTCCTGAGCTGGTACAAGCCTTGCTTATTTATCATGGTTGCTGTAGCAGGGTGAGGGACTTTCCAACTTGGCAGTTGCATAATTAGTTGATATTTGCTTGGCACATTTCTATTGGCTAGTAATAATTTCAGCTTGGTATAAACAATGAGTGCTAGTTTAATCAATCTACTTTAAGACAGTAGGTACTTTCCCCTTAAAAATGGATTGGCTATTGCTAGGGGTAGAGTGGGTGTTTGTTTAGGGGAATTGCATTTGTTGCCAGGGTGACATGGCTCCTGGAACAAGTTGGGGTCTCCTCAACCCCCATAACTGAGTTAATTCAGAGGGCAAGTTAATCATAAAAAAGTCTGAAAGCAAAATGGAGATTGTAATGTGAACCTGAGTCCTCCATTAGCCTGTAATGGATGGAGGTGATTAGGTTAACTGAAGGAGGGTGGTGCTGCTTCCTGGGCCTCAGTCCTGGAGTGCACGAAGAGGAGAGAGCTGAGCACCAGCCTTCATCACTCTCGGAATCCCGACTGTGACTCCTGTAACAAGGTGCACTGTATCCTCTCTCTCTTAAGTTGCTTTTGTCAGAGGTTTGATCATGGTGACAGGAAAAATGACCAGAACAACAACCTTGACTGCGTTTAGGCAATTGTATAAACACAAATATTTAAGTTCAAGAATACAAAAAATAGATGGGATAGACTATGATTAAATTTAGGTGGTAAAATATAGCACACAGTCTGATGCCAGTAATTAAAAACCTCTGTAAAATTAGGCAACATGTTCAAAAGTAACCAAGGAATTGAAAGAATAATATTCCTAGCAATTCTAGAAAACAGTTCTAGACTGGTTAAGAGACAGATCTTAGCCATCTGCCCCTATGGAACCCTGCTTCTTACTCTAGAGAGGCTGGCTGTAGTAGGATGGCTTCCTAGGTTCCCGCATCAGCTGGTTTCTGGCAGGCTTCAGTAGTGAGAAGAACTTGAAGGAAGCTAGAGATGAGGGAAGAGAGAAACCACAAGGTTTTGTCCTATTCTGTTCTGTGTTTGGAATCCCTAACATCATTCATCTGTGTTGACAGTGACAGTTTCTTCTAGTCACATGATTGTGGCTCCAGATTCTACCCCATGACTTCATAGCCTTGTAGCTGCTTCTCTGTCTTTGTCTCTGTCTCTCTGTCTCTCTCTCTCTTTGTGTGTGTGTGTGTGTTAGGGAGTATGTATCTCCTATGTGTATGTGTGCCCATGTGTGTGAAAGCCAGGGGTCCATATCATGTGTCCTCCTCTACCACTTTCCAGGTTTCCCTTTGAGCCAGGGTTCCCACGCTGTTTGTTGCTACACCCTTTTTACATAAGTGCTGGGATCTGAATGCAGGCCCTCATGCTTTCTTACACAGCCAGCACTTTACCCATCAACCTTTGACCTCCAATAGCACCTCTTCCTTCCTTCATCCCCTCCAGGTTAGGGAGGTGGGATATATTTGGATACTGCTAATTTCATTTGGTTAGATTTTATGACCCTTCCAATATCTGAATAATTAATCCCTGCTCTGATTCTCTTTAAAAGTTTGTTTTCTTGCTTGAACAATGATACAGGTAGTTTTATGGACTATTTCAAACTGCAAAACATATAATTTCTTAGTGGTATGCATATGTATGTCAGAACTTAGAGAAGAGACCTTCTAGTCTTATTTTAAGTGATTCATAAACCTTAGCATAAAATCTGTAAATAAACAGGGCAAGAGACATCCGTAGAAAAGTGGAAAGAAAAGATTTGCACTGGAGACACGGTTCGTGAAAAATGTACTGTTGTAACTCCACACCCAAAAGGGTAATTTTTTTTGTTCATAAGCGGTGTGGAGTCAATTACAATCCACTGAAACTTAAAGGGGCATTTGCTTTTCCACCACACACTGAGTAACAACAGCTGATAACTTATATATGAAAGCTCTATCTAAAACTTCTGGAAAACACAAAAATTTTCAGGATTTTAAGTAGATTAAAAAACTCAAAGAACCCCATCAAAATTCCAACTCAATTCTTCAACGAATTAGAAAGAGCAATCTGCAAATTCATCTGGAATAACAAAAAACCTAGGATAGCAAAAACTCTTCTCAAGGATAAAAGAACCTCTGGTGGAATCACCATGCCTGACCTAAAGCTTTACTACAGAGCAATTGTGATAAAAACTGCATGGTACTGGTATAGTGACAGACAAGTAGACCAATGGAATAGAATTGAAGACCCAGAAATGAACCCACACACCTATGGTCACTTGATCTTCGACAAGGGAGCTAAAACCATCCAGTGGAAGAAAGACAGCATTTTCAACAAATGGTGCTGGCACAACTGGTTGTTATCATGTAGAAGAATGTGAATCGATCCATTCCTATCTCCTTGTACTAAGGTCAAATCTAAGTGTATCAAGGAACTTCACATAAAACCAGAGACACTGAAACTTATAGAGGAGAAAGTGGGGAAAAACCTCAAAGATATGGGCACAGGGGAAAAATTCCTGAATAGAACAGCAATGGCTTTTGCTGTAAGATCGAGAATTGACAAATGGGACCTCATGAAACTGCAAAGCTTCTGCAAGGCAAAAGACACCGTCAATAAAACAAAAAGGCCACCAACAGATTGGGAAAGGATCTTTACCTATCCTAAATCAGATAGGGGACTGTACTGGCTAGTTTTGTGTCAACTTGACACAGCTGGAGTTATCACAGAGAAAGGAGCTTCATTTGAGGAAATGCCTCCATGAGATCCAACTGTAAGGCATTTTCTCAATTAGTGATCAAGGGAGAAAGGCCCCTTGTGGGTGGGACCATCCCTGGGCTGGTAGCCTTGGGTTCTATAAGAGAGCAGGCTGAGCAAGACAGGAGAGGCAAGCCAGTAAAGAACATCCCTCCATGGCCTCTGCATCAGCTCCTGCTTCCTGACCTGCTTGAGTTCCAGTCCTGACTTCCTTGGTGATGAACAGCAGTATGGAAGTGTAAGCCGAATAAACCCTTTCCTCCCCAACTTGCTTCTTGGTCATGATGTTTGTGCAGGAATAGAAACTCTGACTAAGACAAATTGGTACCAGGAGTGGGGTATTCCTGTGACAACCTGACCATGTTTTGGGGAGGACTGTGGAAGGACTTTGGGACTTTGGGCTTGAAGATCCATTCGTTGTTAAGAGCTCTGTCAGATGTTGTGTAGGAGCTTGGAAGATAATGTTGAGAACAGTGCAGAAGATGGAGGTTTGGCTTATGAAATTTCAGAGGGAAAATTAAAGACTCTTTTCAGGGCCATTGCTGTTTTGATTGTGAAGATTCTGTAGTTCTGGTTAGCTGGGGCTGAAGAATCAGCTGTGATTAATAAGATACCAGAACTACTAAAGCAAAAACTTTGCATTGCTGGGACTATTGATGCTGGTTAGCTGGAGCTAAGAAATTAGCGGTGATTAAGAAGAGACCAGCATCATTGAGGTGACATCTTCTGGGAAGTGTTTTCTGAAAGCACAAAGAGGCTGTGTTCCAGAGATAGCCAAGGTTGTACTCCTGCTGCAGCGGGACTTGGTAATATGTAAGGTGGTCACCCAGGTCACCCAGGTGGTACTGGTTTTGAAGGCATCAAGGGGTCACGCAGAGTATCTGAGGCTCAGCACTGTGAGAGGGCATGGAAGGCCACTGGTGAAGGTGCAGCCTCAGTTGCAATTGAAGGCCCAGGACTGAAGGGGTTATGCAGTGTTTTGGAGATGCCAGTACCATGAGATGACCACCAAGAGCAGCAACAGCAGTGGAGTACAGGTATCTGGAGCCTAGAGGACGATGCGTGTGCTACAAAGGGCATGGCTGGAGAAGTAACCCAAGCCCTCGGAGGAGCCCAGAAAATCGTGAGTTGGATCCCAGACATTGGACGGTTGGAGATTGATTTTTGCTTTTGATTGTGACTGTGCCCTAATATTTTCCCTCTTGAAGGAAGAAACTGTTTTAGTGGAGCCCACAGTTAAGAGACTTTTAATTGTAAAAAGACTTTGAATCTTAAAAGAGATGGATACTTTAAAGATTGAAATTTTAAGAATATGTAAAGACTGTGAGACTTTTAAAGTTATTTAGATCTTGGGGATGAATAAGAATGTAAGGGTTGAGGCTTACTAGTGATGTGTTTGTGTGTCAAGTTGACAAGGAGTCAATTGTACTGGCTAGTTTTGTGTCAACTTGACACAGCTGGAGTTATCACAGAGAAAGGAGCTTCAGTTGAGGAAATGCCTCCATGAGATCCAACTGTAAGGCATTTTCTCAATTAGTGATCAGGAGAAAGGCCCCTTGTGGGTTGGACCATCCCTGGGCTGGTAGTCTTGGGTTCTATAAGAGAGCAGGCTGAGCAAGACAGGAGAGGCAAGCCAGTAAAGAATATCCCTCCATGGCCTCTGCATCAGCTCCTGCTCCCTGACCTGCTTGAGTTCCAGTCCTGACTTCCTTGGTGATGAACAGCAGTATGGAAGTATAAGCCGAATAAACCCTTTCCTCCCCAACTTGCTTCTTGGTCATGATGTTTGTGCAGGAATAGAAACCCTGACTAAGACAGGGACTAATATCCAATATATATAAAGAACTCAAGAGGGTGGACTCCAAAAAATCAAATAACCCTATTAAAAAATGGGGCTCAGAGCTAAACAAAGAATTCTCACCTGAGGAATTCCGAATAGCTGAGAAGCACCTGAAAAAATGTTCAACATCCTTAATCATCAGAGAAATGCAAATCAAAACAACCCTGAGATTCCATCTCACACCAGTCAGAATGACTAAGATCAAAAATTCAGGTGACAGCAGATGCTGGTGAGGATTTGGAGAAAGAGGAACACTCCTCCATTGTTGGTGGGATTGCAAACTTGTACAACCACTCTGGAATCAGTCTGGCGGTTCTTCAGAAAATTGGACATAGTACTATCAGAGGATCCCGCAATACCTCTTCTGGGCATATATCCAGAAGATGTCCCAACTGGTAAGAAGGACACATGCTCCACTATGTTCATAGCAACCTTATTTATAATAGCCAGAAGCTGGAAAGAACCCAGATGCCCCTCAACAGAGGAATGGATACAGAAAATGTGGTACATTTACACAATAGAGTACTACTCAGCTATTAAAAAGAATGAATTTATGAAATTCCTAGGCAAATGGATGGACCTGGAGGGCCTCATCCTGAGTGAGGATCACAATCACAAAAGAACTCACATGATATGTACTCACTGATAAGTGGATATTAGCCCAGAAACTTAGAATACCCAAGATATAAGATACAATTTGCAAAACACATGAAACTGAAGAAGAGCGAAGACCAAAGTGTGGACACTTTTCCCTTTCTTAGAATTGGAAACAGTCACCCATGGACGGAGTTACAGAGACAAAGTTTGGAGCTGAGACAAAAGGATGGACCATCTAGAGACTGCCATATCCAGGGATCCATCCCATAATTAGCCTCCAAACGATGACACCATTGCATACACTAGCAAGCGTTTGCTGAAAGAACCCTGATATAGCTGTCTCTTGTGAGACTAGGCAGGGGCCTAGCAAACACATAAGTGGATGCTCACAGTCAGCTATTGGATGGATCACAGGGCCCCCAATGGAGGAGCTAGAGAAAGTATCCAAGGAGCTAAAGAGATCTGCAACCCTGTAGGTGCAACAACAATATGAACTAACCAGTACCCCAGAGCTCTTGACTCTAGCTGCATATGTATCAAAAGATGGCCTAGTCGGCCATCACTGGAAAGAGAGGCCCATTGGACATGCAAACTTTATATGCCCCAGTACAGGGGAACGCGAGGCCAAAAAATTGGAATGGGTGGATAGGGAATTGGGGGGGGAGGGTATGTGGGACTTTTAGGATAGCATTGGAAATGTAATTGAGGAAAATACATAATAAAATATTTTAAAAGATTAATAATTACTAAATAATATGGAGCCTGAAGCAGCCACCTCCTGCAGCCTGGTGGGACTTCCAGTGGGAGATGCGGTGTGGGACCAATCCATCCACAAAACCTTGCCACCAAATTTGTCCTGCTTACAAGATGCCCAGCAATAAAGATGGAACAGAGATTGAGAGAATGCCCAACCAATGACTGCCCCAACTTGAGGTCCACCCCATAAGGGAGAGCCAACCCCCAACACTATTAATGATACGCTGCTCTGCTTGCATACAAGAGCCTAGCACAACTGTCTCCTGAGAGGCATCAGCTAGCAGCTTATGGAAACAGATGCTGAGAACCACAAACATCAGGTGGAGCTCAGGGAGTCATGTGGAAGAGTTAGGGAAGGACTGAGGGAGCCACAGGGGTCAAGAACACTACAAGAAGACCTACAAAGTCAACTAATCTCGCGGCCCATGGGGGCTCACAGAGACTGACCATCAACCATAGAACATGCATGGGCTGGACCTAGGTCCCTACACATTTGAAGCCAGATGTGCAGTCTTATCATCATGTGGGTCCCCTAAAAATTGGAGGTTGTCTCTGAGTCTGTTGCCTCCCTTTGGATTCCCTTTCCCCCAGCTAGGCTTCCTTGTCTGGCTTTAGTGGATATTCATTCCAGCTGCAACTTGATGCACTAGGGTGGGTTGGCACCCATGTGGGGCCTTCCTTTCTCTGAGGAGAAAAAGTAAGGGCAATGGTAGGAGAGGTGTGATATGTGAGGGTGAGACTGGGAAGAGAGGAGGGAGGAGGTGTGATAGGGAGGTAAACCATGAAAAGTAAGTTAGTGAGCAGCATCCCTCCAGGGCTTCTGCATCAGCTTCTGCCTCCAGGTTCCTGTCTTGTTTGAATTCCTGCCTTTGCTTCCCTCAATGGACTATGATAGGTAAGGCAAATGGGTCCTTTCCTCCCAAGTTGCTTTTGGTCATAGTGTTTCATCACAGCAATAATAAGCCTAAGTAAAACAGCCTCAGGCCATTTGTTGGTCATACTGGTGTGACCACAGAGGTAGCACATTATGACTTTGTATTATCCTAATGTCTAATAATTTTGATAGCACTTGCATAGGCATAATAATGACATATTTGTAAAGTGCTTTTGCATGAAGTGTATTCCCTTTTTAATAGATTCTTCAAATTTATTACCTAGATTCTGATTGTTTCCTCTCTTATCCAAAATGCAGACCTTCTAAAGGTCCCTCAACAGTGTGCCTTGCCTTTTCAGTCCACTATCTTTTGTTTGTTTTGTTTGTTTATTCACTTTACCTCCCAATCACACCCCTTCCTCCTCTCTTCCCAGTCCCACCCTCACATACCACTCCTCCTACCATTGCCCCTACGTTTTCCTCCTCAGAGAAAGGAAGGCCCCACATGGGTACCAACCCACCCTAGTGCATCAAGTTGCAGCTGGAATGAATATCCACTAAAGCCAGACAAGGCAGCCTAGCTGGGGGAAAGGGGAACCAAAGGGAGGCGACAGACTCAGAGACAACCTCCACTCATCCCTGGGCATGTCACCAAGAGAAGCAAATGCATACACCTTCATGAAGGTGTACACTGATAGCCATAGCAGCTTCACTTATAAAAGGTCATAATTGGACAGACACCAAATGACCAAGGATCCCCACAGTTCGGGAACTGTGTAATTCCTAAGTTGCCTTAGACAACAAGAGAGGGTTTGTTATTCAGGAACTCTACTATAACCACTCCATTATATAGTCTCAATTCTTTTGTCTCATTGGCCTTGTCATTCACACATCTACATGCACAATTCAGATTTCTATGTATTCTTTGTCAACAGCTGAGCAGCTGAATATGACCTTTGGCTAGCCGCTCTGTGATTTTTAATCAGGGATGGTTCAGCTACTTTGAGGTATTTGGAAATGGTGCAGGGGCAGTTTATCATTGCAATGATTGATGAACATCACCAAGGGCCAGGGCACAAAATGCCAACCAACATTCCTGTCCCACACAACAGCATCCCCCATGGTACAGCGTTAGACCACATGGCTCAAGTAGCCAGTGTGTACAATCATATGGCTTCCCTCAGTTCCCTTTTGCATTCTCCCAGGAAACTTTTTTTCTTGCCTCGAACTGCCAGGGCTGCTTCCTTTATGTTCACCTGAGAACTACATCTTACTTAATAGGAAAAGAAAATTCTGCAGAAAAGTACTGCAATCTTGACATCTGCCAATGTACCTCCATCTGCGCCCATGTCCTCAGTATCCATTACTGTCCCAAGTGTAAACTGCTCAGACTATCTCCCAAGTCTGTCTAACTCTGCATTCTATTCAATAACTTATTCCTGCTAACATCAATTCCTACTCCACCCCGCCCCACCCCTGCTCTGTTGCCCCAGTGAGGATCTTTGCATCCCCATGTGATTTTGTAGTCTAAACCTTCTCTCTAGCAATTTCACACTTCCACCTATGTTTTAGAGTACAGGGTCTCATGTGACCTGGCTTTAAGCCCTAGGTGGCTAAGGTTCTTTCTACCTCAGTTTGATATCTGAAGCCCTTGGTTAGCGTGAGATACCATGTCACAAAACCATGATACAAGAAAGATGTCACTTGAACAAAGGGATGTAAGATACTGGGGGTCCTAAGGGAGGAAGACAATGAAGGTTAGGGGTAAGGGCCTAAACTTGAAATTGGATGCAGATGGGGGAGGGAGGTCATGGAGAGTAGAGGAGCTGGATTATGGAGGCTAATACTTAAAGAACATAGAAAGGCAAAGAGGCCCTTGGTGACATGTGTTCTGAATTGTTTGGAGGTAAGGGAAAAAGAAGGTAGGGAGGAAGCAAGACTGCAGAGGCAGCTGAAGCTGTAGGACTGCAAACTTGCAGGTCCCGATGGCTTGTCTACCTGGAATATGGAAAGTAGCAGTGGATAGACTAAGACTGTCAGAGACAAGTATGCTTTACAAGAGAGCCTGAGTCCTAGAATTACTTTCAATCGAAGTTTTATAGCAAAGGGTTTTTGTCTCTTGTGGAGGGAGGGGCTAGAGTCAAGTCATTTTTAAAATTTATTTGGTCAAAACACATCTGAAAATCAAGAGAATAAATAAGCAAATCCAAAGGATTATTATATAAAACACTGTTTCCCCCACTATAAGTATATACTGAATTATTTTTTAAATTTGTATGTATGTATGTATATATTTAATATAAATAGTATGTATATATTTAATATAAATAGTATATATTTATTTATTTAAAATCAGCATGCACTAAGTTCCTCCTCTTATCAAGAACATTCTTTTCTTTTCTGAGCAAGCATAGGAGAATGCCCATTTCTTGCTTCATCCTGGGCTATGTAGTTACTTGGATGACAGCCACAAGTTTCGTCATGAGAGGGGGGAAAACCACATGATAGAACAAAAATACTCAGTTATATGATCCAGAATACATTCCCATATAATTGCATGCACATTCCTGTGTGCTTTGTGCAAGCTGACCTCTACAAGGCTTACCCCACCAATGGGTATTTTTAGCATGGTGTCAGTTGAGAGATCTAAAAGCTGACTGGGAGTTAGAAAGCCTGACTTTCCATCAACCTCATCACTAACTCTCAGGAAGTCCCTAGGGAAATCAATGGGTGACCCTGTTTTCATGATACACCTTGAATTAGTAAACTAGAGGCCGGCTACTTCGATACCATGTTTGAATCTAGATTGAGACTTAGCTAACACTGGTTGTTCTCTCTGTTCTCTTGTGTTCTCACTTATAAACAAGAACAAAAATTCTAATCTCACTGGGCAGGCCCAGCATTCAGGAGGCAGAGGTAGGTGGGTCTCTGTGAGTTTGAGACTAGCCTGGGCTACAAAATGAGTTCCAGGACAGCCAGGGTTACAAGGAGAAATCCTGTCTCAAACAAACAAACAAACAAACAGACAGACAGACAGACAAGTGTTTCGACCTTACAGGATTGTTGAGACTCAGCTATTTATATATTCAAAATGACTTGTAGCACACAGTAGCAGATTATAAATATTAGTGTCTACCTCACCTCACTCTTTTTATTCATGCTTATTAATAATGTGACAAGCAAAAAGGCAGGAACATGGTTTCAGAAATACAAAGAAAAAAAATCATAGTTTGGGATGACCAGAAATGTGGCCTTTCGACATCACATCTCCCAGATTCATGGGAGTGTATTGCTTAACATATCCCTAGAATGAAGCTCTGTTGGAATCTCATCTTCCAAGTGTCATAGTCATCTGCTAGCAACAGCACACCATATAGGAGATCTCTCCCTCCCTCCCTCCCTCCCTCCCTTCCTTCCTTCCTTCCTTCCTTCCTGTTTTTAAAATATGTTTTGTGTTGGGTGTGTTTTACCTGCATGTATGTCTGTGTACCACATGTGTGCCTAGCATCTTGCTGGGCCCCCACCAACACCTCTGGAATCAGAGTGACAGATGGTTGTAGCCACCATGTGAGTGCTGGAGATTGAGCCAAGATCTTGTGGAAAAGCAGCTAGCACTCCCAGCCTCTGGGCCATTTGCCTAGGCCCACTCTCCTTCCTTGTTTCATTGGTCTATCAGCACTTGTTTTTCTTCTCTTTCCTTTGTACTTCATTTTTCAAATGTACACATATGTGTAAACATGTAGTTATATAAACATGCACACATGAAATAGGACAAATGTGTCAAGGAACATGTCCCATCCTGGTCAGGACATCAGGTCCTATTACAAAGGTTGAGATTGGATGCACTGGGTCCTTTGGTTTACTCAGGAAAAAGTGTTGTGGAACAATGTAGTTAGCTGGTCTCATATTTTTGTCAACATTCCCTATGGAACAGGCAAAGAAAATCAATTTCTAATTCTTGTGTACCTTCCTCATATCCAAAGCTAAAAGATTTAAAAACTAAACTCAGGGGTGGGCACAGGATAGCTTTTAGCCACGCTGAAAACTCAAGTTCAACACATTCTCAAATCTGATTTTCTTAGGGGTACACGGAGGTTGAGAGAGGGTTTTCCTCTGTGGTTTGGGGTACCACAGAACTCACTCCACAGACCAGGCTGGTCTGTCCCTTGATGTTATTCTTCTGCCTCTGCCTCACAAGTCCTGGGATTACAGGCATCTGACATGACTCAGCTCTAAATCTGATTCTTTGTGGAAAAATTTTGCCAAGCCACACCTGACCAGACCCATGGCTAAACATGGTCATCCTGTGAGAAGTGATTACCAAATAATCTCCCTGGAACAGTCTCGGTTTCAAATGAAGTTCTCTTCTCAAATGTTCACTGCTTACTATGACACTGCATATGTAAGAATTTAGCTGCAAAGTGTAACACCTCGGTCCAGAGCACATCCAGAATATTACGCACCGAACAAAGGTCATGGCTAACAATTCTCAGCTGGAATGTGTTTGTTTCACCACTTCGCAGTAAAATGAGATTCATTAAAGAGAAAATAGAGGTGCTCCTGGCTTTCATCACTGAACACGATGTCCTAGACTAGGACTCATCCCATAACATATCTACTTGAGGAATCTTGACTTCACCATGGCTGCTCTTCTTCATCTCCCACCACCACGGCTGGCTGCCAATCCTTGTTAACATTGCAACAGGATGTGAGCACCGACCAAGACTCTCAGGACTCCGTGAACTGCTTCTATAGCACTGTGTTCTTCTTAGGAATTTGCCTTGGCAACATCCTTGCGATCTATTCGATTTGGGCTGACAGAGGCTGTTCTGAAATGATATAATTCTGGTAAATCCTTAAAATATCCAGGGCTAACGAGCTTATCTAGATTTATAAAGGATATGAAAATGTTTTACTAGTAGAAGATGCTGCCTTATCGTTTATTCTTATTAGGCTGGGTCAGGTATGCTCTCGTCAAATAATGCACTGTAGTGAAAATTTGCCCACCCTTTCTTTACATTTACTTTAAAACAACTCATACAACACCAAAATATATATCACTTGCCAGTGCTGTGGTCAGTGCTGAGGCTACAATGATGTTCACAGAGATGCTTCAAACTTTAGCTTCTTGGAGTGTACAGTCTAGATCAGAGGTTTTCCTCCATCAAAGCCCATATGGAAAGTTATTAAAACTACTCTCAATACTGCAGCAATGCAAACACAGTATTTTGTGATGTAACCTAGAGTCCTACTTACAGATTCAGAAAACAGTGGTAAATCTAAGAACTGCCCAAGAAAACTGGTGGAAAGTGGTGATAGCAATATAAAAAATAGGTGCTATTAAAGGGTCTGTGTTTTGAAGGCTGAGCTGAGAGCAACTGTTCATAGTGACAAATTAGGTGGTGTGCTATGAGGTAACCACTCTCCCGTAGAAAAGAGGTAACCCACACTCACCAGGATAATACAAGTAGAAGGCTGCTACAGACCAGTATGAGGAAAGGCAGAGAGGCTCTAAATAAAACCCAGGCTCACAGAAGCTGTGGATTAGCCTCCCGATGTGGTCATTCTGCTGAAAGAGGGGGCTGGCTGGGCAAGAACTGGAAAACCATAAACATGAGTGGGTATTGGTGGCCCCCCCTCTGAGAATGACCTGGTGGGCTTCTAACAAGTTCAAAAGGACAAAGGGCAGTGATGAGATTACTGAGGGTAGTATGGCAAATTCTGGATAAGAATGACTCTTAGGTTACTGGAAAGGCAGTAGTGCACAAAAGAGCTGAGTTGTACATTTAAAACATTTTAACTAGTTTTTATGTGTATAGGTGTCTTGCTGCATGTATGTCTGTGCACCACATGCATGCCTATGCTGTCTGCCCATGGTGGGCAGAAAAGGGTGTCAAGGGCCTATGGCACTGGAGTTATAGACAGCTGTGAGTGCTGGGAATTAAACGTGAGTCTTCTATGAGACCAACAAGTGCTCTTATCTGCTGAGGCAGTGAACAATGATGTAAAGGAAGAAGCCATGAAAACAGCAGATGCTAAACCCAAGAGCAAGATTGTAGCACCTGAACTTGGTGACTTCTACATGTTAATAACTTGTCTCTGACTTAGCAGGAGGCCACACGTGCCAGGGCAAAGCTGTAAGACACCACCATCAGCAACAGGAGCAGGAGCAGTAGAAGCAGGAGCAGGAGCAGGAGCAGGAGCAGCAGGAGCAGCAGGAGCAGCAGGAGCAGCAGGAGCAGCAGCAGCAGCAGCAGCAGCAGCAGCAGCAGGAGCAGCAGGAGCAGCAGGAGCAGCAGCAGCAGCAGCAGCAGCAGGAGCAGCAGGAGCAGGAGCAACAGGAGCAGCAGCAGGAGCAGCAGGGGCAGCAGGGGCAGCAGCAGAAGCAGGAGCAGCAGCAGGAGCAGCAGGGGCAGCAGCAGCAGCAGCAGAAGCAGCAGGGGCAGCAGCAGCAGCAGCAGAAGCAGCAGGGGCAGCAGCAGCAGCAGAAGCAGGAGCAGCAGGAGCAGTAGGAGCAGTAGGAGCAGTAGGAGCAGTAGGAGCAGCAGGAGCAGCAGGAGCAGTAGGAGCAGCAGGGGCAGCAGGAGCAGCAGAAGCAGCAGGGGCAGCAGCAGCAGCAGAAGCAGCAGGGGCAGCAGCAGCAGCAGAAGCAGGAGCAGTAGGAGCAGTAGGAGCAGCAGGAGCAGCAGGAGCAGCAGGAGCAGCAGGAGCAGTAGGAGCAGTAGGAGCAGTAGGAGCAGTAGGAGCAGCAGGAGCAGCAGGAGGAGCAGCCGCAGGGCTCCTCAGCACAGTGTGCTGAAGTTTCACATGCTTGGCCTTTTATCAGTGAAGAGCACATGTTTCCTCCTCACAGCTTTATTTCTGAAGACAAACAACTGCTTGTTGGTTTTAATCAAATCTACGGTGACTATTAGCTCCTCATTGTGAAGCACCTTGTGTCCAATAAAATCATCTTTTATGTAAGCTTTTTGAGAAGTGAATTAACAGAAACTAAGGTGTGTGTGTGTGTGTGTGTGTGTGTGTGTGTGTGTGTGTGTGTGCGTGCGTGCGTGCGTGCGTGCGTGCGTGCATGCGTGCGTGTGTGTGTGTGTGTGTGCGTGCGTGCGTGCGTGCGTGCGTGCGTGTGTGTGTGTGTGTGTGTGTGTGCGTGTGTGTGTGTTTTCAGTAGCTATAAGCAAGCTGTACGGCAATGGTTCTTAATCTTCCTAATGCTGCAACCTTTTAATATAGTTCCTCATGTTGTGGTGACCCTTAACCATAAAATTATTTTTATTGTTATTTCATGACTGGGATTTTGCTACTGTTATGAATCATAATGTAAGTATCTATGTTCTCTGATGGTCTTAGGTGACTCCTGTGAAAGGGTCCTTTGGTTGCAAAAGGGTTGTGATCTACAGGTTGAAAATTGCTGCTGCAGTGGGAATCACATCCAGTTAAATGTCTTCAGAATCACGATTAGCTGGAAGGCCCTGGCAATCCTTTCCCCATGCCTGTGATGAGGAGTCTGATGAACATTGCTCAGAGGCTGAGCATCTTCATCCATAGGTCTGCTGAGTTTGTTACATGAGCTTTCTCCATGGAGATTTACCTGAAGAGATGCTCTGTGACCTTAAAATCTCTCACAGGAGTGCATAATCTAAGCTCAACAGCCATTGTATGAGGAGAAAATGAGGTAAATCATCTATTCAGCAAGGATTTAGTGAATGCCTACTGTATTCTAGCACTCATTTTTTGAGCCCTGGGGTATAGCACAGAATGAGCTCTGCGAAGTTCTAGCTCTAATGGGCCTGGTATTCTGAGAAGTGGGGAGGGGCTGTGGGATTTAGTCAAATATCCCTGGGTTTGTATCAAGCTTAAGTACACCCTACACCACTCCCTGCCCCCAAGTTGTCTTTTAAGCCTCTGTTTCCTAACTAAAACTCGATTCAGGACTAAAATGAATCAAATATCTAGCACAGGGTAGGGAAGCAATTCTTTGATTACTGATATCGTTTCCCAGGAGCCTCTTCCATTCCAGGTCTCTAGCTTGTCTCAGAGATGCTTCACCAACAATCTCTCTCCCTCTCGGTCCTGTCACCCTGACCCCCATTTTCCTCACCACCCCCTCCCACCTAGTTCCTCTCTCCATCCACTTTCGATGTCTATTTTGAGTTAGATTCAAGCATCCTCCCTTGGTCCTCCTCGTTACTTAGCTTCTTTGAGTCTGTGGATTGTAGCATGTTTATCCTGTACTTTATGGCTACTCCATTTTGTGTGAGTACATACCCTGCGTATCTTCCTGGGTGTGAGTTACCTCACTCAGGATGACCTATTCTAGTTCCACCCATTTGCCTGCAAAATTCATGATGCCTTTGTTTTTGATAGTTGAGTAATATTCCATTGTGTAAATGAACCACATTTTCTTTATCCATTCTTTGGTTGAGGGACATCTCAGTTGTTTCCAGTTTCTAGCTATTATGAATAATGCTACTATGAACATAGTTGAACAAATGTCTTGTAGGATGGTGGAACATCTTTTGGGTATATGTACAGGAGTGGTATAGCTGGGTCTTGAGTCACCATGAGGAAACCATTTGGCTTACAACACAAAAGTATTTACTTTCTGGCCCGTTATCAAATTTGCCAATTACTGGTATATATATATGTGTATATATATATATATATATATATATATATATATATACACACACATATATATATACATATTTTTTTCTTGACGATATAACAATATACCACTCCTTGAATTGGTAATGTAGTATACTTTAAAATGAAAAGGATCAATTGTTACGTGGTAGATATGAGAGACACATTAATCTCGGCAATCAGAAGATCTAAATTAGAGCAGGCAGAATACTTGAAATATTTCTCCTTTCATTCTCATAATAATTCTACATGCTTTTTACATGCGAGGATTGGAACTCAGATGCCAGGAAACATGTTTGAACACTAAAAGAAAGCTGACAACAACCTGTTTCCATTGACCATAGACCTTGACCATGTAATGGGCACCGAACAACACCTGCTTTCATTGACCATAGACCAAAACCATTTAAAGGGCAGAGAACCGAAGTAGTTTAATTAATGTTTGTATATAAGTAGGCTTATTCTATTACACATTAACTGTGGTTAGTTTCTTAGTTTTAAATTTTCTACATTGTATGTAGAGTAGGAGGTGAATATGTGGGTGTGTGCAAGAGGTTGGATGATGGAGTTATCAGTATATCAGAACCATGACACATATATGGAAGTCAGAGGACAACTTGTGAGAAAGTTCTCATCTGTACCATGTGGTTCAGGGAATTGAACTAAGATAGTCAGATAACATGCATCTATACCCACTGAACCATCTACCTGGATAGTTTTTTTTAATTATTTCTCTAATATTTTAGCATTTTCTTCTGTGACACATTGTATTTACAAAGGCCAGCATTCTGTAGAAGATGAATGCCATTATTCAGTACTACTCTACAGAAGGCATTTTCTAAAGTGACCACATAGAACATGTTCAACGTCAACTTTCAGAGAGAAGGAAGTGGAGACTTTAAGAATTCAGGAGGTAACCAACCCAACCACAAAACTTTCGACCCAAAATTTCTCCAGTCTATAAGAAATGCAGGGGTACAGAACAGAGACTGAGTGAATGGCCAACCAATAGCCAGCTCCATGTGAGACCCATCCCATGGGCAAGCACTAATCCCTAACACTGTTAGTGATATTCTGCTATGCTTGCAAACAGGAATCTAGCATGGCTGTCCTTGGAGAGGCTCCACCCAGCAGCTGACTCAGACATAGGCAAACACCAAACTGAAACAATGGGTGGAGCTTGGGGACTTTTTTTTTTTTTGAGAACTGAAGATTTATTTCTTGCTGGAGCATACATGGTTAAGATACCAAATTTTCCAATGTGGAGTCTCTGGAAAAGCCTTCTTAGAAATGCTTCAAGAGAATCTGGGCCCAACTGAGTTTCTGAAGTCTTCTATCCATTAAAATGATTCATGGCTCCTTGTTGAATATCCAAAACAGGGAAAACAAAATGTAAGATGATGAGCCAGTATCATCATCACTATCACGACGACGACCACCACCACCACCACCACCACCAACAACAATAGCAACAAAACATAGCTCTCCTCAAGTGGGACAAGAGATAGTATATTATGGAATCAAATATGAGTGACTATGGGCTGCGAGTTCAGATTATTATTATTATCTTAAATGCAAAATTTCCACCATGAGAACAGAATTTATTTTTGCTTGGGGACTCTTACTGAAGAGTAGAGGGAAAGATTGTGGATCCTGAAGGGAATAGAAACTCCACAGGAAGACCAACAGAGTCAACTAACCTGGACCCTTGAGGCTCTCAGAGTCGGAACCACCAACCAATCAATGAGCATACATAGGCTTGACCTAAGCTTCCCTACACATATGTAGCAGATAGACAGCTTTGTCTTCATGTGAGTCCCAAACAACTGGAGTTGGGACTACCCTAAAAGCTGTTGCCTGTATGTGGGTTATATTCTTTTATCTGGGCTGCCTTGTCTGGCCTCAGTGGGAGAGGATGTACCTAGCCCCACAGAGACTTGATATGGCAGGATGGGAGGATACCGAGGCAGCCCTTGTCTGCTCAGAGGCAAAAAGGAGGGAGGATGCAGGGAAGGGTTGTGGGAGGGGGTGACCAGGAGGGGGGCAGTGAGTGGGATATAAAGTGAATAATTTTAAAAAATTAAATAAAAAACAGAATTCTGAAGGTAGTTAAATAATGGTCCCTAGACTCTCCAAAGACATGGCTATCAACTCGAGGCAACCAGTTGCTAAAAGCAGGGAGATTATGTTCCCGCTGAACATGTCTTCCCTGCGGTCAGGGAAAAGGGCAGACAGACTGTTTTTGATGTTTGAATAGAGTGTTAGCAATCCAACTCCAAAGGTCAGGTTTATTTTTCATTTAATTTTTTTAAAAAAGATTTTTATTCTTAACTGTGTGTCTCCGTGTGTGTATGTACACTTGGGGGCAGGTTCCTGCAGAGGTTAGGCATTGGGTCTCTCTTGAGCCTTCCTTACAGGTGGTTGTATGCTTGGAGCCAAACTTGGCTCCTAATCACTGAGCATCTCTTCAGCCTGAAAGAACAGTTGCACATTGCTTACAGACACGACAATATGGCCTATAGACAAAGCGTGGGCCTGGCAGTAGAGCATAGGAAGAGAAAATTCCTCATTCCGAATCAGGGCAGGCCAACAACTGTATGTAGCTGTCAACTGTACTCTATTTTTAATGGAACTGGAGAAAGGGAATGTGTAGAAATGCTTTACTTTGCACTTTAAGTTGATGATAAAGGGAAGTGTCTGGTGCAGATTAGAGAACTCTTAGAGCATGCAGTTGCCATCACCAACCTAGCATTTTGTCCCAATGATGAATAAATGTTCTCCTCTTAACCTGTGCCGGGCAACCACACTGTGAAGTAGACGTAGCTGTCTATAGTCTATAGATGGGAAAACAGCCAGAAAGTCTCAGCCACTCAGCCTGGAACAACACTGCCAGTCGGCATCAGAGCTGAGAGGATTATTGTCTCCTCCAGGTCTGTCATAGGTATGGATCAGAATCTAGAGGGCACTCAGGTTCTCATGTTCATGTGCAAAGATTTGAAGTGACATGTTCATAGTAGCAAAAGAAGAAAGCCTAGTGGCTCAGTAGCCCTGGGCCAGGACTCATGATGTGCACCAGGCTTCTCTTGTATTTATAGAGCCCAGGCTTTTCTTGAGCATGCATGTCCCTGACATGCAGCCCTGGTGGGGAAGAGTTTCTAGTCTTTTGGTCAATTAGCTCCTTCATCCACCATTCTCAATGTCCTTCTCTGACCCACTCTCCTGCCACAGTACTGGCCTCATCTCCTCAGGCGCACACAGAGGTCTGCCAATAAGCACAGCACTTGGAGAAGTGTTCCAAGGGGTGCTTATGTGCATTCAAGCAGACCTTTAAGGGAACAGGGAAGACTGGGAAGGTTAGGACTGCTAGTGAGTATGAGCATTCCTTTTAGGATGTTGAAATACTTTAAAAGTGGTTTACAACTCTTGAGAATACAGAAAACAATGTACAGAAGAAGATCTGTACTTTTTTTTTTTTTTTTTTTAGTTTTTCGAGACAGGATTTCTCTGTGTAGCCCTGGCTGTCCTGGAACTCACTTTGTAGACCAGGCTGGCCTCAAACTCAGAAATCTGCCTGCCTCTGCCTTCCAAGTGCTGGGACTAAAGGCGTGTGCCACCACCGCCTGGCAGATCTGTACATTTTTAATGAATGCGTTTTATACATGCACCTCAAAGTAATTAAAAAAAGCAAATATTTTAAAAAGGATGTGCTATATACAATGGAAGTAGATATATATCATGGCAGTCTTTGTATACAAACCTAAGGAATCCCAACAACACAATTTGATGCCCAATTAATTGTGAATGTAACTACAAAAAAAAAGCAACTAAATAAAACTCAGATGAAAATCAGTCCTATGCAGTATCATTCCATGCCTTGACTTCCTGTGGACATCTCCTAGGGATAGTATGAGGCTCTAAATTGGCTTTATAGGCTATCTTCTGCACCAGTAAGATGGATTGACAAAAAAAGATGAAGAAAAAGAATAAGAAGGAGGAGGAGGAGGAGAAGAAAGGAGGAGAAGGAGGAAGAAGAAGAAGGAGGAGGAGGAGGAGGAGGGGGAGGAGGAGGAGGAGGAGGAGGAGGAGGAGGAGGAGGAGGAGGAGAAGGAGAAGGAGAAAGAAGGAGGAGGAGGAGGAGAAGAAAGGAGGAGAAGGAGGAAGAAGAAGAAGGAGGAGGAGGAGGAGGAGAAGGAGAAGGAGAAGAAGAAGAAGAAGAAGAAGAAGAAGAAGAAGAAGAAGGAGGAGGAGGAGGAGGAGGAGGAGGAGGAGGAGGAGGAAGGAAGAAGAAGAAGGAGGAGGAGGAGGAGGAGGAAGAAGAAGGAAGAAGAAGAAGAAGAAGAAGAAGAAGAAGAAGAAGAAGAAGAAGAAGAAGAAGAAGAAGAAGAAGAAGAAGAAGAAGAAGAAGAAGCCACCACTGGCATCTCAGCTGCAGAGCCTGGTAAGATTGAGCTAAGGCTTGAAGCCCCAGGGACCCTGAAGGAATGATAGGAGCTTTGCCTGCTCCTCACTCCAGGTCCCTGACACATGCATAGCACAGCATTCCAGAGAGAATTGTGGCCATCAGTCAGGTAGGGGCAGCTCCTACAAGCCCCTCCTAATATAGATGAGGCATCTGAGGCCAAGCCAATAGGAAGCACCAGCTGTCAGACCCACCCCACCCCAAAGCTGTATAAAGATCCTATCTAGAAGAAATAAAGGTGTGGGAGAACCACTCCGTAGTCTGAAAGCATCTGTCACAAGAGCTGTAACACTGCCTGGGAAGAGAATGCTCTCCTGAAGCTTTTGTCACCAGAAGCGCCTCTGCACTTCGCTTGCCAGCCAGCTTGCTTCAGTGCAGCCAGTGCAGCCTTTTGGAGCAGCAGCAGCAGCAGCAGCAGCAGCAGCAGCAGCAGCAGCAGCAGCAGAGCTGGCAGAAGCACTTGCCCCTCTCTGCTCATGTGCTTACCCCTTCCCTTGAACCCTCCCACTGGGTGGGCCAAAGGTACCTGAGGATAGCCTCCAGTAGACAGACAGACACTTCTCTTAGCCCCTGACCCTGCACTCAGTGTCATACAAAGAAAGCCACTATGGGACTTGGCCATGCTTCACATTGCCCCATGATTGAGAAAGGTGGTCTGTGTGCAGTGTATATGCAACATTGTCTTAGATGGATACAAGTCAGAGTTCCCTCTTTATCTATACTTCCCACCAATTCATGATTCCAGCTAATGCCTTATTCCCATTTGAAATAAAGTATGAATGGCCCAGAGTTGACTCTTTGAGTGAAGGCTATAACTATTGAGGTCTTCAAAATTCTTTTTCCAGTTTAAAAGAATTTGATGACTCTAAAGGACACTGCCCACACCAATGATCACATCATAATTAAGATGTGTCATTTTAAGAGGCAAAGGTCTACTAAACAGAGACTAGAAACTTTTATTGAAGAATTGCCAAAGCTTCGGGCAAGGGATTCAGCCCCATCTGTGATAATCACTACACTCCTCACGTAGGATGAAGAGAAAAAGGGTAAGAGTACGTGCCAGACCCCCAAGATCTAGATGAATTTTCTAAAGCCTCAAGTAGAACCAAAATTCATCTTAAAATGATCGTATCAGAGCAAACAAGGATGGCTACGATGCAGCAATCTGCAGGGTGGGAAACAGGTTGCTTTCTGGTTGCACCAATGAGTCCATCTCTAAAGGTGCCTTTTAACCTTGTCGGTTGACCTGTTATTGCATGTATGACTGGAGCTTGTTAGGCAGTTGGCAGCCCTCATAGTTAAACAAACGATCTTGCTTCTGTGTATACTTCAGTCTATAACCTTTAATGCAAAGGTGCTGCTATGCCAGGGATTATCAGGATACACAGTGTTTGCTGACACTGGAAAAGTTGATTGTTCCTGTGCTTACCCAACTTCACAGAACAAAGATGGAATCCGGGCCAAAACTCCTTAAGGTGACATGCCTTAGGGTGTGTGTTGAAAGAGGATGAATGCAAGTCGCTACAGTTCAAAAGGCTGCCTCTCTTGACTGATACTTTTCAAAGTACTTGGCCTGTAGGAGAAACCAATGCTTAGGTGTCAGGGGTTGTGAGGAGCGGGTGTGGCAGCAGTCCCAAGAAGGCGCCAGGGACTGCAGCTAAGTCTTATGACTTGCACCTGACTTCCTCATACACCTGAAAATAAGCTACGGCCATCGTGAGAGCTGCGCAGGTGCACCATGATGCTGGCGGCTTAAACAAGTCCATATTTGGTGGAGACATGCCCCTGCTGCCCTGATTGGCTGAAACTGCGTGCCTGGTGAGGTGACATGGCCTGCTGTGAGTGGATGGGAACTGAGAGTATATAAGAGTGAGAGGCCCGGGGTTCAGGGGAGATAGATGAGGAGAGAGATAAAGTTGAGAGAGATAAAGTTGAAGCGAGAGAGATGAAGACTGAAGTTTGCTGAATAAACTGCTGTTAGAAGGACTGGTGGTCATGTCATTCTTGCTGGTCGAGAACGGATGCGACAAGGGGTGATTTATCATGTGGCTGCATTGTCCCTAGAGACACCCCTCCATCCAGTAACAGGGCTGCCCCACTCCCACCTTACTGATAAAGTACAGACATGAGATTAGACAGTAAGCAACCTCATATCACAGAGCTCATAAGTACCAGAGCCAGGATTACAACGACCTTTAAACTTTGGTAAGAACACAAATCATCTTGGGGCCTTGGACAAATACAGACTCTGAGGTGGGGTCCCAGAGTAATTAATTCCTGTAAGAAATTCCTAATGAGTTAATGCACTGTAACTCAAAAGATCCAGGGAAGGTCTTCTGGATGGCCCCATCTGTTTGTTTTGGAGTCTATGTACACTTTTTAACAGTGATTGTGGCTCCGAGGAACTTCAGTGATACAGGCCCACCTCAGCACTTTGTTCTAGGTTACACTATGATCCTGTCATTTTTCTAAGGCTCCTCTCTAATGGGACCTTTCCTTTATTGGGTTTCTATTTGGCTGCAATGTATCCTGGTCTCCAGCACTGTCTGGATTGCTACAGGAAGCCTGGCACCACACTCTTCTTCCCAGCCTCCCAGCCTTGCTGTTCAGTGAAGCCAAGCTGGCAAGTTCTACACAATGGAACATGGATGAATAGAAGTGGTATGAGCAATATCTGGGTCTGGCACATAAAATCTTTGTAGGATGAGTCTTCTAGCTCTTTCCCATCTGCCAGCTTCAACCAGAGCGGGTCCTGGATCCTTTAGAAGCCTCACTGGAAGATGGAGCCTCAATACTGTAAGAGCTGGCCTATGGATCAGACTTTGGAGAAGCCTGTCTATCAGAAACATGTATATTTTTTAAATCTTTAAAATTTTTATAAAATTATTATTTTTTTATTTATTACGTATTTTCCTCAATGACATTTCCAATGCTATCCCAAAAGTCCCCCATACCCTCCCCCCCACTTCCCTACCCACCCATTCTCATTTTTTTTTGGCCCTGGCATTCCCCTGTACTGGGGCATATAAAGTTTGTGTGTCTGATGGGCCTCTCTTTCCAGTGATGGCCGACTAGGCCATCTTTTGATACATATGCAGCTAGAGTCAAGAGCTCCAGGGTACTGGTTAGTTCATATTGTTGTTCCACCTACAGGGTTGCAGATCTCTTTAGCTCCTTGGATACTTTCTCTAGCTCCTCCATTGGGGGCCCTGTGATCCATCCAATAGCTGACTGTGAGCATCCACTTATGTGTTTGCTAGGCCCCTGCCTAGTCTCACAAGAGACAGCTATATCTGGGTCCTTTCAGCAAAATCTTGCTAGTGTATGCAGTGGTGTCAGCGTTTGGAAGCTGATTATGGGGTGGATCCCTAGATAAGGCAGTCTCTAGATGGTCCATCCTTTTGTCTCAGCTCCAAACTTTGTCTCTGTAACTCCTTCCATGGGTGTTTTGTTCCCAATTCTAAGAAGGGGCAAAGTGTCCACACTTTGGTCTTCATTCTTCTAGAGTTTCATGCATTTGGCAAATTGTATCTTATATCTTGGGTATACTAAGTTTTGGGCTAGTATCCACTTATCAGTGAGTACATATAGTGTGAATTCCTTTGTGATTGGGTTACCTCGCTCAGGATGATGCCCTCCAGGTCCATCCATTTGCCTAGGAATTTCATAAATTCATTCTTTTTAATAGCTGAGTAGTACTCCATTGTGTAAATGTACCACATTTTCTGTATCCATTCCTCTGTTGAGGGGCATCTGGGTTCTTTCCAGCTTCTGGCTATTATAAATAAGGCTGCTATGAACATAGTGGAGCATGTGTCCTTCATACCGGTTGGGACATCTTCTGGATATATGCCCAGGAGAGGTATTGTGGGATCCTCCGGTAGTACTATGTCCAATTTTCTAAGGAACCGCCAGACTGATTTCCAGAGTGGTTGTACAAGCTTGCAATCCCACCAACAATGGAGGAGTGTTCCTCTTTCTCCACATCCTCGCCAGCATCTGCTGTCTCCTGAATTTTTGATCTTAGCCATTCTGACTGGTGTGAGGTGGAATCTCAGGGTTGTTTTGATTTGCATTTCCCTAATAATTAAGGATGTTGAACATTTTTTCAGGTGCTTCTCTGCCATTCGGTATTCCTCGGGTGAGAATTCTTTGTTCAATTCTGAGCCCCATTTTTTAATGGGGTTCTTTGATTTTCTGGAGTCCACCCTCTTCAGTTCTTTATATCTATTGGATATTAGTCCCCTATCTGATTTAGGATAGGTAAAGATCCTTTCCCAATCTGTTGGTGGCCTTTCTGTCTTATTGACAGTATCTTTTGCCTTGCAGCAGAAGCTTTGCAGTTTCATGAGGTCCCATTTGTCAATTCTCAATCTTACAGCACAAGCCATTGCTGTTCTATTCAGGAATTTTTCCCCTATGCCCATATCTTCGAGGCTTTTCCCCACTTTCTCCTCTATAAGTTTCAGTATCTCTGGTTTTATGTGAAGTTCCTTGATCCACTTAGATTTGACCTTAGTACAAGGAGATAAGTATGGATCGATTCGCATTCTTCTACATGATAACAACCAGTTGTGCCAGCACCATTTGTTGAAAATGCTGTCTTTCTTCCACTGGATGGTTTTAGCTACCTTGTCGAAGATCAAGTGGCCATAGGTGTGTGGGTTCATTTCTGGGTCTTCAATTCTATTCCATTGGTCTACTTGTCTGTCACTATACCAGTACCATGCAGTTTTTTATCACAATTGCTCTGTAGTAAAGCACCAAGGCCTGACACTATTACTGATGCTATGGTGTGCTTACAGACAGGAGCATAGCATGACTGTTCTCTGAGAGGCCCAACAAGCAGCTGAGACAGATGCAGATACATACACCCAACCATTGGACTGAAGTTGGAGACATCTATGGTTGAATTAGAGAAAGGCTGGAAGAAGCTGAGGAGGAGGGTGACCTCATAGGAAGACCAGCAAGAGCTCTGACACTGGATCACCAACCAGACAGCATACACTAACTGGTATGAGGCTTCTGACACATATACAGCAGAGGACTGTCTGGTCTGGCCTCAGTGAGAAAAGATGCACCTAACCCTCGAGAAACTTGTGGCCCCAGGGAGGCCTCTTGGGGTGAATGGGTGGGTGGGGACATTGTCTTGGAGATGGGAGGGCAGACCAGGATGGGGAAAAAGACAGGACTGTAAAAAAGGATTAAGATAATTAAAAAAAAAAAACCTTGCAAATTAAATAATCTCAGTAAATGCTTTATCTATAAAAAGACTAGAAAAAAAAAAAAAAAAAAAAAAGACTAGAAAGCCAGCTGAACACTAGCATGCATACATTTGTCTGTTTCCCGATCATGGAGATGCAGCCCGCTGCTTCAAGCTCTGCGGCTCTGCTTCCTTGCTGTGACAGCTTACAGCCTGAGCTGTGAGCTACTAAGGCCCTTGCTCCTTTAAGTTGTTTTTGTCAGAGCATCTCATCAGTGGCAGAAGAACCCGACAGCTACTAACTATGTAACACAGCACTAATGTACAGATTGGGTGCTCTGCTCCTAATATCTCCTTAGTGTACCACAGCCTGGCATGACAACCCTTACATAAACTCTTTTTTGTCTAACTATCAACACACACAGAGTTCTTCACTCATTTCCTTGTCTATAAAGGCATCACTAATCTTGTAATGTGTGAAAGTTTATAAGAAAAAAACTTTCAATCACTCTGTGTTCAATTATACAAAGCAGGCTGACACACTAGGGAAGGATGCATCCGGGGGTGGAGACAAATTGCACGCAGCCTATGGGCAGCACCTGCAGGGTGACTTGTGTGCTTAGACCATAGTCACATGACTTGTGACAAACTAACTTACCTACAGCATTTGTTAACATTATTCTAAAACTTCATGAGTGCTTCTCTGCCAAATCTGTGAACTTGCTTTGGCTTTATCCATGCATAAGAAATGTAACTAATTTTATGTTTATGAATATAATCTAGATATATAAATATAAAAAGTGAAAACTGAGGAGCTAAGATGCTGGAGGAGGGGCAGTCATTGTCTCAAGTTCTATACTGACCAAGGACTCACTTACCAGACTACAGTAAATAGTCCCAAATCCATGGTCACAAAGATGACCCCAGTGAAACTCGGGGATCAGGGGGGAGGGGGGAGAGGGAGAGAGGGAGGGAGGGAGAGAGAATGCTTGAAAGTGAACTGTGAGGAGCAGGGGCTGACAAGGGTGGGAGAGAAATTGGGGGTTGGGCTATAGTAACCAGAATGCACGTTAATACATATGTGAAACTATCAAAGCACAAATGCAATCAAAGTCACAATAAAGAAGAACACAGTAATAGTAATAATAATGATAATAAAACAAATAGCAAAGTTGTCCTGTTGATTCGATGTAAACACAGTAGTTTTTTTTTAAAGATTTATTCATCTATTTTTATGTATGAGTACACTGTAGCTGTACAGATGGTTGTGAGCCATCATGTGGTTGCTGGGAATTGAACTCAGAACTTCTCCTGGCTCCGGCCTCAAGATTCATTTATTATTATATGTAAGTACACTGTAGCTGTCTTCAGACACACCAGAAGAGGGAGTCAGATTTCATTAGGGATGGTTGTGAGCCACCATGTGGTTGCTGGGATTTGAACTCAGGACCTTCGGAAGAGCAGTCAGTGTAAACTGCTGAGCCATCTCCCCAGCCCAAACACAGTAATTTTCACTACTGGCCTTCACAGGCTCTATTTGTAAAGACTGGGACCCTACCTGAAGGGGATCCAACCACTCCACAGGAAGGGCTAAAACATTTTAAAAGACAAGAGTGTCCACAGTAGCATTCTCAACAAACAAGTTTTAAAATCCTGTTAAAATGATTTTAAGCGTCCTCTGGCCAACAGCAATTTAAATCACTCATATGGTAAGCTCTTGAATGTTTTAGCAAAAGTGATCTGGTGTAAACAAGTCCTGGCTCAGCTGAAATAACTGTACACTCATGTTAGCAAAACGTATTATAAAAGTTTTGTGATGTGACAGCTGTTTTTATGTTTGAGCCAGTATCAACCATATTCAACAGTTATGATGTTTTAGTATAATTCATGTAGGGAATATTCTCTTCTTCTTGAATCCAACAGCTGATCTTAGAAATGTAGAACAAAAGTTAACTGATGAGAGCCACTGATATCAAAATGACCACACCACCTGTTTAAGGTAAACTAAAGTGTCTACACTCTTATTGCTCTGCTTTTACACATGAATCACACAAGCCAGTCAAAGACTATAAAAGCAGACTATCTACATTTATACGCATACACACATATGCATAAATCATTTATATGCATACACTGCATTTCTTAAATCTATTAAAGAACCCTTATCACCTCTGGGCTTAGATCATGACTTGGATCATACATACATACGCACCTCACTCCAACTTATCTGTTAAAACCGTAATCTCAGATGCAATGCTGGGTCGTGGGCAGGTTAAGACAGTGAGAGTGAGTGATGGTCTTCCTCGCCTCTATGAAAATAGCAAGGGGTGGGGATGGGGGATCTTGAAGTGTATGTTGTTTTGATCTTGGGTCTTTCTAGACTTCTACAATGAGTCTCCAGCTTTAAGGTTTCATGCAATTACAAACCCAGAACTAACTGTAAGCTGGGAGGCTGCATCAGAGATGGTACAGAGAAAACATTTTTCTACACGTTGCTTACGATGACTATGAGGACACTGAGACTGGCAGTATGGTTCAGTGGTGTAGTGCTTGGCCAGCATGCAAGGCTCTGGGGTCAGTATCTGGTACCAGAGGTGGGGTGGTAGGGTATAAACTAACTGGAAAGTCCCTTAAGTCCAATCAGAGGAGTCTCCAGGCTACCTTGTGGCACCTTTGGTCTTTAATACCACAATGTAGGGATTCCACAGCTAGACTTTTTTCTTTATCCAACTCCTGAAATTCTGATTTCTATTTATATGTCAACTAATTGAAACTATGCATAGATGCATATTATGAAAATAAAGAATGATTTTTAGCTTGTGTTGAAGAGTATATTTTATCACTTTCCTGATAACTGTTACAAAGGTAAAATAAAAGCATTACTTTCTCAATATCTATTTATTTTCCTGGTGCTAGGGGTAGATTCCAGGCTCTTGTGTGTGTGTTATGTGACTGCTCTACCATGGAGTTATAAGCCCATCCCTACAATTCTATTTTTCAATAAAAGCAAACAAATAAAAACCCAGGAAGATATAGGCAAACTTATTTTTTTCTTTAGCTAGGGTGTTTATACTTAACCTTCTTTGGAAGGATACTTTATTCCTTTTAGACTTTCAGAAACTTACTAAAACAAACAAACAAACAAACAAACAAACAAACAAAACACCTATATCCATTTTCCTTATGTATGTTCCTTTGATCTTGGGGATATACAAAATAAAAATCCTGATTGCTCTTAAAATACTACAAATGGGTTCCTCTGAAAAAGCAAATATAACAGACTCTCTCACAATGAAACCAGAGAGACACAGTAACGAAACCTTTAACAGTGACACTTGCCGTAACAACCTAGTCCACTCAACCCCTCCCGAGAGGTCATTTTATGGTCCAGAATCTTGGATGTGTGTGAGTCAGAAAAACTCAGGTATGTGCTGAAGCAAATGTACTTCCATTACAATTCTATCCTGCTTGCCTATGTCAGTTAATAAGCTAGTAATTTCTATATTGTGCCTTTAGCAATTCAGCTAATTCTTGGCATGACCAAGGGTTTAATTGGACTAAAGACTTGTTGGTGCTCTGGGTTAACACCAAGTCTTAGGGATCGCCACCCAGGCACTCCATTCTTCTCTGATACACTCTTGAAAACCTCCTGTGTTCTCCAGGCTATGCAAACCTTTGACAGAACACACATACATAACAGGTTACTTACTTATTTCAATACCAAGGCCATGCTGCCTCCCCTCTAAGAAGCAATCAATTATGAATAGCCCCACACTGGCCCTTCCCTTTCTTTAGTCATCCTTACATACATTGCTAAATAGTCTTTTACCACCTTTCCACTCCAATTGTGTTAATTAGGCTAGAACATAAGCAAATAGAGATTCTTACAGGTATAAAAAAAGAACATTCATTGAAAAATATTGCATACAATAAATTGCAACTTGCAGAGATCTGGGTATCACAGCATATATTTATAATCCTAGCACTCTAGAGATTGAGACAGAGGGTCACAAGTCTAGGGCCAGCCTGAATGTGAGTCTGTCTGAAAAAATACAGACATTGTTCATATAAAATTTCTTCTGTTCAAATAGCAAGGTAACTTACAGTTTCTATTATACAGAGCGGCAATGGTTTAGGCCAGATGTCAGTTCTCGGTAGCTAAGTCCAGCATTAGTGGAGCAGGTGCTATTGCTGCTTCTAGTAAGCAGTGCCTCAGATCAAACGACACGCTAACTGCTGTATGGGAGGAACTTAAAATACCAGACACTCTATCTAAGGATGAGACGGTTAAAGGAGTCATGAAAGCAAGTTTACACCTCATATCTGACTGGTTGTCTCGATGACCTAGAACATATCAGGCAGTCCTTCCCATGTAGGGAGACAGAACTAGCAGTGGCTTTGATATCTAACAAGGACACCTATCCAAGAAATGTGAACCACTTCTTGTTTATACGAAGCAACATAAAATGATCACTGGGAGGGCACCCTCTTAAAGGTGAAGAGAGGCACGCTTCCTTCCCTCTCCTGAAGAGTGCTTGGGCAGCAGACTGGGACCCTGGGAGGGCTGGCAGGATCCTGCTAGGGCCCTGCTTTACCATCTCTTTCAGTTCTTACTTTTTCTTCTCTCAACTGCAAACATGCATGATACAGTGAAGGGGATGGAGGTGGGTGGGTGTGGGCACCAAGAAGCCTATAAAGACAGCCACATGGAAACAATAATGCTTTGACCTTAAT
Source organism: Mus musculus (assembly GCF_000001635.26). Taxonomy (NCBI): domain Eukaryota; kingdom Metazoa; phylum Chordata; class Mammalia; order Rodentia; family Muridae; genus Mus; species Mus musculus. The sequence goes on along the minus strand of NC_000069.6, from coordinate 100,207,175 downwards.
TCAAGAAGAAATCTTTAAAACGAGTAACAGATGTCTCTTGTTAAATGGCAGCATTGTAGGAGAGCCAAAAGAAAATCTGTACAAAGCAGGAAATGGTCAGAGGGTCTGGGTGGGATTTGTTTTTTGTGACCCACCCCCAAACACCACTCAGTCATTCAAAAGGTGCTAAAGACCATAGAACACCTTATAGAATTCCTTTACATATATTTATTCCCATTAACCCATTGAGAACTGAATGAAGACACTCTACCGCACGCACCCCACTTCCCTCAATCCTCTGCATCCTGGAAAAGCCAGGTTCTTTCTAAATCCTATCTTTATGTTACCTCTGAGGTAGGTTGTATAATTCTAAATTTCACTCACTAAGGCACACACAGAGCCTGAATGGCAAATGTTTTGTGAAAAGTGAATTTTCTGGTCCTTGGATTTGTGCACTGTTACATACTCCCAACATACTGATGTAGGCGACTCAAGTGATACTGAACCAACACAATCATTGATGACTCTGAGAAGACAGCAATGTGGTCAGGGATGGAGTCCTGGGAAATGGTCTTTACTTAGGAGTGCTGGGAGCACAAACATTCTTTTGGTAAAGAGACGAGTCACGAGTCACATGATTAAAGAAGACAGTTGAAGGTACAGTCTCATGCTCTCCACACTGAGATCAGAGCAGTGTCAATAGGAACAAAGTAGACAACCCAAGAAGCACGCACAGCTCAGCTGTAGCTTGGGCCAACAATCTGCCAATTCTATGTTGTTGAAGGTTTTTACAGTTTTGATCATACACATTTCAATATTCTTGGTCATGGGCAATTCTATATTATAATCAGATCGTCTGTATAAAATGTAAATGGTATTAAAGCCAGGATCTGAGGGAACAATGCATCCGTTTAGCATACATTGGTTCTATATATTTTGAGAAACACTTAAATACACAGAGAGAGCGTGCACTGTTTAAGAGATGCTATGAACAATGGTGGCGGCCTATGTAACAGAGTCCGGAAGCGTGCACTGTAAGAGATGATGTGAGCAACGTTGGTGGCCTGTGTGACAGAGTCCAGTGTCCTTTAGGAAACTGGAGACACTCAAAAGTTGATCCCCAGTTTCTATTAATGCTCTAAAAATGAGCATTTCCATTTGATACAAATATACAAATTTAAAATGTATGCAGTTCAGAATGGCCTACCAGTTTTAGATTGTTTATGTGCCAGAAAATATATAGTCAATAAAAAAATACCAGAGAGGTGGGGACAAAAGCTCTCTGGATCTGTACAGCAAAAATGAACATCACTCCGATAGGTGGCGAGTTGTGGTTAAATGGAATCCTGTGACCGAGAAGCACTGGGAAGGCGCAGGTCACAAATCTGGTGATGGAGGATAAGATGCAAAATAAGGCCCATTTTCCTGTGTAGAGAAAAAATAGGAGAACATTAGGTAACAACACAAATTAACAGCATGTGCCAAAGAAAGGGGCTTGTAATAAATGGAAAAGTGCATTGGAAATGGCTGGCGTGCATGCAGCGTGGAGCAGACCTCAGTCACCTGTTCCAATGGAGCGTGTCAGAGCCAGTGTAAGGTAGAAGCCGCAAGAATGGCAATGTACCCTAATAACAATGCCACCTATTCAACACTCGGGGTGCGGGGTGCTGGACTAGTTACAGCTCCTTGTCTTCACCACCCCTTTAAGTTCTCACATTCTCATCTTACTGACAAGGAAAATGAAGGGCACAAAGATTATATAGTTCAACTAAAGTACCTCACCGCTGTCTTGGCACTGGACTCTCGTTAGATGGCGTCACCTTCCGATTGCTGATTTGTAGGTTAATTATGGAACAAAAAAAATGGCTTCTCAAGGACTTAGTAGCTGTCACTGTTTGGCATCTTCATGACACACCCAAGTGGCAAGACTTGTAACAATTACAGTTCTCAGGCCATTTAGCTCCACGTCAAGATGGAGAAGCAAATGCCAGAAACTTAATGTCAAATGGAGAAAGCAACAAAACTGGTATAAGGAGAAATTCTTTGGCCCCCACTTTGGGTAATGGTGATAAAAACAAAGCAGTTAACTTATGACAGGAGGATCCCAGATAAGATTTATGAGGTCTAAGACTGGAATCTCATTTTTAGGAAAAATATTTCTTTAGTAAATAAAGAACTTGGATTTCAGTAAACCACAAACTGAAAGTGCTTACAATCAACATAAGACAACGGCTGGAGCGAGGAGGGAGAAGCAGGAAGTAGCCTCCTCCATGGCATTTACCTTACAGTCACAGGGAACACTGACGAGACCTGGGCGTTAGCCTAGTGGGCAATTTAACATTATCAGAGTCGAAATGAGCGGAAGCTCTACTGTTTTTCTGAGCACACGCTCTGAGCAAGAGCAGATCCTGGTGTCATAACCAGGGACTCAAAGGGACGCCTAAGGAGACTTTCTGGTAATAAACAAATCTGACCAGGCATTGGGGGAAAAAGAAATAGAAACAAATCTCAGAATTGGCTACATTTCTGGATACTTGGGGAAATACACATTTTGTATTTTAGCATGTCTATTATACCTGTTATCTAAGCAGTCAGTTTTGTATTTTTAATATGCAGGAATGAATGCCCTGAGAAACATATTCCCAAAGAGAAATCTATTCTGAACACCAGAGGAAAACCCTCAGCACTGCAAGGGCCCTCTTACTATCCTATGTTCTCTTTCTAAAGAGTTTCATCTTTGCAATGATTTTTGTGGCAAACTAAGAGGCACATGTCGGATATGCAGTGGCATGAAACAGAGCTTCCTATATGCACTTCACACTCAACAGGAGACTGCTGAGCCATCGCCTAGCTTCTCTATTTCTGGAAACAATCATAGCAATTTATCGAATCCTCAGCAGTCAGATGGCATACTCGGGGTTTATTTGTAAGAGTGCTGACTTGCTCTTCTCTGGAGGTTGCCTTGGTATTATTACCATCTAGATAAAAATTATCTTTCAACTACTTTTCAAAGAAACTGTTGGCTTTCTAAATGACAAGTCTTAGAAACTGTTTTTCAAGTCCACTGAAATGTGATACAAATCAACACCAATTCAGCCCTTTACCAAATAAAGGACCTATTTTGTGCAATCCAGTGTGAGACACAACTAAGCATGATAAAGTATGCCACCTTTGTACTACTGTATCATTTTCATTACAAATCAGTATTCAACCACCTCCTGGTATCTCAGTTACACATCCCATAAACTACTGTGTCACAAACGTATGACCTGAGTTTCCAAGTTCCTCAAGACTTTCCCTCACATCGCATTGCTTCTCTGGGGCAATGGAAACACCAGCCATCACAACAATTGCTTTCTGCTTCATCTCCCATAGCTACTTAGTCTCCAAAGATCACAGCTCCTATCTTCAAAGCCTAGCCCCCCTCAGCAACATGGCTGCTCTCTGGTGTCTCAGCTGAGGCTGAAGCCTTTCTGTAGACTTGCCTCTCTCTTCATCATGTTCTCGCTCTCTCCACACTGGTCTCTGCACTGGAGGTAATGGCAGCTCCTTTGCAGAACACTCCCTACTCTACTGACTGTCATGTATGCAGCACGCACAGTGGCTGTATGTCATGACAAGCTCTCTGCCTGTCTCCAAACACCGTCCCCTCATCCCCCACTCCTCACTTTTATTCCTGTCCCTGTCTTCACAGACAGAGAGTATTCTATCTGCATCCTAGGAAACTCTACCATAGGTAGAGAGAGATGGTTTAAGGAGTCAATGGTTAGTTTAGAAGTTATACTTTCTTTTTACTGATCCTGTCAATGTGTTTTTTTGATATTCAAAACAACAGAAACCTAAAAACACTTAGGCAAAAGCAAGCGAGTCTGGTGGAGTAATCTTTCTGTATTTGTAGAGAAAAATGATATATTTAGATATTAGCTTTGAAATGTCATTCAAATTCTGGGTATCAAATGTTCTTTTGTGCCTGTTACATTTCCTGCTATTAATTCAAGCATGGCACGTGTAGTTCAAAGGCAAATAAGGGGGTTGGTTCTTACTTCAGCATAGTCAAGTAAATTCAGATGGATGGCGCTTTCTCCCATCCCATACACTGCATAACCTTTGTTCTATGATCCAGCTGCTCCAAATCCTTTCTGCACAACAGCCAAATGTGGAATTTTATTAGCTATTAGGACACAGTAAATACTTTGCTTTCCACATAGGGGAACAGACGTCATCACTGAAGTTGGAGAAACCTTAGAGGGAAATGTACAATAATTAGGGGAGAATACTTAAAGCTCAGTATGTCATGGCCAAAGGTATGGAATCAGCAGCAGTTAGACAAGGTGCTTGGTTAACTTCTGGCAAAGAGTCTCAACTAAAATATATATATGTGACACTGTGAATACACACAGTAAAAAAGAACTGCAGTGATGTTCAAGAGAAGTCATGAGATTAATGCTTCAGAACAGATCTATGAATATACCTGTGAATAACACCACTAACATGGGAGATACATTAAAAACATTCTTAAAGCCTTAAGAAAATGGGACTTGTAACAGGGAAGAGGCTACCGACTTAATGACAATGCTGCAAATGGACACCAGCCAGTCTGGCTGTTCACATAGCTATGAAGCCTCCAATCTTAAGAAATGTCTTCCATGTGACAAAAACTGTCCACATGACTAAGGACCAGTTCTAAATTCATGACTGGGAAATTCTTTTTTTTTTTTTTTTTTTTGCTAAAGTGTTGATTTTGGGAAAACCCTCCTGGGACAAGGATGTTTCCTAAGGTTATTGGGTGAACATGCTAAATGATTATCCCAAAGCTCATGGCTGTTGCTCTGCAGCACGCTTACAGACAGATGCTCACAGGGACTGTTGTGTGACACATACGCTGTCTCAGCATACTGAACACACGGGAGTGTATCTGCATGTAATGAGACAAAAGCTCTGTGAAGCAGCCTTCATGGTAGGCATGTAGCATGAAACACACAAGCTCACACCTGCCGCTCCGTGACACACCCATATGCTCACACCTGCTGCTGCGGCACACCTGCATACTACACCAGGCAAAGGAGGACAGGCACTTACCCTCGCGTCATATTCAAGGACAAAAGGAGGAAAGTCTATCTGCTCTGGTGATATGGCAGAGAAGAGCTGCTGCAGGCTGTCTACGTGGTGGATCTTGTCCTTCAGTCCTGAGACAGAAAAGGTGGTGAAAAACCATGTTGAGACCTGATTAATAGGAGAGAAAAATAATTTAAGCCAATAGCCATCATTAAGAATAGAAACAATTTTGAAATTTTGTGCTAGTTAAAACTGTAATTTCAAAATATTTGAAACTGTACAAAGTGCAGTTTGCAGTTCATTAGTGAGTTGCACAATAGTTTCATAGATTACAAGGAACATTTATAAAAAAGAAAGAACAGTGTCATCATCGGGGCTCTAAGAGGAGGCTGTTTCACAGAGCATGTGATAGACGCCTACGTGTACAGCATGCTGACAACGCGTGCTTCTGACTGCTGACTGAGCTGTGTGCGGTTCATACCTGCTGGGGAAGGGGAAATGGAGGTCACTGGGTGCCTGGCACTCCAGCGCAGGCCCCATGCCAGGAGCAACTGGCCAACACAAAATGGACTCCACAGCTTTGTGCACTTCTTGTTTTGTTATTTTTGTTTGATTGTCACCTGCTTTAATTTTTATGTCAGAGGGGGAGGGAGGGAGGGAATGAAGGAGGAAGGCAGGAGCGCAAGGTTGGGCAGGTGGGTGATCTGGGAGGGGAGAAGAATATGACGGAAATATCTGTCTGGAAAAAAGGCTTCTGCATTACTCGACACACTAATGAATGCTTTGGTACAGTAGCTTAACAGACTGTAAAGTTGTTTTTATTTGTTTCCAATAATTCGAAACTAAGATATTTTCACTTGATAACTGCCATATGGATTCTGTTGAAGTCAGTCTAAGTAGTGCGTGTGTCTATACATATACAATGGACTTTTTCTTTGGCTATCAAGAAGAATGAGATTATGCCAATTACAGAAAATGGATGAAAATGGAGATTATGATGTAAGGAAAATAAGCCAGACAGAAAATTCACCATTACTTGTTTTCTGACATTTGTAGAATCCGTATATAGAAGGGGAAAAAAGGACATTAGGATAGAAGGTGGCTTCCTGGGAAGAAGAGAGACCGTGGGGATGGGACAGGAAGACTAAGAGAAATGATGGGGACTGAAGACAGTATAAGTGCATTATAGACATGTATGCGAATGAAAGCCACCAGCTTTAGTTATATGCTTTGACTGTTTTAAGGCAGACAGCCACTATTATCTCACCTATGTTTAAGTCACTTAACAAAATACTATGCAAGGGTGTGTTAGAGTGGAAAAAACAAAATTTCTGGTAGCTAGTGGTATTTTTGATACCAAGGTGGGTAATAGCTACAACTTCTGTATTGTTTACCTATCTGAATTCTTATCAACACGTTAGGCAACAGTCCAATGAGGTAGGTGTGATGTTGCTATCCCCATTTCCAAAAGGTGCTAGCAGATGCACGTGGGCTTTTAGTGGACTTCAGAATATATCCAAAGCAGTATTCAAGTCCTGGGAAGCCCCCAGGCGTTGGGTACTTGCACTCATGCATCACTTTTATCAACTTCTCTTTGATACGCTCGCACAGTCCTCAGCACCTCTTCCCAACCTCTGACACCTCCTAAGCTCCTCATGACATACTTGCTTCACACTTACTTGTAAGCTAAAACATGTAACAGACAACACTAGGTTATCACTACGTAAATCCTATTCTAGCTTTGAAGTTGGGACAGGGTTATCTCCCGTACTGCTCTAAGCTGTCCCTTCTGTGAATTCTTCTGTTCTCCTGTTTAAATCTCACTTGCAGAGACCTGAGAGCTTCCTAGTACCTCTCAGTTACATATATTTCTGCAGTCTCTCTGGTTCCTCAGAGCCAATCCTAGAGTGAAGTATACAGTTGTGTTCAAGCAAATGATGGCCTTTGTAGCCTGGGCCACTATTTATGTCTGCCATGTGACTGATGGCTAATCCACAGCCTCCAAATTCTATATTACTACCTGGATTCTCCTTCCCCCTGGTTTTTAAGTTTACTGGGAGGGGTTGATAGGAGAGAAGAGACACTATGCCAAGTTAGAATCAAGAAGTTTGAACAGTGAAGGAATTACATATCAAAATCAATGTGTTTAAACATATGCTATCACATACCCTTTCTTGAAACAAACTTGTATAAACTACATTAGGAAAAATTTCTAGTTACCAGTTTGAAAACTCATCACAGTCATAGCTGGTAAACTTTAGTAGCTATAAAGAGATGATGGATAGGAATTAACCCCACATCGGTGTCTGTGTTACAGGAAGAACTTCACTGGACCATCAGTGACACAGTAACTGTGTGTTAACCTTTCTTCTGAAGGCTTAGATGTTAGAAAAGTAGCTAAATTAAAACAAACAAACAAATAACTTAATAATAACTACCTAAGGCAAACTTGCTACATATATTGAATGCTCCCAAGGAAATATCTATTCTATGCAAGTAGTTTTGCAAATTTGTGGAACTAAGATGCTGTGTGGAAATTACATTAAATCTTTTTACATGACCTGCTTCAGCTCTGACATCTTTATCCTCACATCTTTAACCGACTGTTGTCCTAACTGAAGATTTCCTTGGCTCACTTCCACCCAAAGCTGCAAAAGGACATTCATTCTAAGTGGTCCAGCTGCATCTGTTCCTTCATCCTACTGCATGAACATCCATGAACATCCTGGATTGCATCAGCTGATGCTCAGTCTGAGAGCTCCGTAATGAAGAACCATGTCATATGTGTAGTCTGTTGCCCAGCATCTGTCTAGGTGGAGCTCAGTGTTTGCTCAAAGGATGACCAAGTAGCTTACGTTAACACTACTCCTTCGTAAGCCCCACTTATTTCTTGGGCTCAGTTTCTCCATCTACCTAATGAAGTTACATTTGTATGATTTTTTACGGTTCCTGTTGTTATCCAGTTGTTTGATGGGACTCTTAAGTAAGCTATACCACACTGACATGGTAGGATGTTGGTGGAAAAGGAGGAGCAGGCAGCACTGGGAAACACAGGCAGACCTTGAGCATACCATCTGCAGAAGAAAATCACAACCTGCCAGTCTCTCTCATCATGTCTTCCTTTTATATTCCACAGGTGTCAGCCCCCCAAAATTATTCAAAGCAGACAGAAGTGGAAAGTCAGTTAAATGGTCCCTGTTTCGGAAGACCCAAGAACACCCCTCCTCCAGTTTAGTTTTATATGGCTCAGCTTTAAATTTTCAATTGTTTATAGCATCAGCCAAAAAATACACATTAAGGTTCAGTTTAGCTATTTATTATCTACTATGATAAGAAACTTAAGAAAATTAACAGTTTTTGGAAAACATAATTCAGGTATTTCAGTGAATGCTAGAGATTTTTTTCCACCTAATTACTAAAAAAATGCAAAGCCAAGAATACAGGATCATAGAACTTAAGTCAGGAACTTACAGTTCACATGTTGCACCCGAATATTCTCCTGAGGCTTAAGTTTGCCAGCCTGCATTCTACCTACCAGTAAGCATTATTGAGGAAACAGTAAGTTAACCAGCAATAATGTAATGCCATGTTGGGCAGAATGGCTTGGAAAGGACGTGAGCCGAATGGAAGGTAGAACAGTGATGGTTTTATAACTTCTTAATTTTATCTCCCTTTTAGAAACATCCCACTGATAGCTCTGATTTACTAAAATTTCTATGGGATGTTATTATATATGGACCTTTTTCTCATTTTCCTACTCCAAAAGGTCATGGCAACGTAGCACGATGGCCCCTGGTCTGTAGCCTGTGCAGCAAGCCCACACTGAACGGATGCCTATGTGAGACAGTTCCAAGGTGATGGCAGTGTTAGCCGGCCTGTGTGAGCGTCTGTGTTAAGAACTGTTTTAAGAAGTTCCGATGTGCTAACTCACTTCATCTTTCTGAGTGCACTGAGAGGCAGGCATTACTCCTATAGTATAAAGGATAACACCACTTACCCAAGACAGCAAAACAGACTGATAGAACAGAGATTAGAACCTAGGTCCCCTGAAACCCTGCTCCTAAACGTCAGGCTTACGACTGCCCCAACCACAGCATGAGGCACTGCTTGTGTCTTGAAGGGTTGGTAGAGTCGGGGACAAATAAGGTACAGAATGGAAGGTGAGGACAGGAGACTCGGGAGCACTGAGGCTCAAAGGATTAGCAGGGAAGCCTGTACAAAAGGCAACAGGGAAGGGGCAGCTCCAAGCAGGAAAGAAACCAGGCAAAGTTAGCTTCAAATAAACCCAGACAGGTAACATGAAGACAGGGAAGTGTACTGTATTAAATGACAGACGGAGCACATTTAAGAGTGATCGTTTATCCTGGGTGGGGTGGACATGATGTTGAGAAAAATGAAGGAAGGAAGGTGGGGGAAGTAAGTTGGTGCTTTAGATCCAGGCAAGTGGGACAAAGATGCTAATTTCTTTAAATAATGCAACGACAATGCAGGAAGAAACTATATGAAGGAAATACTTAAAACAATTGTTAATCCTATTTGTTATTACTACTATGGAAACTGGAACACAGGCAGAGAAACCAACTGTCTTTGGTTAAGAAGGAACACGTTTCTATGACACTGAAAAGGAAAGCCACAGGTGGCAGGTGACAGGGTGAAGAGGGAGGGGAGGCGCAGAGTTCCTTTCCGATCAATGCCTTATGCTCTTGGTAGGGATGAGGCAAGGCAATCTGTGGAGGAGAAGCCAGTAAGAGGGGGCTTGTGGAGAATGAAGTACCACCTGAGACACTTTACCCCTGTGAAGAGCTACAGCACTGAAGCCTGCTAGTCCAAAAAAGACTCCAAACCAGCGAGCGCGATGATTTCCCCATTAAGGCTTTGCATAGTAATCAGACTTTCTCTCATCTGAGTTTTATTGGCAGGCATGATGAAAGAGTAAGAGGCTATCAGTTACGGTAGGCTGTTACTAGCATGGCTGGACAGGTGGGGTGTGGCATGACTGGATGTAGGAAGCACGAAGTATGACATAAGGGCTAGATTTCTTGATGAGGTAAAGGTGAAGGAGCAAGTACTAAAGAAACAGTTGTGAGCAAAATAGCTATATTCAAGCCCTCACAGGTTCACACACGAAGGCAGGAAATTAAATGTATACTTAGAATGAAATCATCACAGTGATCCAAACCTATGACACCGTAAGTGACAAAATGTGGGAGGGTCTATCTGCTAGCTATAGGATCAGGCAGCAAGGGCTCAGACCCACAGAAAGCGATCATTGAACTGAGATGTGAAAGACAAGTAAGGGTTAGCCATAGCAGAGGGCAGAGAGTGGATTCTAGGCTAACAGCATGGCTCAACGAATAAAAAGTCTGAGAAGGTAAAGACTGGGAAGCTGTGGTTGACAGAGTTGTTCAGGATACCAGAGGCAGACACAGCAGACACAGGAACAACAGGTCAGCCAATGAGAACAGTAAACCAGTCCTCAGTTACAGCGTCCTGAGCAGTCAGTACATGTAAGTCCGGGACTTAGTGAAAACACAAACACTGTACCTTTGAACGGAATGTTGGATGAACGAAATAAACAGCCTTCAAATTCCTCTTGTATCTAATCAAAACAAACAAAGAGTCAGCATTTACAATTAGAACTACTCAAGAGTGCAGACAATCAACACTTTTACCTGAGTATATAAATATATTCACACTGAGAAAAATACCTTTAAAGCAGCAGGAGTTATTATACTGACTTTGGGGTAAAATGTCAAATAATTAAATGAACATTTCATTATTTAAACTGCCTATTTTAAACGAAGCACTAATTGCTGCCTCTTACTGTGAAAGAGCTACCTCAAGGAAGAACAAAACCAATTATACTTTTAAAAAATTACACATTAGTTTTTATACCATGATGGAGTCTCTGAACTCAAATATATATAATTAAGTCACCTTGAAATCACTAAAATTGTAGTAAAAGTTAGGAAGTAAAAGTTATAGTCCTGTTACTGCCTGATCTGGAAAGTCTATGAAAGCTTTGTAGTTCATACTTAGTCTGAGCCACTGTTCTGATAACCTGATGACCAAGAGGAAACGCCTAGAACCTGACCTGGGCCTCAGCCAACTACCCCAAGCATGTTTTAGGAGGCACATCTTAAGACTTTGTTGTCCAGTAGTTTAATAATCTCCAGTGAGTCATAAGACGTCAATTGTAAAGGACTTCAGAGAACTATCAGGACAATTATTCTAGCTGAGGGCAGTGTCAGTTGAAGGGCTAGCTAGAAACAGGAGTAGGTATACAATGGAGTACAGCTTCATTATAAAATACTTTAAAGCACATTAAATGAGTGTCTGTTAGCTAATGAAAGCATTGTATTGCTAATTAAGATGAGATTTGATGGTGGGTGGAAGGCAATGGAAATTTATGGTAATTTACCTTCTTTGTTCCCTAACTGTATAATGGTTTTTCAACCCAACCAATAAAGATAATGTGATGCTACAAATAAAATAGCAACCAAGAGGATAGAATAATCTTTTTATTTAGGAAATGTATCACCCAGAAAATCCTTATAGCAAGGGAAACATAATTTAATGAAAAATTTCTAGCAGCAAGTCAGTAGTCTATTAAATCTAAATTCTGTATATAAAATTGTGATACCTTGGGCAATAAATAACCACTACTGCTTTTTTCTTCTACCTTCTGGTATAGAAACATTAAAAGACACAGGGACAGTGAATGGGACTGACGACAGGCTCCAGTGCCATAAAGCCTATCATACGCAGTGCCTCTCCTCCCTTGTCAACCTTGTTACCAATGTATGGACTGCGTCTGCCCCTCATCCCCTGCCACAGGGAAAGCTTCTCTAGGTACAGGCTAAAGTCAGGATGGTTCCAGAGACAAAGACAGATGATCCGATCTTACGTGGGAAAGTCCACTTAAACCACAGAAAGAAATAGTAAAAAGATTCAGTCTTCAAGACTCATCAGCCTCAAATTCCCCCCAGCCCCATAAATGCATAAATGCCTGCTCTTTTCTGTCAGTGGACAGCCTGAGTTCCCTCTTGCTTCTCTCCTCTTCTTGTTCCAATGAAAACCTTTGCCTGTGAGTTTATGTCCAGTTTCTATTTCTATGTATAATCACAGGGGTAAGTTTCCTTGAACCTGCTACTAGTATCTCTCCCAACAGACTCACTGGCTACCGGATCAAGTTAAATAATGTCTATAAGTATACTCAGATATGTACTACATTAACACACCATAGCAACCAAGGCTGTACTTCCATTATTTATACACAAAGACTGGGTATGACACCAAACCTCTTTCAAAATGGTCAAAGTGAGAAGATTACAAATGAGTTTAGTTTACTACAAAACCCAGGGCTTCTAATAATTAAAGTCTCTAATGCCTATGATAAAAATCTTTGTCACATAAAATATCCTTTCAAAAATATTTACAAATGTCTGCTACTGCTTAGTATTAAAAATATAGAGGTAAAAACTATCTAAACAATTTCCAAAATGAACTAACTTGATGTCAACCACATCGTAGAGTTTCTTCAGGAAGTCGGAGTCCAGGTGATTGTAGTCGCTGGTCAGTGTGTGGAAATACACCAGCACATACTCCTTCACAGCAATGTGATCCATTACATGGATAAAATACAAGAGGGCCTGAGAGAAAGAACAAAGAACCTTTTCACAGGAGTTCACGCCACAGAGGTCAAGACAGGAAGCCCCTCCCCTAAGATTAATCTACAACTTCCTGGAGTTGTGTCGGAAAGAGCAGGTCGGTGAGAACAAGTTCTCTCAGAAAGTGAATCCCAGCATTTAGTGACTCTCAAAGGCTGTGGCACAGTCCTTTTCTGTGATGCTCTAAGAAAGAGGAAAATTAACCTTTGGCCTCTGAAATAAATCTTCAGATACCAGGAAGAGCTCTTGGATCAACTACCAGGTTTCTCCCATCTAGGACAATGATGTCAAAACATTTAGAATTAAGGTTTAGTACTTCTTTTCATTTTAATAAAATCTCTAATTCTTGAAGTTTCTGTTTGCATTCCATCAAGATCTCTACGTTGTTGATCAGACAGACTCAGGGCAAGCCACAGAGCACACGATGTGTGCAGCCACTCCTTCCATGCTCTCACAGAAGCTCATTTTCTTAGCACTTTTAATGCTTATCTGAATGAGCAAAGTGGCAGCCTTTGTGGGCGGCTGGTAACACAGTGGGTAATGCTTCTAGAACTCGAGGATGATCTAATATGACCCTGTTTGGTTAGGGATGTATTCTATTTTAAGAAATCTAAGAGAGACACTAAAAACGAAATGAGAAATATAACCCAAGCACTGGGCTGATGTGACCCAGGGTTTCGGCTGTAAACAACTGCAAAGGGGGAGCTAAGTTACACCAACTGAAGGGATTCATCAACCAGGCTGTTTTCCAATTCCTCCTCAGCACAGTCCTTGGCATTAACATGGATTAGAGACAAACTGCAGGCACAGTAGGCAGAGGACATTAAGAACAGTCGCTTTGTTAATGCTTAAACCTCACAATAAGTCTCATTTTTTAAAATACAAAACGACATATCATTTTATCTGGAATGCTACTCAGCAAAATCAAATGCAGGGTTATGTGTTCTTATTGGTGTAAGTCATACTGCTGATGGTAAGAGTGCACGTCACACAGACTATCAAGAACACAGAGAGCTACATGCAGAATCATACAGTTATAATTCTTACCAGATGAGTCTTTCCTCTTTGTGAATAAGTTTATCCCTAATATTCCCACTGTTCCTCTTATCAGACTAGCTCTTTGTTCTTTTTATCCATTTTTTTACTATTACACTTAAGCAAACTAGGACACTCCTTTTGGCTTCAAATTCTCTATCTTTAAGTTATTCTATTGTTATTTATAGGGCTGGTCAATAAGAAAAACCCGTGGAAGACAAATTCTCCTCAAAACAGGAAAACCCCCTTCTTAAGAAAAAGATTAATTGTATTTTTAATCATGTGTGTGTGTGTATGTGCATATCTGTGCACATATGAGTACACCATGTATATAGGAGCACACAAAGTGGCATCAAGAGTCCTCTATAACTCAGAGAGGTATACAATTGTGGGTCACCCAATGTGGGTGCTGCAAATCAAACTCCAGCCCTCTGGAAGAGATATACCCACTCTTAACTGCTCAAGGAACCAGTTTTGAAATCCTTCTACCTTTTACTTCTACTGACACATCTCTTCTCTGTATTGTACTCACTTCGAACCCTCCCACTCCCACCCCAGTCTTCCTACCACATACTGGAGATTGAACCCAGGGCCCCATGGAGGCTACATGAGCACTGTACTGAGCTATACCTGTAGCATCTTAGAATCATATTTCTTAAGGGTCCCAGAACATTCTATTTGTGAGTACACCATAATCAGCTACTGGGAATTATAGTTCTAATGTTGCAGGTACTTTCTCAGTTTTAACTGTGCTATGTTTACTATGGCTAATACACATGGGTCAGTCACAACTTATTTTCTGTAGTTATTTTGTAATGGAATTGATGTAATGGAATTGATATAAACATTATAATAGAATATCTTTGATCTGTTCTTTGGTAATTTCATACATGTAGTCAGTGTATCATATCCACTCCCCCTGCCTGTTCCGGGCACCCGAACATGCCCTGTTTACGCCCTTTTCTTTTGTAACAATGTACTGAGCAATTGGTGCTGCCCCGAGAATGCTGACTGGGGAGCTCTGTTTAGCTCATGGGCTCAGCTGTCCCTCCAGTGAGGACTCCACACTCAGCAGTTACAGGATTTACAGCTACATCGCCTCTTGGGAGTATGTTCTTAGAAAGTCTCAGGACTGGAATCACTGGGCCGATGGACACAGCTTTTATAGTTTCAATTCATCTCTGCTGACAAGTTCTCTCTAATTCTCAGGGTGAGAAGCGACATTTTGAATTGCCTCTACATATTACTAGTCAGGTTGAACAATTTCTTCCTTTAGCTTAACAGTTTCAACGATCTTTTTCTTTTAAGATCATCGACTTCTGTTTTCTGGCCCCATATGAACTATACTCTCTTGCTATCTTGGATAGACTGCA
The DNA here is from genome assembly GCF_000001635.26 of Mus musculus. NCBI lineage: Eukaryota > Metazoa > Chordata > Mammalia > Rodentia > Muridae > Mus > Mus musculus. The sequence continues at coordinate 100,192,063 of NC_000069.6, read as the reverse complement.
ACCTCTGGTATATGCTTTTTAAACAGATACTTAAGTGTTATTTTTTCTTTTTTTTTTCAAAGAAGCTCTCAAGTCTGTATACTTAGGATGCAGGGTACTTCTAACCAAAAGCTTGCTAGTTACATCATACCCAAACAGAATAGCTGTGTTTCTGGAGTAGAATCGGAGCCCTCTGGTGTCTGTTTTTCCTATAGAGGACAAACGAGCCCTAACTTACCAGAAATGACGCACATGGCTTCTCAGGGTTGCTGGTCTACAGACCCATAATTCATCTCACCTGTGCTGAGACCCTAGTTACCGACACTGACTCTTCTTACTTCCTACACCCAGCTGCTTTGCAGCCTAGCATTTATGACTCACCTTGTCCATATCTATCAGTGTCACAGGAATGTTTCTTCCAACTACCACCATCACTGTGCGGCCACAGTTATCTACCCCTGCAAGAGATGATGCAGTCAGGAGCCAAGAACCTCAATACAAGACCAGGCTTTGTCCTGGGCTTTTCATGTGTCTCACTTTATGTATTTGACTACATAAAGGAATTCAAACAATAAGAAATGAGATGCACATGCGTCTCCAATTATACCATTCGATTTCTTTGACTGTTAGGAAAATACTTTTTTTTCTTATGAGATTTTGACCAGAGTCTTGGCCAACATTGTTTAAAGATTTTAAATCAGCATAACCTATACTCTTATTTTTTTTTAAAGAAATACTTTGCTTAAACTCAACATAACTTTAATAATATTAGTGACCCAGGAGACCAAAGTTCTCAACTGAAAATGAGCAGGAAATGCCTGAAACAAAACCCAGTGGAGCAAGTGGGGACTGGAGAGTGCTGTAAGGTTTGAAGTTTGTACTGACAATGCAGAAAACATCCTAACAGAAAAAGCATCCCAGGAACAAAGTGAAAGAGGCACTGTCGAGACCACAAGAACACACTAGAGGTTGATACAGTATGTCTAAGATCCTTGTGATGTCCAAAACCTATTGATGTCAGCACAAAACACTGTATTTACAGAGAAAATCAGAGAAAACCAAGTCTCTCAGAGCACAGAGTCAGATCCTTAATTAGCAAGAATAAGTGATCATTAAGCTCACCTGTTTGGTATAAAGCTTTCAGAGAAGCAATATCAGACAGGTCTTCAGATCTTGCTTGGCATAACCAGCGATTATAACTAGATAAATAAAAGATATAATCATTATAGCAAACATTTGGAAGTTACTTTTTAACAAATGGAACCCATTTTTAATGTTTTTTTTTTTCTGATCACAAAGAACTCAGGCTTCATTACAACAAAGAGTTAGAGGCCACTGCCCCATGCAGAACTGCAAGCCATTGATAGAGGTGCATTAATGAGAAGACGTGTATATAGCAATGACTTGAAAAAATTCTCACTGTAAGTAAAGACTATATAGATAAGTGGCTACAACATCAAGTATTCAAAACAACATAATTAAAGAATATTCTTATTTTTCCTTACTACAAAAATGTAACAAGAAAAGCCTCTGTTGGGTTGCCCTGTCCTGTTTAACATGAGGGCTTTTGTCTTATCGTATCTTGTTTTGTCCTGTTTGGCTGTTGTCTCTTGGAGGCTTGCTCTTTTCTGAGGAGAGAGGGAGAGTGGCTCTGGGGGAGAGGGACGTTAAGAGGGAGCTGGGAGGAGTGTGGGGGGCTGTGGTTGGTATGAGGAGAATCTAGTTCCAATAAAAATAAAAGAAATAATTTAAAAAAGTTCAATAACTAACATATTTGGATAAAGCCCATTGTTCAGCCTGGAAATGCAAGGTTTTCCAGGCCTGATGCAAACGCTGCATCCTGCACTCAGTTATGTCCTTTTGTGTCCTCCTTCGCTATAAATGAAACGGAGCTTTTGTGTGTATACATCGTGCTAGTCTCTGTTTTACTAGATGTACCCCAGCACAGTGCTGGCTATGTTAGCAAGGGCTTAATGAATACTTAATAATTAATGAAACGATGCCTTTGTGTGAGAAGTCCCGTTAGCATCGCAGGCAACCGGGTGCCAATCCTAGCAAGGCCCATATGGAAAGGAACAACCATGAACAACCCATAAACCATGACGTGAGCATTTTAAAAGCGCATATGCGCAGAGTCAGATCACCATGTTTGGCAAGGGAGTCCAGTTTCTTTCTACTGAAAGGAAAATGTTTGCCAGATGGCACTACATTTGACCAAGTTTAGAAACTATTATTTATTAATTAATTATATTTATTTACACCCCAAATGCTGCTCCTCTCTCCTAGGCTCCCCTCTAGAGAAGATGCATCTAATTCTGTTTAGAACCCACTGAGCCTGTCATGTGGTTCATCCTTTGGAAAACTTGTTTACTGGCTCCCTCTAGTGGCCAGTCTGCTTTTTCTCCCAAATAAAATCAGAGGAAAGACCTGGGACTGAGGAGACAACATTTTAATTCTGGCTGGGGAAGAGGGAACCATTTTCTTCAGTGCTGTCACAGTGGCTACGCTGAATGGAATCCAGTTAATAACCTCCCTCCCAGGCTCATGGAGGCAAGGCTACAGAGCAGACAGTCATGAAAGAAGAGGAGGGGCTTCCTGGGAAGGAGGCAGGGAGAGGGAGGGGTGGGTAGGGAAGGGTAACAGAGGTGAAGATGATGGAAATATGTCATAGGAAACACTCAAGGAAATAAAACTTCTATGTTTGTAAGGGACTGCTGAGATGTCTGGTCCAACTCCCATTCAATGACTAGAGACTGGTACCATGGAAGTGCCCTATCGACAGAATGGTACGCTGTGCCACGCTGTGAAAAAGGAAAGCAGCAGAGGCAGGCATTCTGGACCCAACAGGTAAGGCTTGAGAGACATTTGCTTTCATCTGAAACCTGGAGAATGGGTAGGACTGAAGGAGAGAAGATGCTCATAGAAATGAATGGGGCGGGGCGAAGTCAACGCTCAAAGGTCAGTGCACTCACTGCAATCACTCACTGCAATCACTCACTGCAATCACTCACTGCAATCACTCACTGCATCACTCACTGCAATCACTCACTGCAATCACTCACTGCAATCACTCACTGCATCACTCACTGCAATCACTCACTGCAATCACTCACTGCAATCACTCACTGCATCACTCACTGCAATCACTCACTGCAATCACTCACTGCATCACTCACTGCAATCACTCACTGCATCACTCACTGCAATCATTCACTGCAATCACTCACTGCATCACTCACTGCAATCACTCACTGCAATCACTCACTGCAATCACTGTTGCTCACAGCCTATGAGACACTAGTCTTTACCAGCCCTAAGAGGGGATAGATAGCCATGTACAATTTACTTTTTTTTCTTTCTTTTTAAATTTATTTACTATATATAAGTACATTGTAGCTGTCTTCAGACACTCCAGAAGAGGGCATCAGATCTCATTACAGATGGTTGTGAGCCAACATGTGGTTGCTGGGATTTGAACTCTGGACCTCTAGAAGAGCAGTCAGTGCTCTTAACCACCGAGTCACCTCTCCAGCCCCTACTTTTTTTTTTCTTATAAAAATTGGAAAGTAGCCATCTTTACTATTAATCTTTGGGAAAGGTTCCATCTATGATTTTAAAAGGATTTCTTCAGGATGGCTTTAGTGTTAGAAACACTTGGAGAAAATAGAGAAATGTAAAGATCCTTGGGGTAAGTGGGGGAGACATAAAACTCTTCAGCTGAGGAAAACTTTCATGTAAGAAAAATGCAAGCAGAAGCCTTGTAAGTGCTTTCCCATCTCCTAATTTCCATGTTTAGATCGCATGAAGGCACATCAGTTAGAGCCCACAGTGGGGGTAAGAACTCTAAAAGCAGACACACATCTGACCACAGGCTTCCCCACATTAACTGACTCAACTTTTGGCTTTGCATCTAGAGAATTCGGACAGGACCTCCTTCTCGGCCATCGCTAAGGTTAAACAAAAGGAACTCAGATCCTCCTCCTGACCCACACCATCTGTCAGACCCCTCTCCTGACCCACACCATCTAACTGTGGAACAAGCCTGTCTTACTTTCTTTGATGCTGCTTCTGCAGGGCGGCTTCAGACAACTGTCCCTGGAGGATCAACTTTCTTTGCTTGTCAATATCTCCTTCCATCCGAGCAAAAGCATGAGAGCCAATAAAAGACAGATCCACTCCCAAGCCTTCATCCTCATCTTCCTCTTCATTGTCTGCAACAAAAAGTTCCATCAGCAGAGAGCTACAAAAGTGACAACAAAACTAACTGTGAGTGCTATAGGAGGAAAGACTAAGGCAGCAACAGTAACAACAACAAATAACATGACTGAAATAATGAAAGAAAAGGAAGCAGTATGTTCCCTAAGTTGATTTCTGATCAGGACAAGCACTGAGTGGCAAGTCTCCATCCAAGAGGTTCATGATCTTATAGATGTAAAGGCTGAAAGAGCTTCCATCCAAACATACACTCTGCCTATAACTTTCAACCCCCATGAGTATAAAACCTAAAGAAATAACATGGCTATAGTATTCTTAGCTTACTATTTAATGTTAACTGTGACTTTTAGAGGAACTGTTAAAACTGCTCAAAACTTGAAAATTTAAGGTGGTAATATACTCAACTATTGCTTCAACAGATCATGAGTCTCCAAACTCCACTCAGCTGAGCATGTTGCTATGTCCACCTGCAAATCCCCAATACAAGGCCCATGTCTTTGCTGGCTGGTGTTTACCCATACCCTAGCATCCTGAAGGGGAACATTAAGGAAGGCAAATGCTGAACCATTACATAATGCTGGTATAGAAATCGCTATGAAAGTTCCTCAGAAAAACTACAAATTGAGTTACCACTTGACTCAACTATATCATTCCTGAAGATATACTCCAAAGACTTGGTTAAGCGCACCAGAGATATCCACTCATCTGTGCTTATCACTATACTATTCACAACAGTCAAGACCTAGGATCAGCCTAGATATTTGTAAGAGATGAATGGATGAAGTGTGAGACACACATACATACAGACACCAGAGTTTTAGTCACCATAAACAATGAGATTATGATCTACAGAAAACGATGGGACTGGAGATCATTACGTTAAGGAAAATAAGCCAGGTGGTGAAAGACACATATCACTTGGTTTCTTGTTATGAGGAATCCAGATTTCATACAGATGTAACACGAAAGAAAGTGTGTGGGGAGTGAGCACTGCAAGAAGGATCCAGCAGAACAAGGGTGAGGAAAGAGGCTTGGCTATGACAAAGCAAATTCTGCCATGTCTGTATGAAGCTATCAAAGGACACCCACAACCTGTATGTTAATTAAGGAAGATGAGGAGCTTAGAACCCCAGCACTCACCCTCCGAGGCACCGGGTTTCTCACTGATTCTAATTTGCCGCTCGGGCACCACGGGCTCCCCTTCTGCATTTCCAATGTCTGCAGGTAGGTACGGCAATGACCGGATCTCCTCCTTTAATGACCTTGGGAAGTACAGAGGTAGCAGCTTTTGGTAAGTGGCCTGTGTCAGAAAAGTAAGGCGCTGCGTGAAACACAGTGAAGAGCAAAAGCAAACCCACACAGTGATGACTGTGGTCCACGTGCTCTGCAGACCACAGGCCTCACCACTCCCCTCTCAGATGCAAGCTGTTCAAGACCTCGCTCGGCCTATACTTGACAGGGAGAATCGAGCCTCCAGTCAAGTCACAGGAAAGCTTCACCCTGGTCCAGGTCACCAAACCTGGACTGTGAAGGCTGCCACTCCTACCCACACTCACACCCCGTCTGCTAGACTTCCGAAGCACAGGTGCTATACGCGGAAGCTAGTGTACCAGTCTCTATTTGACCCACGTTTAGTTTTTCAGTTTTTTTGTTTTGTTTTGTTTTGTTTTGTTTTGTTTTGTTTTGTTTTGAGGGGGCAGGGGCTGGTGGTTTGAGAGAGGATTTCTCTGTGTAGCCCTGGCTGTTCTGGTACGTGACCAGGCTGGCCTCAAACTCACAGAGATCCACCTGCCTTTGCCTCCTGAGTGCTAGGGTTAAAGGTGTGTGCCACCATTGCCTGGCTAGTTGTTCATTTTTTTTGAAACATTTCTAACTATTTTTTGAAGGTCAGAGAGTTTTCACTCACTCTTAGAAGTTAAAAAAAAAGAGCCTGTGAGATGGCTTCTTAGATAAAGGCCATGGAGTCTGATGGCCTCAGTTTGATCCTTGCGACCTAACTAACATGAAGAGAACTGACTCCTGAAGAGCACTCTCTGATTTCCACATGCACATTTCCCCCAGCCTCCTCCAAAATAAAATATACAAATAAACCTAATTTATAAAACTAATGAAGGCAATGGAGGTGGGAAATGAATGATAACAAAATATAATAACATGATATGAAGATGATGAAACCCACTTTGTAAGCTAACTAAAAATTAACACAGTAGCTACAATGTGCTGAAATAAAAACAGAGTAAGGTATTCTCTATTTTACGATCGATTTTCCCATGTGTGACCCCTGTGATCAGTGATAACACCAGAGCAAATGAAGGTGCTGTGTGCTGGTTGTCTCCACGTCTGCTGAGGCACCCTGCCTCTTCTGCACCCTACTCCCTGCTGCATCGTGACTTAGCATCCCTCAGAAATGATTCTAAACTACAGGGGCTGGAGAGAGGTTAGAGACTATGGCACTTGCAGCTCTTCCAGAGGACCCAGGTTCTGTTCCCAGCATCCACACGGAGCAACTCACAACTGTCTCTAACTATAGGTCCAGGAGATCCAACACCTTCTACCATCTATGGGTACTCACACTTGAATGCACATACGTACACATAAACAAAAGGTAAAATGAATAAATCTTTAAAAAGGACTAAAAGAAGACAGCATACAGGTGATGGAGTTGAGTATCTTGGTCAATTAAATCATTTAAGAAACCAGTATTACACACAGAACTATAGCATTTCCTAAACAGACACCTGGAGACATCAGGTTTGTATCCTACAGAAACCCACATAGGCTGGGTGTGGTGGCATATGCCTTTAATCCTCACACTTGGGAGGCAGTGACTGGCAAATCTGTTGAGTCTGAGGCTGGCTTGATCTACATAGGGAGTAACAGGCTAAAGAAGGCTACAGAGAGAGAGAGAGACCCTTCCTCAAGAAAAAAAGAAAGAAAGAAAGAAAGAAAGAAAGAAAGAAAGAAAGAAAGAAAGAAAGAAAGAAAAGAACCCAGAAACAAGCAAACAAGCAAGCAAGCAAGCAAACAAACAAAACTCAGGCTCAGCATGCCCAGGCACTTGCTGTGCAAATCTGGCCAGAGATCAGTCTGTCAAAATCACAGAAGGTGGAAGGAGAGATCGAATTCCACAAAGCTGATCTGACTCCCACACATGCATCATGGCACACCGGGCACAGGCACACTTACTCACACACACACTCGCATACACACAGAATTTTGAAGAATCAGATACCATAAAACTAACCTGGTGAAATACAGAAGTCAGCGACTGTTACCTAAGTGATGCCCTTAACCCTGTCCAATCACCACTGTCCACCTCCAGAACACTGACGTCACCTCACCCCAACTCCCCAGCAATCGTCTCCCCACAGCTCCTAGTTCCAAAACCTGGGCTGTCAACTGTTCTCCTCAGTGGATGTGACTATTTTCAACATTTCAATAAGACAGAATACACTTTGTAACCTTTTATGTTTGTTTATTCCGGTTAGCATACTGCTACAAGGCTCACCTCCTTACAGGCATCTACACTTCACTCCTCCACGGCTGAACACTTTCTAGTCTATGTATACTCTCCATTTGCTCCTCCAGTCTGCTGCTACTTTCTACTCTTTGGCTACTGACCAAACAACACTATTTTAATATTCATCTTTATGTTAACATTTAAATATTTTCTGTATATACTTAAGAAGCTGCTGTATGCCGGGTGGTGGTGGCGCACACCTTTAATCCCAGCACTTGGGAGGGAGAGGCAGGTATATTTATGAGTTCGAGGCCAGCCTGGTCTACAGAGTGAGCTCCAGGACAGCCAGGGCAACACAGAGAAACCTTGTCTCGAATAACGCGGGGGGTGGGGGTGGGGTGGGGGAGGAGCTGCTGTATTTACTGTAACTTCTTATGTGGCTGGCAGATGGCTTTGTGACAGTGAAGTGGTATCTCACTGTAGTTGTAGTTTTGGTTTTAGTTTCTGTAGTGGTCAATGTTGTGAAGTTTCTTTATCATGGTCATTTGTATAATACTTTTTAGGAACTAAGAGTCAGGGCTGGAGAGATGGCTCAGTGGTTAAGAGCACCAACTGTTCTTCTGAAGGTCCTGAGTTCAAATCCCAGCAACCACATGGTGGCTCACAACCATCCATAATGAGATCTGACGCCCTCTTCTGGTGCATCTGAAGACAGCTACAGTGTACTTAGATATAATAAATAAATCTTAAAAAAAAACCAAAAAACCCTAAGAGTCAACTATGTGTTTTTCTTTACATTGTGTGTATTTCACGTTTTCTCATCTTTAACTTTGTTAGCTAAGGAATGCTGCCCTTCTCAGGACCACCTGACTCCTAAAATCAGTATCAAACACGTGAGAATACGACTTGTCTGTGCAAACCACCCAACCCTCCTCCTCCTCTTCCCCCTTTCCCTCCCCCTCCTTCTCCCTATTTTCACAAAGCACTGAGAAGCAAAGTGACTGCTGAAGGACACAAGCAGAACTATCAAAGCTGAGCACGACACAGTACTCTCAAGCTAAGGATGCCCAGGGAGACAGAAACTAAGGTCTGACTTCCTACATGGCCCAAGTTTAAATAAACTCACCACTCATAAGAAAACACATAAACCTGTCCCCATCAGCTTGGCTACTCCCTCACCCAGTCAAACAGACAGCAAGGCCTCGTCGGCAAAGCAGTGATTTTCTAGCCATGTTCCTAAACCCTAGAATCCTACCTAGTACTCAGGTTACAAGGCGACAGCCTGGGTGCTAGTGCAGGCAGCAGGCAGAACTGCTGACCTGTGCCATTTCCCTTAGGAAGACAGCAGCCCAGCAGGAAAACTGAGTTAAACTCTCCTTTTTAGCTGGGTAGTGCATGCCTGTGATTCCAAAACTTGAAGCAGATGGACTTGGCAACCAGTACAGCGTGGTTTACACTGGACAATCTTGGTTCCTTCTACACTGCTTTAGTTTCCATTATATCTCTTCTTTCACGAATGAGCATAATCCCACTGCCACAAGTTTATTTAAATCATTACATTTATCTACTTCAGATTCAGTGAACAGATGATGATCACATGAAGGTAACACAAGTAGAATTAAGACTCAAACTAAGCAAAAAATATTAGTAAAATACCTCTTCGAGTTCTGAGACAGCAAATACTACTTTTTCAATGTTTTCCCCATGGATCTCTAGGAACCGCCTCACAGTACCTAAAGAAGAGAATGGAAAGATATTCAATGTTAAAGCCAAGCTTTGATTTCTGTAATGGGCTACCCTTCATCAGGCTCTGCTCAATTACCCACCGCTAGAAAAGCCAGCCACACGCCTCTCTCACAGCCCGGGATGCTTCCCGTCAGAGCAACATAGCAGACAGCTTTCGGAGGTCCCTTTAGGGCATATCCTTTCTGCTCAGTCCTCCAGTGGCCCTAAGGTGTCATGGCTTTATTGTACTTGCTGCCCTAGTTACAGTGTCTGTGACAGTGGCTGGCTACAGAAGATGCTGAGTCCAGACCTCTTTCTTTTATCCAGTTCTGTATTTCTCTGAGGCTTCCCTTTGGCCAGAAAGATCTAGCACAGATGAAAAGCACAATGCCTTTGTATCCATTCAGCTACAGTGTGAGGTGTCCCACTCAGCCTGTTTCCTGCCTACAAAACCAAAGCTATCTTATTCTTACTCTATCCCATCCTTATGCATGTGTGCACCATGGTGTGTGTGCACCATGGTGTGTGTGCACCATGGTACATGTGCATAGCTCAGGACAACTTGCAGGAGTTAGTTCTGTCCTTGTGCCATAGGGTTCCAGGGCTGAGCTCAGGCTATCAGACCTGGCAGCAAGCATCTTTACTTGCTGAGCCACCTTACTGGCTCTGAATTTCCTTTGTCATTCTCTTTATTTTTTATCTCAATCCACACTGTCACGTGGTTTCCATGCACAATCTTTTAATTCTGCTAGCATGTCAAATATCCATCCTTCCTCTTTCAGTTGCTTTCAAGCTTTTTTTTTTTCTTTTTTCTTTTTTTGGTTTTTCGAGACAGGGTTTCTCTGTGTAGCCCTGGCTGTCTTGGAACTCACTCTGTAGACCAGGCTGGCCTCGAACTCAGAAATCCGCCTGGCTCTGCCTCCCAAGTGCTGGGATTAAAGGTGTGTGCCACCATGCCCGGCTTTCAAGCTCTTAATGCTCACACACATTTTGGCATTAACTTATTAGCTGGTCTCTGTTTCTTTCATTTCCAAAGCTGCAACTTTTGCTTCCTGGGTAATCTTCTTACAGTCCCTTCGGTGGGAGATACTTGTAATGGGGCTGTACTCCTTATAAGTTAAGCTCCTACGTGACTTGCTGCATTGTCCTCGCTAACCATCTCATAAGTCCTGTTTCCAACTGTTCTTCCCACGTCTTCTACCATCACTTATATTTCATGGTGCCCTATCCAGAGGTAGGTTAGTTCTGACCAGAAAACATGGTTCCTCCACTCCATTCTTTTGTGAATCTTCACTCACTTTTCAAGGTGATAAGCTATGTTTGTGTAGAACTCTACCCCACCCAACCCTTCCTGTTCCTCTATACAGAATCTCCTGCACCCACCTTGGTTCTCGTTCGATTTAGGGCCTTTCAAGTTTACAATAGGTTTAATGAGATGCAATCCTATGGTAAATGGGAAGCCTCTGTGTGCTTTTGAGCATCCTTCTGCCTGTAAACTTCTTGCAGCTACAATGTGGGCCTATTTCAAGCCAAGTATATTTTATGTTAACATTATATTAACTTAAGTCTATCAGAACATGGCCATATGACATGCACTCATCAAAAACAAACAATGACTAAATTAATACTTTATGGGCTGCCTTGGTAAGTAATGTAGTCCAAGGATCTAGTGCAGGAGACTCATTTGTTGAGAGCAGGATGAAGATCTGCAACTCTGCTGCTCTAGGAGCAAATCTGTTTTTCTCCTGGTCTGCTTTTCCTTAAAACAGCATCCTAAAATAAATTTTCTCTTATACTAGTTTCATTATGTAAAATTTTGACATTCTTATGTAACTGCCCCTTAACAGTAATTACTGTATGTTTCCTATGGAAGGTAATGCCAAGTAGAAATCCAATCAAAGTCTCTCAATGGTGCTCATTTAGAAGGAGACTTCTGCCAGGAAGAGGAATGAGATTGACCTCATGACTCAAGGATTTCGGCATTCCGGTCTACACTGCTCCTTCTAGTTGCAGCTGGGTCCTCTGCCTGGCAGCCAAACAGGATGTCACATGCTTTATCTTTATGAAGACGCTTTAACTAGTGAAAGTGACATCCAGGATATTGACACCTTCAAGGCTTAAGTGTGGACAATCAGAACTAGCACCATGGACTTCTTGCCTCACTGCTGGCTGCTCCTGGATAGGACAGAATACAGCAGACCAGTAACTCATAATTCTTTTTGAATAAGTAACCCAGTAATTTTACTTCACTGCTGATGTTTATGGTTTTACCTGTATATGAACTGGGGAAAAAAAGATACTATAAAGTCTTGGTACACTGAACATGAAACCACTGGGTTTTTGTATAAAAATGTTTTGCTAATAGTTTAATAAGCAAGAAAGCTCTTGCTTATTAATGAAAGACATATGTCAATGGGTTCACTTTTAGCAAGCATGCACTGTAAATGTGTGCAAGCCATTCATTATTGTCAAATTCCAGAAGTTCACTGGTGTCTCTGTGCCTGTTTGTTTTGAATAAGATGCTATAATTCTACCGCCTTTAAGATCCAGGTGAAATGGCCCTCAGACAATTTGACTAGCTCAGTTTTAAGAGCGACTTGCTTCCTTTCTGCCAATTACATTCCTAGAAGGAATCTTCCCACTATTGATCTTTATCTGTTATTGTAAATAACTCTTAAAACTGGGTTGGTCTGAGGAATTACTATGTAGTAAAGCACCCCTTTGGACCGTTTTCCCAGAACAATGCACAGAGAGAATTCACATAGCAGTATTTAAGGTGTGCAGGCGCCGATCCTGGTAACAAGAACATCATTAACACACAGTATTATCTCAAAGTAACCAAAGCTCCTCCCTTGAAACATGCCTACATCTTGCTATCTGCCGTTAGGATTCTTACTCGGCACCTTTATGAGGACTGTTAAGCTCTCAGGACATCTTTTCTGAATGCTGCTTTGGATAAGGGACGGCAGCATACTTTTGACGGATGTACAACGTAGGTTATGATGATAGCCCAACCCTTGTGAAGAACCCTTGCTCAAAAATGTATTGCAGCACAAGGCCAGCGAGAGCCCATCTCACTGTGATGAAGATGAGCATCACATCTACATACCACTGATGCTTCAAGCAAAGTGTCCTCGTCTGTCAATGTCTGTGACAGTGACCTAAATGTATGGAATGCTCTGAGGACATGGACTCTCAAGCTGAGTACTAGTTTTTACTTCTGGGAACTGAACCCAGAGACCCACACATCCTAAGCACATACTCTATCACCGACGTATGCCCTTAGCCCAACACTGTACTTTTATACAAACGTCTACACAGGTCAGTTTGGACTCAGTGATTTTTAAAGCAAAGCACACAGTTCTATATTAAAGGAGTACTTCTGAATGGTGCTGTCTGGTGGGTGATGCTTTTGTACACTGTATGTTCAAATGCCGATTTCTGTTCTTAGAGATCTGGTTGCTGTTCAGACTGATTGGTAAAAATAAAACGCCTATGAACTATAGCCAAAAAACAGAATAGGAAGGTGGAACTTTTGGAAATGGCGGCGGGGGGGGGGGGGGTGCGGGGAGAAGGAACCAGATAAGGGAGATTCAGCCAGCTGGACAGGAAGGAAGAAACAGGACAGGCATGAAGGAGAGGTAACTAACACATCATATGGCAGAACTAAGATTAGGAAACAATGCCCGGCTATAAGGCCAACAGCTTATGAATAAATATACTCTCCATGTCATTATTCAGGAACTGGGGTGGGCATAGAAAGGCCCATGGTTACAACTGTCTAAATAGAAAAACACTACGCAAATACATTATGAACTTGTTTTAGTTGCATTTTTATAAACTGTTAAAATTATTATTTGATTCAAATACTCATTACGTTAATCAGTAGCAGAAGAAGACCTAGTCGGCCATCATTGGGAAGAGAGGCCCCTTGGTCTAGCAAACTTGATGTGCCCCAGTACAGGGGAATGCCAGGGCCAAGAAATGGGAGGGAGTGGGCAAGGAAGCAGGGTTGGGGGAGGGTATAGGTGACTTTTGGGATAGCATTTGAAATGTAAATGAAGAAAATATCTAATAAAAAAATTTAAAAAAGAAGGAAAGAAAAAAGAATATACTGATTTTAAATTCAAAAAAAATATTTTCTAGTCTGGTATTATTTTCAAACTTAGTGAGCAAGTCCTGTAAGCCGTTATGCATAGGTATGCTGTAATACACAGATATTACACCATACTAATTGAGAACTCTGTCATCTAGCAATGCAAAGTCTCCCAGAACGCCATGGTGCTCTCTGGTTAGAACTTTATCTAGCAGTGGAAGACGTTAAGGACTTGATGAATGTGTAGCACTCCCATCGTTACTTACGAAGAGCGATGTGTGTTGCATCTTCTAGTGGATAACCTCGCTTGGCAGAATTGATGACACAGAAGCCAACAGAAGACATGGACTGTTCTCTGCAATCAGACAGAAAACCCAGAAGTTGTATTAAAACAATTCTCTGCATACACAATCCCTAAGTACTCTTAAAACGCAAGTGTGCATCTCTCCTTCCCCACCAATAAATGTACTATATTATTTGACAGTTACATGAATGTAAAATCTAACCATACTCTGAGAGATCCTTTCAAGCCCTTCAGAGTTTGCTTTCTACAGTGAGGCATCTCTAACAGCATGTGGGGAACAGGCCGTACTTTGCCAGCTGAAGCACGTTTCTGTAACAGCTGTACAGGGAACTCTCCGCTGCAGTGCGGTAGCGGCTCTTGTACTTAGGTCCCACTGTGTGAATGATGAACCGAGCAGCTAGGTTAAAGCCTTTCGTCAATTTTGCTTCACCAGTTCGGCAACCTAGAAACAACGGGGACACATAAAAGCCTGTAAATATTACAAAACCACAAATATGCAAAGCATAAAACAGTGCATTTAGAAATGTGAGGAATGTTATCTAAAAGTAGGACTGAATACAGGCATCCATGCCTGTCCCTTCTGTTCTTGTAGCGCTGAGAAGGACAGCAGGTATAAGCACAATCTTATATTACAGGATGGGGAAGACACAGAGCAGAGAATTATCCAGGTTTTGGAAGGGAGAAAAGTCAGTGGTCTATGGGTAACTGGCTTAGCAAAGGAGAGAAAGCTAGCAGCCTGCAAAATGGAGTAGGCAGTATGAAGCTTTGCAAGGAAGGGCAGAATCAGACTTAAAACAAATTGCTTCATTTAAAGCCAGAGTCCAAAGTGTTCATGTGTGGATTCTGGGTATGTTCATGGCCTCAGTGCTTTGATTTTGTACTTAAGAGAGATAATGGCCTTACAAAATCAAATGAGTTAAATTATGCAAAGTGCACACAAACAGCAGTAGCTATTGTAATTGTTATTTCTGGGGAACACTAGAAAGACTCCTAATTGCTTGCCAGACCATGCTGTAATGTGGGACTATAAAGAGATGGCTCAGGTATACACAGTCAATGAAAGCCACAGCAACCCTCCTCACACCAGCATGACAAGGTTACATTTTCTTTATTGCTGATGATGTAACAGAATGGAAGATTATTCCCTGGAGATGCTGAGCAAGAGTTTCTGGAATCACAAGTGCATAGAGGGGCTTCAGTTAAGGCACTGGAGCTGTCAGGAAAATGCCTAGCCGCTTGCCATCATCAGTTGTCTAACATGGATATCCAAAGACAAAGACAAAGAATGAGTTGAGTCTGATAATTAAAGCAATCCCTTCAATTCCCCACATAAAACCACAGATGTCTGCTCTACATGAGACCTACCAACCAATAGCCTTGCTGCTATGGAGTAAATTCGTGCATGCCCCTCCCACTCCCTGCGTTGAAACTTCACAGTGGTATGTGGTGGCATCAAGGCATATATCTTTGGGAGGTAAGAGGAATGAGACGAGATCATGCTGGAATCCTCACACATAGGATGAATATCTTTCCAACGCAATCCAGAGACTGCTTCCTCTTTGTGAAGAGGCCCAGAAACTCTCAGAAGATCCTGATCTGCCCCCATCCTGAAACCAGACTTCCAGATCCCAGAACTCAGAGAACTAAATAAATATCTATAAGCCATACCTCATCTGTACCCTGTCAGCAGCTTCAATGCACTAAGCAGCCAAGCACGGTGACCCACAGCTTTAATTCCAGCACTCAAAGAGGATGAGTCAGGGTCCAAGTTAAAGGACAGACTGGGCTATACAGTATATATATATATATATATATATATATATATATATATATATATATATATGTAAGTTCTAAGCCAGTTTTATATATATATATATATATATATATATATGTAAGTTCTAAGCCAGTATGGCATAAGACACCATCGTAAAGAAGCAGGCAGAGGAGCAGGACAGGCACAGAACATGCCTCATTTGCTTTTCAGTTCCTCCTCAACACCACTAGCAGGGAAAGATCCCCAGGAAATGAGGAAGTAGACAAAACAAACTGATGTTCCTGAACAGGCAGGGTACAAACTTACAAAATGACCAGAAGTCCTGACACTAGAAACATAATGCAGAGACATGCAAGAGGATGCAGAACCTCTGAGTCAAGACCAGAATGTTGTTTTAAAAACTATACAAAGGACAGAAAACAGCACTTATGCATATTCGCTACAGACTACTGAAACTTAAGAACAGGGAAGTTCAATAGGGGCTGAAGAAACCAGGCAGAGAACAAAACAAAAGAAGATAACAAGAACAACAAAAATGGAAGACAAAGACAAACCAAGAAAATGCAGCATGCAGTAAGAGTTCTTCAAAGAAAGAAATAGGGAAGAAAGGCAAGGACCCTCCCAGAACTGAGCACCTCACTCCTCACTCCCTGGTGATCCCTGGGGGTTGCTAAGGAGGAGGAACTGAGCAGCTATCATGCAGGGAAGGGTCAGTGGCCTAAAAGCCTCAGGTGGCCTGGGACACTCTGGACAAAGGTGAGAGACTGACAGCATCCACAGGAGCCTCTGAATGGAAACTCCACAGACTAAACCTGCTGCTATCTATCTTTAGACTGCAGGGGAACTGACCTGCAGATAGACTCTACAGTCTTCAAAGTCCCCCCTCCCCCATGTTTTCATCCTATAAACCCCCAAAATCTCACACCAACTGTGCCCAGTTCCCCTTATGCAGAGACTGCAGACCTTCAGCCATTCTGATTAAAGACCACTTGTGCTTCTGGAGACGCCGGACTTCTCTCAATCCGTATCTAACAAGGGTGTGTCCTGACTGAATACAAGGTTTGGTAAATAACCTCAAAGGACATTTTTGGGCAACTGGAAATATTACCTACAGTTTAGGCTCAGATCTAGCGTCTGGAACCAAACAGCAGAATGCGTCTTCTAAGGAGCATGCTGTGTATACTACACTCTTGGACGCAGCACATAAGAAATTACTTTTTCTTTCTAAGAATATGTGTGTACCTTCATACTACATATGGAAAGAGCCAGAAGTGGTGATATTTGAGTGGTAGGAATATTATAGTTTTAGTTATTTTAGCTTGTATGCACATTATTTTTTATATTGGCTACAAAGTAGAAAATTGCTAGTTAAATGCAACAAGATATGTGTATTATTTTGATTTTTAAAAATAGGTAATAGACAAATACATAATTAGTTTGTTGTAGAGATTTCTCACATCAGAATTTTGAAAAGAAAAAAGGCTGGGCTTGGTGGCACATGCAAGTAGTACCAGTATTTGGGAGGCAGAGGCAGGATAGTCTAGGGCTAGCTTAGGCTACATGAGACCCTGTTCCTTCTGATCAAAAGGGAACACATATCTTGTTCCTGGGCTAGCCTCTTCTCTTCTCTTCTCTTCTCTTCTCTTCTCTTCTCTTCTCTTCTCTTCTCTTCTCTTCTCTTCTCTTCTCCCCTCTCTTCTCTTCTCCCCTCCCCTCCCCTCCCCTCTTTTATTGTTCCTAAGAACTCTGGATGCTGGAAATCATGACCAAAAGTGTGTCCCCAGTCCCACCTACCATGTATTTGTCTCTTCTAATCCAAAGCCTGAAAGCTGAGTGGTGTTAGAAACATTTAAAACATCATCCTGAAAGGGTTTTAAGGTTTGAAAAATAAACCCAGTTCACTGAGTAAGATTATCTCTGGTCTTAGTTCTGTCAAGTGTGATGTCCACCCTTTGTAACGTGTCGTGCTGATGAACACTGAGTATCTGAGTTACCAAAGATGATTCAACAACATTTCAAGTGCACTTCTTTGCAAGTTCTAACCCTACAATAACGAAGCACAGAGGCTGCTGAAAGCTGGAAGCAAAGCATGCTAATCAGAAAACAGCAGGCAAAAGTTGTAGTGCATGCATCCCTACCCCTGAAAGCCCACACTGCAGTACTGAGTTCAGTACTGTGTGCTCACTACTGAACACACAGGCAACAACTCGAGGTCCCAGCATTTCCTTACTGTGCATGTGCAGGCTTTGACCTGTTTTGCTGGCTCTAGATATGTGCTCTGGGCTAGAACAAGCATTCCAGCGAACCCAGGTCTTCTAATTCTTTATAATGGAATACAAAGGACAACTCCCACAACTTTTGTATTTATGAAAATAACCAAGTTCAAAGTGTGAAAGTTGTACTGACTGGGGATGGGCTAAATGGCTACCCAAATCCTACATGGCCCACTTTTATTAGAAAGCTCTATTTCTCAGAAAAATTCCTAGCTAAATTGCAACTCAATTTTCTAGATCAGGAATCCCAGCAACAAAATAGCTACCACCATCCTTATTCAAAGCATCCCTTCTGCTGGAGGGTTTGAGAATAACTAGTGTTCACTCCAAATCCTCTCTAGGCTGATTCTTTGTACTGTTCAGTACTATGCCTTCTATAACACCTAACACCCCAATACCTTTTCATTTAGGTGTACCCCAGTTTATCACTCTTAAAGGAAGTAGTAGAGCTACAAACAACAAGAGCTCCCCGGTCTCCCCGGAACCCCAGTGCACAGCAAGCGCAGCCTCACTTAACGCTGATGGTTTGATCTCGACAAAGCAGTGGAAGAGTGTGAGCTCTGAGTTGATTCAGTTAAAGCCCTGCGAGTTTCATTTCTCAGCGACTTAAAGCACAAGATGTTGTTATCTTCTCTGGGCAGTTCCTGCCTGCCTACATGACGTTCACACTGCTCAGGACAGCGTCCTCACCTCAACAACCTATAACAGCACAACAAAGTTAGGGCACAACTGTGAAGCATCTCCCTGCAGGCTAAGAGTACATTCTATGGGACAAAGGACCTTTCTGAAGGAAGAGGGATCTGGGTACTGCAGGCAGCAGGAAGACTTGAGAGGGCTCAGCCGAGAGAAAAGGGCAACAGCAGATGCAAACCACAGAGAAGCTCTCAGAGAGCAAGAGGTGATCGGAGATTCTTTGGGTTCAAGTACTGAATTTTGAAGGTGAAAGCTGGTGTGGGATGAGACTGGAGACAAAGGCGTGGGATCACTCGGGCTCCCGAGACTAAGCTTACAAACCCTGCAGGATCACTAAACAGTTTGCAGTGGAGGAGCAAAAAGGAGGGTGCACAGTTTACTATGGAGACACTGGCTAGTGTGTGGAAAACGGATTTTCTGAAGAATAATGTAAGGAGATCAGTTGGCATGGAAGGAGGGAGGGGTGGAAACAGAGAAATGCAGCACAGTAAGCTAGGACCTCATAGCGCACTCTGTGGAGAGGATAAGAAGAACACGCTTAACCCTCAGGTTTTTTTAATAAGAAAATGGAATGGAAGATATGTTATTCTCCTGATGGTAAATACTTCATATGTGCAAGAAAGATTGTCAAACTGGCTCCCCTGGCCTGACCCTGTGTATCATCCTAAATTTCATGCAAGGCTACAACTTTAATCTTTATCATTTTTTTTTGTCTATTTTTTTGCTTATATTTCTAGTCAGTTCATTTGATATGTGTATGTAGCTTTCTATCATAAATTTGGTAAGTCATAACTTGTAATCATTTACTAATTAACAAAAATGTGACAAGGTGACATTGTCACCTGTTCAGACCTTCAGCGGCCACTGATGATTGCTTCAGGTCAGCACTGGCCATGCAATCGGACACTCAAGAGCTAACTAGTCAAACTATCACACCAGTAGCAGTAGAGCTTAACCTCCCCCCAACTTCCACCTAGGCTGGAGAGATGACTCAGAGGTGAAGAGCACTATCTGCTCTTCCAGAGATTCTAAGTTAAATTCCTAGCAAACACATGGTGGCTCACAACCATCCTGTAGTGAGGTCTGTGCCCTCTCCTGTCAGGCAGGCAAAACACTGTATAATAAATAAATTAACTCCCACTTAGCACCTGATGTCCCCCACTATGGCACCTGGTGTCCTCTATGCCATATTGAGATCTGTGCTTTAATTTATTGGCAGAGCTCGATGCAACAGAAATTGACACCATTATACCAATTGGCTTGTATGATACCAAGTTTTTCATGCAAAATATTTATTAAATTTTTGCTATGTGCCAAGAGCTGAGGGTGGGACTTCCATTACCATGATGGCTTGAGAGATGAGAAGATTCGGACTGAGCAGTGATGACACAGTTTCCAATCACATGTTCAGTACAGGGCAGTTATAATATCAACCTCAGCTAATAACTCTCAGCCTATTAAATCCTCTTTTCTTAAAGGTAAACATTACATTTCATAGTGATAAATTCTGTGTGAAATCATTTTGCTTTCCCACTCTCTGTATTATTTTCAAGTCTCACTCTATGACGTTTGAGTACGCACATGTATGCTCACCCCAGAAGGGATTTTTTCCAAACTAGCTTCTTTGTTACCTCCACCACAGAACTTTTCAGTATTTTCTTAAAGCTCCTTTCTAATTTCTACATATTTATTATGGCATCTATTATAGTTGATTAAAGGCTTTTCAGCCCCCCTCAGTCCTCCTCCATATCCCAGTGGCCTTTGCTTACGGCCTTGCTCCTTGCTCACCAGTTTCCTCAACCTGCTTTCTTATAGAGCTTAGGACCACCAGCCTAGGGGCACCACACCCACAATGGGCTGGGGCCTCCTACATCAATCACTAGTTAAGAAAATGCCATATAGGCTTGTCTACAGGCTGGCCTTATGAAGGCACTTTTTAAAAAAATTTGGATATTTTCTTTTTATTATATGTTTTCTTTATTTACATTGCAAAGTTTGTCCCCTTTCCTCATTTCCCCTCCAAACCTCTTCCCCTACCCTACTCCCCCTCCCCCTGCTCACTAACCCACCCACTGCCGCTTTTCTATCCTGACATTCCCCTACACTGGGCATCGAGCCTTCACAAGACCAAGGGCCTCTCCTCTCAATGATGTCCCACAAGGCCATCCTCTGCTATATATGTGGCTGGAGACATGGATCCCTCCATGTGTACCCTTTGGCTGGTGGTTTAGTCATGAAGGCACTTTTTAAATTCAGGTTCCCTCACCTGAGATAACTCAAGTTGATACACCAGCATACTATCATTTTAAAATCCAGCACAAGACTGGTAAGTTGGGTGACTAGTAAAATCTTAGGGGATTTTACGCACTGTGGGGGTTACAAAAGTTTCACCAACAGAAAAATCAGCTTTACATAGTTTTCTTCATGAACACCCAATACACTTCTTCAGTGGAAGACAACATCCACGTCTTCCCTAAGCAGTACCAGGCCTAAGAGCATTCACTCACCTTTGAGTTTCTGAAGGTCCTCCTTCAAATCTGGCCCCGCAAGCATGAAGATGCTCTCTGACACAGGGTTCTTATCTGTGAGGCTTTCATTGCTGGTATTCACAATGGCTGTGCAGTTCAGTAATGCCACATCTCCTTTCCTGACAGACCAACAGATAAACAACAATTGTGAGACAGATGAGGGAGATAACTGACCTAGTTTCTCCAAAACCTTCCATCTCTGCAATATCGGCTTCACAATAGCAGAAAAGTAGAAATGGAAAAAAAATTAATCTGCCATCTTAGGTTTTACAGTAACTGCAGAACTTGCAGACCCGTTCATGGTGCACATTTGCACCTTGCCGTATTTAATCATAACAGAAGGCTTACACAGTTCAGGGTGGTTGATTATTACAGTGTGGAATTAGTATCAGTCTTAATAGTCAAAAGAATATAAACAACCTGACTGCCCATCAACCAGGAGCTGATAAGTGTGTTCTTAGTGTATACACACTAAGTCATAAAAGAAAAGTACTACGGTGTACTACATGAAAACATTAGTCCAAAAGTCTCAACATTATTTACTGTAGGGATTTCATATATATGAAATGTCCAAAACAGGCAAACCAACAAGAGTGGTTCTGAAGATGAAGGGAATGTCACTGTCTTAACTGTGGAGAGGGCTTCATGGATGCACACACCAAGAGGACAGCAACATTTAAGCTATGCATTTTAAATCTGAACAGCATACTGCATGCTAATTATATCTCAATAAGACTGTATCATAAAATCAATATTTCAATAATGTTTTAGTTCAGTAAAAAAGAACTTTAGAGGAAAAGTATGAGAAGTCAGGCGCAGTAAAGTATAATGAAAACGTTACCAAAGAACCACTTTTCCATTGACGTCCCGACTATAAACAAAAGGTGATCTGCTGGCGTCTTCCTGGAAGGCCTCGGCAGTACTGTCAGCGCAGTCTACTTCATCTTCGTACGAGTCGCCCCAGCTTAGCAGGGTATCCACATCCACAAACTGGGAAGGTGCACCCAAGGGATCCATGGAATGGGAGCTTCAGCTCGTGAACCAAACTCTTTGGCAATTCAACAATCCCTGGAGATTTGAGCTTAAAAGAGAAAAGGGATCATTTTCAAACGAAACCACAAGCACTGAGCACAATACCACTTTAATTCTACCACACCAACGCACCAGACTCTGCTGTGGAACAGAGTGAGCCAAGAGTACACTGTGTGTCCACAGTCATTGTAATGACCTATTACATCCAAGATACCAAAAACATCTTAAAAATTATGCAAGCATAAATTCCTTTAAAGGAACTGCATCTTTCTGTGATCAGAATCATCACAAATCACAACAGCTCCATCTTCAGAAAGGCCCACTCACTCAACCCTTTCAGCCTCCACTACTGCAAAAAGAAATAAATAAAATACTAGACACTATGCTATGAGGTAAAAAATGAAAAATAACATGTATAACTTAAATAATTCCATTTGATAATAATGTGGATATGTTAGACTGAGACAGGGGTCACTACGCTTAAATAGTAAGAGATAATAAAGGTTTCAACTAACAATCAAAGATGATGAGGCTTGGATTTAAGAGGCAACATATGGGGGCTAGAGAAACGGCCCAGAAGTTATGAATACACACTATTCTTGCCGAGGATCAGATCTGGTTCTTACCGCTCATGGTGGGAGGCTCGCAACCACTTATAACTCTGACGTGCACATATATATGTAATTGTAAATACATTACAAATAAAGTAAAATCTTCTTTAAAAAGAGGCAACATGCAGAGGAACAATGAACAGGATCTGACAATACACAGGATATGGTATATGAGACTGCTTGTGGTAGACAGCTGGTTGTACAAACGCTGGAAGAGGAAGGTGTGAGTTTCTAGAGCTGGACCTAGGCTACGGACAACTCCACCAGAGCAAAGGATACTCAACTTACCCCTGACTCCCACAGCTGTTTCCTGCAGTAAACTGCAGCCTCATTTATCCTCTTAACATTTGTTCGCACTAAGTGTGAGTTAGGTACTATTCCAAGTCCTGGGGACTCTGGGAGCAGGGCATGTCTACCTTTGGGAGCTCATGTATCTGCAGAGAAGAAAGGTGATGATAACAGTGTAATGAGAGCGCGTTCCAGAGAACAAGTGACTTGTGAGGAGCAAGCAGGGAAAACAAGAGAGCAGGGAAGCAGCCAGGGCAAAGACCAAGGGACATGGAAGGTGAGCTGCAGTCCAGGGGGAGCCAGGAAGCCATCTAGGTAATGATTTAGATCATAAGGTTGGTGCTGAGCGAGGCCAGATGATGCAGTTGTAAAACCATGCTAAAATCCTCAGCTCTTCCTCTAAATATGAGGAAGCCAAATACACTGCTTGAAACGAAGACTCTAGTTAGGGAAAGCAAGAAGGGTAAGAGTTGCAGTAGAAGATACAAGATGATCATAGGAGAGATGGGTGGCCACGAGAAATGTCACATCTGGGACTATAACTGACAGATAAATCCAAAGAATTTGTCATAGGAATACAGAGGATCCACACAAGTGAGACAATGCCTAGATTACTTCCCTTGAGCAACTGAGTTGGCTAGTGATGCTACTTATAGAGAAGAGGTATTGGAGTAAGCTGTAGGGTGAAGGAAAAGCAAGGGTTCCCATTCCATATGTCTGTCCTTTTGAATGTGCTGAGTTCAAAATGTTTATTA
Source organism: Mus musculus (assembly GCF_000001635.26). Lineage (NCBI taxonomy): Eukaryota > Metazoa > Chordata > Mammalia > Rodentia > Muridae > Mus > Mus musculus. The sequence continues at coordinate 100,168,330 of NC_000069.6, read as the reverse complement.
CATAGCCCTGAGTTTACTGTCAAACTAACAAATGGATGCTTGAGGCTAGAGCTCAGAGCAGAGGTTCAGCATAGATCTAGAAGTCTCAGCAAGTGCAGTGTTGAAAACTACGGGAACTAGACAAGACTGTCTGCGGGACAAGTGCAAACAGTGAGAAAGAGATCCTAGGGCTGAGTCCTACAGCAAAATGCACACTAAGACAAGAGCGTAGGTGAGGAGGCGGCTAAGCCAGGAAGGAAGCTCAGCAAAGACAGCAGTGGAAGGCCAACAGAAGGAAGGGCGCATTCATGGGTGCTTCAGCCAGAAAGATCAGCTAGAGCAGAATGCTACCAAATGATCAAGACCTCGTGGGTTCAGGAAATGAGCAGGCAGATGAAGGACAGAAAGTCAATCTGGGAGCTAATTTTTAAAAAGCTTTTTGACCTGAGGCTAATGTTTGTTGTCATACTCAGGGAGAACAAACTTGCCCTTCCCAAACTAATTTATCCACGTTTCTCGGAGAGAGACCAGATACTAACTGGAAGCACAGATCTATCAGAATATGCAAACCTACTGTTAGATGGGAAGTATGGTCATTCAGCTAGCAGCTAAAAAAAAGATCTTATAGAGTATGCTAAGATAATTTGTATTAGTGCTTATGTTTATACTAAATAATCCTGCTTTAAGATTAGTTTTCTAGATGTTGTACTTAGTTCAGTCCCTTTGAACCTGGAGACAAACACAAGCCACATGTGTAAAAATACTCAGATTTGCTCCAGGCAAAACTGAACTAAGTTGCCAGCCCTTACTCTGCTCATTCTAACTCATTTAGGCCTTGAAATCAGATTCTCCTGCCGCAGCCTCCTGAGTGCCTGGAACATCAGGTTAGTGTCCGGGGCCTGGCTCACCATATCACCTGATGGCAGTAAATAAATGAATAATTGCTTCTTTAAGCTAAATTCTATTCCTGACACTAACACCTGCCTCTGGAATATGTGAAAGATCAACAAAAAGTTAAATGGTCAAGACAAAAAGAATCTCCACCTTGCTGTAGTTCTTCTTTTCTCTGTGACAGAGGTAAAATCACATTGTGTGCATAACTTTGAACCTATGTCTACACACAGTGAAAAAGTGGAGTGTGGCATAATGCAAGTCATGAGACTCTGTGTCCAGGTCCAAGTGCGGATCCCTGAGTCAACATCTTCGAGCTGTGATCCTTGAGGCAAAGCTAGTATTTATAGCTAAAGCAGAGGTAATTAACTCACAGGCTTATCATGAAGATGAATGCAATAATCTGTGCCAAAACTACACAGCAGAGCACCTGCCGTAAAGCAAGGCACAATGAATTACCTTTTGAGATTTCCTCAGGGCCAGTGTGACCACGGCTGAGATGAAGTTCTATTTCCATGTGCAGCAAAGGCTCCACACTCGCTGTCAAATCACCATGCAAGCTGAATGCTGAGTGCTGAATGCTGAGTGCTGAGTGCTGAATGCTGAGTGCTGAATGCTGAGTGCTGAATGCTGAGTGCTCAACTAAGTTACAGTCCTACAGATCTTGATGTCATGACTTCCCTTGTCATGTCTGGTTAATCCCTAAATAACCCAACATCTGCTCCTGTGTCACTAGGGGAAGGAAATCACACAAGCAGCCATTTTGTGCCAAAATGAGTGTGCGTGTTCCTACGTTAGCTGGACCCACCATCAATATTACTGCTCAAACCACTAACTTCTCTCTAGTTCCAAATCCATCTTTATAGAATACTCTTTTCCAACTTCTGAGTTATCTCGGGGTATATTCTGCATGCTTAAGCCAGCCAAAAGGTCTTAACTCAAGCACTTTGCTAGCTGCCCGTCACAAGAATAACATCAATTCTCCCTGAACATTTTTGGAAAATCTTTCCTCCCTCATTTCTTCTTCAGACCATAGAAACATCTCCCCAGTTTGTTGTTGTTGTTGTTTTGTGTTTGTTTGTTTTGTACTGGGGTTGAATCTGGGCCTCAGGCATGCTGGGCAAACATTATCATGTGCTATATCTCCAGCCCTAAATTGCCCCGCCTTACCTTGTTCACTCTAACTCACATAGGCCTTGAAACCAGATTCTCCTGCCTCAGCCTCCCGAGCAGCTGGAACCTCGGAACATCAGGCTAGTGCCATGGGCCTGGCTCACCATGTCACTTTGTGTGAGAGGGTGCGGTATGTGCTTGCATGGGTGTGTGTAAGCATGTGAATGGAGGTTAAAGTCAACAGCAGGTATCTTCCTTAATTGCTTGTTCAACCTATTGAGACAGTCTCTCACTGAGCCTGGAGCTCGGTGATTCCACCAAAACCCTCAAAGATTCCATCTCTTGTGTCCTCCTTCCAAAGCTGAGATCACAGGTGCACGGCAAAGCATCTAGCTTCTTACCTGGGAGCTCAGTCCTCCTCCCACCTGAGTGTAACGCTACTCTAGGCTCCACCTCACTTTGAGTGTTTGTTGCAGAGCTGTATCCTCTTAAAACTTTCCCCCCTCAACGACGATCACAGCTCTGATTTCAAGGTCAACAGAAACCTAAGTTGATCACTTTCTCCGAGAAGTCCCATTACTGTCCTTGATGTGTATGGACTTCAGTAGGTCTCCTATACACCCAATCATCTCCAGTCAGTACAGCTCGTTGCCTCTCTCCAGCTACTGAAGACGTCAGTGTGAGTGCTAAATGAACGATAACTAATGCTCAAAGCTGACTGTGGGGCAAAAGGTAAGGCCTTTCCTGGAAAGCTTCCTGAAAGTTAATCAAGGTTGAATTCTTTGGCAGCTCCATCCGCACCTCCAAAGAGAAACTGATTTTTCTCATTAAAAAGAGATTTAACTCCTGCCTGCTCCCAACATAAACTCATGGCCATGCTTGTGCAAAAGCGGAGCAGCGAACCCAAAGGTGGCAGAAACCTAAACACTGTCTCACTCCACAGAATGTGTGGTAAGAAATATAGCCTGTAAGAGATGATGCATATATCTGAAAGGATTTCCAGACTTAGATTAAGAATTCTAGGGATAGACTGAAAACAAGCAGGGTGGTGGGCATGATGGGAACTGTGTGTGTGGGGGGGAAGGGGAGCAGACATGACTACAGTGATTTATAACCTTAGCCAGAAATTAAGCAACATGAAACCAAAAAGCCCTTCCCACTGGAAATCAATTGACCAGTGTTGAACTTTGAACAAGCTTGCAAACAAGCACTATAGTTTAGTAAAACTCACAGTCTCCTGAGGCACAGTTTTGTATCAAAAAGTTGTTGGTTTCCAGACTAAATCAGATCTATGAATTAGGCTAAATATTTTCTATGTTAGTTTAAGAGAAAGGACCCCCCCCCCCAAACAAAGAGAAGCTACTATTCTTTATGATTCAAAGAGTTCTTTGTAGCTTATTTCCCCCTGCATCCTGCCACCATTAGCTTTTAAAAACATACAAATTGTGAGTTATTTGAAAAATTGAATTGCCTGCAGAGACCAGATTTTTACTCCTCCAGGTCCGGCAGCATCAGGCAGAGCACTTGGGATCACTGTCTCAAAACCTGAGTTTCCAAACAGGTAAAAAAGAATGGTATCAAGTTGGGTGTGGTGGCACAGGCCTTAAATTCCAGCTCTGGGAGGCTAAGGCAGGTTGAGCTCAGTGAATTTGAGGCCCAGCTGTCCTAGTTCTAGGACAGCCAGAATTATCTTATCTCAACAAAATAAAACAAAATGAATGGTGCCACTTAAAAAAAGGGCGGGGGGGGGGGAGAGTGAGAACCAACTAAGAGGAGAAGATGACTGTCAAATGTTTACACAGGTGAGCTAAGTCTGGGAAACACATAGAGTTGGACCATGAATCTGACCTCTAATAATTAAGCAGCTTGTTTGTTGCTTTTGGCAAATAACAGGTTTATTATTCTTTATGGCTCTGTATTTCAATATTTAAATGCCCAGGATATATAAGGGTGAAAGCACCCACCATATTCATCCTGATGCCAAATCAATTATATTTACAAGAGTTACTTTATGCAAATGGAAGCTGCTCAGATGAAAACATGTCCGTGCTCACCTATATCAGCAAATAAATACATTATAATAAAACAGACCTCTAACCTTCATCAATGGTCCCAGGTAAACTGTAAATCATCATTCAAAAAAACATACAAAACACATGTTTTCCGGTGAATTAGCAGTGTCACCTACATATTAAACACACCAGAGCATGCTTCAGTTGCAAGTCTTCATACAGAGTGCAATTTGAAACTTAAAATAATAATGTTGTTCTTCAAGTACTAGATAAGAAAATGTATCTTAAAGTACTGGATAAGAAAATATGTAAGATTAAGGTGTGCTAGTTTAGCCTGGCGGGCCAGTACACGCCTTTAATTCCTGCATGCTGTAGGCAGAGGCAGGTGGATCTTTGTGAGCTCAAGGACAACATGGTCTTCAGAGAGCTCCAGAACAGGGCCTTTGTGAGACTCTGTCTAAGGAGGGGTGGTGATAGGGATGCTAGATGCAGCACTCTATATCATACCAGGCTGGCTTTCCAGTGCTGGTATTAAAGTTGTGGACAAAACCTGGCTTTGATCCCACGACCAAAGATGACAACATCAATTGGCAATGTCTAAAGGTTGGGCAGGCCTGAAATCTTCTAAACTGTTTCCCCACCAAAGCACACATCTCCCATCTCTAACAAGGAAATGCACAGCATCTACAGGAGGTAGGGTCCATACACATCTATCCAAATGTTCCTCCCCAGCCTGGAATAAATTTATCATCACGATTTCTTGCCTTCTTTTCATCCAACCCACTACAAATGATTCTTCTTTCAAAACAATTTTCTTAAACACAGAGGATGAGCTGGACATGTTTTAAATCACTAAGAAAATCTTACCCAGTAAATAGTAGCTAAAATTAAAAAGGAAAGGCCGGGCGTGGTGGCGCACGCCTTTAATCCCAGCACTTGGGAGGCAGAGGCAGGCGGATTTCTGAGTTCGAGGCCAGCCTGGTCTACAAAGTGAGTTCCAGGACAGCCAGAGCTACACAGAGAAACCCTGTCTCAAAAAAAAAAAAAAAAAAAAAAAAAAAAATAAGGAAGACAAGTCTACCTGTCAGCTACAATTGTCTACATGTCTAATTTCTAGGTTGGCTACAGAGGTTCAGTAAACCATGGCAGGGATCAATTCTTTTGTATAGTTATACGTACAGTTATATAGACAGCTACAGACATCAGACCTCGTTTCTAAAACTTCTAGACCAGCCCAAGGATAAAAGGGGGCAAGAGAAGAAAAGCTAATTTCCTCGTTAACAGAGTGGCTCAGTCTCAGTCTACAATTAAGGACCAGTAAGCCCAGGGTCACTTCCCTCTCAAGTGACCTGAAAGCGGAAACACAAAGCCAGGTCAATGTCACTCCAGGGACTGCGGGGTCTTTTTACAACTCAGCATCCTGGGCTCAGCGTCTGACCACAGGGAACCCGATTTATAGGACGGGCTGGACTCTGCTAGAGCCGCCACCCGCAGGGCTGCTCGCAGCACCGCGTCCCAGCAAATCCCGGGGACCTGCGTCCCCAGAGCTTGGCGACCCAACCTACCCTGAGTGCGAAGCCCAAAGCCCGGGAGGACCCGCCAGCCCAATCCCTCCCAGCCGCCGCACCCGACTGTGTCGCCCTCCCTTCCCGGCTTCGCCCTTCTCTCACAGCGCTCGGGCGGGCCCATCCGGGCGGCGGCCCGCAGCTCACTCAGATCCGTGGCAGAATTCAGGCGGATGACATCCGTACACTTTGCTTGCCAGAGGCGGAGGCTGAAGCGAACCGGTCTCCAGAGGCCAGGGTGACTGGCGACAGCGATCTGACAGCGAAGGTACCCGCTTCCTCTCCGCCACGCCACCCAATCACAGCGCTCTGCCGTCACTTCCGCCTAGAAGGTAAGGGAAACGCCGGGCGGAAGAAACTTCCAATCGGACCGGAAGTGGCGGGTCTCGTAGGCAGCGCTGTCTGCTGGAGCCTCGTGGAGAGTGAGGTGAGTGTTGCTGGCTCTTTAGGGATCGCGGGGCGCGGTTCCCCGCACAGTGGTGTTCACGGTGAGCCGACGCGGCGAGGGACTCCGCGCTAAGGGCACTAGGGAGGCCGGGGAGAAGCCCTTTGCCGCGGCCGTCTGCATCGCAGAACCCAGAGGCCGCGCGCTGCCCCCGGGCCGGAGTGCGAGGCTGCTGGAACTGCCCGATTTCCTTGGATTATTTCGGGGATGATGTGCAATAGAAACTTAGGTGCGGGGGATAGTTTGAGAGTGACCAGGTCGCAGGAAGGAAAACAAGCGAAGTTATTTGAGAAATAAGCTTTAAAGCCCTCGGGTAGGTACAGTGCATGTGAAAACGATAAACAAGCGTGTTACTATGACTTGAAGCGAAAATCGTGGACGTGGAAGTGCTAGATAGAAAACCAGTGCAGCAGCTCGTTGAAGACAAACTGGAGATGAAAGTGCAGGGAAGAGAAAACTGGGTAGAAAAGGCAGACACATGAACACACATGCATAAAAGCTGAGATCGGTTGGTCTGAGCTTTTGGATAGAGGAACTGCAGCAGCCCCATAAGCTCTGCGAGCTTATTATATACAGTTGAAAATGAAGAGGGGATTATTGCTTACAACTGAACAAGGAGACAGGGTGATTGTATAGAGATAATATCTAATTGCAATAGGGACAGTCTGTGGGGAGCAGTCTTCAGTCAGTACACATGGTGGTGTGGTGGGAGGGAAGAAGGCTATGGTGAACATTTTCTGGAACACTGTAAACATCCCACTTGAACCAAAGGACCATGATGCCTCTCCTATTGGTCTGGGGCATTGAAGTCCTTGACATGGCTACATTCATGTCAGCAGGACCCATTCACTCTGGGCTTCCTCTGATCTACACACAGGGTCTCTTCGAATCCCAGGAATCTCTCTCTCTGCCTTCCCTGTGCTGGGGTCATAGACCTGCATTTTTCTGTGCCTGGCCTTATGTGTGGGTGCGGGTACTACAGCAGGTACTTTACCATCTGTGCCAAGTTACATGCTTTTGATCATGTAAAAAAAAAAGGTTCCTGTTTGTTAGCTGTGCAGAGTCATTGTATTGCAAAAACTGAATTTTGTTTATTTACACAGATTGCCTTCCCGGTGTCATCAGACAGCCCAGCATGGGGCTTACTAAACAGTATCTGCGCTATGTGGCTAGTGCTGTCTTTGGCTTGATTGGCAGCCAAAAAGGTAACATTGTTTTTGTGACACTCCGTGGTGAGAAAGGACGCTATGTGGCAGTACCCGCCTGTGAACACGTTTTTATCTGGGACTTAAGGAAAGGCGAGAAGGTAAGTCAGAAATAAGAAATGGACACCGTTAAATGACACCGACTCTTGGAAGGGTGAAGTGGGAGAGCCTTGACTGACCTGCCTGCACTCATTTGTGTGTGAGTCCCCCAAGAGATCACTTCCCTTTTATTTTTCTAGACGGCTAGCACCAGATTCTGTTGTGTTCTGAAAGTCACAGCCAAGCAGGAGTTTGCTTAAATGGGTGTGTTCGTTTTCATGGGTTATTATTCTTAGCCATTATTAACTTCTACTTTTGTCGACCGGTTCTGCTTTTCATGTTCTGCTTGTTCTCACAGCCAGCTGTAAAGCAGTAGAATTTCAAAGGACTGTCATTCTGCTGTGTTGTGCAGTCCTTCTCTTAACCATAACTGATGAGATTCATTGGTTGCTTCACTCTGCTTTGACTGTGACAGAAGCTATTCCTTTCTTGCTAAGCACAAAGAGATAAATTATCCCTCTTTACTGTGTGACTCCCAGGAGGTGAGATGAGTTACATATAGATTTATAGATGTAAATATATAGAAGCCTGTTGCTACCCAGAGCTTCTTCTTGGGATGAAACTGTTAGTACTGTAGGTTGAGTTACAACAAGGATGAGTTTATAGCTCTGTATCAGAAATCACTGGGATACAAAGTTGCTAACTTAGCTCATTGCCTGGATCATTTGCATACACACCAGCACCAAGCTTGAGAGGACGTGATGACCTCTTGAGGAGCTTATGGTCTTTGCTTGTCAAGTTTTATCCTCGTGTATCAGTGACTGGAAATTGTTGATATGTGTATGTGTTATATGTTGATATGTGTATGTGTTATATGTTGATATGTGTACTATGTGTTATATGTTGATATGTGTATGTGTTATATGTTGATATGTGTATGTGTTATATGTTGATATGTGTAATATGTGTTATATGTTGATATGTGTTATGTGTTGATATGTGTATGTGTTATGTGTTGATATGTGTATGTACTGAGGTCATTCCTGTGCTGCTGTCTTGTTACATGCCTCACGCTTCTGAGTTGGTTTTCATCTTTATGATTTCAGATCCTTATCCTTCAGGGGAATAAACAAGAAGTCACTTGCTTGTGTCCTTCCCCAGATGGGCTGCATCTAGCTGTTGGCTATGAGGATGGAGCCATCCGAATCTTCAGCCTCCTCAGTGGTGAAGGAAACATAACCTTCAATGGACACAAAGCAGCTGTCACCAGCTTAAAGTACGATCAGCTAGGAGGCAGGCTGGCTTCTGGGTCTAAGGTGAGCCTCAGACAGGTGCCCAGGGTTGTTTCTCACACTTAATATAGGAGCAGATTATTCTCATAAACTGTGCTATGAGATGGGTTGGATTCTCCGTGTCCAAGCTACTATACATTTGGGAGAAAGAGTGAGGAGGATGGGTGCGTATGAGGGAGTGTTCTACTTGTTTCCTGTTCTGTTCTCTGATAAAAGTCTGTGGCATGAAAGAATAACACAGAGGTACTCTGGAATCTATCACTGTGGAAGAGGGACCCCAAACTATATAACCAGGAAGATTAGAAAAGAAGATGGTTATAGTTTGCCAATGAATCTGTTTTACAGGTTGATGAGTTAAAGCCAGGTGTGCTGGTGCACACCTTTAATCCCAGCACTCAAGATTCAGGGCACCTGCATTGCTCTGAAGTAGAGGCCAGTCAGCCAAGCTTTGTCTCTGGGGATACACAGTGAGACCCTCTCTCAAAGAAGGCAAAGAAAAGATCATTGTTTTCCCAGCACAGAGGAGGAAATGCACTATTTGCAATTGTAGCCACTGGGAGAGGAAAATCAGTTTTCTTCAGTGGAGTGACACTGGCTGTATCAGCCAGGCTCCGGGCAGACCCTGTGCTGGGGTGGTTGGCCAACACATATCAGGCTCTGGTTTGCTGTTGCTGCTCTTTATGTTGTTGGTTTGTTTTTAAAAGGAGAAAGAGAATGAAGCTGGGTGGCTCAGAATGTTCAGGGGAAGAATATAAAAAATATATGAAATTCTCAAAAGATAAAAACACGCCAGGCAGTGGTGGCGCACGCCTTTTTTTTTTTTTTTTTTTAAATATTTATTTATTTGTTATATGTAAATACACTGTAGCTGTCTTCAGACACTCCAGAAGAGGACATCAGATTTTTGTTACGGATGGTTGTGAGCTACCATGTGGTTGCTGGGATTTGAACTCAGGACCTTTGGAAGAGCAGTCGGCACTCTTAACCTCTGAGCCATCTCACCAGCCCGGTGCACGCCTTTAATCCCAGCACTTGGGAGGCAGAGGCAGGCAGATTTCTGAGTTTGAGGCCAGCCTGGTCTACAGAGTGAGTAGGGCTACACAGAGAAACCCTGTCTCAAAAAACCAAAAACCAACCAAACAAACAAAAAAACCAAAACCCACAGTGAAGAAAAGATTGATTTTAGATCTTCTTTTAGATTTGAATCATAAATTTAAGACATTAAACTTCTTTCATTTAAAAAAGTATAAAAAGAAAAGCAGAAAATATTTAATAAAAACTATCATCTACCTCTTAGACTTGTAAATTAAGATGTTAAAAAATAACATGTAGAAGATAACATTGATGAAAAATAAACAGGGTAAAGTGTCACTGTTTAATACAGATAATGAGAAGAATTAGCATTGGTTGGTAGAATGCTTGCTTCGCATATAGAAACTCCTGGGTTTGGTCCCTGGTACCACATAAACTTGTCCTGTGCTTGTATATCTAATACTTGGAGATGGTGGCTGGAGGTGAAGTTCAGGGTCAGCCTCAGCTGCATCGTGAAATCAAGGCCAGCCTGGGCTATATCAGACCCCATCTCAGTGTCAGGAAAACAAGTTGGATATGAAGAGCAAGCATTGTTCATGGAAGGAAGAGAATTGGCAGGCAGTTTTAGAAAGGTGATACTACTCAGAGTACACAGATGGGAAGCTGGTCTTCTCATACAGATCTTTGGTAGTTCTATAGATAGATGTAATCTGAGGATTATTATGATAGTGTGACTCTAAAATTGTAAAAATAGCCCCATCCTCTAACCAAGAACATCAAACTGTAGCATCTATTTGTAGTAAGATAAATGCACAAAGATTTATGCATGTGAATTTTCAACTTTGCATATTTTATAGTAACAAAATTGGAGATGACTCATTTATGTAAAATATGAAATTTAAATAGTAATACTAGAAACTAGAGTACAGCTTAATTAACTACCAAAGTGCATTAAATAAAAAGATGGTTTCAAGCTGAATCCTGGCATGGGCTCTTTTCCTCTTTGTTGTGTTTTGTGGTTTTGATGTGGAGTCTTACTGAGCTGTCCAGCTTTCCTCCTAAGTGGCTGGTACACCATATCTAGAGCGCTCTGTTTTCTCATGCAGAAGTAGCCTGGAGATCTCATGCATATGTAATTAGAGCAATGTAAAACCAAGTCTCTGCTCAGTACTCCTGGATGAAGGGTGGACTGCCGTCTAACCCCAAGCTGTATTGGGCAGTATAGCACCTTCATGGTGACTGAGCCCCATCTCTTGTCATTTAGCCTCTTGTGGTAAGAATTTTTGTTTTCTTGTGTGTTACTTTGTCCCTCAAGGATACAGATGTCATTATTTGGGATGTGATCAATGAAAGTGGCCTCTACCGTCTAAAGGGACACAAGGATGCTGTCACACAAGCTTTGTTTCTCCGAGAAAGGAATCTGCTGGTTACAAGGTAAAGGCTTGATGACTTCCGAGTTAGAAGAGGAGTCGGCCTCCTTGCTCGTGCTCCCCTTGTCCTCATGGCTGTGAGCCAGTGTGCTTTAGCTGCCAGCTTTCTGCCTCTCAGATGCTAGTCTTATACACTGAGTTACAGCATTTTGCAAAATGCTAACCTGTGTGTTTGGAAGCATACCTTTTGAGGAAAAAAGCGTGCTTTAGAGGCCTAATGGACATCTGTTAGGTTGATACATTTGAAAATTTTATTTTTGTTATGTCAAAAGTGGTCAACTATTACCAGTTTCATATGGTTCAGTCTAATACAACCCAGGCATTCACTTAATGAGGGAGACTAAGATCGTAGGGTTTGTTGGGCAGTAATTAGAAAAACCGTGGTAGTTCTCAGGAAGTTACCTCAGTGTTGGTAACACTGAGGAGCCAGCAATGGGCCAAGAGGCCATATGCGAAGCTTCTGAATAATGAGGTCAGAGGACGTGTCCAGGGTTTTACAGCCGTGGATGGGGAGTTGGGCTGTAGAGGCCACAGAGAGCACGTTTTCAGTATGGAAAACCTAAGCTGGGGATGTGGATGACTGCAGCTGAGAGCTCTGAGATGTTCCTGGTTAGCAGTCAGAATGGCAGTGCTTTAAGGTGAAGTGGTGAGAGGAAGGCAGGTGACTAAATTGTGTGTTGTGTGCAGAAATGAAGCTTCTTGGTTGAGCGGCCACATGGAGAGTTAGAATTCTTTGCTTATTATGATAAACAGTAAGGTAGAATAGCTTCCAACATTACCGTTATTCTAAAACAACAAACGAGTTACTCTCATACCTGTTAGTTAGCAATTCTTCCTAGTAAAAAATCTCTTTCTGGTTTTTCTTGTAGTGGGAAAGACACTATGGTAAAGTGGTGGGACCTGGATAACCAGCACTGCTTCAAAACAATGGTTGGCCACCGAACTGAGGTATGTATTGCATCATGGGCTCCAGAGAAGAATGAAAAAGCAAAGGATGGTTTCTACTTCAGCCTTCTTGGGCTCTTTTTACTGCTTACTGATCTGTGCTCTGTCTTGAGAGACACTGAGGTTGGCTGGGAGGAAGTAGTGGCAGCCATTGAAACAGTTGTTGCTTTTTTGGTCTAATACACACTAGCCTTGGATGGCTTTATAACCTCTGCTCAGGTTCATCTTTTTAGTTAGACTCACCTATGACTGTTATATTACTCAAGAGTTCTTTAGAGGAAAGGACTGTATAGAGTGAATGTTGACATCCATGTAGACAGGGGGATTATTACAATAATTTACAGGCTGTAGTCCAGCTAGTCTAAAAGTGGCTGTCTGCCAATGGAAAGTCCAAGAATCCATTAGTTATTCAGTCCACAAGCCTGAATGTCTCAGCTGATCGTCCATGAGTAACAGAATCCTGAAGAAGTGGGCTCTAATGCCAGTGAAGAAATGGATTTGCTAGTGAGAGGGAGAGTAAGCGGGCACAGAAAGAGCTAGCTTCCTTCTTTCGTGTCCTTTATGTAGGCTGCCAGCAGAAGGTATGGCCAGATTAAACATTGCATCTTTTCACCCCAAAAGATCTGTATTAAAGGTGTCATCATCCCACTTCAAAGATTCATGGTAGAAGTTGGTCTTTCCACTTCAAATGATTTAATTAAGAAGAAAATACTTCACACATGTGTGCCCAATCATTTAAGTTTTAGTTAATTCCAGATGTCAAGTTGACTACCAAGAATAGCCATCACAACTCTAGGGATGTTTAATGATGTTGTGTGTACAGTGCCTTCCCCAGTAACTTACATTCAGCAAAAGGATAGTTTCATACCTGGAAAATACCTATTCAGCCAGATCCAGAGAATATTTTAAATATTCCTGCCTTCCTGAAGATGAGGCTTTCAAAAACAGACTTGTAATAATGAAGTGGAAAGTGAATTGACTGGCAGCAGTATTGCTGTGTCTCTGCTGTCTAAATCTTGGATGCTAAAGGCTGAGAATTATGCAGTAGGCATTAATAAGGTATCTATTATTTGCCAGACATTTCTGTAAACAAGTATGAGACCCAGAGTCATGGATTGTGCTGTGGTTTTGTGATGAGTAGCTTTTATCTGAACAGGGCAGTAAGGACATAGAGAAATTCTTAGTACCACACGAACAGTATCACCACAGGCCACCTCCCCTCCCCTCAGGAAGAGTGGTTCTCTTAGTCAGTTTTGAAAGAATTGCCTTAATACACTTTTTCTAAGATTTGAAATGTCAGAGAAACTTCATTGTGTCACTTGGAGTATTAAAAAGTAATTCTATTAAACCTTTTTTATTCTTAGGTGTGGGGCTTGGTTCTGGTTTCAGAAGAAAAGCGACTAATCACTGGGGCTGCAGACAGTGAGCTGAGAGCCTGGGACATCGACTATCTGCAAGAGGTAATTATTGTGTTTGGATCATGGCCAATTGCATGTTTTCACAGTTCAGCATCTTATTGACTTAGAATCTGATTTGTTTTTTGTTTGTTTGTTTTGTTTTTAAATTAGGTATTTTCTTCATTTACATTTCCAATGCTATCCCAAAAGTCCCCCCATACCCTCCCCCCACTCCCCCCCCCCTTAGAATCTGATTTGTAATAGGAGTTCTTACACTGGTGTCCCACAACACTTCTAAACAAAGACTTCCCTCCTCGAGCACTCATTGCCCTGGTTTATTTGAGCTGGAAGGAGAAGATTTAGGCTTACAGCTTTTGGTAATAGTGTTGTTCAGGTTATTGCACTTTAGCCTGTATTCCTGGCCCTTTGGCCATATGTGGGTGAATTTTAGAGGCCTTTCTCTTTGGACAACATCTATGTAGGATACATGCATTTTTGTATGCAGATAAATTCCCAGGAGACATATACACATATAACTTACGTGTATATGTGTGTATGGGGTGATTGTAACTTTAGGCTTAGTTGGAGTTAGTTTATAGCCATAGAGCCAGTAGCCATTATGATGGCTTTTTCCGCATTTAAGGAGAAACTGTAATATACCTTAGTGTGCCTCTGCCATTACTAGTACCAGTGGCAGTCTTTCTTTCTAGAATATCTTTTATCCTACAAATTTTGAAGTTAAGGAAGAGTTGAGCCATTAGTTTTTGCACTCTTATCTACTTGTATATGGTTTTCATTCTATGGAAAGTCAGTGAGATAGTATAATGAACAATGCTTTGTTGAATATATGCCAGTTTCTAATAAATTCTTACCTTTCCCGACATTGAAGAAGTTTATCAGAGGTGACTAGTCAAGATGTAAGTGGTTAAAGGAGAGAATTCTAGGTCTTTGGGGTTAAAGGTCATCTCCTGAGACATTTGACCTTTCATTCTTCCATCTTTATAAAATAGATTGATGACCCAGAAGAACCAGAGCCCAAGAAAATCAAAGAGTGTCCTGGAATACAGGACACACCTGAATCAGAGGACAGCACCCTTGAGGCGGATGATGAAAAATCTGAAGATGTAATCCACTTTGTGTCTTCCTTGGGCTAAGTAATAGGGCAGGGAAGAACAGAATCTCAGATGGGCATCTCTAGAGATCAGTGTGTGTGTGTGTGTGTGTGTGTGTGTGTGTGTGTGTGTGTGTGTGTGTGTGTGTGTGGGTGTCACCTGCATATATTAGCTTTTTAGAGGTTTAACAGGACAGACATTTAACCTCCATGTTCTTTTGCTGTAGCGCATACTTTCGTGTAGTAAAGCTGGCTCCATAATGCGGGAAGGAAGGGACAGAGTTGTGAACCTCGCCGTGGACAAGACAGGCAGGATTCTTGCTTGCCACGTGAGTACTGGCTTAGAAACAGTAAGAGTGTTCCTTCTCAGTACTCATTCTCTCATGATTAGCTGTGGGCCTGGACTTTTATTTTGATTGTGGTAATAATTCAGAATATGAGTCTGGACTGATAGCTTAATGGTAAGACCAAGCATTGCTCTTACAGAGGACCTGTGCTTCAATCCCATCATTCACGTTGGGCAGTTCACAGCCACCTTTCACTTCAACTTTAGCAGGTGTGATCCATACTGGTGTGGCCTGTGCACACACCTACCCACACAAATACACAGATGTAGACACACAGATGCACATGCACGCCTGCGTGCACACAGACACGATTTAAAATGTAGTATATATTCCTATGAGTGTCTGATGTCCTAGCACAACAATCATAACATCATGAAAGTAACTACACTTACTATTACTAGCCATTTACTAAATGCTGGCTTTTCCATTAGTGTAAAGGTGCATGTTCTGTTTGGCCTTCAAAGAATGTTGAGCAGGAAATAGTATACTAATTTCTAGACCATAAACCCAGAGATTAGCTGTTCCAGGTGATCCAGCCAGTATGGGAAGACAAATATATGTTGCTGTTCAGTTCTTACCTGGTATAGGCTAAATTATAAACTGCCTGCCTCTTGCCTTTCTAGGGAACTGATTCTGTGTTAGAAGTATTTTGTATTCTTTCCAAAGCAGAAGTTCAGAAGAAAATGGATAAGAAGCTAAAGAAAGCTAGAAAGAAAGCAAGGTATGTATTGTTTTGTTTTTTAAAATAAGCTTAATAGTAGTAAAACATCCTGGGTAGCCATGTATTACAGAAAAGCAGTAACTTAAAGGAATGTTTACTAGCTTACCTGTTTGGGCTAAAAGCTAGAGGACTTGTGGGGTACCAGTACCCCACAAAGTTTGAATTTCTAATTCATACTTCTTGATTCCTAACACATTTCTGAGCTGCACTAAGACCCACACAGAAGTATACTGCAAATTTTTAAAGCCAGGCACCCTGGGATTGTGTTTTTGCCAGTGCTAGGGACCCAGGGACAGGAGACTCCGAGGCTTGCTATGAGACACTGTTTCAGATTAGAGCATGGTTAAAGACAGACATCCTGCATGGGTGTCTGACTGCCACACACGTAAACACACAAATGCAAAAGAAAGAAATCCTTTAATGGGTGATTTACCAAATTTAAAAGTGATTTTAAAGTCATCTGGTGGCAAATGCTTTGAGTTGTATTTGCTCACATGCCAGGATCAGGCTAACTGTAGCTTAGACTTGTTTGAGAAAGTTCTGGAGTTAGAGAAGTCCCTCGGGAATGCTTCAGTGCAGTGACTTATTGCAGGGGATGTTATGGGCCTGTTACGTTCTGAATCTGTTATCAAAGGTAACACTTTCAGTGGACTGTAGTCTGTTCATTCAGTTCTAATGACCCTGTGACCAGGCCACTCCCTGAGAATCACTCCACTTGTTTGTCCCAGGACCAGTAAGAGCAAGGCTGTTCCGGAAAAAGCAATTGGTAAAGCGTTGGTTGTGTCCTTTTCTAGGTTGAACTCTGCCAATGAGGAGGAGGACCCTGAAACGAGTGTCTCGATGACACTGCAGGACGAGATCCTTCGAGTAGCCAAGATCAAGACTTCTGCCAAGATCAAGTGAGTGAAGAGTTAGTGTCAAAGTGCTATAGAGTAATAAGCTATCACGTACCCCTGCGTTGTCCCCGTGTTTGCCAGCCTGTGTGTGGATTACAGGTGAAGGTGGGGATCTTGTCACAGTCACAGCCCGTGTCCATTTTTATTATTATCTTTGTTGATTCCTTCAGTCTGCCAATTAAGAAAACTGTGTGGTCTTTGTTCAGAAAGTATTTTAAATCACACACAACACAACACAGAAACAAGGCACATGTCAAAACTAAGAGCTGAGCCCAAAGTTTTTTTTTTTTTCCTTTTTCTTTGTTTACTTTAAAAGGAGCCTGTGTGTGTGGATCTCTGAGATGCTTCAGCAGGTGTACAGGAAGGTGCTTGTTGCCAGTCCTGGCAGCCTGACTTTGGTCCCTGGGACCCACATTGTAGAAGGAAAGAACTGACTCCTCTAAGTTGTGCTCTGACTTCCACACTCATGCTCTGGTCCATACACTGTACACACATACACAGCCTGTGCCCCACTGCTGCTCCATACTCAGAGCACTATTAAAGAAAAATTAAATATACGTGTGTGTGTGTGTGTGTGTGTGTGTGTGTGTGTGTGTGTGCTTAAACTGTAGGCTTAGAACACTAAGCTTTTCATCCAGAAAATGTTGGCTTCATGAGCCAAGATAGTAGCTCCCCATAAATAAAATGAGCAACAATTGTGCTTTCTCATCCATGCAGATCTTTTGACCTGATTCACTCGCCTCAAGGAGAGTTAAAGGCCGTCTTCTTGCTGCAGAACAATCTGGTGGAGTTGTATTCGCTCAATGCGTCCTTGCCAGCCCCTCAGCCTGTGAGGACAAGCCGGATCACCATTGGAGGCCACCGCAGCGACGTGCGCACTTTGTCCTTCAGCTCGGATAATATAGCTGTGCTTTCAGCAGCAGCCGATTCCATTAAGATCTGGAACAGGTCTGTGAATTGGTGCTTTCTGAACCTCTATCCAGTAGGGCTGTCTTTCCTTTGAAGCACTTTTGATATTTCTCATTTTTGGCTCTTATCCTCAAGAATCTAAATACAATTCAGTCAGAAGATACAGTTGGTGCGTTTGGCCATTGGTTTACAGAGCTGATGTTAGAATTTTGGTGTAGGGCTGGTGAGACTACTCAGCAGATAAAGGTACTTGCCACTAAAGACCTCAGTTGATCCCTGGAGCCCAGACAGTGGAAAGAGAACATTCACTCTGGCAAGACCATGTGTGCCTACTTCTCCCCATAAATAAAATGAAAAGATAAAAATTAAATTTTGGAGTAGAATAAGTCAAGCTTTTCTTTCATCTGTAGCTTTGGCTGCATTTGGCTAGAAGAAAACATACAGTCATTGCCCCTTGTTATTCGTGCAGTGCCTTCAGAATGTACATTATTTCTCATTCTTCCCATTCCCTTAGACCTCAAATAATTCAGGTGCTTTAAAGCTGATGACGTTGCCTCCCTGTGTACCGAAAAGACTGGAGCCATCTAGACGATTCTATGTGTTCTCAGGTCCAGGGGATCTGACACTCTCTTATGATCTCTGCCAGTACTTTAGTATGTGGTACACAGATATACATGTAGGCTAAATACCCATACACATAAAATAATTATAATGAAATTAACTTTCAGATGTTGGTAAAGGTACACCATTTCAACCTGAAACTCTTTATGCTCTCCTAGGCCTTGGAGACTGGGCCCTGTGGTCAGCCTGGTCAACACTTTTCTTTACTTTGCTTTTTTGTATCATCTCTTTTCTTTATGGTGAATTTCCTTTCCAAAGAAATCCAGCTTTGGTCAATAATATTTTTCCTCTTGACTGAGATAAATGTGAGGTAAAAGTTAGACATGTCTTGTGTCATGTCACTATGTGGCTCCGTGCATTGAAACACTGGCTTCTAAGGTGGGAAGCAGGTTGCTTTAGCATGCCCTTTGTCTCTCATAGGTCTACCCTGCAGTGTATCCGCACCATGCCTTGTGAATATGCTCTCTGCTCCTTCTTCGTTCCCGGCGATAGGCAGGTGGTCATAGGAACAAAGGTAAAAACCTGGCCTTTTCTGCTTAGCATCTCAAAAGACCCTTGAGAAATTGGATTTTTTAACGGCATATTGGCAATTAATATAATAGAGCTAGATAATAGTTTATTGGCTTTTTTTGATGTTTTTAAAGTTTTATTTCCTTGTTTAAAAAAATATCAAACCATATGTCAAATTACAAAGAAGGACATTAATTAAATGTACAGAGGTAACTGCCATCAGCATTTTGATGATCACCCTTACATATATCTTATAAATGTATGTAATTAGATTTAATAGATGGTAAGATATAATAGTATTAAATAATATAACATTTCCAGGTTTGACCCAACATGGCAATATAAAGCCAAGCTGACCAGGTCTTCAGTCTTAGACTGATCAGTTTGGGGACAGCCATAGCAGACAAGATTTGGATTCAGTTTATCTTTCAAAACGTAGAGAATGCTGCTTCACCTGCTCAGCCATGATGAGACTCGTAGAGTCCTCCTGAGGGCTCTGCCACGTAGTGACCTTGCAACCTTCGAAAATCTGCTTTAGCTCTGAACCTGCTTTCCTTGGAGTGCACAATAAGCAGAGAGCAGTCACAGCGGAAGCAAGTAGTGAGAGCAAGCTGCAGTAAGGTTTATGGGGGATGGCTTTGTCCTCACACAGGGACTTTCGTAGCCCAGGCTGCCTCAAACTTAGGATTCAGCCTCCCAAGTGTTGCGCTGTGCTCGGTGTGTCGCTGTATTCAGTTGTGGGGGGTTTGGAGGAGTATTTTGCAAGTATATATCATCCTCATCCCTTGTCAAATATGCATGCATTTTATTAGGAAACCAACAGACCATAGTGGCTATTTCTTGTCCAACAAGAAGTATAAAATGTTGGAAGCTGTTCCAGGTCCTGTTGGAAGTAACATTTCAGTTAAAAGTTTCACTGATTTTGTATCCATCCTTCAACAAATGTGTGTGTGCTGTATGTTGTTAGGAAAGCCTGGCCGAGATGGTGCAAGGCAGTCAGCACTTGGCTCTTGTGATCCTAGTGACATCTTTCAGATGCAAACTCCATTTTATAAAAAGCAAATTACTGGAAATGAATTTTCTGTCAGTCATAGAGTTGGAAAGAGGCAAGCCTGGGGCTTAGGTCTCCTTGCTTCTGTTACCTGTCACGTGGCATGGAAGCTTGTGAAGTTAGTAGTGTCTGTTAAATGCTGACTCCGGGGTTGTGGCATATACAGACATCTAGGCAAGAGTCATGGTTGGGTTCTGGCTCTCACTGTCAGTGTGTTGCAAAAAGAAGAAACCAAAACCAGTGAGGAGACTTGTTAGGCAGTGACAATAGACTTGAGTGGTCCATGTAAAGCATAGGTAAAATTTAAAGGCTACTAAGTTTCCATTTGAACTGTTCAGATTTGTCTGTGGCTGTGATATGGAACCAGCAAAAGAGGCAGGATCAAGATCTGCAAGGCTGTACTATCCACAGCAGTGTATGAAAGCAATTAGTCCCACCCTCGTTTGTTAACTAGGTGTTTCATTGGGAACAGTATGTCTTCAGATACAGAATGCAGAAAGCATTTAGGCAGGATTTTTTCCTGAACAGTTGACCCAAATTACTGCTTTCTAACTTCAGGCATGAGTAATGAAGTCTGTGGATGCGCCCCTTAAAACTTTGTTCACTTTCCCAGACAGGAAATCTGCAACTTTACGACCTGGCCTCAGGCACTCTCTTGGAGACAATAGCTGCCCATGATGGAGCCCTGTGGTCCATGTCTCTTTCTCCAGATCAGGTAACTGCACCGGGCTTTAAAGCTATGGGCGTCTGCACTCTGAGTACATCTTAGATCTGCCAAGTTTAGTTGCCTAAGAAAGGTTCCTCTCAGGGTTGCATTAATGAAAGCCCCTTCTAGGTCTGATCTTTAGATTTCACAAACATATCATCTCACACACCTGTAGTATACACAGCTACTACTGCAAACTGAGTTGTTCAACTGCTCATCCTCAGCAGCATGGCTCTGTTTTTAAAAGATGTATTTATTTATGTAATATGCATCAGTGTTTTACCTGTATGTATGTCTATGTGAGGATGTCAGATCTCCTGGAACTGGAGCTATACATAGTTGTGAGCTGCTGTATGGGTGCTGGGAACAGACCCCAGGTCCTCTGGAAGAACAGCCAGTGCTCTTAACTGCTGAGCTATTGCTCCAGCACTAGCATGACTTATTTTTAGACGATGTTTGTGGTACTTTACAGAGGGGAACGTTTTCTTAGCACCTTAGCAGAGGGTGAAATACACATAGTTGTTCCCTCCATAGTCCGGTGATGACTAGGGAAATTCTTTACCCGATGTGTGAGTCTCATGACTTCTGTAGTAAGTCATTGTCACTCATGTGCTCATGGTGCCTTACCCACTGGAGAGCTACAGGGGAACTGATGCAGGCGCTGCTCTGACATTGTGAGTTTGCTGGGGTTTTTTTGTTTTTGTTTTGTTTTGTTTTTGACAGTACTTTGGTTTTATCCAAATATTCTCAATAATAGCAATCCTTTATCCACTGGAAGTATATATATTTGGAAAAAAGATATTAGAGTGGCTAATGTCGCTTAGTATAAAATACACATGGATAGTTTGCTATGAGATGGGGCTGAATAGACGGCAGTTGATTTTCTTGATTTTGAAAACCATTGCAAGGGCGTTTGAAGCAGACACACTGCAGTAGTTTATACCTTCCTGAGATGACCTCTAGAGACAAACTATTCTTGTTTACAAAGCTAATCTTACTGCTTTGTAGCAAATTCAAGTGACTTCTGCCCTCTTAGGTGAAGTTGAAAAAAGAAAGGAAGGAGGGAAGGGAACTCCACACTCTTCCCTAAAGGCTTTTCTTCACGATGCTAAGAAGGACCTCGGACTTCAGTGATCGTGTCTGTCAGTGTTAGTCTGTGCTGGCATTCTCAAATGAGATCCGTGCTAGCTGAAAAGTAGTCAGGGGTGGGCATCGTTTCTTAAATTGTCCTACACCATTCAGTAAAAGTTTTAACTGTTGTATGTATGTACTTAGCAAAGTTTTTGTGCTAAAATGTTTTTTAACTGAAGTGTCATTTGATTTTCAGCGTGGCTTTGTGACAGGTGGCGCTGACAAAGCTGTCAAGTTCTGGGATTTTGAGTTGGTGACAGATAAAAATAGTACCCAGAAGAGGTGAGGGGAAACTTCCGTGGGGCTTTAGCATGAAGTGGAGAACCGTTGATTTGCATGCCTTTGTGTGTCAGATTTGGAGCTGTCTGTCTGGCATTCTCATCTGTGTTACTTTTTCTTGATGCTGTCTGGGCAGACTTTCTGTGAAGCAGACTCGAACCTTGCAGCTAGATGAGGACGTCCTGTGTGTCAGCTACTCTCCCAATCAAAAGCTGCTGGCTGTGTCTTTGCTGGACTGCACTGTGAAGGTTTTCTATGTTGACACTTTAAAGGTATGATGGGTTTGTCTGGGAATAGTCTTTCTGTGTGACCTTAAGAATGTGGGGTGATCCCATGTGATAGTTTTTGTTATTATCTCTTAGAAGCCTGTTCTTTTTCTAATGAGACACAGAAAGGGAGTGGATCAGGATGGGAGTGAACGTGGGAGGGAACTGGGAGTAGTAGAGGGAAGGAAGCCATAATCATGATCTATCAATGTGAGAAGAGAATCTATTTCCAATGTAAGGAAAAAAGAATTGGGATGATAGCCAGAAATATTTTTAAAGATATGCTTACTAAAACACTGAGTGTGCTTGAGAAACTAATAGTGTTGCAGGGTTCATCAGTTTTATTTAAAACTAAATAAATATGCTAGTTCATATTCTGAAGATCTATAGATAGAAATCTCTATCCCGTCGTAACAAGCAGCTTTGAAAGTGTTGTTCAGTACAGGCTGCTGCGAGTTATTGCTCAGGACTGTCTTGGGCCTCAGGATAACCTGTGAAACAGTTATCCCAGATAGTCTGTTTAGGCCTACTCTGAGGGGTAGGTTTTGGGTAGCCTGATGTTCTTAATTGGGCTTCAGGGTTCTTGGCAAGTATGCGTAGGGTCTCCATAGTGGACACAGGAAATCTCACTTAGCAAGCAGTCCAGATATGTGTTTAGTACTATAATTTTATATTTAGCTCCATGTGCAACAGATTGTATTTTGTAGACAAACATGAATTCATTGTATCCTTTCTTTCATGTTTAGTTTTTTCTCTCACTGTATGGACACAAACTGCCTGTTTTATGCATGGACATCTCCCATGTAAGTAAAGTATGTGAGGTTCTTTTCTAATTCATGGTTGGGCTCCATCGTACAGCACTTGTGTCATTCTGCTGAGTTTATTATAGCTTCCTCCAGAAAGTCACAGGTCTGTATTATAGTCACAGCATACACATGATAATGTTTAACAAATAGTATTAAAGTCCTTTCAACCACCTACAGTGGCTCTGGAAGATTGCTGCTCTAAATTCCATAACTGGCAGAACATCCTGAAGTTCATGGTTTTTCAGAGGTGCCCCTTCATGCTTCAGGATAGCACAGTTGAGGATTTGAATACTGTAGTATTTTGCTTTGTGTAAATACTCTCATTCTTGGGAGTCAGTTATTTCGTTGTGTCATTATGATTAAAACTGCATGTTTGAGAGGCAGGTGGATTTCTAAGTTCGAGGCCAGCCTGGTCTACAAAGTGAGTTCCAGGACAGCCAGGGCTATACAGAGAAACCCTGTCTTGAAAAAACCAAAACCAAACCAAAACAAAACTGCATATTTGAAAAGTGGGGGAACGAATAGATTCCATAGCTGTGAGATCCTTGTATGAACACAGCAATTTGAAGAATTTGAGGGAATGGTGTGTGTGTTAAACAAGTAGGTCATAAACCTTTCAGTAGGTTCTTTTTTAGCCTCATTTTCTCTTTACTTTCCCTTCTCTCCCCACAAATCCCATTGCAGAGAACAGAGAATCGGAGTAGCCCTTTTCTTATTTAACTGAGTGAACAGATCACTTGACCTTAAGGCATACAACAGCACTGGGCTGTGATATTGTCCTGTGACAGGGTCAGAGTTCGTACATTCACTTTCCAACCTTTAAGCAGCTCTGTAAGTCTGAGCACAGGTGTTTTGAATAGATGAATATGGTTTTGCTCTATCATAATATTTTTGAAGAAATGAATTAAATATTCTGGTTAGCTTTAGCTGTCTAGTTTAATTAAATGCTAATATTTTGTTTCTTTGCCATAGGATGGAGCACTAATAGCAACTGGTTCTGCTGATAGAAATGTGAAAATCTGGGGTCTGGACTTTGGGGACTGCCACAGGTCTCTCTTTGCACATGATGACAGGTGGGTGTAGTCCTCTGAAAGGATCTTTTAGTTGTTCTCAGAAGCTTCGTAGAGTAGGCATTCCTGATGAGTGTACGAGTGCTCTAGCTCACTCGCCTGGAGTATCTGACATTACTCTCCACCCTTAGTGTGATGTATCTACGCTTTGTGCCTAAGTCTCACCTCTTCTTCACCGCTGGGAAGGACCACAAGATCAAGCAGTGGGATGCAGACAAGTTTGAGCACATCCAAACGCTGGAGGTAACCCCTTGCTTGTTTGGCTTGATTGGTACTTGCCTTAGTTAAGGTTCTTATACCTGTGAAGAGGCATTGTGAACATGGCAACTCTTATAAAGGAAAACATTTAATTTGGGCTGGCTTATAGTTCAGAGGTAGAGCCCAATGTCACGGTGGGAAGCATGGTGGCACGCAGGCAGGTATGATGATGGACAGGTAGCTGAGAGTTCTACATCTGGAACCACAGGCAGCAGGAAAAGAACTGAGAGCCACTAGGCCTGGTTTGATCTTCTGAGACTTCCAAATCTACCCACTAGTGACATACTTTGTTCAATAAGGCCATGCGTCTTAGTACTGCCGTTTCCTATGGGTCTATGGGGGACATTTTTATTCTAACCACCACAGTAACTTTAAAAACTTCCTTTAAGAATATTTACCCTACCACTGGCATAAACGAGTGGTAACCAATGAGTAAGTTAGATTTCCTTGGGTCATTTTGTTTTATCTGTGTCCAGGGACACCACCAGGAAATATGGTGTTTGGCTGTCAGCCCCAGTGGAGACTACGTTGTATCAGCATCTCATGACAAGTCGCTGAGACTCTGGGAGAGAACGAGAGAGCCTCTTATT
Source organism: Mus musculus (assembly GCF_000001635.26). Lineage (NCBI taxonomy): Eukaryota > Metazoa > Chordata > Mammalia > Rodentia > Muridae > Mus > Mus musculus. Next base: position 100,143,713 of record NC_000069.6, on the reverse strand, counting down.
CTCGAGGAAGAAAGGGAAATGGTAAAACCTTTGAGTGTGGCTTCACGTTTGGTGGGGGCCACTTACAGACTGTCCCTGCTGAGGTTTTCCACCCAGTGTAGTTACAGCTCACACAGAAGGCATTTCCAAGGCCAGGGCCACACGGTCCAGGTGGACTCAGGTGCCGTTGGCATCATGCTTTGAGAGAAGCCCTTCCGCTGCCTCAGTCGCTCTGCAGAGTCTGTTTCCCCTCATTATAACTTATGTGTGTCTCTTGGCAGCAAAGGGAAGCAGAGTATGAGGAGAGCGTGGCCAAAGAAGACCAGCCGGCAGTAAGTGAATCTTTTGGGATACGGGAATTATATGGGAGAGGAATTGAGACTAGATGCCAGAGGCATTGCTCTCTACTGTTAGCCTCTATGTAGTGTTTTTATTCAGTTGTGTAGCTAGTTCTGTGATTAACTTAGTATGAGAATTCTATCATTACATCTTTTTCTTTCTTAATGAGACTTTATAAGGAATTATAGTATTTATTCAGCAAAACAAAAATTTTAAAAAGACTCAGAAATTTGATACATTGTAAACATTTTCAGGATAGTGCTCATGATGATACAAATAAAACATTTAATATTGTACCTATCCTTAATGGGAGAGAGTGATATGGTATTTTTATAAAATAATACCATCTTGTTCAGGATCTCATATGTCTGGCAGGTTCCAGGGGAGACCCAAGGTGACAACTATTTCACTGGGAAGAAGACAATTGAAACAGTCAAAGCGGTAAGTTGGCTCTTGTAATGGGTTCTGACTTTTTCGTAAAAGCCTTACTCAGTGTTAGCCACATAGCTCTGTGTGGCACAAAAGTTGATGAATTCTAGGAGTTGATCATTGCCTTTGTCTGATGCCCGTGGTCTTGCGTCTGACCAGCATGGGACTCTCAGTGAGGGAAGCTCATGTCGGTTCTTCTGGAAGCTGCCCTGTTGTGACTCTATATAGTTTCATCTGAGTCCGTGGTATTTTGTCTTTCTTACAAATTAAAAATAAGAACCATGCTGACAACTGTAAATGCTGCATTGCACCCTAGCTGGCATGTTTTTATTAAGCCGATTCAGGCTACATTAGCCAGGCCTTCCCATCTCCATGTCTTGGGTGTGCACTGGGATGATCTCTGCCTTTGTCATCTGAGTAGGCTGAGAGGATCATGGAGGCCATCGAGCTGCATCGAGAAGAAACTGCAAAAATGAAAGAACACAGAGCCATTTGTAAAGCAGCGGGGAAAGAGGTAAGCGTGTCTATCAAGTTACACACTTACCTGGTAATCTACAAAAAGAATTCCTAAAGAGACCATTTCTGACCTAAATGAAATGAGGATAGGCGATAAAGGCAGTAAATGATCCGTGTGTCAGAATAAGTCAGACTCTGGGAGTCAAAGGCTTCTTGTAATGACTTGGCTCCCTTCATAACGTCTTTGTAGGTTCCTCTTCCTGTCAACCCCATCCTGATGGCTCATGGCAATATTTCTGTGAGTAGGATGTCTGTTTCTCCTTGGTGGGTCAGGGGTTAACTTCAGAGATGAGAGGGAGTGAGGAGGCATTATGATTTGGGGGTATGTACTCCGGGAAGTCCCTTTGTTTCCAAAAGTCTCAGTGTCTTCTAAAACAGCTTGCATCTCAAAAGGCTGCTGGTGAGACTTCCCCAGATGCGTCGGGGCTAGACCAGCCTGCCTCTTCCACCGTTAGTGCTTTTGTGTGCCCAGCATTCACAGCTCTCTGTAGACTCGTCTGTACGTGACCTCTGATAAAAATCTTTGTAGGAACAATTGACAAAACCCGTCATGAAGAAGGAAGGGGTGTATTAGGAGAACATGCTTATCTGGGAGTTGCTAATTATTTGCATGTATTATCATTACAGTAATCTCAGAATATCTTCATTGCATAGATATGAAACAGGCCCAGCTTACAAGGAAGTGTAGTCATAAAGGACATAAATAAGGACATAGCTTACTTATAACCCTGTATGGCTAACTGCAAGCCCACACAGCACTGTCATCTTAGCCTCTTCTCTCAAGACGGATGGCCGTAGGCCCTGAGGAAAGCACTCGGGAGCTTCACTAATGCTGCTGTCCTTCCTTTGTAGCCTTCAGCGTATGTGTTAGAGACTTTTAAAGGGATCAGGTCAAGGTAAGTCCTAGCATACTATTGTAACTTGACAGGACAGCCGTTACTGGATGTCTGAGTGTGAAATACAAGTTGGAATTGATAGTTTTCTTTCTTTCAATTTTAATTGTGAATCTTTTGGTAGATAACAATTATAATACATTGAGTATAAGAAAGGAGGAGGCTCTTAAAGTATGAAGGGTGTTTTGAAGGAGAGCTGTTATAGGTAATAAAAGTATAGATGTCAATCAAATACCAGCTCTCAGAAGCTGTTCTGTTGTATATCTTGTTCCGCTTATTTTGTGTGTATACACAATTGGAACCATTGTGTGAGTACTACATACAAACTGATTGGGCCACTCAAGCTCCAGACTCACTGGGTAGGATCTCACTCATTATTATATATATGTATAATCTGCTCTTGAGTATTTTATAGTATATCCATTTAATGTATTCATTTGGTTAAAAGTTACAGGCAAAAAGTACGAACAAGTTTTGGTTGCTGTTCTTTGTGTTGTGTGGTAGTCTGACTGGACCTTAGAATTTGATATAAAGAAGTTTATTTTTCTAAATTGTAATGTGCACAGTGACCCTGACAAAGGGGTAGAGCTGCCTGAGGATACTGCCGAGCTTTCGTTAGAAACGTAAAGGGGCCTGGAGAATAGAGGTGCAGACACACGGGCCAAGACTGGAGGGTTCAGTTCGTAAGGGTGATAACTGTTAAACTAAGGAAGAGACTTTGATCCAAACTGAAATCCTCTTGCGTCTTCTAACTGGAAGTGGTGGCATTGTACTGGAACTAGTTATAGAAGAAGCAAAATCAAATGGTGAAAGATTGGTGTGAGACTCAATTACCCAGTCATCATCACAGACTCGAAAGCCTTGAAATACATATGCACACTTGCACATCCATATACACAAGTATATAGTACAGTCAGTATTCATGCACACTGTGCATACGCAATAGACAGATTAGCAGTTTGTGTGCATGTGTGTGGTGAGAGAACCATCATGAAGTGGGACAGAGTGGAGTTTTCAGCAAGGCATAGTGAGCACTTTATCTGCAATACTTAGGTTTTCCCTTTATGCTAGGGACTAACATACTCTAAACGGATGGTGTTGAGTGTAAAAGACATTTAGAAGAATCATTTTGAGTGTAAGTGAATATTTAACTCTGAGTGGACAGAATTCACAAAAGGAAAAGCAAGCGGTAAGGGAAGCCGAGTACCTGATAGCGCTAAGGAGTGTGATGGTTTGCGTTTCCTCCTCAGTGAACTAGAAGAGGCCCTGCTTGTGCTGCCATTCTCCTATGTCCCAGACGTTCTTACACTGTTCAATGAATTCATCCAGACGGGCTTGGATGTCGAGCTCTTGTGCCGGTGCCTCTTTTTTCTCCTCAGGTAACATGTTCTTACAAATACTGACTCTTCACCACAGTGCTCCAGCTGTGCACCAGCTGAGGCTGGCAGTGTTTGGGGATTACAAATTTTGTGTTTCGTTTTGGAGACTGTTACAAAATAGCTCTTGCCATTAGGTAATCATTCCTGCCTTTAAAACAAGGATCCTGCTGGCTCCTCTTTTCAGAGTCACTGTAAGCTGTAGTTGAGGATGCAGTCTAAGGAGGCTAGGTAGATTATCCACTAGACGCCAGTTTACTCCACCTGTTTGGCTTTTAAATTGCTAAGCCTAGGCTAGTCAGCTTTGTTCGCAACATTTTAAAAATAGCCAGTTAGTGTCTGTAGGTATCTACGGGCACAAAAGGAAGTGGAGGGGACAAAAGGAGGGGAACTAAGGAATACACACGTAGTTAAACAGCTGTTTGATAAAGTGACTATTTGGTGAATTGGCCTAATTTTGCTTGTTTTCAGACAGGCTTTCACTATTTATCCCTGTCTGCCATGCAATATCTATATAGAGAGACCAGGCTGACCTCGGACTTGCCCACCTCCCCATTCTGCAGGCTAGGATTTCAGGTGTATGCCACCACAGCTGGCCTTTGGTTTTTTGAGACAGGACTTCATTCTAGCCCAGGCTGGCCTCGTACAGCCTGAGCTGCCCAATAACTAGTAGCCTTGCCTTAGTGCCAGGATTGCAGTGATGAGCCACCATGCTCATCTTTTTGCATGGGTCCTCATGCTTGTATGGCAAGCACCTTACTGACTGAGCTCTCAGCAGTCCCCATGGCTGGCATTGTTTACATTCTATCTCCAGCTTCCCATTGCAGTCTCTGGTCCTGTGCTAGATCTCTGAGGGAGGATGTTACTGTATTACCAGATATAACGTTGCATTTTTCAAGAATGGTGGGACACTTGGGTGATTTTTGTTCTTGTTTTTGTTGGTGGTTGGGTTGTCATCTGTTGACTGTTTGGAGGAGGGACAGGTAGGGCAGATCCTCTCTTTGCAGCAGCACGACTGTTTTCTTTTAGGATTCACTTTGGCCAGATCACCAGCAACCAGATGCTTGTGCCCGTGATAGAGAAACTAAAGGAAACAACTATTTCAAAAGTCAGACAAGTCCAGGTAAGTGTCTGTTGTAGACACGTTAATGTACCGTATGCTGGGCAATACCAAACAGACTTATATCTGTAGTCAGGGTAAGCTTTCTGTTGTCTGTTGCAGAGATAGGGTTTTTATAACACTGACAACAGAAGCACTTAGTGAGCTAAGGAAACAAGACAGTGCCCACTCAGACGCTGCTACACTGACTAAAGATTACTTTTTTGTATTCTTCTCCAGGATGCCATTGGCTTCAATATGGCTGGTCTCGATTATCTCAAGAGAGAGTGTGAAGCAAAGAGTGAAGTGATGTTTTTTGCAGAAGCTACTAGTCACTTGGAAGAGAAGAAGAAAAAACGAAAAAACAGGAAAAGGATGATTTTAACACTGACTTAGAACTGGAATGCAGTGTTTTTTCCTGCTTCTTCTCAAAGGAGCGTACACATAAACTGAGCTGTTGTGGAGTTGGCAACATAAAAATACCAAAAAAAGATCATGTTGTAGATCTTGGGGTACAGATGTCAGCCTTGGTTGAAGAAACCAACATGGCTGTGACTACTGTCTTTCATCTTTTGAAAAGGACGGATTTAGTTTAAAAATCTGCATTTTTCAGAGTTGGACCTTTAAATTGTGTCAAGAAGCAAAATAATATTTTTTAATTGTGTATTTGATTCCGAAGTGTCTCATATTTATGGCAGATTATTTGTATTAGAGCTTTTCTGTTTACCGTGTGTGTCATTGTCCTCTAAAGGAAGCGCCATGGACTGGGGCTGAAAGGGATGATGGCCTGCTAAGAGCTGCCTGCTTACACCAGTGCAGGTTGGTGAGTCTGCATGTAAGGTCATAATGCTGTTTGTACTTTTGGAAATACAATAGCTTTTTCATTAAAACCACTTAAAATGACTTGCTGGTTCCCTGAATATTAGGGGAGGGGTCTGGTATTTATATATGTATGTCTACATGGTAGGAATTTGAAAAGTAGGGATATCTAGAAAAAAGTAGATTAACTCAGATAACTTTGGATCTAGGCTTTTTTTAAGTGGGAATTTACCAATTATTAACTTAGACTCCCTTGTTATGGTCTAATGACTAAACTCTAGTCAGATTTTTTTTGTTTCCTTAAGATAACGACCAGAGAGAAGGCCATACTGAGTTTATCTTCCTAAATTTCTATCTAATGGAACCTGTAAATGTGACCTTGTTTGCAAAAGCATCTACCGATTTGAAGTCATTTGGGATGAAGATAGTCTCTAAATGAGTTAATCCTTACAAGGGGTGACACAAAGAAATTCAAAGTAAGTTGTACTATGTGAACAAGGCAAAGGATGAGTGATGCAGCTCCTGTCAGTACTTAACATCTAGAGACACAGCCAAGGGCAGAAGTAAAAAGTATCCTCCAGAGCTTCCAGAAGGAACCAGCTCGGCTACTGTTGGTGCCTGGAGTTTAAGTCTGGCCAATAAGCTATGAGAGAATGACTAGAGATTTGTAGTGCTCCGTTACGGAGGCCTGGGAACTAGACAAGTGGCATTTTATTGCCTTTGTCTGTCATTCTTATAGGCATAGAGTGGTGCTTTCAGAGAACTTACGATGTGTGACTTAGGAACATAGAACAGCACATCACAAGAGTCCTGTGAGCTAGATGCTGACAGGATTTACAAGAATGTAAAACAGTGCCACTGCTAAAGTTTTGCTTAAGAAAACTCATTTTATTTATTTGTATATTTATTGATTTATATCAGAAAGAAATCAGGGAAATAACACCTTTTACAATAGCCTCAGGTGGTATAAAAATATCTTGAGATTACTTTAACCAAACAAGTGGAAGACTTGTATGATTAAAACTTCAAGTCACTGAAGATATCTGAAGATGGAAAGCGCTCCCGTGCTCATGGATCAGTAATATTAATAAGAGTGGCCATCCTACCAAAAGCTATCCAGAGATTAAATGCCTGCCCAACAAAATTTTAAAACAATTTTTCATAGAAACTGAAAGGACAACTTTCATAAGGAAACGCAAAAAAAAGATACCTAAAACAGTCCTGAATAATAAAATCTACAGGAAGTACCACCGTCCCTGATTAGAGATTGTACTACAAAGGTCATACCATAATAATAAAAACAGCATGGCATACAAAAACACATACTGAACCATGAAATCTAATCGAAGACCCAGAATAAATCCATACACCTATGGATACCTGAATTTCTATAAGCCAGAAACATACTGGGGTTGGGGCTGGGGGGGAAGCATCTTCCATAAATGGTGCTGGTCAGACCGGATGTCTGCATGTAGAAGCCAAGTAGATCCATACTTAACACCCTGTGCAAAACTCAATGGAGACAACTGCCTGAACAGAATCCATTAGCACAGGCTCTAAGATCAACAGTTGGTAAGTGGGGCCTTCTAACCTTGAGAAGCTTGGGTACACACGGCAAAGGACATTCATTCAAACAAAGTGGCAGCCTACGGAATGGGAAAAGATGGTTACCAACTATATATCCAAAATACATAGAGAACTCAAAACAAACAAAAACTAGACATCAAGAAAATAACCCAGGGTTAGTGAGATGGCTCAGTGGTAAAGAGCACTGACTGCTCTTCCAGAGGTCCTGAGTTCAATTCCCAGCAACCACATGGTGGCTCACAACCATTTAGAAGGGGATCTGATGCCCTCTATGCCATGTGGGTGTACAGACAGTAGAGTACTCATACATTAAGTAAATAATAAAATTTAAAAAGAAAAAAAAAAAACAATTTAAAAGTGAGGTAGAAATCTAAACACAAATTCTCAATAGAGGAAACTCAAACGGCTGGAAAACACTTAAATAATTCAATATCCTTAGCCACCAGGAAAATGTAAATCAAAACTACTTTGAGAGTCACCTTTCTCCTGTCAGAATGGCTAAGATCAATAAGACAAGTGACAGCTCACGCTGGCGAGGGTGTAGAGAGGGGACACTCATCCACCAGCCCATTGTGCTGGGGGAGTACAAGCTTGTATATCCGCTGTGGAAGGAAGTCAGTGTGGTGGTTCCTCGGAAAATGGAAATTGATGTTCCTTAACATACACATATACCCAAAGGATGTTTCATCCTACCATAGACATAACCATGTTTATTGCTGCTCTATTTATAGTAGCCAGAAAATAGAAACAATCTAGATGTCCCTCAACAGAAGAATGGATAAAGAAAATGGTACACTACACAGTGGACTATTACTCAGCTGTTAAAAGAAAAAGGAAACCGTGAAATTTGTAGGTAAGAGGATGGAACGAGATAAAATCATCCTGAGTGAGGTAAACCAGAGAGACAAATATGGTTTATGTTTGCTTATGTATAGATATTAGCTGTTAAGTTAATAATAACCAAGTTACAATCTGTAGAACCACAGAAGTTAGGTATAAAGTAAGGGACACGCAGTTACAGATAAATTTTTTTTTTATGGATGCAAGAAGCTTTGTTTATACTCAGCAATTGCTTTTTTTTTACACTTTTTAAAAAATTTTAATTTTTTTATTAGGTATTTATTTCATTTACATTTCCAATGCTATCCCAAAAGTCCCCCACCCAACCCCCACCCATTCCGCCACCCACCCACTCCCACTTCTTGGCCCTGGCGTTCCCCTGTACTGAGGCATATAAAGTTTGCACGACCAATGGGCCTCTCTTTCCAATGATGGCCAACTAGGCCATTTTCTGCTACATATGCAGCTAGAGACACGAGCTCTGCGGGGTACTGGGTAGTTCATATTGTTGTTCCACCTATAGGGTTGCAGATCCCTTTAGCTCCTTGGTTACTTTCTCTAGCTCCTCCATTGGGGGCCCTGTGATCCATCCAATAGCTGACTGTGAGCATCCACTTCTGTGTTTGCTAGGCCCCAGCATAGTCTCACAAGAGACAGCTATATCTGGGTCCTTTCAGCAAAATCTTGCTAGTATATGCAATGGTGTCAGCGTTTGGAAGCTGATTATGGGATGGATCCCTGGATATGGCAGTCTCTAGATGGTCCATCCTTTTGTCTCAGCTCCAAACTGTGTCTCTGTAACTCCTTCCATGGGTGTTTTGTTCCCAATTCTAAGAAGGAGCAAAGTGTCCACACTTTGGTCTTCGTTCTTCTTGAGTTTCATGTGTTTAGCAAATTGTATCTTATATCTTGGGTATTCTAAGTTTCTGGGCTAATATCTACTTATCAGTGAGTACATATTGTGTGAGTTCTTTTGTGATTGGGTTACCTCACTCAGGATGATGCCCTCCAGGTCCATCAATTTGCCTAGGAATTTCATAAATTCATTCTTTTTAATAGCTGAGTAGTACTCCATTGTGTAAATGTACCACATTTTCTTAATCCATTCCTCTGTTGAGGCCTCACACCAGTCAGAATGTCTAAGATCAAAAACTCAGGTGACAGCAGATGCTGGCGAGGATGTGGAGAAAGAGGAACACTCCTCCATTGTTGGTGGGATTGCAAGCTTGTACAACCACTCTGGAAATCAGTCTGACGGTTCCTCAGAAAATTGGACATAGTACTACCAGAGGATCCCGCAATACTTCTCCTGGGCATATATCCAGAAGATATTCCAACCGGTAAGAAGGACACATGCTCCACTATGTTCATAGCAGCCTTATTTATAATAGCCAGACGCTGGAAAGAACCCAGATGCCCCTCAACAGAGGAATGGATACAGATAAATCTTGTAAGGAAAGTAAAAGTGAATATTTAAAGGTGGATGGGAGGGGGCGATTTGAATGGGAAGATTAAGTTGAGGGGGACAGAGTGAATAAAAGGAGAAACAGTTAAAATTAAGGGACATTTGAGGGGTAGTATGGAAACCTAATAGAGCAGAAGCTTCCTAAAATATATTTATATATATGAAGGCTAGGTAAATGAAATAGCCAAATAATAGGGGAGATAGAATTGCAACTATCCATTTCTTGTCACCAAATAAGCCCAAATTGGGTTATATCTAATTGAGTTGTTGGTAAAGAGGTTCCATGGGAATCTCCAAAGAGCCCAGGCTATAACCAAGATGCTAGGTTGCCCTCCACAAACTGATAACCAGGCCCATTGCTGAAGACAACACCTTCACAACTCATTGGACACTGAGAAGTTGAGCTGGTGCCTACATAGAGCCTTCACCTTACATTCTAGTCTCTTTGGTACAGGAAGGTACTCTGCATGTTACCAAAAGAGAAATAAACACCAAACCAGCCACAGACCCTTTGATCGACAAGAGTGTCCTGCCTGCAAGAGATGCTAGGGCAATTGTGGCCCAAAGCTTGTGGGAGTAACCAACCAATATCTGCTCTGCTTAAGGCCCACTCCGGGAGATGGAACCCATACTTAACACTGCGTGGGTGATCAAGAACCAGAGACTAGGTGCCCAGGGAGCTAGGAGAAAACCAAATACTACTGTTGTAAAAAGAAAAGAAAAAAGCGATTAAAATAGTCCTAGTTACTTATAGATCAGTCCCTTGTTCAATCACTGTCAAGAAACTTCCTCCTGTAGCAGATGGGAACAAATACAGAGACCCATGGCCAGACACGCAGAGAGTGAGAAACCTAGGAACATTCAACCCTAAATGAGATATCTCTGTTAATGCTCGCCCACCCCCCACCTCCAAGACGCAGGGAACCTAGTGAAAGAGGAGGAAAGAGTGTGGAAGCAGAGGGGGATGGAGGACACTAACAAGGCCCTCTCAGTCAACATGATCAAAGCACATATGAGCTCACAGAGAGTAATGCAGCATGCACAGGACCATTACAGGGCTGCACCAGGCCCTCGGCCTATAATACATTATGGCTTCCTGTCTAGTGTTTATGGGAATCCTGAGTGTGCGAACAAGTGGGTCTCTAAGTTTTGTGCCTTCTCTTCAACTCTTTTCCTTCTGTTTGTCATGTCCAACTCCAATATGATGGTTCTATTTTCTTATTATCTGTTAGAAGTGTGGTTTTTTTTTTTTTCCTAATGAGAGACAGAAGGGAAGTGGATCTATATGGAGTAGGAAGTGGGGAGGAACTAGGAGGAGTAGGGGGAAAACTATAATCAAAATATTTTATGTGAAAATAATATTTTCATTAAAAGGGAGTAGAGGTGTTTAACTTATGAAATGGCCATGAATATTCGGGGTGGGATGTCATGGTTTGAATATGTAATATTCCTCAGAGGATCATGATTTGATTGGTTGGCCCGAGGTGGCAGTGCTGCTTCAGGGGATGTGAAAACTTCCTAAGGTGGGGCTTTGCTGGAGGACGTCAGTCACTGACTGCTGTTGTCTCTGCCTCCGGGGCCTGTGTTATAAAATGAGCTGCTTTAGCATGCTGCTATGACCATCATTATTCCCTGTATGATGTAACGAAACCTCTGAAGCTGGGCAAGTTAAACCTGTCCTCTACAAAAACAAAGCAAAACAAAACTAAACAAACAAGCAAAAACCTGATTTTTTAAAATGTACGTTACATACTAGGTTCATTATTTATTTAAATATAACTTAAGGTTTCCCAGTTCTATTTCTTCTTTGGTAAGTATTGATAAATTCTACCTATGTAAATAAAGCCCTTGGAACCAACATTACAGCTATACAAGGGTCCAAAAATATATGAAAATAACTGATTTAAATGTAAATTCTGGGTGCCCACCCAGCTGGGGAGGCGGCCTAAGCCACAGCAGCAGCGGTCGCCATCTTGGTCCGGGACCTGCCGAACTTAGGAAATTAGTCTGAACAGGTGAGAGGGTGCGCCAGAGAACCTGACAGCCTCTGGAACAGGCAGAAGCACAGAGGGGCTGAGGCAGCACCCTGTGTGGGCCGGGGACAGCCGGCCACCTTCCGGACCGGAGGACAGGTGCCCGCCCGGCTGGGGAGGCGGCCTAAGCCACAGCAGCAGCGGTCGCCATCTTGGTCCGGGACCCGCCGAACTTAGGAAATTAGTCTGAACAGGTGAGAGGGTGCGCCAGAGAACCTGACAGCTTCTGGAACAGGCGGAAGCACAGAGGCGCTGAGGCAGCACCCTTTGTGGGCCGGGGACAGCCAGCCACCTTCCGGACCGGAGGACAGGTGCCCGCCCGGCTGGGGAGGCGGCCTAAGCCACAGCAGCAGCGGTCGCCATCTTGGTCCGAGACCCGCCGAACTTAGGAAATTAGTCTGAACAGGTGAGAGGGTGCGCCAGAGAACCTGACAGCTTCTGGAACAGGCGGAAGCACAGAGGCGCTGAGGCAGCACCCTGTGTGGGCCGGGGACAGCCGGCCACCTTCCGGACCGGAGGACAGGTGCCCGCCCGGCTGGGGAGGCGGCCTAAGCCACAGCAGCAGCGGTCGCCATCTTGGTCCGAGACCCGCCGAACTTAGGAAATTAGTCTGAACAGGTGAGAGGGTGCGCCAGAGAACCTGACAGCTTCTGGAACAGGCAGAAGCACAGAGGCGCTGAGGCAGCACCCTGTGTGGGCCGGGGACAGCCGGCCACCTTCTGGACCGGAGGACAGGTGCCCACCCGGCTGGGGAGGCGGCCTAAGCCACAGCAGCAGCGGTCGCCATCTTGGTCCCGGGACTCCAAGGAACTTAGGAATTTAGTCTGCTTAGGTGAGAGTCTGTACCACCTGGGAACTGCCAAAGCAACACACTGTCTGAGAAAGGTCCTGTTTTGGGCCTTCTTCTTCGGCCAGGAGGAGGTCCAAATACAAGATATCTGCGCACCTTCCCTGTAAGAGAGCTTGCCAGCAGAGAGTGCTCTGAGCACTGAAACTCAGAGGAGAGAATCTGTCTCCCAGGTCTGCTGATAGACGGTAACAGAATCACCAGAAGAACAATCTCTAAACAGAGTCAACTATAACTACTAACTCCAGAGATTACCAGATGGCGAAAGGTAAACGGAGGAATCTTACTAACAGGAACCAAGACCACTCACCATCACCAGAACCCAGCACACCCACTTCGCCCAGTCCAGGGAACCCCAACACACCTGAGAACCTAGACCTAGATTTAAAAGCATATCTCATGATGATGGTAGAGGACATCAAGAAGGACTTTAATAAATCACTTAAAGAAATACAGGAGAACACTGCTAAAGAGTTACAAGTCCTTAAAGAAAAACAGGAAAACACAATCAAACAGGTAGAAGTCCTTACAGAAAAAGAGGAAAAAACATACAAACAGGTGATGGAAATGAACAAAACCATACTAGACCTAAAAAGGGAAGTAGACACAATAAAGAAAACTCAAAGCGAGGCAACACTAGAGATAGAAACCCTAGGAAAGAAATCTGGAACCATAGATTTGAGCATCAGCAACAGAATACAAGAGATGGAAGAGAGAATCTCAGGTGCAGAAGATTCCATAGAGAACATCGGCACAACAATCAAAGAAAATGGAAAATGCAAAAAGATCCTAACTCAAAATATCCAGGAAATCCAGGACACAATAAGAAGACCAAACGTACGGATAATAGGAGTGGATGAGAATGAAGATTTTCAACTCAAAGGTCCAGCAAACATCTTCAACAAAATTATTGAAGAAAACTTCCCAAATCTAAAGAATGAGATGCATATGAACATACAAGAAGCCTACAGAACTCCAAATAGACTGGACCAGAAGAGAAATTCCTCCCGACACATAATAATCAGAACATCAAATGCACTAAATAAAGATAGAATACTAAAAGCAGTAAGGGAAAAAGGTCAAGTAACATATAAAGGCAAGCCTATCAGAATTACACCAGATTTTTCACCAGAGACTATGAAAGCCAGAAGAGCCTGGACAGATGTTATACAGACACTAAGAGAACACAAACTGCAGCCCAGGCTACTATACCCAGCCAAACTCTCAATTATCATAGAGGGAGAAACCAAAGTATTTCACGACAAAACCAAATTCACGCATTATCTCTCCACGAATCCAGCCCTTCAAAGGATAATAACAGAAAAAAACCAATACAAGAACGGGAACAACGCCCTAGAAAAAACAAGAAGGTAATCCCTCAACAAACCTAAAAGAAGACAGCCACAAGAACAGAATGCCACCTTTAACAACTAAAATAACAGGAAGCAACAATTACTTTTCCTTAATATCTCTTAACATCAATGGTCTCAACTCGCCAATAAAAAGACATAGACTAACAAACTGGCTACACAAACAAGACCCAACATTTTGCTGCTTACAGGAAACTCATCTCAGAGAAAAAGATAGACACTACCTCAGAATGAAAGGCTGGAAAACAATTTTCCAAGCAAATGGTATGAAGAAACAAGCAGGAGTAGCCATCCTAATATCTGATAAGATTGACTTCCAACCCAAAGTCATCAAAAAAGACAAGGAGGGACACTTCATTCTCATCAAAGGTAAAATCCTCCAAGAGGAACTCTCAAGTCTGAATATCTATGCTCCAAATACAAGAGCAGCCACATCCACTAAAGAAACTTTAGTAAAGCTCAAAGCACACATTGCGCCTCACACAATAATAGTGGGAGACTTCAACACACCACTTTCACCAATGGACAGATCATGGAAACAGAAACTAAACAGGGACACACTGAAACTAACAGAAGTGATGAAACAAATGGATCTGACAGATATCTACAGAACATTTTATCCTAAAACAAAAGGATATACCTTCTTCTCAGCACCTCATGGTACCTTCTCCAAAATTGACCACATAATAGGTCACAAATCAGGCCTCAACAGATTCAAAAATATTGAAATTGTCCCATGTATCCTATCAGATCACCATGCACTAAGGCTGATCTTCAATAACAAAATAAATAACAGAAAGCCAACATTCACATGGAAACTGAACAACACTCTTCTCAATGATACCTTGGTCAAGGAAGGAATAAAGAAAGAAATTAAAGACTTTTTAGAGTTTAATGAAAATGAAGCCACAACGTACCCAAACCTTTGGGACACAATGAAAGCATTTCTAAGAGGGAAACTCATAGCTATGAGTGCCTTCAAGAAAAAACGGGAGAGAGCACATACTAGCAGCTTGACAACACATCTAAAAGCTCTAGAAAAAAAGGAAGCAAATTCACCCAAGAGGAGTAGACGGCAGGAAATAATCAAACTCAGGGGTGAAATCAACCAAGTGGAAACAAGAAGAACTATTCAAAGAATTAACCAAACGAGGAGTTGGTTCTTTGAGAAAATCAACAAGATAGATAAACCCTTAGCTAGACTCACTAAAGGGCACAGGGACAAAATCCTAATTAACAAAATCAGAAATGAAAAGGGAGACATAACAACAGATCCTGAAGAAATCCAAAACACAATCAGATCCTTCTACAAAAGGCTATACTCAACAAAACTGGAAAACCTGGACGAAATGGACAAATTTCTGGACAGATACCAGGTACCAAAGTTGAATCAGGATCAAGTTGACCTTCTAAACAGTCCCATATCCCCTAAAGAAATAGAAGCAGTTATTAATAGTCTCCCAACCAAAAAAAGCCCAGGACCAGACGGGTTTAGTGCAGAGTTCTATCAGACCTTCAAAGAAGATCTAACTCCAGTTCTGCACAAACTTTTTCACAAGATAGAAGTAGAAGGTATTCTACCCAACTCATTTTATGAAGCCACTATTACTCTGATACCTAAACCACAGAAAGATCCAACAAAGATAGAGAACTTCAGACCAATTTCTCTTATGAACATCGATGCAAAAATTCTTAATAAAATTCTCGCTAACCGAATCCAAGAACACATTAAAGCAATCATCCATCCTGACCAAGTAGGTTTTATTCCAGGGATGCAGGGATGGTTTAATATACGAAAATCCATCAATGTAATCCATTATATAAACAAACTCAAAGACAAAAACCACATGATCATCTCGTTAGATGCAGAAAAAGCATTTGACAAGATCCAACACCCATTCATGATAAAAGTTCTGGAAAGATCAGGAATTCAAGGCCAATACCTAAACATGATAAAAGCAATCTACAGCAAACCAGTAGCCAACATCAAAGTAAATGGAGAGAAGCTGGAAGCAATCCCACTAAAATCAGGGACTAGACAAGGCTGCCCACTTTCTCCCTACCTTTTCAACATAGTACTTGAAGTATTAGCCAGAGCAATTCGACAACAAAAAGGAGATCAAGGGGATACAAATTGGAAAAGAGGAAGTCAAAATATCACTTTTTGCAGATGATATGATAGTATATATAAGTGACCCTAAAAATTCCAACAGAGAACTCCTAAACCTGATAAACAGCTTCGGTGAAGTAGCTGGATATAAAATTAACTCAAACAAGTCAATGGCCTTTCTCTACACAAAGAATAAACAGGCTGAGAAAGAAATTAGGGAAACAACACCCTTCTCAATAGCCACAAATAATATAAAATATCTCGGCGTGACTCTAACGAAGGAAGTGAAAGATCTGTATGATAAAAACTTCAAGTCCCTGAAGAAAGAAATTAAAGAAGATCTCAGAAGATGGAAAGATCTCCCATGCTCATGGATTGGCAGGACCAACATTGTAAAAATGGCTATCTTGCCAAAAGCAATCTACAGATTCAATGCAATCCCCATTAAAATTCCAACTCAATTCTTCAACGAATTAGAAGGAGCAATTTGCAAATTCATCTGGAATAACAAAAAACCGAGGATAGCAAAAACTCTTCTCAAGGATAAAAGAACCTCTGGTGGAATCACCATGCCTGACCTAAAGCTTTACTACAGAGCAATTGTGATAAAAACTGCATGGTACTGGTATAGAGACAGACAAGTGGACCAATGGAATAGAATTGAAGACCCAGAAATGAACCCACACACCTATGGTCACTTGATCTTCGACAAGGGAGCCAAAACCATCCAGTGGAAGAAAGACAGCATTTTCAACAAATGGTGCTGGCACAACTGGTTGTTATCATGTAGAAGAATGCGAATCGATCCATACTTATCTCCTTGTATTAAGGTCAAATCTAAGTGGATCAAGGAACTTCACATAAAACCAGAGACACTGAAACTTATAGAGGAGAAAGTGGGGAAAAGCCTTGAAGATATGGGCACAGGGGAAAAATTCCTGAACAGAACAGCAATGGCTTGTGCTGTAAGATCGAGAATTGACAAATGGGACCTAATGAAACTCCAAAGTTTCTGCAAGGCAAAAGACACTGTCTATAAGACAAAAAGACCACCAACAGACTGGGAAAGGATCTTTACCTATCCTAAATCAGATAGGGGACTAATATCCAACATATATAAAGAACTCAAGAAGGTGGACCTCAGAAAATCAAATAACCCCCTTAAAAAATGGGGCTCAGAACTGAACAAAGAATTCTCACCTGAGGAATACCGAATGGCAGAGAAGCACCTGAAAAAATGTTCAACATCCTTAATCATCAGGGAAATGCAAATCAAAACAACCCTGAGATTCCACCTCACACCAGTGAGAATGGCTAAGATCAAAAATTCAGGTGACAGCAGATGCTGGCGAGGATGTGGAGAAAGAGGAACACTCCTCCATTGTTGGTGGGATTGCAGGCTTGTACAACCACTCTGGAAATCAGTCTGGCGGTTCCTCAGAAAATTGGACATAGTACTACCGGAGGATCCAGCAATACCTCTCCTGGGCATATATCCAGAAGAAGCCCCAACTGGTAAGAAGGACACATGCTCCACTATGTTCATAGCAGCCTTATTTATAATAGCCAGAAACTGGAAAGAACCTAGATGCCCCTCAACAGAGGAATGGATACAGAAAATGTGGTACATCTACACAATGGAGTACTACTCAGCTATTAAAAAGAATGAATTTATGAAATTCCTAGCCAAATGGATGGACCTGGAGAGCATCATCCTGAGTGAGGTAACACAATCACAAAGGAACTCACACAATATGTACTCACTGATAAGTGGATACTAGCCCAAAACCTAGGATACCCACGATATAAGATACAATTTCCTAAACACATGAAACTCAAGAAAAATGAAGACTGAAGTGTGGACACTATGCCCCTCCTTAGAAGTGGGAACAAAACACCCATGGAAGGAGTTACAGAAACAAAGTATGGAGCTGAGATGAAAGGATGGACCATGTAGAGACTGCCATATCCAGGGATCCACCCCATAATCAGCTTCCAAATGCTGACACCATTGCATACACTAGCAAGATTTTACTGAAAGGACCCAGATGTAGCTGTCTCTTGTGAGACTATGCCGAGGCCTAGCAAACACAGAAGTGGATGCTCACAGTCAGCTAATGGATGGATCACAGGGCTCCCAATGGAGGAGCTAGAGAAAGTACCCAAGGAGCTAAAGGGATCTTCAACCCTATAGGTGGAACAACATTATGAACTAACCAGTACCCCTGAGCTCTTGACTCTAGCTGCATATGTATCAAAAGATGGCCTAGTCGGCCATCACTGGAAAGAGAGGCCCATTGGACACGCAGACTTTGTGTGCCCCGGTACAGGGGAACGCCAGGGCCAAAGGGGGGGAGTGGGTGGGTAGGGGAGTGGGGGTGGGTGGGTAAGGGGGACTTTTGGTATAGCATTGGAAATGTAAATGAGCTAAATACCTAATAAAAAAAAATGGAAAAAAAAAATGTAAATTCTGAAAACATTTTCCTTTTTGGCTGTAAGAGATCAGGGGAACCCCTGAGGCCTGAGGTCCGAGGCGTGAGCGGTTGGCTACATGGCACTCACTACTTACAGGTCTAATGATGAGTGGCCTTTTGAGACATGACGACTCCAAGTGAAGAGGAGGAGATTGTGGAAGTCCTGAAGACCATGGGATTTTCTTTTCCCTGGGGAAGATTTTTTGGTCGATTGTCATAGTTACTGCTTGTTAAAACTGGTAAAATACTCATTAAGGACTATGATCTTTTATACAGATACAAATAACATTTTAAAATCAGAGTCTCCAGCAGCATTAGCTCATGGTGGGTAGCCTGCTGGTACGGCAAATCCTGCCCACACATCCTTGGGTACAGGACCTGGATCCTTGTGTTTTTGCCTTTTGTCCACTGTGTGATTCTTTCTTTTCCAATGTCCCGGTCTCTCTATGAGAGGTCATCACCACCAGGCTCCAGACCACATCAACATGTTGATTTCATGTAGTTTAGGTAGGGATAGGTCTAGATTTTGGGACACTGGCCAACCCAAGCTGCCCACGTGGGAACCGCCCGGTGCCCCCTCTCCCCATGCCCTCTTCTCCCTTTGGCCCCGGGGGCAGACTGAGCAGTCTGAGATCGAGAACCTGTGGTCTCTGGCCTCCTTGAGGCCCAGAGACCCCAGATTGCTCCCTTTCTACACCTGAGGACTGGGATTCAGTGACTTCCCACAGCCAGATGCTCACCCAGGTGGCATAGAGAGTGCACGGGAGCTGTAGTTCCCAGAGTCTGCCCACCCAGAGCACTGGAGTTCTGGAAGGATGTGGGTTCTCTCCTACCCTCCTTTATTTCCCCATGCCTGCTGCCCAACCGTCCTCCATTGTATCATTAAGGTAACATACTCTGTTCCTTTGGCCCCTCTTCCTCTAGAAGCAGATCCCAGATTTCTCTTTCCCATACCCTCCAATATCAGTTATGTGTAAAGGACTCTTGAAAACTTTCTATTGCCAGCTCTTTACTTTCCTGATGAGATCCTGTTACTAAGCTCTGCAGTTCAGTTGCTGGCTCTAAAATGGATTTAAGTCATGTGCTTACATCTGTCTTAATAATTTCTACTTTGGCTCTTTCCTCCTTACCCAACATCATCCACTCATGTCCCCGAATGTCTGTCGTCCCCCATGTGTAGTTCTTGGCTTAGGGGATAACTAATGAAGACCATTTTGTCTTCCATGTTTTCTTAGTTCCTTTCATCATTTCTGCACTATGTGTGGTTACAAAACCTGAGCTCTAAAGGATATTTGCTTCCACAGGTAAGAACAGAACATCATGCTCCGTCATGATTTCGATATTGTGGGAGATGTGTGCTGAGCCCTTGGCACCGTCTTCACCCACAGCCATGGCAAAAAGCTCTACCTTTAGCTCTGCTTGCAAACCAGCAGCCACCTGTAAGACATCAAATACTGGCTTTAAAACTAATTTTGACAACACACCTAAATTCTCTAAACTTCAGTTTTCTCATCCATAAATTTGGCACTAGTAAATATAAGCACGCGTGGGGAGTGAGTGCAGTCCTGAGTAAAGGTATATTATTGCCACGAGCACGTCATGTGGAGACCCCTGTGCCTCAGACCCATTGGAATTTCAAAGCCTTTTGCTGATCCTTGGTCAATGCCTGAATGTTGACAGTAAGTGTAGGAAGCAGCCACACCAGCTACAGCAGCTTCCTTTTCCTGGGCGTTTACAGCCTGAGACCACTCCCCTATAGAGAACTCTGAAGTAAGATTAGTTAAGCCTCTCTCTGCATCTGTACTACCAAATGGTCCACCGGATCCCAGCTTTTCTGGATGTGTGTCTATCCTTCGTTCCCTGGTCACCCCAGTGGTCACATTTCCACAGCCCAGCTGTGTGCGTCAGAACATATATGTCAGAATTATTTAGAATAGAGTAGAATTCCAGGAAATAAATGGGACTGGCGGCAAAGTTCTGAAGGTTGTTAGAGTTTGTGTCTGAAATATCCCCAAGGGCCATATAGTAAAAGATTGGTGTTAACCCATGGCACTATCAGGAGCTGAGAGAACGGTAAGGAAGCCAGGTGGTAGTGGTGCATGCTTATAATCCCAGCACTCACGGAGACGGCTGTCAGTTATGAGGCCAGCCTGGACTATACAGTGAGTTCCAGGGCAGCAAGAGCTACGCAGAGAAACCCTGTCTCGAAAACAACAACAACAAAAACCTTATGGATCTGGACTTAGTGCAAAGCAATGAGGTCATTGAAGGGGGTGTGGGCTCCTTTTCTGTTTCTCTGCTTCCTGGCAGCCATCAAGAGAGCATTTTGCTCTCCCATGTGTCCCTGTCCTGATACTCCACAGACCCTGAAAACACAGGGCCAAGTGATTACAAAGTGACACCCCTAAAGCTGACACAAAGGCAAAAACCAGGTGCTGCATGTGTGGGGGTGGGTGGGTGGGGGTGGGGACAAAGTGACAGGACATTGGAGGTGAAGGGAAACTTGCAAGACCCATAACTATTTTTCTCCTAGTTTCCTCTTTTGTCTCCATTGCTCCCTCTTCCCCTGTGCCCTGAACAGACACCAAAGTCCTCCTTCCTGTATTCTCAAACATCTGCCATGTGTAGGGGACACTTGAATTCTGACATGACTTCTGAACAGGGAGTTCTGTTTAATTTCTAACCTTAAGACCCTAAGTTGTATCCTAATATCCATCCTACAATCTAGAGCTGTGTGGCTTCTTGAGGGTTGGTAGTGAGTTTCTGTCTGCTGGCTGATAAAGGGAGATTTTATCTAAGAGAAATATGAATGTAATATATTAAGCTTGATGAGTCTCCTATGGATTGGTCTCTGGGATTCTAATACAGGATGTGGAGGGTGATGGGGCCAGTAGAGGGAGACAGAATTAGTGTAGATACCAACTGCTTATGTCTGAAAGAGAGGAAGAGGTTTGTACTAACAAAGAAGAAACTTAATATATAGTGAAGAAATGCAGCAAGGCATTGGGCTGCTTTGCTTTGTTCTTGGAAGGCACACTAGCCAGGAAAGGAAGACGTGTTTATGTTTCTAAGCTGCCTGTCCAGGAGGCTGGTGTTAAAAAGCAGACTTGGGAACAGTTATCTAAAATAATGAATAAATCACACACTACCACATGGAGAGCAATTAAATACAAATGGAAATTGTAAATACAGTTTTATAAATAATAGAATTGAAAACTGTTTCTTTCTTTCTTTTTTTCACAGTGTATGGGTATGTGTGCTGGAGCAGATCCCAACACTGTTTCTCAAAGTCCCGTGCTTGGTCCTCCAAGTCCAGCAATCAGAACGGATGGGTAGTGATGAAAACCCACAGGAGAGCTGGAGTGGTGCCCCCACTGCTACCCAGGATTGGGGCTCATTCTCTCAGTGCTGGCAGCTAACCAAGCTGAGCAGTGGGTAGATTTACATAGACAGGAGATTATAGATTATAGTTTTTTGTCAGAGCCAAAACCTACTTTCATAAAGGGGAAAGAAATACCCTTATAGTGTGGTGAGCTTCAAAGAATACACACTGAGTTTTTACTACTTATAAAGGTTGATCCAGCAGTCACTTAGCTGTTGGAACAATCTGTTCTTTAGATTAAAATGAGATTTACTAACTTCTTGAAACAGTAGAAGGGCTTGCTTTGATGTTTTTTCTTTATGTTGTCAAGAGTTGGACATCTTTTTAATATATGTCTATTTGGGGATATGGGTGCACAGGCCTGCACGTAGATACACACATTTGCCATGAAAACTGTGTGTGGAGGTTGGAGGACAACTTTCAGGGGTTGGGGTTGGCTCTGCTTTTGCCCCATGGCTCAGGTCTTGAGGCTTGGTGACAAGCACCTTAACCTGCTGAGCCATCTCACTGGCCCCAGCATTCTGACATCTTGACATCGTACAGTGGTGAGTTATTTCAGAAAAAATGAATAGGCATGGATTTGTGAATATAATGTCAATGCTGGCATATCTCTAGAATTTCAGCCTGTGTCTTACTGTTCTGCTGTAGATTGTGATAGGCAAAGTAGGAGTGTAATAAAAAAAAACCATCTGGTTTGCACACCTTCATAGACCAGCTGAAAAAAACAAGGTTCAGAGCATTGATGCCCAGCCTTGCCTGGTGCGAGACGGTCTTTGCAAGAAGCCGATAGACTCTGCAGTGCACTTAAGTTGACCACTGAATGTAAGTAACAAGTGTGGCTGCTTTAGTGGCTATGGGACCCTTGCTGTTCTCCTGAGCCCCATACACCCATTTCTGTGCCTGAAAATTTGTGAGCCCACTGGCGTACCTACTTCATTCTGGCCATACCTATCTAAGTGCCTGCTGCACGCCCACCCTGTTAAGTTCCTGCATGCCATCCTTCTTCTCTGGCTCTATTAGTAGCACATGACAGGAGTCCAGCAGTTACTGAGAGATGAATAGCCTGGTGAAGCCGTCAGGTGATGTGCTCACAAGATGGTTATGTTTTAATTTGAGATAAACTTGTGTTTATCTTATATAACATTTCTAAATATATATTGTGAAAGTAAGTAGGAATATAAATAAATATTCACTTTTTAAAAACGAAACATCCCATTTTTGACAATGTAGCAAAGTCAGAGTAGGTTTAGATTTTTGGTTTCCATTTTTTTTAGTGTTTATATTTAACTGAAACACAGAAGTGTCTATATTTATAAGGTGCAGTGTGATGTTTAGATGTGTGTACACTCTTAGTGAAGCTCATTCTGGGTAGTTAGCATAGCCATCACATTCCAACATTTATCCTTTGTGTTGAGAATACTTAAGAAAGAAAAATAATACTTCTGGGCTGGTGAATGGCTCAGCGAGTAAGAACACTGGCTGCTCTTCTGAAGGTCCTGAGTTCAAATCCCAGCAACCACATGGTGGCTCACAACCATCTGTAATGAGATCTGATGCCCTCTTCTGGTGTGTCTGAAGACAGCTACAGTATACTTACACATAATAATAAATAAATCTTAAAATATGATAAAAAAGAAAAACAATATTTTTCATGTAATTGGCATAATTCCAGATTTCCTCTTTTACAGTGTGACATCTTTAAATTTGTGTTTTTAGAGAACGTTGAAGAAATAAAACAGCTGATGACTTTAGTAAAATAATGTGATTTCCTATCATTATGCTAGATAATATTCTCTGAGAAGCACAAGAAAGTAAGCCAGATTTATATAAAGTAGAAAGAATGGGATGAATGTTTTCATGGAGAATATGCTACTTGTCAGAAAAACTCGATTTTCTAAATTTTTTGATATACTTATTTTATATGTATGAGATCCCCCCCCCCCCCCCCGTGCATGTATGTCTGTGTAATACATCCATGAAGTGTCTGAGATGATCAGAGACATTCTGGATCCCCTGGAACCAGACTTACCTGTGGTCATGCGCTGTCAGGTGGGTTTTGTGAACAGAACCTGGGTCTTCCGCAAGAGCAGCATGAACTCTTAACTACCTAGGCAACTCTCCAGTCCCCAAGAATTCAAATGTTCAGTGACTGTACATCACTGAACTCCTGTGGCAAGTGAGGACAGCTTCCCAGGTGTCCAGCCAAAGTTATTATCTATCTGTCTGTCTGTCTGTCTGTCTGTCTGTCTGTCTGTCTGTCTGTCTGTCTATCTGTCTGTCTATCTATCTATCTATTTAACTTGTAGGTTTTTTGTTTGTTTGTTTGTTTTTTGTCGTGGTTCTTATGATTTGGAGCCACATAGGGGCCCAATCTAGGGACTCTCTTTCCTATGATCCGAGAAATATTAGACCCACTCATGGTGTAAGCTGAGTGTCAGAATCATATAAAATGAAGGAATTCAGGATGATGGTATAAAAGCCAACTAAAATGTAAACATACATGTTCACATGTGTGCATGCAAACACACACACACACACACACACACACACACACACACACACACGATAATATGAACTTACAGGCCCAGGTTTATATGTCACTTTCAGTCCAGTGCTGGGTGGGGGCTGCTTCACTCTAAACCTACCAGGAAGAAAAATGGAAGAAAATGAACACCACAATGAAAACAAAGCAAGGAAGGAATACAGTGCTATAAAACCTCGAAGGTGTGAGACTGGGAGCCAGGGGGTCCATACCATGTATAAACAACAAAGACCTTAAGATTCTAGGGAATCCACAGCGTGTACAAACAACCGAAGGCCTTAAGAGTCCATTGAGAAAAGACTTTGGGATCCACCTATTTCCTACCTGCCTTTTCAACAGTTCTCATCAGCATGAAACAGACTCTAGCCTGTATTCCCACCCTTGGTTGCTACTTGGAGACCGGCTCAAGCAGAGCTCTGCCAGTGTTTGGCTGGTGTGTGCCTTGCAGCATAGCCATCAGTATTAATGTGAATGCTGACAGCCAGGTCAGGCAGCTATAGAACAATGGGACTTTGGGAAAACAGCAGAGCATGGGAACTGGGCTTTGCCCTGACTCCATGTGGGGTTTGCATTCTTGGGGAAAAGAGGGACTGAAGAAGATCGGGAAATGCTGAAGGGCTTGAGAAGTCCTGGGCTCACATGTGCTGTTTGTGGATCTCTTCTCCTGCCTGTGCTCTGCGGGTTCTGCCTGAGGTTGAAAGGCCTGGAGTACTCTGTAAAGGAGAGCCTGCTGGCACACTGACTCCTGCCCTCTCCTACCATCTGCCTTGCTGTCTAATCATCATACTGATCAAGCAGTGGGGTGAAATCTCTAAAGCCAGAACCTTGAGTCAGAGAGACAAGTTCTACCTAGAGTCCACTAGTTTAGGAATAATTCTCTATTTCCTCCCACCCACTTCATTGGTAACAACCTGGGAAGAAAAATAAAATGTCTTAAGTGGTGACCTGAGTCTTCTAACCACGCTGTTTCTTGGGGAGCGAACATCCTTAAAGGTGGGGTTTGCCTCAACTAAAAGGTGACAGTAACCTTCCAACTTGGATGCTTCTGCCATTTTTCTGTATTTCAGTTCTATTACAGAATCATAAATGTTTTCAAAGGGTTTGTCATTATATAAGAAGAACTCTGCAACTGCAATATTTATTGCATTGCAATGGAAACCTTCCCACCATGCATATTGTACTTTAGCTCAGTTCAGAACAGAGCTGAGGACTCTTTGTAATTCCAAGTGTCCTTGGCATAGATTTATAGTATATTGATCCAATGAAAATGAGTGAACTCCCAGTGTTGCTCTGGTGACCATAATAAAGTGAAGTCCTTCAGTGTGGTAGAGACAGCAATGACCTGTTTGGTATTCAGAAGGCCTGATCTTCCTCATGCCAGCCTGCAAGACCTTGAAACAGGTTATTCTGTTTCATTATATATAAGGTGTCAAAAGGCTCAAAGATTCCATTGGTTTGGGTCTAGAAAAGTACCAAGTATGTTTTCAGACCTATACGTAAACTGAACTGTGGGCTAAGATGTTTATTAATAGTTAGGTCATCATAGCTAAAATTATCATAGTACTTCAGTTATTCTTTTTGTCTTAATCAGGCAGAAATAGTGTGATTAGAAATAGTATGATTTCAAAATCAAAGACAAGGAAGTTTAAAAGAAAGGAAGACACAAACATCAGGCCACAACCGAGGGAGTTGAAATTATCGTCTGTTCTACTAGGAAAAAACTTGTGGGCCAAAAAGCAAAGAGGGACTATATTCAAACTGCGGAAGTGAAATATCTGCCAGCCAAAACCACTATTCCCAGCAAGGCTATCCTTCAGAAATAACTGATTTTATAAACCAGCAAAAGCCAAGGAAATCCATTACCACTGAACTTGTCTTACAAGAAATGCTTAATGAGGTTCTTCAAGGAGAAACAAAAGGATGGAAATTACTATCATGAATATGTATGAAACTATAAAACTTACTGGAAAAGGGAAATGCATACTTGGATTGGAACACTCTAGTACTGTAATATTATTAACTGTACATATTCATCATGGTCACAGCATGCATATCTTTGTCATGAAGTTTAAAGCCAAAGTGATCAAAAATATAGAGACAATAACTAGGAAATATACCATAGAAAGGCAAAAATCCCACATTTTTATATGTAGTAGAAGCTGTTGTCAGCTTAACTTGCAATGATAAGCTGTTTGATGAAGTGGGCTGTGGTGGTGCACTCCTTTAATTACAGTATGAGAAGGAGGAGCCCTGTGAATTAAGAAAAGTTGGGTCTATATTTCCAGTTCCAGGCCAGTAAAGGTATATAGTGAGACATGGCTTTAGACAAACAAACAAACAAACAAAGTTTCATCTAGTAGCATTGGAGCCTGTTCTGAGGCGGCTAGAGTTTGGCCCTGCAGGGCTATGGCAGGACAAGAGCTTGCCAGCTTCTGTTGGAGCCTGGAGCAACCACCAGAGGAATCTCTCTGCTTTCAGAGTGTATATGGGGGCTTGAGGGTTTCTGCCCAGAATACCTTTCCAAGGTTCCTTTCCAAATCTTTGTTTCAAGGAAAATTCCAGACATTCAGATCAAAATCCAGGTCCAGATCTTAATCTAGGCTTAGGTCCAGGGGTTCTCCATTATACTATACAAGGTCACATCTTGGTCCTGCACCCATAGTTGATCCAGGAGCAGGTCTTACTAGCCAAAATTATCAAAATTGTTCTGGTTGGCACAGCCATTCCCCCAATGCTTTCTCAAAAGTGTGACTGCAGCTAGGATCTTGGAATGTTGGGGTTGAGTGTATATATCCCAGGAGGAGATCTAAGGGAAGCCTTCTCTAAATAGAGCACCATTGCTTTTGTGTCTCCAGTACATGGATAAGCCAGGCTTTTGAGAGGATTTGTCTCTGGATATTCTGAAGCACAGATGATGCCAAGGAAGCTAAAGATGAATGGAGCTTGATGGATGTGGAATTAGATTTTATTTCTCTTTAACAGAGAGGGCACATAGCTCAACACCGGGAATTTTGGAGAGGCCCCCTTTTGTCATGTGGTTGCATTTTATAGCAGGTTTCAATCTTCACAGCACCCCAGATTTAGTAGAAAAACCTCTTAAATGAACTTTTGTACAATTGAAGCATCTCAGTTGTCAAAATTTGGATTGTAAAAGAACAATGCGAAACATACTTCTCCAAAACATTTAATTTTGGATAAAGCTGTGAACTACACAAATGCAGAATGAAAACAGTGTGTCAACTCCCACACTATTGGGATTCACACAGAGGACAGGGTCTGGGTTATGATGGTGGGATATTACAGCAGATCATACTGAAAAGGTGGTAGAAGTGGAGGTAGACAGGGCACTGCACAGACAGGGGCCACTGTATGGAACGGCATCGGCTCAGGACACCCAAGCCCAAGGTCTCAGTACAAAGGAGACTTGTTTGCCACAGAGGGACAGTGGGCAGAGAAAATAAGTCAAAGACAGGAGATAGAGGACAAGAGAGAAGGGTAAGGGAGCAGAGAGGGGAAGGAGGGGTATTTGTTCCCAGAGAGGGACAAAGGACTGCCTCTAGATAAAGAGGAGACAGACAGATGTCGCCTATAGGCAAATAGTGGTTTATAAAGGTAAAATAGAAAACCCCGTGTTAGGACAAGGTGTTTAATTTTAATTGGCCATGTTAATTAGGTGAGCCAAAGGGGGCTTTTAATTGATGGACTTTGATACTTTGATAGCTGAACCTTGGTAGTCAGCCTCAGGGAGAAGAAGTGGTCAAATAAGGGAATAGACCACAGTGGCTAACTTTAGGAATATAGTCTGATGGTTTTATTAAGGCAGAGGGACTGAGGGAGAAGGGCAAGGCCTGCCAGAGCCATGTTTGCCATGCTCAAACTGGACAGAGTCCTTTAGTCACTTTCTCTGTACCACAGTAGTGGAGGGCTTGGGTCCTATTCCTGATCACACTGTTCACCTTAACTCTACCAAAGCATGGCGTTAAAGACTTTTGGAAGCCCATCATGGAGCTGAGCTATTGTTGGTGAATGATATTTCCTATCAGGTCCTAGTAAGCAAAGATCACCAAGTGAAGTTACATGACTTTTACACCCTAGAGGACGACTACTCTTGGTGGAGATGACATGATGTTTTCATTCTGCACTTGCATAATTCAAAGCTTTGTTCAAAATTAAGTGTTTTAAAAAAGGATGCTTTGCGTGTATTTTTTTTACAGTCCAAATTTCAACAACTGAGATGCTTCTATTATACAAAACAATTCATTTAAGCGGTTTTGCTGCTAAATACATAGGTGTTCTATAGATTAAAGCCTGCTGTGAAATGCCAACACCTAACAAAAAGCAACAATAAGCAGTTCGATTGTTTAAAAAATGATGTAACCTCATTGTAACCACAAGACAGCTACAGCAAGTAAACAACTGCTAGCAGGAAGGGAACACTTAAAACTATGGAAAAGTATCAAACCGCAGAGCTAGACAACTAGAGACTAAAGACAAAGCCAGATGCCAAGCAGTAAGATGGTGACTGAGTCTGTCACTGCTCAAGCTGCATGTCTGAGTCTCCTAGTCAGAGGACAGCATGTGCTAGACGAGCTGAAGTAAGATCCAGCTCCCTGCTGCCTATGAGCAAACCCCTTGAGGTTCAAGGACACACTGGGCTGAAAGTGAAGGGACTTTTGACAAATGCTGCACAAATCTATGACTTGGTAGGTTCGCTTCAAGTCAAAAACATGGGGGAAAAGAAAGATGGACTCATTAAGAAGTAATCTAATGTGATGGTGGATAATTATTTATAATATGACTTTATGACCTGTCTGATTTCTGAGGTGGTCACTATAATTTCTTTGCCCATTGTCTATTTTTTTATTCCTTTTAGATAGCAAAAGTTCATAATTGACACATTACAAGTATAACTATTGAATGGTACACATAAAAGTAGATCTGTTTAGCATTTGTATGAAAACTCCTTTCACTTGCATCACAAGCATGGAGCTGGACCTTCTGGTTTATCTCTTCAGCTTGGCGTCTACTGACTAGAAAATTTAAACATACAAGGAAAACACTGATAAAAATAAAGGGAAAATACTTGCTGGAGAAATGGCTCAGTGGTTAAGAGCACTGACCAGAGTGCTCTTCCAGAGGTCCTGAGTTCAATTCCCAGCAACCACGTGGTGGCTCTTAACCATCTATAATGGGATACAATGCCCTCTTCTGGTGTGTTTGAAGACAGCGACAGTGTATTCACATACATAAAATAAATACAATACTAATCAGACACTTCAGTATCACTTTCTACAATGAGCAAGTCAACTAGAGAGGGGGGGAAAAACCCAACAAACCTCTAGCTATGACTTCAGTCTTTGACCAAATGAATGTGGCAGACATATATTGAAGCTTCTATGAACAACTGACTGTAAGTTCATCTCTAACACACATGGAATGTTCTTTAAGGTAGACCAAAGGATGATTCACAAAAAGTCTTTAAAAACATAGATGATTATAATAATATCTAGTATCATTTCAGACATCAGTAGCCTGAAATAATTAGTCAATTACAGAAAGAATCTGGAAAATTCTGTGGAAATTAAGCCCCGTGCTCCTGAACAAACAATGGAAGAGTGAAAAAGAAACTCAAGAGAGAGACTAGAACGCAGGTAAAGGAAGTCAGGTACAGGCATACCCTGTAGGGGGCAAGCAGCGATCTCCAAGAGGGAGGTTTATCTCAAGAAATGTCTGCATTGATATGTGCACCAGTCTCCTCTCAGATACACACCTGCATCTTGGAGGAAGCTCCTTCAGGGCAGGATGGTCTAAGGAGGTGAAATAGTCCATTCTGGGAAGCTGCCTGTGGTATAGGAATTCATGACTCAAACAGGTCCCTAACTCTGACAGATTTGCCAGGTCACTCCCTCCCCAAGAATATCTAATCAGTAAGGACACTTCGAGACAAGCTGAGCTGACTAGAAGAAGCTCAGATCAGCCAAGGCACTTGGAAGGAGCAAAGACCAGGTGAACTGTCTGAAGAGGCCCAGGCCACCTGAGCTGCCTGAAAGAGACATTCCCCAACATGTTGAGTGGTCTGAAGGCTAGGCATGTATTCTCTAATTTTCTAGGTTTTGTGAGCTGTGAACCCCGCTGAGGTGAGCTTTGGGATGTAACTGTCTTTGAGTCATTTCTGTTCCTGTAAGCAGCCTCTCATCCGTATTCCTATAATTAACCCCAGTAAAGACCACTGCTTTGCCAGAATGGACTTCGGTGGGCTTTTACTTTGGTCCATCGTTGGTTCCCTGTCTCGGATGAGTAGACATTTGTTCATGTGTCCTCAGGAATAGTGTCAGACAGCAATTAAAAAGGAAGAAAGATTTCGATTAAATAGTCTAAGATTACACATCAAGGAACTAGAAAGGTACAAGCCTATCTCAAATTTGCTGAAGGAAGGAAAGAATAAAAACCAGAGCGGAAAATAAATCAACAGTAAACAAAAAAGAGCAGAGTCAATAAAACTGAAGCTTTATTTGAAAAAGTAAAGAAAATTCATAGCTCTCAGCTAGCCAAAGAAAACTGGAAAAGAAAAACAAAAACAAAAATGTATGATACTTCAGAAATAAGAACCACCAAATAGAATAACTTATATGAAATTTGAATATATTTCTTTAAAAACACAAATCATCGGCCATCATTGGAAAGAGAGGGCCCTTGGTCTTGCAAAATTTATATGCCTCAGTACAGGGGAATGCCAGGGCCAAGAAGTGGGAGTGGGTGGGTAGGGGAGTGGGGAGGGTAGGGTAGGGTATGGGAGACTTTTGGAATAGCATTGGAAATGTAAATGAAGTAAATACCAAATAAATAAATAAATAAATAACCCCATAAATCATCACATAGATTGAGTCAGGAAGAGAAAGAACACCTGGACAGACTGATACTAGAGAGAACGGATGATTAACACAAGGATTCCTGCGTTAGTCACTTTTCACATTGCTGTGCTGTGACATCGTGCTTGACTGAAGCAGCTTAAAGAGCAAGGGTTCAGTGTGGCTCACACATGAGGGATGGGCAGTCAGTCCAGCACAGCAGAGGAGACAGGTTTATGAGATGGCTGGCCACCCTGCATCTTGGGGAAGAAGTGCAGAGACAAGGATGGGATAGAGAGTAAGGGAATGTCCAACTAATGACTTGGCCCAACTTGAAACCCGTCCCATGGTTAAGAATCAATCCTGGATACTACTAATGATACTCTATTAGGCTTGCAGACAGGAGAATGACTGTCCTCTGAGAGGCTCTACCCAGTAGCTGACTGAAACAGGTGCAGATACCCACAGCCAAACATTGGACGGAGGTCAGGGACTCTTGTGGAAAAGCTGTGAGGAGGATGAAAGGCTCTGAAGGGAATAGAAACTCCATAGGAAGACCAACAGAGTCAACTAACCTGGATTCCTGGGAGCTCTCAGAGACTGAGCCACCAATCAAAGAGCATCACAGGCTGGACCAAGACCCCCAGCACATATGAGCAGATATGCAGCTCAGTCTCGATGTAGGTCCCCCAACAAATGGAATGGGGACTGCCCCTAAAGTTGTAGCCTGTGAAATCTGTTCCCCCACAGGGCTGCCTTGTCTGACCTTAGTGAGGGAGGATGTGCCTAACCCTTCAGAAACTGGATGCTCCAGGTTGGAGGATACAGAGGTGGGTCTCAGAAGGAGAGGGAGGATAGGAGGAGAGACTCTGGGAGAGGGGACATCTGGGGCAGCATTTGGAATGCAAGCAAGCAAACAAGCAAAGTGGTGCTGCAAAACTGGGATTGTCTCTGTAGAAGAATGAAAATGGAGCTACATTTAAGACTCTAACTCAAAATTTAAAACTGAAACATGATATTTCAAACTATAAAGTTCCCGGATAAATTCATAAGGGGAGAAGTCTTACCAACATTGACCTTGGAAGTTACTTTGGTTATCACACCAAAAGCCAAAGACCCAATCAAGACCCAATACATTACTAAGTAAAATAGTAATGTATTAAAGTAAAAATCTTCTGTACTACAAATATAAAGTGAAGTTGCATTGGAAGCAAGCAACAAGCACAGAAAACATAACCCCAGCTTGTTTATGATGGGCCACTTAAAGTTACAAAGAACTCATTCGATTCAGTCCTGGGGAAAACCCCAATAATCTGATGTAAAAATGAGCAAATTGAATTAGCATTTCTCCACAGAACAGATAAAAATGGCCAATTAGCACATTAAAAGTATACATTATTAATTATCAGACAGATATAAATTAAAACTATTAGGAGATACTATCACATACCCATTAAGACGACTAGTTTAAGAGAGAACCCCACTGGGCGTGGTGGCACACGCCTTTAATCCCAGCACTCGGGAGGCAGAGGCAGGCAGATTTCTGAGTTTGAGGCCAGCCTGGTCTACAAAGTGAGTTCCAGGAGAGCCAGGTCTTATACAGAGAGCCCTGTCTCGAAAAAACAAACAACAACAACAACAACAACAAACCCCAAAAAAGCAAGAGAGAGAGAGAGAGAGAGAGAGAGAGAGAGAGAGAGAGAGAGAGAGAGAGAGAGAGAGAGAGAACCCAAAGATAAGTCATATTGGACATCTGAGCAGCTACAGGACCTGGTAGCCCCTCCTTTGGGAGTGTATCCAAAAGAACTAAAAACTCCATCTTGTAAGTATGGATAAACACTGCTCTGTACCCTGCAGTGCCATTCATGATAGCCAAGATAGAAAAACAACTTAGGTGCCCATTAATAGATGTGTGGATAAAAATAAGCAATGGTGGATCTAAACAAATGGAATAATATTAAAACCTGAACCAAGAGATCATGCCTTTTGCTATTGCATTGATAAACCTAGAGGATAGCATGGCAAGTGAAAGAAGTGAGACTTAGAAAACGTATCACCTCACTTTCATGTGGACTCACATGAAAACACAAACACACAGAAGTGGAGAACAAGCATGGCTACCAAGGGTTGAATCAAGGCAGGAGGAGGAAACATGTCAAAGTCTACAAAGCAAGGGCTGGAGAGGTAGGAAGCTCAGTGGTTAAGGACACGTACTGCTCAGTCTTCCAAAGGACCCGAGTGTCTTACCACATCCTGTAATTCCAATTCCAGGGACAATAAGGCCCCTTGGCAAACAAGTCTAGAGACCTAACGTTTATGAGGACTGGGGGCAGGAAAACTGAACAATATACAGAATTCCTGCAGAGTGAGTAGATTCTGGCTACTCTGGACATAAAAATTACTTGCATCGCTGCAATAGTCTTTTGAAATATCTATGTGTTCTATGATATTATGTTATGGTTCTTAAATATGCACAATACTTTTTGAGAGTGCTTTTCCTATCAGGCACAAATGTTTATTCAGGTCATCAGAGTTGATGATTATTACAGTGTGATGGCTAATAGTGGTTGCCAACTTGACATACCTGGAAAGAGGGAACATCAATTGAGGAACTGTATCCATAAGATTGGCCTGTAGGCAAGTTTATGGGGGGCATTTTCTTGATGAATGATTGATGTAGGAAGGCCCAGCCCACAGTGGGTAGTGCCACCCCTGGGAAGGTGGTTCTGGGTTCTATAAGAAAGCATGCTGGTAAGCAATGATTCCCCCATGGTCTCTGCTTCATTTCCTACCTCCAGGTTCTTCCTTGAGTTCCTGCCTTGAGTTCCCTTCATGAGAGAATACAACCACAAGCTGGGATCAGCCTTTACGTGCTCAAGTTGCTTTTGGCCATGGTTTTTATGGCAGCAAGAGAGAGGAAACTAGGACATACCATTTCAAGTCCTGAGTACTAATTATTGAAGTGCTTGTACAAATTATTTGTTTTTGCTAGGTTAGATCCAGAGTTGTGTGGCTTCTACTGAAGCCTGAATAATGACTTACAGAAGGCATGAAAGCAGGTATCATGTGTTGGAGTCCAGTCTATGCTGACTTGTTCAAGAATGTATGAGAAGATAAAGAAATAAATGATGTGATTATACAGAATTCAAGATGTCATTACAGTTCACTAAGTGGTCATTAATATAGGAAAGACAAGCATTAAAGGAACATGGGCAGGCACCTGGTGCCTTTGCCTCACCTGCAGAAGTCCACGCCGACATTCTTGAGTTTCACAATGGTCGCATAGGTGTGTCCTTCTTTAAGCACTCCAAACTTCACAGATGGTGGGAGAAGGTGGAACCCGAAAGGGGATGCGTTTGGGTTATACATAGCAGCAGATGCGATGGAGGATGTATTCACTCTTCCCCCAACAGGATCTTCCACCTTTGTAGAGCAGAGACATTGACAAAAGGGAGAAGGGGAGTTTCTGATTAAAGAAAATACTGCTGACACCAGAGGGAAGACTTAAAAATGTACATGCAATTCTTACAACATCCTTATATAAATAGTTTAGGTTTTGGTTAGAAGAAAAGAAAGTGCAAGTTCGGAGTTGAAAGAAATCATTTGCTGAATGCTTAAGTAGAGAAGTCTTAACCCCAGGTTCGCCTGATTCTTAGGTTCATGCTCTTTCCTCTGGGACAGTGGCTAACTAGGGTTGCGTAGGCTCCTGCAGAGTCCTCTGGAATACTCAAGATTACTGTTCCTGTTCCTGGAGTTTCAGACTCTCTGTGTCCAGAGTGGGGAGGGTTTTGCATTTAAAACATTCTCTGGTGTTGCCAATGCTGCTGATCTGGAAGCCACACAGTGAACTTCTGCTCTCTGCCCATCACTGACATCACCCAGCAATTAACCTGCAGACTCTGTCACAGATCAGACCTAGAGAGTCAGAATCATCATCTCTAACAAACCCGTACATAATACATATTCACATTTAAGTTTTCAAGCATGATTATCAGTTACATATGATCAGCAACATGATGACTCAACTGTAACGTGGCAACTGTAACATGGCAATGGTGACAGCTAGCATGTGCCATGGAAGCAAAGAAAGGATATATATATATATATATATATATATATATATATATATATATAAATATATATATATAAACTTGTAAGCATAAGCAAGTATTTCTATCAGAGCTGGTGGGAAAACGTTATCTAAAAGGCTCCGAGGATGGACAGGAGAGGAAACCCACAGTGGCCAAAGGAGAGTGATCTGGGCAGGGTAGGATGAAAGAGCACATTTTAACTAATAGATTGCTGTGGTCCATTTTCAATATGAGATGCTCTTAGGGCTTGTCAGAGTCATAGAGAACGAGAATGCTGGGTCTCTCCCTCCTTGGGTGTTGACTGGTGCCTACTGGTCTAACAACTTTGAAAGCTGAAAGTTACAGGTCTGTGATATGACTGAGCCCATGATCAGAAAAGGAGGCAATCTCAAGTCTCAAATTATTTATTAGATAAAGCTTTGGACCCTAAGCTAACAAGGTGAGGAATTTTGGAATGGGGCATATTCTGATCTAAAGGGAAAAAGAACAGACATTTCTTATGATAGGGTGGGGGCGGCATGACCATGATACAGGATGGCAACCTTAAAAACCACTATCTTACCAAATTCTCATGCCAGCCACTTTTGCCTTTTTTTCTATGCTGGCATCCCATTATGCAGAATTATATATTGAAAACTGTTTCATTTCCAGTAAAGTCTTGAATTTATTATTCTATTTCCAACAACATGAGGCCATAGTTTTTGCCAGATCAAATTCTTTGGACATTATCCTAAGCTTTGTTAAGTGAAAGGTCTTGAGCTTTAGGTTTTAGGGGTACAGTATTCCTTTGAGGTAGGAGATCATCAGAAGAGTTATTAATGCTATAGACAGACAGGTTGACAGCACCAAGGGAAGAGCTTGGAGAAGAGTTCAGGCCCACATTGATAGAGATCCTCAGCTTTTAAACAGGATTCCCAAGAGATTACCTCTGACCTTGTCCAACTTTATTGGTCAGCCACACCCAGAGGGAAATGTTTACGAAGACAGCCTGTCGCCTGTCTCCCAAGATGATCTGTCTTTCCTGAAGTAGACAATTCCAGCACAGACCACAGATCCACACATAATCTCCAGAGCTGCCCCCTGCTGCCCCCCACCCCCCACCCCTATAACAGGTCCCAGCTAGTTTTTCCCTTTGCAGACACCCTTCATTCCCTGAGGAGAGAGGCTTCTCCTAGCCGTGTGTATTAATGAACACAGTCCTGTCTGTAGAAGTCAGACTCTGGATTCTTTCTGTCTTTTGTCTTCCTGTATCTAACATGTGTGACAGAGTAACGGGTCCCTTCTTACAGGTTTCAAATGAAGTGGCTGGATAGGAAGATTGTAAAGTTTCCTTTTCCTTTGGACCAAGGTTGGCAGTTCTTAGGAGTGACCAGGCAGTGTTGAAAGAATAGCAGGTGACAATAGACAGCTTTGTGGCTGTCCATAAGTGAGGGTACACAGGGCAGAGAGAGCAAGGTTCAAGGCAAACAAGTGACTTTAGGTTTGCAAACATAAAAGACTGCAGTTTGAGGAATTATTGCCATTTAACCAGAATGGAGAGACTTTACAAAAAGGCATAGCCCTGGCTGACAGGCAGAAGGGAGGCCAATAATGCCTGTAAATGACATCGAGCACCTGAATTATTCTTCCCAAAGTGACTGCTCCCAGGGACCTGCCAGCTGGCTGGTGAATCTCAGAAGCTGGTGCCAGCCAGTGGGAGCAGAGCCTTTTTTTTTGTGTGTGTGTGTGTGCTCCTGTGGGAGAATGGTAAGGGCACAGAGCTGGCACGAAACTGAGTGCATTTCAATTGCACAGAGTGTCCTGGAAGACTTGCCCAAGCATCTCTGTTACCTTGGCATAAGGCTGAGATTTGGGCTTGGAGCTCATCATGTAATAAGGTAACCTCACTTTCTCTTTTCTTGCTTGTCCAGTAACATCCTGCAGCAATGACTGGGTTGGAATTTTGATTGGCATATAAATGTCTGGCTCTGTTAGAGAAAAAAAATTAAGTTAGAGCACGTCTGAGATATTGTTATAGAAGTGTTGAGATATATGTTCATAGAAGTGCATGAACCAGCCTGGAAACTTTCTCCAGTCATTCCTTTCTTTGTAATTAATTAATTAATTAGTTAATTAATCAATTTTTACTTCAGTACTATATAGTAATATATTGATATATTTACTTTATTATTTATGTGTATGTAGATGTATTTATGTGCATGCAATTGTTAGTGGTGTCTGTGTGTGTGTGTGTGTGTGTGTGTGTGTGTGTGAAGGGGCAGGTACCGAGAGCCCTGAGAGCATTGAGCTGCCATGGGGAGCTGAGGAGGGGTTGACAGGATTGGGGGTGGGGATGGGGTGGGGTGGATTAGTGTGCTGTGAGGGGGCCCAAGGGACTAAAGGGGACCCCTTAGCCTGTGTGCTCAGTGTGCCAGCTATTCCCCCTTGAATTTTCACTTCTACCCTATAAGCATCTGGAAATGTGGCATTCTGGTGTGTGTCCTTGGGACTGCACATGTCCCCAGCAGAGCCATAAGGCCTGACCCTGGATAATTCTATGGAAGTTGATGAAGACACCACCATTCTGCCTATTGGTCTAGAAGAGTTGGAAACTTGGGTCTCTAGGATCAGGACCCCTGCTGCATGGGAGTGAGCTGTCCTTTGTGGTGAGAATCAGACCAAAGGAAGACAAGAGGAAGGCAGGGAGAATATAAAGGCAAACAAGCTAGCGCACATGTGCTCATGGGCTGCTTCACCTTGGAGAGGAGGTGGCTGTCTGTGGGACTCACCCTGCCACCTATGCTTTACAGGAGTAAATTCACCACCTCTCCCCTTTTTAGTCAACTTTGAGTTTTCTTTTTTTTTTTTTTCCATTTTTTATTAGGTATTTAGCTCATTTACATTTCCAATGCTATGCCAAAAGTCCCCCATATCCACCCACCCCCACTCCCCTACCAACCCACTCCCCCACCAACCCACTCCCCCTTTTTGGCCCTGGCATTCCCCTGTACTGGGGCATATAAAGTTTGCAAGTCCAATGGGCCTCTGCAGTGATGGCCGACTAGGCCATCTTTTGATACATATGCAGCTAGAGTCAAGAGCTCCGGGGTATTGGTTAGTTCATAATGTTGTTCCACCTATAGGGTTGCAGATCCCTTTAGCTCCTTGGGTTCTTTCTCTAGCTCCTCCATTGGGAGCCCTGTGATCCATCCATTAGCTGACTGTGAGCATCCACTTCTGTGTTTGCTAGGCCCCGGCATAGTCTCACAAGAGACAGCTACATCTGGGTCCTTTCAATAAAATCTTGCTAGGGTATGCAATGGTCTCATTAAGAAAACTGAGAAGGTGCAGTGACTACAGCTGAAGTATTCTCTGTCTATCTGTCTGTCTGTCTGTCTGTCTGCCTGTCTCTCATCTCTCTGTCTCTCTCTCTGCCTCTTTACAGATGCGGGACATTGAAGTTCAGAAGATAAATTGCCTAAGAAGCTGTAATGAGTATTAGGGGTGGAATGTGAACCCCAAAGAGTCAGATTCCACAGGGCACCAAAAGTATCTGGGTACCATCATCTCAGGGTAGCTTCTAGAAAAACAGACATAGGACATAGGTTAGACAGGTCCTGTTGTCGATCAGGAGTAAGAAGGATCTCTGGAGGTGGAGCTCAGCAGCTAGTGCTCTGATGCCTGTGGGTCACCATTCTTTATGTAGGCAGCCTTTCTAATAGCTTTAGCCAATGATGCTAATTAACTGCTCATAAATTTATTACTCCTAATGGGAACTCCTGACAAGGAGATTGCCATGTGCTGTGTGTTGCACCAAGAAGTTCATGTATATTAAGCAAGTGGATTTCCATTACTCTCCTATGCATCTAGCCATGTGCATATCATGATATCTGCCTGGCAGAAGAGGAGACAGAAGAACTAAAGAAACTCTTTACCTCCACAGCATGTTATACAAGCTAACTTTCGGATCAACCTTGCTTTTTCTTTTTTCCCAAATGCCCATTCAGTTGACCAGCCCAACAGACTCACTTCAGTGATGAATTTCCAAGTAATTATTTTTTACCATTTTTCTATGTATGTATGTATGTATGTATGTATGTATGTTGTATGTATATGTCCACATTCTTCTCTCTCTCTCTCTCTCTCTCCCTCTCTCTCTCTCTCTCTCTCTCTCTCTCTGTGTGTGTGTGTGTGTGTGTGTGTGTGTGTGTATGTGTGTGTGGGTGCATTGCACAGGTATGCAGAGGTCAGATGTTGATGTTTGGTCTCTTTCTCAATTCTTTTCCACTTTAACTCTTGAGACAGACTCTCTTGCTGAACTGGAGGCTCACCAAATTTGGCTAGAGTTGCTATCCAGCAAGCCCCAGGACCCTCCTGCCTCTGCCCCCACAGCTCTGGGTTTCCAGGAATGCACTGTCACATCCAGCTCTTCACTTATGGGTTTCTGGATGATGGACCCCAGGTATGCTGTGCAGCAAGCACATCCATCACCACTGAGCCACCTCCGCCACCTGCTTCTCTTCAACTCTACTTTGGCTGCCTACTCCTTCCTTCCCTTCTCACAGGCTCTCACCATCACAACTAGCACAAGTATCTTCTGTCTTTGTGGGTTCTTTTTCTTTGGATACACAGTTTTGCTAAGTTGGCCAGGCTGGCCTAAACTTACAATCCTCCTGCCTCAGCTTCTCAAGTAGGTGTAACCTCTCCTTTTTTCAAATTTTATGAGTGTGAGCATTTTGCCTGCTTGTATGTCTGTATGCTACATGAATACCTAATCCCCAAGGTAGCCAGAAGAGGGTGTTGGATACCTTGGAAATGGAGTTACAGATGGTTGGAAGTCCCATGTGGGTGCTTGGAATAGAATTCAAGTATTCTAGGGGAGCAGCCAGTGCCACCTCCCCCCACCCCCCCAGTGCCATGCCCGAGTAACATTTTAATATATAAATTACACACATATATAATTACATATACTATATTAAAATATATATATAATATAAATATGTAAATTGTATGATGCCAGGGAGCAGGGTCAGTCAGTGAAGCATTTCCTGCACATGGAGACCTGAGCTTGGATCCTCAGCATACATGTAGAATGCTAGGTATGGCAGCAAGTGCCTGAACTCTCAGTGCACAAGAGGGTCCTGCATTCTGCAGACATAAAACATTTACTTTGAACCTGTGAGATAAAGAGAGCAAACTACAGGCATACCTTCAGTAGGAGGTCTGGTGACATTTTCAGTTTGTCTTTGGCTAACAGACTCCTTGGTAGATTTTATTAGATCTTCAATTTCGTTTTGGCTAGCAGACTTCTTGGTATATTTCTTAAACTTTTCAGTGAAGTTTTGGATAGCAGATTCCTTGGTATCTTTGGTTTCAATTTCAGTTTGACTTTGATAAACAGACTCCTTGGGAGATATTGTTACATTTTCATATTGGTTTTGGGAAGAAGAGGTCTGGAGAGATTTGTTTACGTATTCCGTTTCTTTTTCCCTAGGAGACTCTTGGATATTCTCAGCAACCTCCTGGTTTAGAAGGGGATGTGTATTTGAGGCTTCTTTTTCTGTATCTACGGTCAGTGTAGAATCTAAAAATCCCAAACCAAACAATAAAAGTCACATTATGGTCAATGACACAGAGACAACTGATGCTTATACAAACAACACTGAACAATGGCTTTCTCAATGAGAAGGATGCCTCTCCACTCTCCCATGAGCACATCATTGAGAGATTCCTCACAATAAGATCCTGGCTTGCCACTAACAAACAAGGCAGTGTCTGCAGAGTGCATACTCCCTTGGAGCTGGCTGGATCTTGTGAGCAGAAGGACCAGATGGAGCTGTCACCATGCTGTGCTACCAAGAGGCCAAACCATCTGCCCCTATCTTTACCTACTAAACAAAAATGATTTTCAAAATATTCATTACTGTGAAAAGTGCATCTCTTCATTAGAATATGTATCTTTAAGAAACAGATACAATGTGAAACAAAATTAAATATGATTGGGAAGGCAAATAGATATAAAGCTGCTTAAAGACTGTCTTGAAAGCCTGTTGTCCTTTGGAGGAATGGACTGGGCTTTCTCCGGGCTGTGGTGAGCTTGACCACTCATGGCCATCAGCTCAGGATCACGGATCTCTCCTCACCACGATCACAAGTTGGTTTTCTAGCCCTGATCTTTGCTTTGCAATCTCTCTTTAAAAGTTCATGCTTTTTCTGACCCTGCACAATCTGGGTAGATATACTGTAGTTATAACATTATGCAGTAGAAAGTTCTTCTCTCTGGGCCTCCTCACTATTCAGCTTACAGAAGGGCTACGTTCTATTTCAATGTCAACCCTTTCAGCTTCTCAGCACACATCTGCTGAGAATACATTCTCTTTTGTCTCCATGTTCCATCGTTATACCCAAGAAGCGAATGATTCCACCATGTCTTCTGATATACAGTTCCCTAATGAAACTCATGCACTTCTACCTTTGGTTTGTTACACGATGCTTTGATGCCACATGGTCTCTTTTGAACGACAATAGTTGTCTCATCTTTTTGGTTTCATGATCCTGACTCTGAGTATGTATGTGTGGTGCTGGGCACTAAACCTAAGGTCACATGCCTGTTAGCCAAGGGTTCTAAGATTGAACAATGTTTGCACCCTGACCCCGACTTATTTGAAGAGACCAAGCCAGTTGTACCGTACAATGTCTACGGACTGGTACGCATT
This sequence comes from Mus musculus, assembly GCF_000001635.26. Taxonomy (NCBI): domain Eukaryota; kingdom Metazoa; phylum Chordata; class Mammalia; order Rodentia; family Muridae; genus Mus; species Mus musculus. The sequence continues at coordinate 100,101,979 of NC_000069.6, read as the reverse complement.
TGCCAATTATGTTCTCTTGCTTGCATTCAGATTAAGGATTTCTGACATGAATTCTGTAGAGTTACTACATACATTGCAGTCTGTGAGGAAGGCCCTCAATAATAGAAAGTGTTAGCTTTGATAAAAATTTAATTACTTGACTAAGGTGTAAAATGCTGTATCTTTGTGGGACATGAATATTCATTTCACTTGCTGTAATTAACAAGCACGTGAATTATGTCGAGACCATGTGAATTCTCCAGTCTCACAAAACCTCTCATTCGTCCTGTGGTTAGTTTGATTTTCCAAATGCTTTAGGCACAAATAATGGACCTGAAATTCAATTTACATCTTGCTCTCTTTATATAACACCAACGTATCTGTAGCATGTAGCCAACAGCATGTTTGCTTACCCGCTGTCATTAAGACAACAGATGTGAGAACCAGCTACATCTGAAGGGGCTGTATTGACTGTGGGTCAGTTCAGCTCAGGTGATAGGCATGGGAACCATATTAACATCTTACCCGAGTAGAGATCCGGAACAGCTGTCATGAGTTTGGCCTCATTTTTCTTCACAAAAGGAGGCAGGCTTTTGGAAAACTTCTCCAGATAATCATACTTAAGGGAAAAGTCATAAGATTTACGTCAGATACACACTTATTTTAAGTAACTGTCACAGATATGTTAACTAAGATAATGGGCGTTGGTGACCAGGCCCTAAAGGTAAGGTTGACAACTAATTCTGCAAGAGACATAGATTTCTGGTCATTGTTAACTAGTCATGGTTTTTGGAATTTCCTCTGATTAATAATAGTATCCTGAATTTTCAAGAACTCCAGGGCATTGTTGACACATGAAAGTGTTCACTTGGCTTTGTGGGTTCAGTGAGGGGGAGGCAGTTGTGTCACTTAGGGTCATAGGAATGGGCTCACATGGAAGAGGAGAATGTTCAGTGTCTGTGGGCTTCTAAGAACTTGCAGTAAGTTAATGGTGTTTTGACAGTTGATGGCTGAGGAAACTAATGAAATAAAACCTCAAATTGGAGTTTGTGGTGGTTTGAATATGCTTGCCTCTGGTAGTGGCACTATTTGGACATGTGACCTTGTTGGAGTAGGTGTGGCCATGTTAAAGTAGGTATGCCACTCTGGGGGTGGGCTTTCAAACCCTTCTCCTAGCTTCCTGAAAGCCAGTCTTCTCCTGACAGCCTTCAGATGAAGATGTAGAACATGCCTGCCTGAATGTTGCCATGTTCCCACCTTGATGATACTGAACTGAACCTCTAAACCTGTAAGCCATCCCCAATTAAATGTTGTCCTTATAAGAGTTGCCTTGGTCATAGTGTCTGTTCACAGCAGTAAAACCCTAACTAAGATAGAGTTTGTTATCAGCAGGTTAATCAGCAACAGAGAGTACTTGGCTCAAAGAAGAGCTTAGAAGGTAAGAGGCAGATTGGTTAATGGTTACATGCAAGGGAGAGAAGGGAGCAGCAGTCACATATGGGTAGAGAATTTATTGTGTATGCTTGTGCAAACACAGATTTTGAAGTGTGAGAGTTATTTGGTCATGTTGTTGCAAAAGGCGCAGAGTATCAGAAAAGATTTTAACATGCAATGCACCATTTTATCAAGAGTAAATGATTATCAATTACATCTAATTACCTTTGACTTAAATAACGAGCTCAATTCGGACTTAAAATAAGGTGTTACTTCTTTTGTCTTAATTTGCATTAGGTAGCTTTGTGTTTTCTTGATATTGTTCCTGATTCACAATTCCACAATGATATGCAAGAGAAGACACACAAAACACATTGGAAAAGTTATTTTGCTTGTGCTTTCCCTCCAAATCCCACTGGAAACCATTACAACCACTGATGAGAAAACTGAGGAGAAAAAAAATTGGATGGACATTTCTCCCTCTTGGGATAGAGTCTCACTATTTAGCCTTGGCTGGCCTGGAATTGTGTTATAGACCAACTTAGCCTTGAGCACACAGAGACCCACTTGCTTCTGCCTTCTAGTACTGGGATTGAAGGGGTGCTCCATCTAATGCCTCCACTTGGGGATAGGGTGCTCACTTCCTACTTCCGCAATCACATTTCTTCTTTTGTAAATCAGATTCTTGTATGAGATAGGGACTAACAATGCCAGTTGATCTCAAATGTCTAAAGCCATGGTGCCCTTCCAGTGTATGGGTGTTTTTGAGGCTGTGAGGTTGTCCAGGCTGTAAGTGACAGCTTCCATAATTTCAGTAGCAGCAGCAGCCACCACACAATACAAAGAGCTAAGCCTAAGAGGCTGTTAGAAAGTTAAGGGGCAACCCACACTGCTTTCTTTGAGTTGGCTCTTCCAAATCAAAATGCCTTTACTGGGGAGGCAATACACAGGGAAGGCTAGTGAGATCTAAACTGGGGTTCAGGTGAGCCTTGTTATCTCCATTTTATAGTAAAAACCTAAAGACTAGATATGTACTCTACAGCATAATTAGTTCAGAGTCGGGATGAATGACAAGCTAGGTTATACATCTTTAAGCTCATGATCTTGACAACTGCATCTTCTAAGCAACTGTCAGCCACCAAGGCTGACGTGCTTCACATTTTATAGATAGGCGAACAGAATCTCTGAAGGGAAACAACCAGGCAGTATAGTAGACTTCGCAAGAAACCATACTTTCGCTGTCCCTAGACACGTTTGCTGACTCTGAGATCAGTGAATGTGCACAGACAGCATGCCTGGAAGGACTGTGAAGGTACAATCAATACGCCATCTTACTTAAACAAGTCTAATTTGCCATTACAATACCTTCTCTCTCCTGCCTCACTGGTCTTCCCCTTCAAGTGTGGCAGTCTGGAGGCTGCTCACATGGAATCAATGAACCTGGCAATCGAGAGGTCTACACGCCTTTGTTCCAGTGTCAGTGTTGAGTTTTCAAATGATCTCATATCTGCTGTGCGTCTTCCATGTCCTGGCCATGCTGGTTTCTTTATCCTCTGCCCACATTGCCTGTTCCCACCATTTTTATTTTTATGCCACACAGTTAGATTATGAGCCTCACCTTCCCTGGTTTGTGATTAACCACCCACGCAGAGGCAGGCGGATTTATGAGTTCGAGGCCAGCCTGGTCTACAGAGTGAGTTCCAGGACAGCCAGGGCTATACAGAGAAACCCCGTCTTGAAAAACTGAAAAAAAAAAAAGTTAAAATTTTGAATTGTGACTATTTAGATTTAAAAAATTATGAATAGCTTATGAATAGCCACAACATTTTTTTAAATTTTTTTTATTTTTTTAAAATTTTTATTTATTATTTATTAGGTATTTTCCTCATTTACATTTTCAATGCTATCCCAAAGGTCGCCCATACCCACCCCCCCAATCCCCTACCCACCCACTCCCCCTTTTTGGCCCTGGAATTCCCCTGTACTGGGGCATATAAAGTTTGCAAGTCCAATGGGCCTCTCTTTGCAGTGATGGCCAACTAGGCCATCTTTTGATACATATGCAGCTAAAGACAAGAGCTCCCGGGTACTGGTTAGTTCATATTGTTGTTCCACCTATAGGGTTGCAGTTCCCTATAGCTCCTTGGGTAATTTCTCTAGCTCCTCCATTAGGGGCCGTGTGACCCATCCAATAGCTGACTGTGATCATCCACTTCTGTGTTTGCTAGGCCCCGGCATAGTCTCACAAGAGACAGCTATAACTGGGTCCTTTCAGCGAAATCTTGCTAGTATATGCAATGGTGTCAGCATTTGGAAGCTGATTATGGGATGGATCTCTGGATATGGCAGTCACTAGATGGTCCATCCTTTCGTCACAGCTCCAAATTTTGTCTCTGTAACTCCTTCTGTGGGTGTTTTGTTCCCATTTCTAAGAAAGGGTAAAGTGTCCACACTTTGGTCTTCGTTCTTCTTGAATTTCATGCGTTTGGCAAGTTGTATCTTATATCTTGGGTATCCTAAGTTTCTGGGCTATTATCCACTTATCGGTGAGTACATATTGTGCGAGTTCCTTTGTGATTGGGTTACTTCACTCAGGATGATACCCTCCAGGTCCATCCATTTGCCTAGGAATTTCATAAATTCATTTTTTTAATAGCTGAGTAGTATTCCATTGTGTAAATGTACCACATTTTCTGTATCCATTCCTCTGTTGAGGGGCATCTGGGTTCTTTCCAGCTTCTGGCTATTATAAACAAGGCTGCTATGAACATAGTGGAGCATGTGTTCTTCTTACCGGTTGGGACATCTTCTGGATATATGCCCAGGAGAGGTATTGCGGGATTCTCCGGTAGTACTATGTCCAATTTTCTGAGGAACCGCCAGACTGATTTCCAGAGTAGTTGTACAAGCTTGCAATCCCACCAACAATGGAGGAGTGTTCCCCTTTCTCCACATCCTCGCCAACATCTGCTGTCACCTGAGTTTTTGATCTTAGCCATTCTGACTGGAGTGAAGTGGAATCTCAGTGTTGTTTTGATTTGCATTTCCCTGATGATTAAGGATGTTGAACATTTTTTCAGGTGTTTCTCTGTCATTCGGTATTCCTCAGGTGAGAATTCTTTGCTCAGCTCTGAGCCCCATTTTTTAATGGATAGCCACAGCATTTAAGAGAGGTTAAAAGAGTATGCCCTCAGATCCTTGATAATTATATACGTGTATACAAAGACGGGGGGGGGGGGGGCGGGACTCAGGGCATCTAGCTCTTGCTTATTAAGATGTAGGTAAAAAGGAGATAGTGCCATCACTTGTGTACCTACTGATGACCCCATCAGGGTCCAGTAGATCCTCCCAATGCATTCACAGTCCAGCAAGTAATCACATAGACAGCCCTGATTAAACCACATGAGTCACACAACAAACTGAAGCCATGAGTCTGAGCAGGGGCCAGGGAGAAGGAGGGAGGCTGGGAGGGGCAGGGGAGAGATAAGAAGGACACAGGCAAAACAGTAGCCAGAATACATTGAATACATGTATGAAGCTGCCAAAGGACATAAAAACTATATTGCCATACCAATTCTCATCATTATTGAATCATAATAATATTCTTATTTTTATTGGCCATACCTATTTTCTTACAGATGCAGCAATTTTGAGATTGATAATAAAATTTAAAAGTGCATTAAACAAACAAACAAACAAACAAACAAAAACCAACCAACCAACCAAATAAAAACAGCAAGTTACCATCTCCTTTTGTCCCAGTCTCATCCCCACAGACAGCCCCTCATTCATTGTTTCTGGGCCATAATACTTAGGAAGGTTTTTTTTTTTTTTTTTTTTTTTTTTTCCTAGCCTTTTCCTGAATCTGATTTCCAGCCTTCCCTGTGAGAGGTATTTCCCTTCTATGGAGAGGGAAGGGGCATCTCTATCCAGGCCTCACCCATTGATTTCTCCTAGGTTATTACTATTAGGTAATAATTTTCATCACATATATTATTTACTCTTGGCTTTCTAGTAATCAAAAAGAATATACAGATTTGCAGGCCCAGTCATTTCTTTATATTTTCATTTTTTAAATGACATCCCCTCCCTCATACAAAACGTAAATAAATCCATATTATTTTCTCTGACCAGTTTGTCTTTGGTTATGGGGATCTCAGCCAGGAACCTAAGATATGTAGGGACAGGAAGGTTTTCTTCCACTACAGACAACATACTCCTTCTGGTTCAGCTTTGTAAATGAAAAAAATAAGTCTTACTGTCCCATTTTCCAATAATTCTAAAATGTAGCCCTGACAACTTAATAAAGCTGATGGTTCTGAAGGGAGCAATTCATGTGTCGAAGCAGCTGCCCACCACAGATACATAAACACATTCGGCTTCTTTCCTGTATTAAAAAGCTGGAGTTGAAATCCTAAGCACAGGCTGGAGGGAAAAGAAATCTAAGATGTTCAGGATACATTTCTGAAGCAGACACCATGAATCCTGAGTGTCAGTGACTAAGTCCCAAAATGTTTATGAGTACATTAGGACTGCCAGAAGCCCAGAGAAAGCCCAGAGAGTTCTGGTACAGGAGAGAGGAAAGATCTATCTAAGGGCCCAACAGGCTGCCTGCCTGCCACCGTGCCTTGCTGAAGCAGTGGCTGGGAGCCTGTAGGATCTGGTAACCTATAGACTTCTTAAGGTTCCTCCACTTTGGTTTTCTCACAACCATATGTTTATACCAGGGCAGAATTACCTCTGCTGCTCAAGCTTTTCTTTCCAGCTCGTTCCCTGTGACAGACTCCTGTGTGAAAAGAAGGAAAACACAGTAAAGAGTCACTGCTCTCAAACACCGCATACTGGGAGCCGGCTGCGATAATTCCCACACCCCTCATTCCTTAGTGTGTGCCAGCACTAACTAGAACAGAAGTATGTCATAGCTTACCTCCACTTCTTTTCAAGGAATTCTTTAGAGTAGCTGTCTGGTGAACATTTTGGAGCCGAAGCCATAGATTGCTTGAATAAAACTGTTAGGTGGGCTGCAACTTTAAACGTAACACATTAATGTTAGTATTGACTTCTTTCATTTTTATTTTTAATTTTATTTTATTTTTAGTATTGACTTCTTTATAACATCTCTTCCTTACATAATTGCTCACCTGTAAGCTCTTCAAGAGCCCACATTTAAGTTACCAGTTGATTTGGAGGATTTTTGCACCCACGCTGTAGCGTGCAGTAATCAGACACCATACTTTCTGTGGGATGTGTATTAGTGAACGCCATCTTTATGACCCAAATTATGACCCACAGGGCATTACAATGTGTTTGCCCTATGGCGCTAAGGAAGCTGTGTGTCAGGGAAATGATTTCCCTCATATTAAAACAGGTTAGCCAGCATACTGAAGTTGTTTCTCTAAACACATACCTGCTACCAAGTTCTAAAGATCTATATATCATGTATTTTACAATTTTGGGTGATGTTGCTTAGAGTTTGTCTAAAGAACGTGGTATCAGTGAGATGTCACTTTGTCAGAGAAAGAGGAGGACACCTGCTCAAGACAAGAAAACTTAAAAAACACTGATTTAGACAAGGGTAAGCAAGTTTTCTTCTTGGGAGACTTTTCTGTAGCCTTTAATTTATGTGTGTTATACATCTGTAAGAAGTAAAACAGTATAAAATATTACTCAACCTTGTTTTATTGTAAAACTCATGCTTTTGTAGGAATAACCTTAAAAAACACTTTAGGAAATACAGTGGGAGGCACTGACTTCATAATCCCCATTGGGAGGCATCAGGATCAGTTTTCAGTGTGCTGTTTCCCTCCCACACCAATCTGAGAAATATAGTTTATTTAACCACTAATATTGAGTAAGCTGTAGGTTTGTCTTCAATGCTTTTTTTCTTGGCCCAAAAGTTACAAGCTCAAATGACCCAGCATAAGTTTGTAAGGTCAAATATAGGGTAAATAATATTTGCATTTTAGTTAAATGCATTTTCTAAAGGATAAGTATATAACATGCTATATTTGGGATATCCTATTAATACAGATTGTTTGTTGTTCACCCAAGACATAGTTTTAGCAAGGCCTGTTGTATTTATGTTCACTGGCAGCTCTATTGCAGGGGCCACCTCGTAAAATCGTGGTAACAGAGTATATAGACAGAAGGGCGAGTACTATAGACTGTGATGACCTCTCCCATAATGGCCATCTGAAGGGGTAGCTGTCCATCACCTTTGGTCACGTGTCACGTTGTTATACTATGAAATCTTAATAAGGGAAGAATCTAGATAAACAACAACAGCAACAGTCACAACAAAACAATACTGTGAAACATGCAACCAAATATGTCTGAGGGTTTAGTGAAGCCCACAACAGGCAACTTAGGGCCTCTGCCACATAGCTGAACACAGGACCCCAGCAAAACTCCTTGTACTGTTGCTCTGATATGATCACACTTGTTGGGGACAGGGGGAGCCCCTTTGGGAATAGCTGTTTGTGTTATAACGTATAGTGTAGGAGAGTGCAAGGGGTGGGCAATGTCTGTGCATTTGCTTGGAAGCCATATGCATGCACACAGGGGTATTGGCCCCTGGATCCTTGCTATCGCCAAACTATTTTCTATGGAGTTGAAATCAACAAGAAGGTAAAATATCAGTGTTTTTATTCAACAGAGGAAAGTTCAAGATGAATTAAGTGAAGAATCAGTTCGTTCAGGGCAGAAAGAAAATATAAACCATTGCAAACCAGCATGGCCCAGTATGGGAGCAGAGGTGATTCTGAGAGAATTTGCTGTGGTATGCAGAATGACAAACAGGTAGAGTTAAAAAGTCCTCTGAAACCTTAGATAGAACGCAAAAAAATATGAAATTCCAGTTACCTTTAGTCATATGACTTTTTGTAGTTTCCTCCATTTTCGGGAAAGACTGAAATGAAGGTTAGAATTACTTGAGGTTAGTTGTATTGCAAGTGGAAACATTCTGTTTAGAAATATTCTCCATATGCTCAATTTGACTCATGGAAAAGACATAAAGTGAACTTGTGTTTTAAATACCAATACATAATTTATTTGAATATTTTGTTGTTCCTTTATGTAATGAATTTCTAAGAATAGAAATCATTTGACATTATAGAAATTACTTTTTTCTTTTTCTTTTGTATTCATTAAGTTATTCAGTATTTCAAGGAACATTAATTTCTTAATAATAATACATATTTAAAGTAAAAATATCTGCAGTTATTTCTATCTGTCTGTCTGTCTATCTATCTACCTATGTTTTATTTGAGGATCTTCAGAATTTTCAGTGAATAGAGGAAGAGCCAAAGGAAGATATATTTTGAAAATTCTATAAACCCATGATATGACTACCACAAAAATAAGCCATGATGTGGATGAAGCAAATGCTTCAAAGCCCTGGCAGGAATCTCAGATCGATTCTTATTGCTGCTATGCCTTTCCCCATATGCATTCTGCATGGAAGCACCTGACAGTGAGACAGTAGCAAGAACACTGCTCTGAGGGACACCCTCTCACCATAACCAGCTTGAGGAGATCTGCAGCATTGCCCCTCTCCTCCTCGGTTCTGGAATCCTTGACTGTCATCTCCTGTAGCTCATCTTCTTTCTTCAGGATGTGGTTTATATAGTCCTAGATCAGGAGAATCAATCAAACAGATAAGAAGCAAGAACCAGGCAGAGAGATACACTGACACAATCAGGGTCAACTGGGAACACTACAGGACTGGGACAAGGAACACTACAGGACTGGGACAATTCACACCTCTCGACAAAGTTAAATGGTCAAGCCCTGGGAAGTTTTGTCTCAGTAGATTAGTAATAACAATAAACACAGTGCTGATCTGCTCACAACCAAAGCTTTAAAGGCACAGGGAAGAACTGCACAGGGACTTCGGAGGGCCCTGCCTCTAACATGGTGCTTCAGCATCCTTTCACTAAAATGATTCCCAGGTCTCTCAGTGTCATCTGTATGGTTCTGTGTATGTCACTCAGTCCATGCCTTTGCTTCTAGATGAAATATATTACTTTCCCATATTTGATCAATTGTTAGGAGACATCTAGGAAAGGCTAAAGGCATGCAGGTGAGTTTTCTGGAGATGGCTCCCTGTTTTACATGGCTGCAAACGGTAAACTCTGAATTGCAGGGCCTTCAGAAATCAGATCGATTCTTATTGCTGGTATGCCTTTCCTGTCATTATTACATATTCTAAAGATTCCTGGGCATTAGCCCACCCTACTGGGCAGATCTTCTGTAGATCATCAAAGAGGTACTCTCTTGTAGTATTGCTATGTAGACATATTGATGATTTCATAATTCCTAATAATGATTCTATAGAATTCCTAAATTTATACAAGTAATTTTGAGCCCTCTATAGTATGAAAGTGCAATTATGGTTTTTTATGTATCACAGACTATTTGCACTAGGATAAGAAAGGAGGCTTGGAAAAAAATTTACCATCAGGGAAAATATTCCTTCTAGGTTAGCTGTGAAACCATTATGTGATAACTAAATGGAATAAACTAGGAATGGACAATTTATTATAAGTGCAAGGACAGAAAATATTGACTGGATTTGTGGTACGTACTCACTAATAAATGGATATTAGCCAAAAACAAAAAAAAGTATAGAATACCCAAGATACAGTCCACAGAACTCAAAAAGGTCAACAAGCTGAAGAGCCCAAGTGAGGATGCCTCAGTACCACTTAAGAGGGAGAAGAAAGCAACTACAAGAGAGGAGGGAAGGAGGGACCTGAGAGGTAAAGGGGATGGGGGTAGAGGGTGGGAAGAGAGAAACATGATCTGGTATTGGATGGGGGGGAAAGGACTGAAGCCCCCGAGGGCCAGCAGAAAGAATGGAAACAGGCAATCTTGGGAGGTAGGAGGTTGAGGGTCAGAGGGCCTCTAGAATGTACCAAAGACCTAGGAGGTAAGAGACTCAGGACTCAAAGGGAGGAACCCTAGATAAAATGCCCCATAGTGGGGAGAGGGAACTTGTATGCAGGGCTGTGGGTGTAGGGGAAGAGGGAGGAGGGAGAGAGCCCAAGTCCAGCCAGAGTTCCTGTGCTCTGGGCAGGCGGACGAGGGAGGACTGCCGGATGTTTGCCATGTAGCCCAGGCTGGGCATCTGGCTGTGTGAAGCCACCACCCACACTGCAGGTGGTGGACAAGGGACAGCCCCCAGTACCAGGTTCTCAGTCTCCAGGCATCCCAAGCTGGATACAGCGGAGGAGCTGAGAACAGAATAGGGGCCCTGGGCAACACTCGGCCCGGAGGGGAAAGGAAGAGAGGTCAGGGGGAGAGGGGGCGCTGGGTAGTTCCCACGCAGGCGAGTGTCTTTA